>NC_050579.1:151062024-151711024 GCF_011100635.1 Trichosurus vulpecula | reverse complement strand
CTTGAGGGTAGGGACTTTCTCCTTTTCTTTTTCTTTTTTGTTTATATGTGTATCCCCAGTGCTTACAAAGTGCCTGGAACATAGTAGGAACTTAATAAATGTTTGTTGATTATTAACCATTGAGGAGGCAGGAATAGTCGATTAATCAACAAGGATTAAGTGCCCATTATGGGCCAGGCATTGTGCCAAGGGCTGAGAATAGGACCAAAAGAAAAATAAATAGTCTCTGCCCTCAAGGGAAACTGCAAGGAAGAGCTACACTAAGTATGGGACTGGAGAGGACAAGAAAAGATACAGCTTTCCTCCCTGGGGCCTGCAGGCCATACCAGGAGGAGCAAGGCCAGGTGAAAGGCTGCTCTCAGGGTTCGTTGAGTTACACCAAGCTTGTGGATGCAGCTTCACTCCATGCTTCAGAACAGCTCAGGAATGTTGTAGGGAGGAGTGAGGAACAACTCATGCTGGTCTTACTGGCCTCCCACTTCAGAGGTCACAGACTGGATGGGTGTTGATCAGCCAGGACCCTGGAAGTTTTGAGCCTGGCAGATTTTAGAACTAGATCATCCAGATATCAAGGGGTCCATAGAAGAAGAAGGGCAAAAGGGAACCCAGAGAACTGATATGGGAGCAAAGGTTGTTGGAGAAAGACTAGGCCAGAAAACATAGCTTTTGCTTGACTATAAGAAGTGTTTTACAATCCTATAGAATCCTTTCACATACAGTTTCTCACTTAATTGCCACAGCAATACTGCGAAGCCAGCATTTGTAATCCCGTTTAACAGATAAGGAAATTGAGGTTCTGTGACTTGCCCAAGGTAAATACATTGCAGATGAAAGGCTATATTGACAACAATTATAATTGGTAGTATTTTTGTGACACTTTAGGATTTGCGAAGCACTGTATTTAATGTTACCTCCTTTATAGGTGGCTTGTAGCATTGTACCTGGAGTCACCTGGAAAATAAGGTTGATGATAGCACCTGCCTCACAGGGTTGTTATGAAGTTCAAATGAGCTAACATAGTAAAGCACTTGGGAAATCTTAAAGCATCATATAAATGATAGGAATTATTTTACAAATGAGGAAACTGAGTCTGGTAAAACTTGAGTGATTTACCTAGGGTCACACAGCTAATAAGTATCTGAATTAGGATGTGAACTCAGGTCTTCCTGACTCCAACTTCAATTCTTTAGGTCTTCTTTTTTGTTTGTTTGGTTTTTGTTTTGTTATTTTAAGGGGGGAAGGCAGGGCAGTTGGGGTTAAGTGACTTGCCCAAGGTCACGTAGCTAGTAAATGGGTCAAGTGTCTGAGGCCGGATTTGAACTCAAGTTCTCCTGACTCCAAGGCTAGTTAATTCTTGTTTCTTCCCCACTCCCCCATTATACCTCATTATTTCTAGATTACCTAAAAGGTCTATTCAACCTCTAAAATTCCATGATCTTGTGACTGTAGTACAGATTGAAAATATGCATACATATCCTTGGATTTGGAATCAGAGAACATGGGTTCAAATCCCAACTCTACTACTTATGACTTATGTGACTTGGGACAGTCTTGTAGGCTCTCTAGGCCTCTTTTTTCCCATCTATAAAATGAAAAAGTTGGACTAGATGGGCTCCAAGATTTCTTCCGGGTTTAGATTGATGGTCCCATAGTTTTATGTATGAGTGTATGCTTTGTGTTCCCCTGTTTGAGGACAGAGGTTCTTTTCACAGAAAAAGTCCCTGTTTATTAGGTAATTGTTCAGAGATCGGGGTTAGAAATAGCCCATTTGGGTTTAAGGCACCCACATGACCAGCCAGACTTTATGAGTAGTCAAGTAAAGCCAATTATCAACCATGCTCACAGGTCCCTAAGGATCCAGAACCTGCCACTTGCCCCAGCATCCCAGGACATTCTGCTCTCTCTTAATGGTGCAGACAACTCACCAAGTCAGGGCCTGTTCCAGAAATGGTCTCTAATGGTCTTGTTTTCCAAATACATTTTCTATAACCTTTAGACACAGGTTGCTAAGGTTGGCAGCATTCCTCCAGCCTCCAGCTTTCACTGACATAAAGTCTATTTGTGTTAGTCTCAGTGGTGCTGGTTCCTTTTAAAAACTGGGTGTCAAAACAGCAGAGCTAATAAAAGAGGAAAGTTAAAAAATAAAAGCTCAGTCTGGTAGAAAGGCATTATGTGCTCAGATCATACTTGTTAATCCTTGTGGGGGAAAGTCCTCCGTGAAAAGAGCACTGGACTTGAAGTCATGAGATATCTGGGTTTAAATCCCACTTTCAACATGAGCCATGCGACCACTATTATGTCATTTAACTTCACCAAACTTAATTTCCTCATCTGGAAAATGGAGATTATAATAAATATGAATTAATCTGCATTAATGGATTTGTAAACTTTTAAGTGCTATGTAAATGTTAGGGATCTTATTCTATACATAATTATATTCCCCTGGGACCGTGTACATACAGTAGGTGCTTAATAAATAGCTAATAAATGAATGGATGAATTTACTCTATCGGTTATTTTGCAGTTACCCCCACATCCATACTTTCTTACATTCAAAGTCAGCATTGTATTTAGTAGACAGTGAGCCATGAGAAAAGAGTCTGAAAAATTGCCATCTTCTGAGACAAGACAAAACACCCGTGTGCTTTACTCCCATGATGCAATTTCCTGGGGCTGGCTCTTCTTACCCATTTTAAAAGGCTGTTACCCCTAGGATCATGCCAGGACTTTTTCCATTCCAAGGAAAAAGTAACTCCTTGGAAAGCTTCATTGAATTTTATACTTGAAAAGGGGAATTTATTTTTACTGATGGTAGTGAATTTCTTGCTTCAAGGGTAATAAACAAATAGATAAAAAGGTATATAGCCAGCCCATCTCGGAGCTCAGGCTTGGCTTGTGTGGAGCTCCCTCCCTTATTCCAGAGAGAGAGAGAGAGAGAGAGAGAGCGAGAGAGAGAGAGAGAGAGAGAGAGAGAGAGAGAGAGAGAGAGAGGAGAGAGAGAGATTTACCGTGTATACTAGGGGGGATGAAGTGGGGTGGATAGAAAAGAAGCTTTCTCACTAACTAATTAAAGAGGGACACTATAACCCTCCTCTTGGTGAAATAATTGGAAGCAGTTTGTTTTTGCTTTTGTTTTTTGATTTGTTTGGTTTTCCTACCAAGGAGCTGGAGAGGAATAGAGGTCTCTGCTAAGTTCATGACCACACAAAAGAGAGAATGGGGGAAAAATATTCTAGCTGTGGAAAAACTGATGAATGGGTACCACAACCAAGAATGATAAGTAGTGCCTAAGGCAAGTCAAGCTGGGAGCTATGGGAAGCCACTTGGATGGGGAGAGATGGAGGAGGGTTTTAGTGGGTGAGTGTTAAGTAATTCCTGAGGCAAACTAAGCTAAGAATTGCCTGGAGAGGCTGCATTATGAGATGAAATGTTTGGAAAGTAGGTAATCCTAGAAAGAGACCAGAACCTTCAGAAAAATCTTCAGCCCAAGAGAATACTCTTGTGGAAGGAGACTGTGCCCATGTCCTCTTATGGGAACTCTGAGTCCGGAGGAGCTTGGGTCTCAGCATACTCCAAGAGGAAGGAGAAAGAAACTGTACTTGTCCAGAAATATAGCAGATTCCTTTCTGTTGCCCTGGTTGTTGTTGACTCGTTTCAGTCGTGTCCAACTCTTTGTGACCCCATTTGGGATTTTCTTGGCAAAGATACTGGACTAGCTTGACATTTCCATCTCCAGCTCATTTTACAGATTGGGAAACTGAGGCAAACAGGGCTAAGCGACTTGCCCAGGGCCACACAGCTAGTAATTATCTGAGGCCAGATTTGAACTCAGGAAGATGAGTCTTTCTGATTCCAAGCCAGTGTTTTATTCACTGTGCAAACTAGGTGACCCTACTCTCTGACTAATCTTCAGTCTCTCTCTTTGTACTTGCTGCTTCCCTGCTGCTTACAAAGAAGCCCAGGTCACTCCATCTTTAAAAAAAAAATCCTCACTTGATCCAGCAATTCCTGTTAGCTATCTCTTATATCTCTCCTTCCTTTTGTGGTCAAACTCCTTGAAAAGGTTGTCTAGATCTGTGTGCTTCCACTTCCTCTCGTCTCATTCTCTTCTAAACCCTACGTAATCTGCCTTCTGACCTCATCGTTCCACTGAAGCACCTCCCTCCAATGTTACCAGTGACCTCTCTATTGTGAAATCTGAAGGCCTTTTCTCATTACTCACCCTTCTTGACCTTTCTCAAGCCTTTGACACTGCCTTGGGCTTCTAGATATCTTCTGCTCTCTAGGTTTTTCATTATTCACTCCTGGTTTTCCTACTACCTGACTGACTGCTCCTCAGTCTTCTTTGCTAGAACTTCTTCCAGTTCATGCCCACTAATTTTTGGTATCTTCTAAGGCTCTGTCCTGAGCTCTCTACTCTTCTACCCCTATATTATCTTACTTGGTGATCTTACCAGCTCCCAGGGTTTCAATTGTTCTTTATGCCTATAATTTCCAGATCTATTTTTCAAGCCTTAATCTATCTCTTGAGCTCTAATCTTACATCACCAACCACATCTTGGATATCTTGAACTAAAAGTCCTATAGATATTACAAACTCAGTACACTCTAAATAGAACTCATTATGTCCCTACCCTACCCCACCCCACCCCCCCAAAAAAACCCTTACTAACTTTGCTGTTACAGTCAAGGGCACTACCATCTTTCCAGTCAACTAGGCCCACAAATTAGATGTCATCCTCAACTTGTCACTTTCACTAAACCTGCATATCCAATCTTTTGCCAAGTCTTATTGTTGGAGAGAATTTGGAACTCTGAATTTTTTTTTTAAAAAAATGAATCTGTTTGGCTTTTAAAGCCCTTCATAGTCTGACCCTTTCTTAACTTTCCAAGTCTCTTTATACTTTACTCGACTCCATATATTCAATGTCAAATGATCCAGTGACACTGGTCCATTTGCTATTTTTGACACACAGCACTCAGTCTCCTAATTCTGTGCTTTTTTAGTGGCTGTCCTCAATGTTTGGAAAGCTCTCACCTTGCCACCAACTTCCCTGGCTTCCTTCAAGACTCAACTCTAATCCAACCTTCTGCAAGTGGTCTTTCCTGTTCCATTTCTTCCTACTGTTAGTGCTTTCCCTCTGAGATTAATTCCCATTTACATTGTGTACACACACACATCTTGTATGTACTTAGTTGCCTGCACAGTCTCTCCCAAATGGAATGTGAGTTCCTCGAGGGCAAGCACCATGTTTTGTTTTGTTTTCTAATTTCCTCTATATCTCTAGTGCTTAGCACAATGCCTAGGACACAGTAATCTTTTAATAAAAGCTTGTTGATGGACTGATGCTTCTCACTTCTTCATTTCTATTCCAATTAAATGTTTTCCTGCTTTACTAAATTCACTTCAACAAGTATTTATCAAGTAGCCATTGTGCATCAGGAATTGCACTTGGTGCAGGTGAATACAATGATAAAAATGAATGCCTGAGATTGTAAAAGTCAGTCATCGTGGTAAGATGGAGCACTGGATTTGAGCTCTGTTTATCTGGGTTCCGATCTCAGGTTGGCCTTTGTGGTGTCTTCACCAGTCACAACCTCTCAGGGCCTTGGTGTCTCCAGCCATAAAATGGGAGCATTGGACTACATGACCTTTCAGGAATCCCTTCCACTCTAAATCTATGATCTTAGCATCCAAAAATGAGATTGAAGGACAAGATAATCTCCAAGGGCACTTCTAGCTTTGGTCCTGTGTACCCAGATTTAAAAAAAAAATAAGGTAATTTCCTAATAAAGTACTGGAAACAGAGGGGATCAAGAATTTCATTGCCTATACCTATTAACATGGCAAGTCATTAAATACCTAGATATGAGTTCATTCTAAATCTTCCCCAAGTTTTTGTTTTGGTTTTGTTTTCCAGACTGAATAATAGCAAGTATGCCAGAGATAGGGAAATTACCATTAAAAAATCCTCTACAGAGGGATGCATCATGGCCTAGTTTAGATCTAGATCTAAACTCAGAGTACTTGGGTTTGCATCCTAACTCTATTGGTTATTACCTATGTGATCTTGGGTAAATCATTTCACTTCTCTGGGCCTTGGTTTCCCCATCTGTAAAAGAAGCGAATTGAACTAAGCCTTTGAAAAAATGTTACACTGTCCAGGACTGTACCATCTCTCCCACCTAATCCAGAACTCTTCTCTCTACCATTTGATTTTAGACTCAGATCACTCTCACTGCTTTAAATCCTTCCTGATATAGGACATTCCATCATTTAATCCAAGAGCTATCTGTCTGAAGTTAATAATCAATAGAGATACCATTGTATGTCATGGACCATCATGACATTCCAGACTAACAAATACTACCTCCTTATGAATGCCTCTCCCCCCAACCCCCAAATAATGTCTCCTTCCCATTCAAGATTTCTTTCCATCTATGCTGTAAGTATCTTTTATGTACTTATTTTTTACATGTTGACTCTGCCCTTAAAATAGAAGCTATTTGAGGGTAGGGATTGGTTTTTGCATTTCTTTGTATCTCCAGAACTTAACACATTGGGTGGAAGATGCTAAGAAGTTAATAAATGATACTTGATTGAATGATTGACTTTGTGGATGCCTGTAACATGGATATAATAAATCATCCTTTATTTGTTGGAGGGAAAAAACCACCACCAGTGAAGGTGAGACGCAGAAGAGGAGAAAAGAGAACCAGGAAGTGGATAACACAGGAAAAGGATATCAACTGATGAAATACAGAAATTTTTAGCAACTGGTTGTTATTGAATGTTTCTGTACCACCTTACAGCTGTCCGATTCCTGCCTGGTGAGGCAAAACAAACTTGGAAAATATCTCAGAGCTTTTTGCAAGGGGAGGTGGGAGTGGGGAGGGTGATTACACTTGAAGGCAGACAAAATAGTCAATAAACTAGCAATTATTAAGAGCCTACTATGTGCCAGGCACTGAGGAAACAAAGGCAAAACAACAACAACCAAAAACAAACCATCCCCACACTCAAGAATCTCATAGTCTAATTGGGGATACAATATACAACAATTATGTACAAACAAGATGTATACTGGATAAGTGGGAGATGGGGGGCAGGCAGGGAGTTTCAGAGGGAAGGCGCTAAGATTAAGGAGGACTAAGAAAGGTTTCTTGTAGAAGGTAGAACTTTAGCTGAGTCATGAAGGAAGTCAGGAAAGCTGGGAGGCAGACATGAGGAGGAATCTCAGGCATGGAATATAACCAGTAAAAATGCTCTGAGCTTAGAGATGGAAGTGTCATGTGGGAGATACAGCAAGGAGGCCAGTGTCATTGGATCACAGAAGAATTTTAAGGGGAAGGAGTTGTAAGAAAACTGGAAATGTAGGAAAGGGCCAGAGTTATTTGGCCCTTGAAATATCACGTCGAATAAACTAATAACCTCAGTAGGCTGTGTCCTGATATTTGTCCCCTAAGCTCCCCAAAACACAACACTGTCTAGATTTCCATTTCCTCATAAGTATTTCCCTAGCTGCTGTATACAGCCCAGAACCAAGAGATCCCTGGTTATGCAAAGCAAATAATAGGCTAATATAAAGTCTTTCACAGCAAAAGCTCTGTTTTCTTGTCTTATGGTGACAGCGGGAAGATGGCAAGAGGCAGGAATTGTTTAACACTTCATTCTAACTCATTGTCTGGTAACTGGCTGTCCTGTCTCCTTTCTTCTCCTGAATCTAGCCTCAGTGTGATCCAAGGTCTTGTTATATTTCTTCAGCATGTGGATTAAGAAGATAAATAAAGACAGTCCCTGAAGGCTTTCAGCACAATGAAAGATGAAAGAGAACCCAAGACTGACTCACATGGGACAAAATAAAAATGTACTTTCATATTAAACACCAGAAAATCACCTAGAATAGTGATTATCACACATTAGAACAAGAAAGTATCTCAGGGATCATCTTGTCCAACCTACTATACATAGATGTCAGTGTCACATAATGGTCAGAAATATAGATGCAAAACACTCCACCTCTAGACACTTGTTGAGTGTCCATCTCCAATGCCCTGCTAGACCATTTGCCCTCCTTATGTCCAGTTCTACAGGGCCTGAAAGGAGAGGAAGGTGACCTGACCCTCAGGGCCTTTCTGTGCCACTTACTACATGGCATCCCTGCTGTGGGTGAATGGGTCCTTCACTCTGAAATGTTACAGGAAAAAGAGAGAGAAAGACTGTGCCTCAATCAGACAGATTTAAAGGTGTAGGCCATTCCAGCCACATAGTCAATGGAAAGAGGTTACTCCCAACAGTATGACAGGCCAACTCAGAATATCCACTTATGCACTGGTACCCCTGGCTGTCAGGAGAGGGTCCCAAGTGTCTCCAGCATAGAGACTCCAGCATGGGTGCTGCCATTTTAGGTGGTCTAGGCACGCCCCCAAACCCTAGCTACACTTATCTGTATACACACTATAGCCTCCAAACCCTAAGTATACATGAGCTTTTTTCTCTGTATCCCAAGCACCTACATAGCAGGCACTTAATATACACTTAAGGAATGTATAAAAAAATGAACTTCTTCCTTCTTACCTATGTGAGGTCTTGTGAAAGGAAAAAGTATTTGAATCAGATGAACTTTCAGGAATAGCCCTTACTTAGTGATGTGGGAAAAGGAATTGTAGACCATACAATCATATATTTAGAGCTGTAAGGAAGTCCCACCACCTTATTTTCTAGATGAGGATTGAGGCCCACAGAGGTTAAGTGATTTGCCTGCAGCCACACAGCTAATAAGTGTCTGGGGCAAAAATGAAACTCGGGTTCTCCTGACTCAACATCCAAACTCTGTTCACTATATCACACTCCTTCTAATCAAAGTACTTCAGAAATAAGTACACATAAGGGCCTGCCTTTGGTTACTCTCAGTTACCTGTCTGCTCTTTGCTAAATGCAGGACAGCCCTGATCTCCTAGTTCTACTTTCTCCTCCCTGCAGGCTTCATCACTGGCCTGGCCAGTTTGCTGTTCCTGCCTCTGTCTAAAAACACAGTTTCCTCCTCACAATATGAGAGAGATCTAAAGTCTAGTGCTCTCACAGAGAAAAACTCTGCTTCAACTCCATGGCCTTGAGCCAGACCACTGGCAGTAATATGGGCAGAAGCCAGGACTGAGCCTTTGTGAAAGAACTCCTGGCTTGAGTTCCTTCCCAGTAGTCAGTTTGGAATTTCCTTTCACCAACAGCAAGATGGTGAAAGGAGCTTTTCCGTTCCAGTGATCTCTCTGGATTCTGACTTTATAAGATGACCAGGAATCATTTCTATTTCTGAATACTCTGCGTGGGTGTGAATTGCAAAAATTTTATAGACTGAGATTGATGAGAGGAATTTTCAAGATCACTTACTCCTGTACAAAGTATTTTTCCACAAAAGGGAACTAAAGCTCAAAGACAGTCAGGACCTTGTCAAAGGCTACATAGATAGTGGTAGTTTCTGAACTGGCCCCAGACCCTCTGATTACCAGTATAATTTTCTTTTCATTAAAAATACCACCCTATAATCTTTTCAAGTCCTGATTAAGAAGGTGGTGTTCCGTCAAGGAACAAATACTGACCTTAGAGTTATCAGGGCCTGAGTTTGATTATTAGCTCAACTGTTAATTATGTGACTTTGAGTAAGTCATTTAACCTTTCAATATCAATCAGATGTCTTCTGTAAAATAAGGGGACAAGACCAGATCATTTCGAAGGTCTCTTTCAACTCTAATATCATATGAATTTATGAATATCTGAATATCAAAGATTTATCTTCCACTTGAAATGAATGGCAGAGTAATTTCAAATCCCCTCCTTTTTCATAGGGAAAGATGTTACCAAGAATTTAAAGCAGACTGAAACATTTTTGAAATTTTTTATTGAAATGGTCATACTTATGAGAGGCTGAGGGTGATGATTGAGAACTCTGCATACTGCCTAGAGGCGAAAACCATTCTAAAAGGAGGCAGCAAGAAAAATCACCCCCTCCCCACAAGATTCTTTCATATAAAAGAGCAGGACAATCTTTCCATTCTAAGTTCACTCGGCATGGAATGTGATCTAATCATAGACTCCACACCAGGCACTAGGAAACATGGGTTCCATTGCCAGTCCAGACACTGGCTATGGAGTCTCAGACAAATTGCCTCACCTGTCTATGCCCCCGGTTCTGCTACCAAATGAAGATCATGTTTGAAAAGCAATTAAGTATAAAGAAACTTACAAACACCGAATGCTTGTCTTCTTGTAACCATCCACAAAATAAAGCCTTCCAACTCACTGTGAGATGGCAGTGGAATTTCAGGGCTTCATGGGAAAAAGCTCAGAAGAGGGGAGGAGGGGAAGTGGGAAGGGTTTCAGAGAAGTCTTGCCATTCATACATTGATGGAGCTGTTCAAAACTGTTTCTACATAAGATACTATGCAACTTCTTTAATGAGCCAAGTCTAGTGCCAAAGCTACAGAAAATTATGCCTCTGCTGCCTCAAATTAAATTTGTTACTACCAACATTCGGGCAGGATTTGTAAAATATTGCTCCTTTTGCATTTGGAGTCAGGCCTTTCTTTTCTTTTCTTTTTCCTTTTTTATTTCTAAGTTCCTTTCCTTCTGCCTAGCAACTCCTTCAAAGCAACAAATAAACTTTAAACTTCAGAATTCCCAAATGTCAGGGCATGATTTTAAGAAGAAAAAAAATCCATAGTAGCAGAGCATTATTTTATGTTGAATCTATTTTACTGAGTTATCAATTTATATGTAAAATATGTATGAAGATATGACTGAGAAAAAAAATCTGAGAGCATATATTCTCCATGGTTTAATTTTGTTTGACTGTTTTCCATAGGAAATGGGCAGGTATAATATACCATATTGCCTGTGAAAGAAAGGCAATAAATATATTGAGTTTGATCTCACAACATCTCTCTTTTAGTAGGTATATTAATTCTTGCATATCAGCAATGAAAGGTTCCCCCATTTTGCCAAACTGTGACACACCTGTGAATTTGCAAAGAGGGAATGGTTTATTTCTCCTCCCTTTTTCTACCCTATTTCGCCTTACAGCTTCATCCCTCACTTTGAATCTGGACACATTCATATTTATACTCTCAAATAATTAGTCTATTTATTGAAAAGTTTCTGTGTGCAAGGCTCTATGTTCTAGGGAATACAAATGATGTATTGAGATAGATGTATGAGACAATACCCCTACCCCTCAAGGAGACGGAGGTAGCCTAGAAAACTATGATTAGCCATTCACGGGCTGGAGTATCTGCTCAACAGGTACCTTCTCCTCCTGCCTTGTACCCTCTCCTCCCCAACCTCCCCCTTTTCTGTTGGTCTTGGAACCTTAAAGCTTCCTAGCTAAGTGTCCTCTTACAGTCTATAATGTCCAAGTGGAAATCCAATCACGCGCACATAACTAAGATGCCTCGTTTCCATTAGTAAAGCTGGCCCCTATCTGTATCATTAAGAAAGCTTATTTTGTATGACTTCCTCAGGCATATTCACACTAACTGGGCAGGATGGATCATCTTAAAGGGTCATTAACGCCATTCCCTTCCTCCTCCCCACATAGCTTCAAGATCATCTCATCTAAGTCTTGGATATTACATTATTTGTACATAGTTGTTTATATATTGTTTTCCCCATTAGACTGTGAGCTCCATGACAGTAGGGACTGGGTTTAGTTGGGGTTTTCGTTGTTGTCAATACTTTGTTTTGTTGCCTTTCTTTGTATCCCTAGTGTTTAACACAGTGCTTAGAATACAATAAGAGCTTAATAAATGCTAGTTGACTTTGATGCGGTACTGGAAATGCTAGTTAACAGCAGTAAGAGAAGAGAGAGAGATTGAAGACCTAAGCTAAGAAAGGAAGAGACAACTATTCCTATTTGCACATGACGTGATGGGATACTTGGAAAATTCTAAGAAATCAGCAAAAATACTAAGACAAAATAGCTTCCCCAAAGTTTCGGGTTATAAAATAAATCCTCAAAAATCATCACCATTCTATATAATAATAGGAAAATGCAAGAAACAGTAATAGAAAGGGAAATATGATTCCAAATAATGACCACAAAATGCATAGAATATGTGGGGAATGGCATACTAAAGAACACAAAAGACTTGTATAGCTTTAATTACAAAGTGCTCCTTAAAGAAGTAAGGAATAATTTAAATAGCTGGAGAAATATTCAATGCTAATTACTAGGACATACCAATTTAATAAAAGTGACAATACTACCAAAGTTAATTTACACTTAACACTCTCCCAACCAAATTACCAAGGCGGTACTTTATAGAACTTGATAAAATGATAGTAAAATTCATTTGGAAAAACAGAAGATCTAGAATATCATGGGAGATGATAAAAAGAAATGGAGATGAAGGAAGAATAGCACTTCCTGACCTCAAGCTATATTATAAAGCAGTAAATTAGTATTAGTTAAAAAGTAGAGAGATGGGTCAGTGGAATAGAGGTGATATTGGAGAATCAGAAACTGCGAAATTTAATAACCCAGTGTTTGATAAAGTGGAAAACACAAATTACCTAGGGGGAAAAACTCTTTATTTGATTAAAAACTCCTCAAAAAACTAAAAAGCAAGCTGGCAGAAATTTGGCTTAGACCAACATGTTACACAGTATTCCATTATACATTCTAAATGGATTCATGACCTTAACATTGAAGATCAGTCTATAAAAAAAATTAGAAGAGAAATAGATTATATACTTCTCACAGCTATGGGTAGGAGATATGTTCTTAGCCAAACAAAAGATAGAGGCGATTACCAAAAATAAAATAGGCGACTTTGATCACATGAAACTGGAAAGCTTCCGCACAGAGAAAATCAATGACTAATAGTCATTCCCTAATAGATTAGGATATGAACAAACAATTCTCGAAAGAAGAATTGTAAACTGTTAACACCCATATAAAAGAATGCTCCAAATCACTCATAGTAAGAGAGGTACAAATAAAACAACCCAGAGGCTTTACCTCATATCTCACAAATTGGCAAAGATGACCAAAAAAAATGGCAAATGACCAATGGAGGAGTTGTGGGTTGAGAGACACATTAATATATTGTTGAAGGAACTGTGAAATGGTATGACCAATTTGGAAAGCAATTTAGAATTGTACAAATAAAGTGAATAAAATGTCCATATGCTTTCAACCAGAAACTCCATTACTGGGCTTATACTCCAAGGAAGATATCAACAAGAAAAAAGTCCCCACAGATACCAAAATATTTATAGCTGC
Source organism: Trichosurus vulpecula (assembly GCF_011100635.1). Taxonomy (NCBI): domain Eukaryota; kingdom Metazoa; phylum Chordata; class Mammalia; order Diprotodontia; family Phalangeridae; genus Trichosurus; species Trichosurus vulpecula. The sequence goes on along the minus strand of NC_050579.1, from coordinate 151,697,747 downwards.
ACTTTTTGTGATAAGAATTGGAAACAAAGTAGGTACCCATCAATTAGGGAATGGCTAAACAAATTGTGTAACATGAATGTAATGGAATATTATCATGCTGTAATAAATGGTGCATGTGATGAATATAGAGAAGCATAAAAAGATCCAAATGAACTGATGCAGAGTAAAGTAAGCAGAGTCAAGAAAACAATACATACAGCTACTACAACAATGTAAATGGAAAGAGCAGCCACACACCAAAAAATCAAAAGTGACTGCATCGAAATTATGAAGATCAAGCAGGACTCAGATGAAGAGTTATGAGAAGACACCCTCAACCCACCTCTTCATTGATGTGGGAGGTTCACCCAGGTTATATATTGCACATGTTTTCACACTTTATCAATGTATTGATCAAGTTTGTTAATTTTTTTCCTCTTTAAAAGATATTAGTTGTTATATGTGATGGCTCTCCGGGAGGGGAAGGAAGAAGAATGCTCGGGATAAGTATAATCATATAAGAAACAGAAGACATCAATAAACTTTTTGTAAAATGCCAGTTGATTTACAGACCGGATACATACTGACCCTTCAGAAATATGATTATATTTGGTCATTCCAGTGGCAACAATACCTGGGTAATCTTTCCCTCTCTTCTCTTTGCCCTGTTTCATGTCCCTAGGTGTCAAACATTAAACATTTTCCCATGTGTGAGGTAAAATGAATCCATATTAAAGGCTTCTTGTCTGGCTTTGTTGTCTGGCTTTCTTTTTTTTATGGAAAGTATCCTCAAAATAGCAAAAGGGACAGAGTTTATACTCTAGCTGAGGGAGATGTCACATATACAAAAAGAGAGAAGTAACAAGATCTTATATGAGAAGTAATGACTGATCAGAAAAAATAAGAGCTACTGAAGTTCAAAAAAAAATAGAAGTCCCAATGGGCTGGAACAATCAAGAAAGGCTTCACAGAGGATATGGCATTTGAGATGCACTTTACAGAATGTCCAGGATTCAAGTAGGTATGGAGAAAGGTTGAGAGAAAGCATTTCAGGAGAGTGGGGGTAGTGGCATGAGTAAAGGTACGCAGTTGGGAATAATAACTCACATTTATAAAGTACTTTCAGGACTACAGAGTGCTTTGTTTACAATAGCCCTGTAAGGAAAGCAGTTATAAACTACTGAGTCCAATATCAAAGATAATTCTCCTACATAACCCACGCTCCCACCCTGCCCCCCCTCCACATACACACAACTCGCGGCTTAACAGTGGAAGGAAAACTTAGTAGAAAGTGAGTAGTTCCAGGAAGATATAAAGTCCTTGATTGGTTTTGTAATAGGCATATCATAGATTTACACATACCTTATCTTGGATCAGGTAAGCACTAATAGAAGATGTAGTAGCCAAAGAAGGGACGATGGAATCTGTGACTTCACATTTCTTTTTCTTTCTTTCCCATTGATTTCCCATTTCTTTCTTTCTTCTTTTTCTTCTTTGACTCCTTGAACACTTCCTGCTTTAGAACACAGAGCTTGTCAGACACGGTGGTTGTTTTTTTTTGGTTTTTTGGGTTGTTTTTTTTTGTATTTCCAGTCTCTAGCATGTTGCCTTGCACATAGTAGGTACTTGATAAATGTTTCTTGATTTTTTTAACAGATCTATAAGGCAGTTAGTGCAAGAATTATATAAAGGTCTGAGAGGGGAATTCACTGATGAAATTTATGAGCTTAGACTCTGGAATAGAGCCTTGGTTTGCAACTTGGATTGATTTGAATGGTGTAGACATACTCACTGGTGCTTGTCACCCCATTCATATCTCATTGAGGGGGAGTGATTGAGTCTCAGTGATTTGGATCTAAGCCACTTCTTTTATTCTGACTTATAAAAAGGTACCTTCCTTGCAGACCTGAACATGAGTCCCATAAAGCCAGGTCACAGGGCAGCAGAGCTGAGAGTGGACCTAGGTTCCTCAAAAGTGAAAAAGTTCGCACAAACATAAAAACAAGATTAGAAGTAGAATCTCTTAGGGAAAGTATATGTTTATATGTGTATGTATGTGTGTATGTATGTATATATCAATGCCTATATATAAATATATTCACACTCAATTATAGCCTTGGGGTGGAAGGTGGAAAAGAACAAAGTAAAAAGTGTACAGCAGAGAACAAAGAAAACCCACAAGAAAGCAAAGATAGACAGCTTTCAAGGTAACATACAACATTTAATATACAGGCTTTCTTGAAATGGTAAGTTATTGCTATATATTCTGAATCTTATCCTATATTCTGCTGTACACGAGACATTTTTTTATTTTTTAAGTTTATAGTATTCCTTTTTCTTTTCTAATTATGTATTTAAGTTTTAGTATTTGTCTAAAAGAGAAAAAACAAAGATCAATTTGGCCTAGGTCAACATACCATGCATTAAAAGTATTCTTTCCTGGCAAAAAAAAAAGTGAAAAAATTTGTTCACCCCACACAACCTGTCCCGGGGGAGACAGATAATAATGGCTGATTTGGGGCAGGGGCATACTTCCAGCTTTTCATGCTGTTATCCACCCAGTCAGAGACAAGAATTCCTGGATCCCAAGTTCCTGTTCCAGCTCTAGGAGAGGCAGTGCCTTATCCTCTCAGACTGAGAAACAGCAACTTTGGGGAGAGGTGCCATGTGTATTCGTGGTAAAAGTTCTTAAAACCCCTTCCATCTGAAGAAGTGTCAAGAGTCCTTGAAATATTGACAATCTCAAAATGTCTTAGTAATGTGGTGGTGGCAGCAATGGGAAGCTGGGGATGACTGGGATAGAGCCTTGTTGGAAATGAAGGCTCCTACGTGTCCTATTATGTACTTGCCATTTCCCACATCTCAATTCTAAAGGCTAGATTGATGATGATGCTTATCATTACTATTATTTTAAAGCATGACCCTGTCAGTTGTTTCTCCATGCTACTAAATATTTGGATTTTATTTTTCTTTTCATGTATTTCTCTGTGCTCTCCCCTTGATTCCTATGTAAATAAAGTTTTAATTGTAAGCAAACTGGGACACACACCCAAAACCAGAGTTCTCAGACCAAGTGTTCAGAAATATGGCCCAGTTATTTGAATAATGTAGATTCAATGAAGAGGTTGCCTCTCTATGAGTGTCCAAGTCAATTTCCTTCTAGGGGGAATTCAGTTCCTTAATTGTAGTTCTATAAGAAGGGAGGCCTACCAGGCTCCCAGGTATGAAAGAGTTCACCGGAATGTTGGGGGCTGCTCCTCTAGCGATAACTTCTCTTCTAAGACTATCTGAAGCACTAGATGGTACAAGGAGTCTGATGATTTTATAGGACCTGGGGGGATGGGATGATGATGATGCCAATGATGATGATGATGATGAATAGGATTTTTAGGCTATTTATAAATTTTTAAGTTTGCTAAACACTGTACATATATTATTTCATTTGATTCTCACAAACTCTGAGGTAGGTAGCATTATTATCCCATTTACATGTTATCATCAGTTTTCTCAATCAGCAAACATTTATTAAGCACCTAAGGTATGCCAGGCCTTGTGTGAAATACAAGGCACTATATGAAGTGGTAAGCCTACAAAATAAATAGTCCCTGCTCTTCAAAAGCTTATATTCTGTATGTATATATATGATATATGCATAAAAATAGAAATAGTCCCTTCTCACTCTTAAGGAGCTTATATTCTATATGTGCGTGTATATATATATGCATATATACATATATATGATATGTGTTATTATGTGTGTATATGTATATGTGTATAATATATTATGTGATGCATATGTAATGATTAAATATGTGGTGTGTGCATACATACTTATACATATATGTGTACCTGTGTACAGAAACGTGTCTATGCTATATCTGTATTATGTGAGCATATATATCATATATTTGATCATTTGGAGAGGTATTATAATCAAATGAAAAGAACCTCAGATTATGAGCAAAAAGACAAGAAGAACTTCGATTACATATGAACATACAAACACAGACATTTATGCATATACATGTACTTATACATAATACATGGATCTTATATACACACATATCAGATCTATGATCTATGTATTGTGAGTGCATATTGTTTATACATAGGTGCACATATACACACAAGGCATTATGGGTAAGATATATGTATTGTGTGTGCTCAATACACATATCTTATATATACAGATGTGTCTTATGTGCCTCCACACATAATATATATGTTTGATCATTTGCACTAATATCACAATGAAGTGAAAAGAGTCTCAGATTATGAGCAAAAAGACAGGAAGACCTTTAGTTTCTTGGGCATGTGTATGTTTACACATATGTAGATACGAACATATGCACATAAGACCTGTATCTTACATATATACACATCCATAATACATATTTATTGACTAAAACTTTATCATGTGTACATGTATGTTTATGCATACGTATGTACAGACACGCATGATGCATATATCTTATATAGACATACAGGTTAGAGTTGGGTGAAGGTGGATACCAAAGGAGGATGAGGAGCCCTGAAAAGGGCTCCACAAGTCCTCACACCAGAGATATTAGCCTTCCCTGAACACTTCATATACCTTTGGTGTCCACCTCTTACCCAACTCTTACCTGTGGCTCCAAGAATCTGTAGCATGTGCAGTGGCCACACCCCAGTAAAACCATTTCAGCAGATGGGCTAAAACAGGTTAAGGGTAGCTGATAGGCCTCAAACCAAGCAGTGAGTTAGGCGGATGTATACCTGTAACATATGAAGACTTCCTCCGGTAGAATGGGCAGATGAAAACAATTTATTCCAAAGGCCAAGAAGCCAGCTGAAGCAGGTGCTGTGGAACACTTAGAGCTTGGTCAAGCATCAAGGACACCAAGGTCATCCACTGCATCCTGAGCCATCTCCAGTTGTCCTAACTTTTGTCTTGCCACTGGACTTTGATGGCTCTGGAAGAGAGGGTGAGGCTGATGACTTTGTTTAACTCTGCCTCATTTAAATCTAATTAACATGCAAGTTAAGACATCATCCCATGATATCTTTGGTTCTCTTTGAAAATGAAAGACAAGCAACATACAGCTATATACACATGTGTATGTATATTTGTATACACACATGTGTACATATATGTGTGTGTATATGTATATGTATATATAGAATAGGGGTGTTCATTTTTTTAAAGCACTGGTAAGATATTTACCCTTTATCTCTGGATGTATTTCCTTGTGAGAAACTTCTACCAAGGGTTCAGCACATTCTCTGCCATATAGATTCTCCAGTGTCTAGAGCACTGAGAGGTTAAGTTATTGCCGAGGTCACGCAGCCAGTAATAATCCACTGATTTTGTTTTTTTCATAAAGGGTAAAATTTGGTTTTTGCACAGAAATGAAGGAATGTCATGGGAAAGTGTTAGCCTGTAATGATGAAGGTAAGTGTGGTTGTGTTGAAAGTAGTCCCGTGATTGGCTCACATGAGAATTGGGTGTTTCCTCCCCTCTGACTGGTTGATCACACGAGTGAAGCCAAGATCCTCAATGGACCCCCAGCTCCCACTTTGCAGACAACTATATCAGAATGCTAGAGTACTAAAAGATAGATTATCTCAGTGTCTAAGTTGCTATGTGAAGAAGGGAACCATGAAATGCAGTTTTTTGGTCTTTCACTTTCATTTCTATTTCTTCTCACAAAGATTCAAGACTCACATTTATGTTTATGCTATTTGGCCTTTAAATGAGTAGCTATTTGGTGATTTGTCATTTTCTGCTCAGTTTATTTCATCTGCTAAGAGTTGTCCATTATATTCAAGAACCATAACAAAAAACCCCACAGTCTAAGTGACAGATACAAAACTACTCTCCTAAAAGAAAATAAATGAGAAATAATCATTAATCAGAGAGCTAGCCACAATATGAGACACAGGGGTATTCAAGTTCATAGATTGCAAATAATGAGCTGACAGTAATGAGTTTAATTTACACCAGGAATTGAACTTCCCTGGAACTGTGTTCATGACCATGTCATGGGAATTATAAGAGCCAAGAATAAAAACTGTTATCATTAACCACTTTCCTGCCTTGATGGGGTGAGGGATGAATTGGGGGGAAGTGGTAATTATTACTTTACTGCAGAATCATAAAATCTGGGAGATTATTTTAGCCCTACACCTACTTGAAAAAGGAATCTTATTTATTACATCCTCAGCAATCTTGTTCAGTCTGAATGAGGAAGGGCCTTGAGATCCTGCCATATAAGGTAATGCTTTTGTGAAGAAAAGAAGACTTAGCTGGGACATAACAGTTGTATTCAAGTATCTGAAGGGTTGTCACATAGAAGAGGAGTTAGAAATGCTCTGTGTAACACCAGAGGACAAAAGGCTTCACTCACTTGCTTCGGACTACAGGAAGCTTGTCCCGACCACCCTAGTGATCAGAGCTGTCCTTTCTCAAATTTTTTAGTACATGCTTACCAGTTTAATTTTGAACACTTCTAACTGTTAAGGAAGGTCTTCCTTAAACCAAGCCAAAACCTGCTTCTTTGCAAAGTCAGCCATTTTCTCCAAATACTGTCCTTCTGGAGACAAGGAAAATAGGTCTAATTCCTTTTCCAAATGCCAGCTTTACAAATATTTGAAAGCATTGATCATGTGTTTTCTAAGGTTTCTCTCCTCCCAATCAGGACCCTGCATGACAGACAAGGATAGTTTGAATTAACTTTGCTTCCAGGAGATTGACCTGAAATCCAGATGTGGACCCTTTAAGCAAGAAACAAACATACACACATACAATACACACAGACACAGACACGTGTGTGTATGTATATGTGTGTACATATATGTATGTATATACCTATATGTATAATATGTATATACACATATGGAAATAATACATATATGCACATATGCATGTATACATTCATGCATATATACTGCTTTACATATTGGTGGGGAGAACCCAGACCTCTTAGAACCTCTTTGCAGGCTGCTCTTACTTAGGTGTCATTGAATATATCTTTATTAAAATAAGTGCTTATCTGAACAGATAGGCTCCAGATGATTCATTGTATGAAATGTGGGACCATTCCTGAAACATATTTTCATCCTTAAGTGACCTTGGAATGATTTTGCTTTGTTGAGTCTCTCACCAAATTTTCTTTAAACTGTTTTTCACTCCTTTACTTCTCTTTGCTTCATGAGACTGCATTGTTCATAATTTCTGATCATACTTCTAATCATCATCCTACAAACAACTTCTATTGCCTCAGCCACCAACTCTCTCTGGCAAGTAAGTCAAGTGTTTGCTGACTAACCTTTTTTTTTTTTTTCATTTTAGGTTCCTTTCATTCTCCAAGCTATAAGAAAACCAAATTAAAGAAATGAGCACACAAAAGAGAAAACAGAGTTATAGCTTTTTAAAGATGAAATAGTGATCTATTTAACTAAAAATTATTTGAATAACTAGTAACTTCAGTACACTACCTAGATATAATATAAACCATCAGCATTTCTGATATTACCAATAAAACCCAGAAAAAAAACAGACAGAAAGAGAAAATTGCATTCAAAATAATTACCACCCATATAAAATAACTGGAAGTTCACCTACCAAGAGACACACAGAAATTATGTGAATACAACTACAAAATACTATTTTCAAAAATAAAGACAACTAAATAATTGGAGAAATATTAATTGCTCATGGTTGGACCATGCCAACATAGCTAAAACTATGTACCGCCTAAATTAATTTATTCAATTCTATACCATACAAACCACCAAAGAGCTACTTTCCAGAGCAAAAAATAAAAAGTATTAATAAAATTCATTTAGAGGAACAAAAGATCAGACTCTCAAGAGAAATAAGGGAGGAAAAGTGAGAAATTAAGGGACCTGCCATACCAACTCCCAAACTATAATGCAAAGCACTAAGCACTAAAATTATTTGATACAATAAAAAAAATAGAAAAGTTATTCAGTGGGACAGATTCAGAACACAAGATCCAGAAGCCAACTTCCATAGTAGCCTAGTATTTGATAAACTGAAAAAGTGCAAATACTGATTTGAGAAGGAGACAAAAACTGAAAGGAAAACTGGAAAGTGTTCTGGCAGAAATTAGGCTTAGGCCAACATCTCAGAGCAAATAATACAAGCTCTAAAAAGGTGTATGACCTCAGTTTAAAAGATGACATCATAAGCAGAATAGAATGTAGCTATGAATAGAAGATTTATTGGCCGAATAAGGGATAGAGAGTATCAAAGGACATAACTTGAACAGCTTTGATTACAAAAAAATTGAAAAGCCTTTGCACAAACAAAATCAATGCAATTAAAATAAAAGGATTGTAGATTTAAAATTTGAAGGTACCTTAGAGATCAATGAGTCTAACCCCCTATCTTTAGAAACTAATAAATGCTTGAAGCAGGAAGTCTTTACAGCAAGTTTCTCTGATAAAATACTGACATCAGAGATAAATAAGGAGATGAATTAAATATATAAGAACAAAAGTCATTTTCCAAAAGAAAAATGGTCAAGGGATATAAACAAATAGTTCTCAAAAGAAGAAAAGCAAGCTATCAACAGTCAAATGAGAAAGCATTTCAAATCGCTAAAAATAAGGGAAATGAAAACTAAAACAACTCTGAGGTTCTACGTCATACCAGACTGGCAAAAATGACCAAAAATGACAGTTGTTGGAGGATATGTGGGAAGACAGGAACACTTCTGGTGGAGCTATGAATCATTACAGCCCTTCTAGAAAGTAACTTGAAACTAACCACTCCCCTCCAAAAAAAAAAATCATTAAAATGTGCATGCCCTTTGGCTTAACGATACCACTAATAATCCTATACCACAAAGATATCAAAGAAAGAAGAAAAAACCCATATATACAAAAATTTTGTTGTAGCAAAGAACAGAAAACAGAGTGTAAAGAGAGGCTTTCACAAAGAGATATTTAAATGAACGAAAAGGTAAGAACCTGTGATTAAGAGGGGGTTGGAGCAAGGACAGAAAAAAGCACAAAGAATAAGATGGATAGAAACATACTATTACTGATAGCGATCATAGGATGAACTCACCCATCAAACAGAGGAAGATTGCAGAATGGATCCGAAGGAAGGAATGACATCAATAAAGCATTTAAAATGCACAGAAGAGAAGAGAATAAGGTTTAGAGGGAAACAGGTAAGTAGAACAACTTTTGGAAATAATGTGCTGAATTCAAAATATACTGGAAAAAAAAAACCAAACCTGTAGACAATGAGATTCATAGTTTTATATACAGTATTCTCTTTTTAATTCTTCTTTGTATACAGAAATGTTCAAAATAACAAAAAATTAAAATTAAAAAAATAAATTCAATGGATTGCTGGATACGTTAGTAATTGTTATTACTGTAAGCAGCTACCAGCCAAGGATGGTGTCATTTTCCTTCAGTTAAAATGTCATGAACTTTTGGTTAATTTATTTACTTCAAAGTAGTAAGGAATGATGTTAGGGGTGAGGAAGAGAATTTCTCCATCAGTGTTGGGTGCATCAGGCTTGTCAGAGGACAACAGTTAACAAGTATAGCAATTTTATTAATTGTGGTATTGATGGATTGGTTTTTTAATGGGTGAATGTGAAGGTGAAATTTAAATCTCTTTAAAAAGATTTTAGAAAACATTGAAAACTGAAATAAAAGAATGATTGGAAGGAAATGAAAAACAGGAAACTTTTTTAAGCTTAAAAGATCAATTTAAAAGATAAGAATAATGGGAAGGATGCTAAAAGATCTCTCAATGATCTGGTTTTCCAGGACAAATCAGACGTCATCACTCACCGCAGGGAAAGCACAGATGTCTTAAAGAAAGTTTATGTAAACCGTAAGCAGCTGAACCTGCAGTTGGCAGCTGAAACATTGCTGAAAGGTTTAGGAGGCAATGACAACAGAGCTGTGTCCTACCAGCTGTTGGACTGACCAGTCTAGAGATAAATGTCAAGACTCTCTTCATACAGGACTTCCCAAATGCGTAGACTCTCCTGGGGATTTTGCCTCAGTGTGCATTAACTAACCTGGGCCTCTCTGTGCTTTAGGAGAATCAGGCAGGGGGCAGGAGTTTGCTTTACTTCTGCAGTATAGACAGGAGAGACAACACATGCACACATATACTTATACATATGTGCATGTACACATATGCATGTTGTGCACAAACGTGTACCTTTCTGTATGTACATGTGCATATGCATGTGTAATGTATGTGTATGTGTGCAGTACGTGCACATGCAACGCATTATATGTTGTAGCATGTACACATGCAGTGTGCAGCATGCATGCATGTTTACAGGTACATGTGTGTGCATGTGTAGATTCAAAAGAAATCCAAGGTAATTTGAGGGAGGAAGGTACCAACAGTCATTTAGTCAGCCATGACAGCTGGGGGGATTAGGAAAGTCTTCGTTGCTACAGAAAGCCAGGAAATGCAGCTAAGTTTTGAAGGAAAATTCATGAAAGTTAAATACAAAAGTTCTTCTTTTTTTCCCTGGGAATTCATATAATTTACAATTACCCACATGACTTAACTTGGAAGTTACAAAGAGGCAAATTTAGGCTTGAAGTAAGGAAAAACTTCCAAATAGCTAGTTATCCAAAAGTGATTCTGAACTGCTTCAGGAGGTAATGAGCTCCCTGTCCCTGGAGGTTTCTAAGCAAAGGCTGAATGATCTCTTGTTGTATATGTTGCAGACAAGATGTTTGTACTGAAACAGATCAGACTTGATGGTTCCTAAGGTCCTTTTCCAACTCTGAGACTCTGTAATTCTAGGAATGCCCTTTTGCCTTGTGAAAAATTCCATTTTGGAAAAACTAAGGGGCAACTGGCTTGACCGACGGTACTTGACCATGCCTCCACTTAATAAGCAACTCGAAATTCAGAGCAAGTTTGCATGGAGGCTCTTCATGGTGGATAACCTTTCCATGAGCCTGAGACGTGTGGTATCTGTATCAAGGCCAAGTTCTGAGTGAACCCCAAGGTTATTTGTGGCTTCAGGTGCAAGTCATGTGCTCCTCAAGACTAAACCTGGCAAGTTGCATCCGAATTCACTTGGAATTTTACGTTGGATAGCACCTGAACTATGAAGGATGACCAGAGGAGGCCAATTCCATTGCCACAAAGAAGACCAACCCCAATGTCACTTAAACAGGACCTTCAGGTGTTGTCTTTGCACTCGTCCAAAAAGTTACCTAAGCAGTGCTTGCGTGAGCGTGTGTTCCTGAAGGCTTTGGCATCAGCGTCTCTATTGCATAGTTTAGGCTGCCAAGACACAAGCTGAGACAGACTAGCTGGCAGAAGATAATGTAGAGAACAAGGCCAATAGGCAGAGGAGTGATATTTGATAGTGTTCTCCCCAAAATAGATAAACCTCTTCTCAGAAAGGACATCTCACACTGCAGGGCAAGCAAAGGTTGTGAAAACATCATTTGACTGTCTACCATAGGGTTGAATAATAAGTCATACCTCGATGCTTCCAGCACCTGTGAACCATTACCACGGGTACTTCTGTATCTATATAGCCCATCTCCACATCTTAGAGACTAGTCTCCCCAACGGAGAGGGAGTGATACATTGGAGAGAATGATGGTTGTGGGGTCAAAGGATCTGGCTTAAAATCTTGGCTTTGCCACTTATTAACTGTGTGACCTTGGGTAAGTCACTCTGTGGGCCTCAGTTTCCTCATTTGTAAAATGAGGGGATGGGAGACTGGACTAGATGGCCTCTAAATTCCCTTAGTGCTTGAAATCTATTATCCTATTAGTCTATAACACTGAGCCCTTACATGAAGCCTTTATAGTCTGGTAGAAACCGTCTCTTCCTACACCCCAAAGGAAAGATGTTGTATTTCTTTTTAATGCATTCTGTATATACTTACATATGTGTATTTTGTTTCTCCCCATTATAATGTAAACTCTTTGAGGCAGGGACTGTTTCACTTTTGTCTTTGTATCCCCAGCATCTTTGTAACTGCTTAATAAAGTACTGGCTCTTCTACTAGAAGAGCCTGTGAGAATCCTGGGTCATTTCTGAGCCACAGTGAAACATCAAGTAGGACTTTAGTCAAGCATTTATTAGCAAGGAAGAGGCCTTCAGGGCAACCAGGTGGTACAGTAGATAGAGCCCCCAGCCTGGAGTCAGGCAGACTGATCTTCCTGAGCTCAAATCTGACCTCAGACATTTACTAGCTGTGTGACTCTGGGCAAGTCATTTAATGCTGCCTTGGTTTCAAATCTGCAAAACGAGCTGGGGGAGGAAATGGCAAACCACTCCAGTATCTCCGCCAAGAAAAACCCAAACAGGATCACGAAGAGTCAGACAGGACTAAAAAATGACTGAAAAAAAAACCTTCATTTTTTTGTTTGGGGCTTACAGTTTCATAATACTTCCTGTTGCATATGTCTCAGTGGCAACAGACCTGAGGGATCCTCTAGTCCCACTCTTGTTTTATAGGTGAGGAAGCTGAGGCCCAGTGGGAAGTGACTTGTTCAAGGTATATAGGCAGTAAGTGCAAAATCCAGGTTTCCATCTCAGGCCTCCTGAGCTTTGCAGATTTCTTTTGATGAAGTAAGCATTACTTTACTATTTTGAGTTATGAGGAAATTGAGGCTGGAAAGATTGAGAAATTTTTCCTAGAGTCTTTCATCTAGGAAGTAGTGGTAATTGAACCTGAACACAGGTTCTAATTCCTCAACTGAAGTTTGAGCTACTTTTTCTTTGGTCCCCATCTGTGATATCATTGGGGCACTCCCAGGGAGGAAGATTCCTCTACCAATGCTAATGGGTACCCACTCTTTAATTTAAAGTCTTAGAAAATTGCCTAAGTGAGTTCTTCCCCAGGGTCATACAGCCAGCATGTATCAGAAAGAGGACTTGAGCCCAGGTCTAGTCCACTCTGACACCAGCTCTTCATCCATGCTGAATCAACTAGTTCAAAGGAAACCCATGACATTTGATGGGCAGCATTCCCTCAGTCAAAAGAGCTAAACCTGTCTAGCAGCTCTCTCCATCAATGGGGGTGAGAGGGGAAAGGCGATGAGAAGTGAAGATGACAAAGGAATGGTCAATATAGTCAATTCAGAGATCTTAAGAACTTCCTGAAAAGGAAGGGGAAGGAGGTCAAAGACGTTAGCAGAGATTTTCATGATGCACAAGTGCTAGGAGCTAACTCTGGTCAATTGGGAGCAGTTTTCCTAAGATTGGAGAGTGAAGTTTTTACTGTAGTATAATTAAGATGAATATATGTGTGTGCGTGTACATACACATATAATGCACATATGTAATACGCATGTACACATATATGTGTATATATACACTATATTATGTATACTATAGTATAATTAAAATTATATATTATATGTAATTATAATTATATGTGTGTACAAGCATACATTTATATATGCATATATATACACATAATTGAGAGTTTAAGTCATTAAGATTATATAGTCATACATATGTATATATGATCTTAATATACATAAATCTTATATGTTTATATAAATGTATACACACACGGATGAACACAGGACAATCCCCAATGCAGACTTTCTGTTGTACCTTTTAAGGTAGAGAAAGATGGATAATGGAAAGAGAAGTCTAGGCAATGGAACAGTGGCTTATAGCATTAAAAAATGTTAGCAGAGGAAGGAGCATCAAGCATTCTCACTTTACACAGGAGGAATCTGAGACCCAAGAAGGGTCTCACACAGGGCAAGTCAGTTTGGGGAAAGGGGGTAAGGTTTAGGATGATCTGCATCTCCATCTCTAACATAGGGATATTATTAGCACCTAAGGCACCTCACAGGGATGTTGTAAGGATCAAATGGGATGATATGTGAAAAGCAATTTGCAAACCTTAAAGCACTATGTAAATGATGATAATGGTGAAGATGATAATGAAGATGAAGATGATAGTGGTGGTGGTGGTGGTGGTAGTGGTGGTGGTGGTGGTGGTGGTGGTGATGGTGAAGATAATGAAGATGAAGATGATAAGGGTGGTGGTGATGATGAAGATGATAATGAAGATGAAGATAGTGTTGATGATGATGATGGTAGTGGTGGTGGTGATGATGAAGATGATAATGGTGGTGATGGTGATGATGATGATGATGATAGTGGTGGTAGTGATGGTGATAAAGATGATAACGAATATGAAGATGATAATCGTAGTGATGGTGAAGATGAAGAAGATGATAATAAAGATGAAGATGATAGTGGTGGTGGTGGTGGTGGTGATGGTGAAGATAATGAAGATGAAGATGATAAGGGTGGTGGTGATGATGAAGATGAAGATGATAATGAAGATGAAGATAGTGTTGATGATGATTATAGTGGTGGTGGTGATGATGAAGATGATAATGGTGGTGGTGGTGATGATGATGATGATGATAGTGGTGGTAGTGGTGGTGATAAAGATGATAATGAATATGAAGATGATAATGGTGGTGATGGTGAAGATGATGATGATGGTGGTGATAGTGGTGGTAGTGATGGTGATAAAGAAGATAATGAATATGAAGATGATAATGGTGGTGATGGTGATAGTGAAGATGATGATGATAGAGAGAGACAGTGTGGCACAGTGGCCAGAGAGCTGATCCCAAAGCTGGGAAGACCTAGTTGCAGGTTCTGCCTCTGACCCACACTGACTGTATAACCCTAGGAAAGTCACAAAGTCTCAATGATTTAAGAGTCCCTAAGACTCTAAGTTGCACAGAAGGTCTCTAGGTGCATTGGTAGAGTTCCCTATACCAGTGAAATAAGAAGTCCTGTATCTACTTCTTATAGTATAAGTCTAAGAACTAGAAGGCATCTCAAAAATCTGTCTAGTCTAATCTCTCATTTTACAGAGAAAGAAACCAACTGAGACCCTTGAAACCAAAGCAACTTGCGCACAGTCACACAAATATTAACTCAGGAAGCAGAAGTGGAACCCAGATGCTCTAATGTCAAACGCATTGCTCTTTGGCAGAAAGATGCTATAGTGGATAAAGAGGTGGGTTTTTATTCAGGAAGACCTGGGCTCGAATCCCACAAATTGTCTCTGTGATCCTGAGCAAGTCATTTAACCTCTCTGAGACTCAGTTTCCTCGTCTATAAAATGGGGTATAATATCATCTACCTCATAGGATGTGAGAGGATCTCAATCAAATGAGATAATGTCTATAAAGTGCTTTGCAAAGTTTGTAGGTGCTCTGTGATGCTAGCAATTATCATTACCACATTGCCCCTCCCCCTTCAATCAGGTGGGTTTCATAAGGCCAGGAACGTCTTGGTCAAGTCACCAAGCATTTACTAAGTGCCTCTTATGTGCCAAGCACTGTGCTAAAGCTGGAGAGACAAAGAAAGGCACAGAATAGTTCCTACCCTCAGGGATCCCACAGTCTAAAAAGGAACCAATATACAAACAAGTAGAATCAACCAAGATATACAAAGAATAAATTAGTAATAACTTCTGAAGGAAGGTACTAAGTTTAAGGAAGACGGCTGAAGCCTTCTTGCCAAAGGTGGTCCTCCTTAGCTGAGAAAAGCAAACCAAGAGGTAAAGAAGAGAGGGAGTTCCAGGCCTCTGGAGGGACAACCATGTGGGAAAAACAGCAAAGGACCATAGGTTCAGAACTGGAAAGGCCCACACTGTCATTTGGACCAATCTCCCTAACTTTAGAGATAAGAAAACAGGCCAAGGAAAGTCAAAGAAGTTACCTACAGTCACTCTGGGACTTAGTAGTCAATTTGGGACTTGAACTCAGGTCCCCTCACTCCAAATCCAGTGCCCCTTTCCTTGCACGTTCTCTCTAGAATAAGAAGCTTCTGGCCTGGAATATGAGAAAGGGAACAGCTGTGGTTGGAAGCCCAGGGTCACCCAGTAAGAATGGGCCTGGGTCCACTTTAATTGAAAAGGGAGTGTCTCCCCACTCCTGGATTTGTTGCCAACTTCAAAGAATGATTACAGCAAAAAATGTTTGAACTACCTTTCCCTTAGACAGAAATCAAGATACACCTTCCCTTTCGGGAATAGCTGATGGGGAGGAGTTTGTTTTGAGAAAAGATTGAGAAGTATCAATGTGTAAAGGTAAACTGGCATCAAGGTGCTAATTGAGGTGACAGCTGAGAGCGGAGGCTTCCTCAGAAAAGTGAACAATAACACAGCCTAAGTGTGCCTGGTTTGAAAAGCCTTCCAGACACTATTTACCTAAGGCTTCTGCCCACAGCTGCTGAAGCAGAAATCTGAAGTTGGGCTTCATCTGCATTAGTCCACTTTTGTCTTTTCAGGAAACTGACCTTCTATTGACCTGATCTTTGTGGGAAAAACTCCAGTCACCAAATTGGCCTTCAGACTCATGATAAAGTTTGATATTTTATTACCTTTTTAATTGAACGTACGTGTCTCATATGTAGAGAATTGTCTGAAAATGGGGAACAAAAAGAAACTCCCCCACACCGTTTATTTTAGTCTCTGCTAATCTAACTTCTCTACAAGCTAGCAAAAACCAAAGCACGATTCTGATTATGTCAGAGCTGTGTGAGCACCTCTGCTCACAAACCTCCAGGGTCTCGTCACTGCTGTTCACATCAAATACAGTGCCAACGTCCCAGTTTGGCATTTAAAGCCCTTTGCAATCTAGCTCCAGCCTACCTTTCCCAGGTTTATTTTAGAATATTCGCCTTCACTCACTACACTCCAGCCAAACTGACCTTCTGGCTCTTCCTCATACATGATGTTCCATCTATTGGCTCAGTGCTCTTGCCCAGGCTGTCCTCTATACGTAGAATGCACTCCTTTCCCACTTCTCCCTTTGAGACTCCCTAGCTTCCTTCAAGGCTAAGCTCAACTGATACCTCTAACATCGTCTTTCCTGATTTCCCCCTGTACTAGTGCCTTCCTCCCTCCTCTTCCCTGTCCTTTACACTTTCTATCTATTTGTGAATGTAATGGGGCTTGGGCACATACCCAGATTATCACATAAGATGGAGGTACTCAAGTTACAGACAATGAGAACCTACTTCTGGGAAAAGACAGTCTGTATGGGAGCAGCCCCTTTCTATTGTCTGGGTAGCCATAATTAACTGTGTCTTTAAAATGACCAAACTGGAACAGTGTCTCTGTCTCTCTAGTTATGACAAGGTCTTTCTGTCTCTCTGTCTCTCTGTCTCTCTCTCTCTCTCTCTCTCTCTCTGTCTCTCTGTCTCTGTCTCTCTCTGTGTCTCTGTCTTTCTCTGTGTCTCTGTCTCTCTCTGTTTCTCTCTCTGTCTCTCTGTCTCTTTCTGTCTCTCTCTCTTTCTCTTTCTCTGTCTCTGTCTCTCTTTTTCTCCCCCTCCCTTTCCTTCCTTCTCCCTCTTCTCTCTCTCTCTCTCTCTCTCTCTCTCTCTCTCTCCTCTCTCTCTCTCTCTCTCTCTGTCTCTCTGTCTCTCTCTGTGTGTCTCTCTCTCTCTGTCTCTCTCTCTCTCTCTCTTTCTCTCTCCCCCTGCCCACTATAGCCAATAATTCTGCTTCAGCCATACCACCCCTTCCCCCCTTTAGATGCCTTCAATGTTTCCTTATGTCCCAAAGGTTAAAGTCCTAATGCCTTAGTATGATATGCAAGACCCTCTACAATCTGACCTCCCCTACCACTCCATTATTCTCTGTCTTCCCCTATGAGCCTATATCATAGAATTAAAAGCTAGAAGAAATATTAGAGACTGTTACCAGGAAGATGGCTTTCTCAGGCTCCTCTACTGAATTCCATACATACCAATCCTTGTAATTTCCTCAAACAGACACCAATATCCCCCTTTTCTGAAAGAAGTCCAAGAGCATTCAGGGTCAACATCACACAACTTTGCATTTCATAGCTATTCATTTCATTTATGTTAGCCTTCTGGCTAGTCTATAAGACCCATAAGAAAAAAACTGGATGCCTCTAACTTCTTTTATTCCCTCTCTCCCACCCCTCTAACACGTAACAATGCTGAGCACACAGTAGGGACTCAAACAATGATTAATTGTGTGTGAAGAAGAAACACAAAAAATTACATCGACAAGCTTTGCAGACCTTTTTTGCTTATTCCTCTCTTGTATGTACCTTATACAAAGCAAAGAATTAAGTTGTTCATTAAGTATAAATGGAGAAAATACAAGCGGTTGAGTAGTCTTTAATTTCTTTTTTTATTTTTCCTTGCCCAGACAAAGCACCACTGTTTTGTTTGGTTTTGGTTTTTTCTGTCATCACCGGAGTCACTAAGCTTGAAAAGTGGCCAAATACTGGTAAGATACCAAGAAAAGGGGCAATGCAAAGGGCTACAAGTTCCTTCCCTTTTTCCCTCATTCAAACTTCAGGCAACTTTGAAAGCCTGTGACAGTTGGTCTTATAAACATGGTAATCAGCCTACTTTTCTCACTGATATTTTTCCAACCAGCCATCCAGAAATTGAGTTTCGAGTCAATTGAGAGCTCCAGGCACCAGGCCAGTAGGTTACCTTGTATAAAAGAAAGCCTTGAAACCCCATTTCCTATGACTCCTTTGAACGATTGCCTCGGCTTCCAGAACTTTGCATTTATGTCATGTAGCTGGACTCAACTGAGCCAAACAAAAATGAATTTCTGAAACAGCGTAAGGACTGGGAGTAGCCAAATCCACAGCTGAGATGAGAGATCAGCAATCTAGGCCTCAGCATGATGGGCTGTATGTTGGGTGGGGGGGAGGACAGGGAGAGAAAGGTGGCATGGAAGGAGCACAAAAAGAAAAAGAACTTTGGGTTTTGATTTTTAAAAATAAGATTTGTTATTTAAAAGAAAATAAGTTTTATCAATGACTTTTGTTTTAAAATTATAGTCATTTCCTGATATACCAGCAACAACTACCATTCCCGTACCAAAGAAGCCCTGCCTTGTAGCAAATAACAGTTAAATAAAACTGACCAACACAATGACCTCATCTGGCCATGTATGTACCTTTCTATGGCCATTTTGCACACTCACATACACACTCACACACATACACACACACTTTTCTACTGAAAAGGAGACACTTACTCATTTACATTATAGGGTCAGATTGGACACTAAAAAGTGGAACTGAGGGGCAGCAAGGTGGCACAGTAGATAGAGCACCAGCCCTGGAGTCAGGAGGACCTGAGTTCAAATCAGCTTCAGACACTTGGCACTTACTAGCTGTGTGACCCTGGGCAAGTCACTTAACCCTGATTACCTCACCCCTCCCCAAAGAAAAGTGGAACTAGTTACATCAAGAAGTAATGGCTCCCTTTATTTACTTAGAGGACTTTAAGAGGAGATGACCACTTGATGTATGTGTTTGAGTGGGGATTCTTTGCTGCATGTGAGTAGGACTAAGTGGTCAGTGAAGTCCCTTCCAACTTTGAAATTCTGTGATTCTTAAGCAGAATTCTGTGACAACTGTAAGTATATTCCCAATGAGGAAGGATTTGTATTCTTTGCTATGGAGGCCAGAAAATATCTCATTGGATCAGATTCAGCTAGGGTCTAGCAGATTAAGCATAAGGGAGAAAACAACCCCTCAGTATCAAGAGCTACCTCTACCCAAGGAGTCCAAAGGGATAGATACCCAGAATCCAAAGGGTATCTACTGGAAAAGAAATCAGCTCAAAGCTATGAACAGTATCTAGATGAAGTAGGCACAATGTGTTACACAGAAGTTCTCTAGCTTTTTTTTTTTAAAACTCGAAAGTCATATGTATGTGTGTGTGATGTCCAACTAGAGTTCAAAAATTGAAAAAAATTATCTTAATTATTCAGATGCTTCCAAATAGCTAAACATTTGGGATCAAATCAGCTAGATGGTTCACTGAGCTTCTCAGTTTTCATCCAAACATTTGATTTTAGGTGGAAATATTCTTGGAATCAACATTGGATCTACCATATAGGGAAGGAGATATCTCTTTTCCTAATTACACAAGGAAACATTCCATCTAAGATTCACAAGTCATCAGTACCATTTCTTTTTTTTTGAGGGGGGAAGGTAGGGCAATTGGGGTTAAGTGACTTGCCCAAGATCACACAGCTAGTAAGCGTGTCAAGTGTCTGAGGCCAGATTTGAACTCAGGTCCTCCTGACCCCAAGGCCAGTGCTCTACTCACTGCACCACCTAACTGCCCCATCAATATCATTTCTTTCTGCATAGTAAATCAATTTGATATCTGGACCAGTCCTTTACCTGACTTAGATATCTTAAAATTCTTCAAAAAGGGTGTCAGTCAACAAACACTTATTAAGCACCTACTATGTGCCAGTTACTACGCTAAGCACTGGAAATAAAAATATAATACAATACAGGTTTTGGGGTAGGGAGCATACAGTGTGATTTACACACAAGACTTTAATAATGGGGAAGCTATAATCTGGCAGGAAAAGGACTTTTCTGGAAGTCAGAAAGCTTTGTTTCCAGGAACTAGGTATTTTCCTTTAAGCATGTCAGTCAAGCTCCTGTAACTAATTTCTCTATTTGTAAAATGGGGATGATGATAATACGTACCTTGTCTACCAATTTCCAAGGGTGGTGAGGACCAAATGAAATAATATAATGTGAAAATGCTTTGAAAAAGTTTTAAATTGTGCATCTTTTTTTCAATGAATGAGCATTTATTTTCTTTCCCTTCCATTGCCCTCTCCTTTAAGAAAAATAAACAAACCGTATAATAAATATAAATACGCAAGGAAAAAAAGTCCCACATTGACCATGTCCAAAAATGTATGTCTCATTCTGCATATGGAGTCTATCATCTCTTTATCAGGAGATGGTGATGTATTTTACTGTCATCACAACTTTGGAATCATGGATGGTCATTGCATTGATCACGGTTTTTATATCTTTCAAAGTATTTGTTTTTTAATTTTGTTGTTCTGTCATTTTAGTCATGTCTGCCTCTTTTGTGCCCCAAGATCCTGGAGTGGTTTGCCATTTCTGTCTTCAGCTCGTTTTGCAGATGAGGAAACTTAGGCAAACAGGGTTAAGTGACTTGTCCAGGGTCATACATTCTGAGGCCAGATTTGAACTCAGGTCTTTCTGACTCCATCACTGAGTTACCTAGCTGCCCTTTGTCTTTCAAAAGTTGTTGCATAAAGTGGTCTGGTTCTGCTCCCTTCATTCTGCATCAGTTTCTAGAAATCTTTCCAGGTTTCTCTGAACCCTGGCTTAAATATATTTTATTCCTTTCATATTCCATAATTGATTCAGTCATTTCCCAACTGATGAACAACCCTTTAGTTTTCAGGCTTTGTCACTACAAAAAGAACTGCTATAAATATACTTGTAAACATGGATCCTTTTCCTTTTCTTTTGTCTTTTTGGGGTATAGGCCTAGTAAAATAAGTATTTCTTCTGCCAGACACATTTTCACAGTCACATGATTGGTTGAAAGGTACAGAGAATACGAAATACCACTATGTGTACTGTTCATTTATTACCAAAAAAACCCCACAAAAATGACTGTGCAGCAAAATGGCAGTGGAAGGGGTGAGGGGTGGGGGTAATACAACATGTAATTAAGACAACTTCAGTTAAGCAGAAGGGAGCACTAGTTACATACACATGAGTATTGATAATGCCTGGGACCAGATATTTTAATTAATTATTCTAACCAGGGACTAATCTTTCAGTTAGTAACCGGAAATTTCTAGTTACTGAAGAATATATATGTTAAATCTTTTTGATTCCTCTAAATTTTGGTGCCCTGGGACAAAATCGCAACTGCCTTCTCATAATTACAGCTCTGCCAATGTTTTTCTGATCTTTGATATCAAGAGACACATAAAACAGGGAAATAGATGTTCAGCAAAGGTGTTTGCCACTGTCACAGAGAATGTCTTACACAGGGCTCATGAGGAAGAGGGATTCCCTGCACATAATGAGTTTCCCCAGATACTCTTGTGTGCAGATATCATGGTAACAATTTCATCAAGGCCTGGAACATTATTGGTTGGTTGGCTGGTTGGCTTTTGTTCTCGAAGAGGACCTAAATGATATTACCATGTTGGGGTCAAGGTACAAAGTGTCCAACTATAGCTAATCAGACCAATATGAGCTTGGAAGACTCTACCACAGGTCAGGCACAAATAATCCATATGAATATTTGGATGTCTCTAAATTTGTGTATCTCATGTTTCTTTTGAGCTACTGCAATTCTATTTCACTCATACAATCAAGAGCCTTCTTTGACGTAGGCACATCGTGCTAAGCAGCTCTATGCTTAGATTTTGATTTTTCGATTCCAAATTTCTTCAGAGAGACCTCGAAAGTGTCCTTGTATTGCTTCTTCTGACCTCTACGTGAGCAATTGCCTTATGCGAGTTCTCTATAAAATAGTCTTTTGGGCAAGCGCACCTTTGGCATTTGAGCAACATGGCCAGCCCATCATGGCTATACTCTCTGTAATGGAGTTTAAATACATAGCAGTTCAGCTGGAGGAAGGACCTCAATGCCCAGCATCTTATCCTGCCAGGTGATCTTCAGAATCTTCCTAAGACAATTCAAATGGAAGTGATTCAGTTTCCTGGCAGGTTTTATAGGCATACAACAGTGAGGTCAGCACAACAGCTCCAAAGACCTTCCGTTTAGTAGTCAGTCTAATATCGCTTCTCTTCCACACTTTCCTTCGGAGCCTCTCAAACACTGATCTAGCTCTGGCAATGTGTGCATCAACCTCGTCATCTATGTGTACATCCCTGGAAAGTACACTGCCAAGGTGAGTGAACTTATCCACAGCATTCAAACATTACAGAATTATGGAACATTGTAGAACCTCCTAAATGAGGTCCATTAGTATTCAAAAGATATCCGTCTAACAATCCATAGGGGTAAAACTAAATGGATGAAAAATTGCTATCAGACCAGTCTCTGGGGAAACTTACCCACTCAGCTTTGGGACTTCTCACTCTGGGACAGAACATCCTCCATTCAGCCACCAAAATTATTTTCCTAAAGTTCAGATCCAAGTATGACATACCCACCTCCCACTCAAAAACTCACAGCTGCTCCCTATTACCTCCAAGATCAAATTCAAAATCTTCTGTTCGGTGTTCAAAGCCCTTCACAACCCGACCCCCTCCTACATTTCCAGTCTTCTTATATCTTACTCTCTACCATATATTCTTCAATCCAGTAACACAGGCCTCCTTGCTCTTCCATGAACAGGACACTCCATCTCTCAGCTCCAAGCATTTTCTGAGGCTTTCCCCCATGCTGGAATATTCCTTCTCCTCATCTTTACCTACTGGCTTCCTTCATGTCCCAAATAAATCCCACCTTCTACAGGAAAGCCTTTCCCATCGCCAGTTAATTCCAGTGCCTTCTCTCTGTTCATTGTTTCCTATTTATCCTGTACTGTATATAGCTTATTAGTACATGCTCGTTTATGTGGTATCTTCCCCATTAGAGTGTGAGCTCCTCGAGGGCAGGAACTGTCTTTTGCTTCTTTTTGTGTCCCCAGTGCTTAACATCCTGCCTGCCTTACTTATTAAATATTTATTGACTGACTAACTAATATAAGAAATGATGGAAGAGGGACCAGACCTGTGATTTCATTGGGCTACAGGAAAATTGCAGAACAGGAAGTTCCTTCTACCAATGGTCAGCACTTCTTTTTCAATTTACAATCTTAGAGAGTTTTCTAGAGCACTGAGAAGTGAAGTGACTTGTCCAGGTTCACACATCCAGGCTATGTCAAGTAAGACTTGAACCCAGTTTCTCCTGGCTCCAACAACATGGGAAGACCTAGGTAAACAAGTAAGCAGTGAAGAAAACAGAGCGAGGAAAACAATTGACCCAACTACAACAATTGAAAATAACCCTAAAATCAGCTAAATTCAGATGAAATGGGCCTTAGTTTTCTCATCTGTTAATAAATAAATAAACAAATAAATGAGTGAATAAATGAATACATAAATAAAGGAATGAATGAGTAAATAAATGAATAAATGAATGAATGAATAAGTGAATGGATAGAGAGATAGATAAATGGATAGATAGATAGATAAAGAGATTGAACTAGATGGCTTTTATGGGTCCATTCCAGCTCTAAATCTATGATCCCATGACATGCAATGACCAGAACTAGGTCCTGGACAACATTTGATGAATTGAGTCCCCTTCAGTAGAAAGATGCAGGATGTTCCATATGCTGTCAGATGTGTTTGCAGTGCTTTTCAGTTTTTTGCTTACAGTTTTTCTTTGTTATAGCTAGTATTTACACAGCACTTTAAAATTTGCAAAGCACTTTACATGTGTTTGGTATCTCATTTAATTCTCACAATGACTCTGTGAGCTAAGTGCTATTATTATCCCCATTTTGTAGATAAGAAAACTGAGGCAGAGAGAGATTAATTAACTTGCCCAGGACCAAACAATTTCTAAGGATCTGAGGCAGGATTTGCACACGGGTCTTCCTGACTCCCAGTCAAGCATTCTATCCACTGCACCACTAAGCAATATTATTGAGAGGAAGAAGTATATCAGGAAATAATTGTGGTATAAAGAATAAAGTTCAGTTGTTTTCAGTCACGTCCTACTCTTCATGACCCCTTTGGGGGTTTTATTGGCAAAGATACCAGAGTGGTTTGCCATTTCCTTCTTCAACTCATTTTTACAGATGAAGAAACTGAGGCAAACAGGGTTAAGTGACTTGCTCAGGATCACACAGTTAGTGTCTCAGGATAAATTTAAACTCTGTTCCTCCTGACTCCTGGACCAGGATCTTTCACTGCTGCCCCATAGTAAAAGTCATCACTGCAAAAAGAAAAATTAATCACAAATATCTTTTTTGTTATTCTTTCTTTTCTGTTTGCATGTACAAGTATTATCTTATCCCTTATAAGCATGGACTCCCTGATCTCTACTGAACCCCAATAATGGTTCTGGCATCAGAGGACCTGAGTTCAAATTTCACCTCTGAAGCTTAGTACATATGTAACCTGAAGCGAGTCACTGCATTCCTGGGCCTCAATTTCTTCAATTGTAAAATGCAGGGCTTGGCCTAGCTGGCCTCTCAGGTCCCTTTCGACTCCAAGTCTATGATTCCAAGACTGTCATATGATGGTCAGAAAACACACATGATCACCCTCTAGAAACACCTCCTGGCCTCTGCTGTCTCCAAGTAAAGACATTTCTATTGCTTTCATTATCCTGGCCATTAGATCAAAATTCCATCTGTTATCCTGAACCAGCCAAAACAAAAGTTAAAGTCAGTACTAGAGGAAGATTTCTTGGTTCTCCTTCAAAATGCCCAGTACACTGCACCGCCCCTCCCCCCCCCCCCCCCGCCCCCATCCCCGAGTAAATATTTGCACTTACCGGGAAAAAAAAAATGGTTTTTGTAAACTTTTCCCTGGATAGTTACCTTTTAGGTAACTTTTCGCAGGCCAAAGGGCAAAACAAATATGTTTCCTGCAAGTAAAGCCTTGACCTGAGTTAAGCTGAAAAAGTTGAAATCTCACCAAACAAACCCCAGGCCCCCACCCCACCCCGGCCCCCTACCCCAAGCCCAGACTCGCATAGGTTGGGAATTGAGTGGGACAATCTCGGTTAAATCCTTTTGCAGCTGGCCTGTTATTTTCCTAGGAGGGCCAAGTCCTTTCAGGATAACATTTGCAAAAAGCTGTTCCTGGAGATGGCTACAAAGATAAGAAGGAAAATTTAGAATGGTTCCTAAGCAGATGGAAATGATACTAACGAGGAGATAAGAGGAATAATAGGTATTTGGTGCTACCCCAGGCTAAAGAAAACAAGCAGCCCCAGCCTTGGGAGAACTGGTCCCTACTGAAGGAACAAATAAGGCCCAAGAGGACCCCCTTCCCCCCCTCCCGGCCCCCATCCCCCTCACCCCCCACCAAAGCAAGTGAAAATGACCATCTGTGCCCGGGCTGAAGGAAGGCCATCTCTCTGCTCTTCGAAGCAGGGCAGTAATTCATCTCAAACATGTCACTGCTGCCTGCCTCGATGCTTTACCATGAGTTCCATTTTGACCGACTTTTCAAAAAGCTTGGAAGTTTAGCTCTCCTCCCCTTTGAGCCCATTGAGACTAATCAGAGAAGTGCTGGGTCTTTCAGGCTCGAGGAGGGAGCATTTGGATGATTTCATCTCCCCATTTTGAATCTATCAAACAGCTTCTGAAGCTACTGTTTACTTTCTTCAACATGTAACTTTAAAACAAACAACAAGCTCCATGATTTCATCACTTTGGGTCCTCTAGCTAAAAATAGCTCTGAAAGTAAATGATGGAGGAAGCAGCATGGGAGAGTCATACGTTTGGAGAAGTGAGAAGTCAGATGCACCCACTTGCCATGGGTTCAGGGAATTTCAAAGCCTGGAAGCACATGGGAAAAATGCCCTACCACAAAACATCCAACAATTAACAGTCAGGCTTTTGCTTGAGGGAAGCGACTTAGCATGGTGCTTGGCACACAGTAGGTGCTTCATAATGTTTGTTGACTGATTAATTGGTTAATTGAAGGCACCTCCACAGAAGGCGAACCTACCACCTTCTGAAGCAGCCCCATTCCACTTGTGGTCAGCTCTGTTTGCTACAGGTTTTCCTGACCTGAAACCTAAATGTGTCCCACCCATCACTCCCAGCTCCGCCCTCTGGGTGAAACAGAACAGGTTTAATCTTCCAGGTGACAGCCTTTAAATGACTTGAAGACCCAAAACGTTCTCTAAATATCCTCAGTTCCTTGACATATCATCATCAGACCTGGGCTCAAAGCTGTTCACCATCCTGGTTGCCTTGCTCTTGAAACTTTCCTGCTGTTAGTCGTTCAATAGTTTTTCAGTCGTGTCTTTGTCTTCGTGAGCCCATTTGGAGCTTTCTTGATAGAGATACTGGAATGGTTTGTCATTTTCTTACAGATCAGGAAACTGAGGCAAACAGGGTTAAGCGACTTGCCCAGGGTCACTCACCCAGTAAGTATCTGGAACTAGATTGAACTCAGGAAGATGAGTTTTCCTGACTCCAGGTCTGGGGCTCTCTATCCACTGCACCACCTGAGTGCCACTTTCTTGTTATCAATTTACTTCCTAAACTGGGGTGGCCAGAAGAGTACCCAATACACCGCAGGTAGGTTCCAAAAGATATCTGAGGTGCTTAGGTGACTCAGTGGATAGAATGCCCAGCCTACGGTCAGAAAGAATCATCTTTTCGAGTTCAAATCTAGCTTCTGATACTTACTAGATGAATGACCCTGGGCAAGTCACTTAACCCTGTTTGCCTCGGTTTCCTCATCTGTAAAATGAGCTGGAGAAGAAAATGACAAACCAGCCTAATATCTTGGCCGAGAAAACCCCAGATGGAATCACGAAAAGTCTAATGTGACTGAACAACAATAAAAATGGTCCAACTAGATCAGAGAGCAGGGAGCAGTGGAACTACTGCCTCAAGAATCTTGGAAGCTATTCCTCTCTTACTTCAGTCCTAGATCATGTGAGATTTTTGCTGCCATCTCATAATCTTAACTCATACTGAGCATGCGGTCCTCTAAAACCCCCAGATCTTTTTCAGACAGACTATAAGCTAGCCATTCCTCCCTGTTCTTATACTTATGAGCCTCTCTTGCACCAACGACAACTGCAGGAAAAACGCTTACTTTCAGAACTATTTTTAGTTAGAGTACTCAAAGTTATGAAATCATGGAATTTTTTGGTTTGGGTTTTTATTTTTTAAGTTGTCTGTTGAAGAAAGTAAATAGTAGTTGACTGACACCAGGGCCATTTCTGACACCCAGGGACTCATACATTTTGGGAAGACTTTGAAAGACAGAATTGAACAAAAAGGGTTTTCTAATCAATTCTCAATGCAAACATTAAAATGATGACAGTAATAGCTAATATTTATAGAGCTCTTACTATATGGGAGGCATTGTGTTAAGCACTTTACAATTATCATTTCATTTGGTCCTAACAACAACTCTAGGAGGTAGGTACTATCATTATGATGGTTTTACAGATGACGAAATTGAGGCAAACAGAAGTTTAAGTGCCTTGTGCAGGGTCACACAATTCATAAATGTCTGAGGCTGAATTTGAACTTAGCACTTCCTAACTCTAGGCCCAGGACTCTACCCACTGTGCCATCTTGCTGCCCCGTTTATGCCATTCACTGAAGAAGCTGTTATTTCTATGTGTTCTATAGTGAATCCGCTGGTATAATGAATAATGACAGCCTCAAGTATCTTTTTGGCAGCATCAGCAAAGCTGTTACTATTCACATTAGCAATTGATTCACCTGAGAGTGTCTGTAAATAGCAACTTCCCCAGTGAATCTAAAATTGGATTTGATTTATAAACGTTTCATTTATGAGGGACTTTTTAGAAACGTGTCTCCTGCGCAAAGTGAAGTGTGCATAGATCATAGACGGCTAGCTCACTCCATAATAGAAACCCATGCTGTCACTTCTAGAGGTGCCCGATATAGCCAGGGAATAGTTTCTGTCCTGGCAAAATCTGGCTTAGTGATATCTTCTGTAGAAACAAGAGGAATGAGATAATTGTCCCTTGAATTTGGATTCTGCCAATATCATATTGTAAATACCCTGTTCTTCAAGGCCCCACTGTACAGGAAAGGGAAAGGGAAGTGCTATCAGCAAACACAAACAAAAGCTGAGTCCCCTTAGGAGGGGCATGGAGCTTCCTGCCACACCTCCAGCCCTTTAGCCCAGGATGTGATTCTCAGAGACAGGTTAAGGAAAGTCATTTAACCTCTGTAAGCCTCATTTTCTTTATCTGAAAAAGAGGGGGTTGGGCTAGATGGCCTCAAATAGTCCACTAGACCTATAAACCAACAAGCCTTTGACAGGCAAAGCTATGTGCTTCTAGCTTAAGAATCTACAGGCTTGCCTGTTAACTGGGTGAAACGGTATTCTTGTATGTGTATAAAGCTGTCCTAAAGTCAGTGTTAAAAATATTTGCAAACAATTTGGGGAAGAGCTACCAAAGAGATGATTCCCCCATTATGTATGTAGCCATCCAGCCATTGTAAAATATATGTTTGACATTCTTTTGAGGGCCCCAGAAATAGTTGGCTCACCCAGTGTTAGTTATATCATCCAAATTTCTCTGGCAGAACAAATGAGATGGAAAGGTCATCAGTCAGAAATGTACTATTTGCTACAAGGCATGTGAAGTTGGGGGTGTTTTAAATCCACATGCAGAAGAAGCCTGCCCATTAGCAGACCTAGCTAAGAACAGCCAGTCAAAAGAACAACTCAGGACCCTTGGAAACCATGAGGCAAGTTCATTCTGAGGTGAGCACATTCAGGAATCCCTAGTCCTCTAAACCCTTGTTCCTCTACGTCTCTAGTGGGACTCTTCATGTTCTATTTTTTTTTTATTAAGGGGGCCATCCCTTGCTTCTTAAACAGGCCTGTTTACTGAATGTGTTGCCTCATGCAGAGTGAGAACTCAAACAGACCTTAGTTTAAAAAGGCCAAAGTTTTCCACTGCATCCTAGGTCATCTCCAATCGTCCTGACTGATATCCAGATGGCTCTGGAGGAGCGATTCATCATCTTCCTGATGGTCCTCTTCAAGAAGGAAGGACAAACTACACACACAACATTCCTCTCACCAGAGTACAGCTTCCTTGAGGGGAGGGACAAGGTCTTTTGTTTAATCTTTGTATTCCTCATAATGTCCAGTCTTGCAGTAAATGTAACAACATAAAACCAACCTTTAGTACAAGGGTGGCTTGGGTACTGTCTCCATCTGTGTGTGGGTGTCTCTGTCTCTGTCTGTCTCTGTCTCTCTCTGTGTCTGTCTCTGTCTCTCTCTGTTTCTCTCTGTCTCCGTCTCTCTGTGTCTCTGTCTCCCTCTCTCTCTTTTTCCCACTAAAGGGCCCTAGTTTACTCATGGGTAAGGACCAGATTCACTTCTGGTGGAACCTGGCTTCGACAGAGAGGGGTAACGTTCTTTTTCTCATACTTTCTGGTTTTTTTACACCCTCCTCCCACACTTGAGCCCACGGAATAATCAATTAAAGCTTTAATTTGGCTTATTTCTAGGGTCTCCTCAAAAGGGGAGCATAGAAAGATACCAAGTAAGCAATATAAATTGAGTATAGGTCAGCTATTTATCTCCTTTACCCAAAAAACACTCCATCTCCCAACTTCAGACATTTCCTCGGCTGTCTCCTATGCCTACAATACTTTCCAACCCAGGTTTTCTTAACTTCCTTTAAATCTCAGAGAAAATCTCATGTTTTGTAAGAAGTATTTCCCAGACCCCTTTGCTGTTAGGGCCTTCTCTGAGATTATCTCCACTTTACCATGATATGTGTATATCTTGTTTATACATGATTGTTTGCATGTTGTCTCCCCTCTTAGCATGTGAGGTCCTTGAGGTTAGGGACTATTTTGCTTTTCTTTTTATCTCCAGTAAGCACTTAATAAATGCTCATTGATTTATGATGTCTGATAAGGCATATGACACTCTATACCCCTGGACGCTTACATTTTGAGAAGCTTCAAAGAAAAGTTGAACAAAGCAAGTTTTCTGTTAATTCTTGGTTATTGTTGCTGTTTAGTCATTTAAGACTCTGTGATCCCATTTGGGGTTTTCTTGGCACAGATACTGGGATGGTTTGCCATTTCCTTCTCTAGCTTATTTTATAGATGAAGAACTGAGGCAAACAGGGTTAACTGACTTGCCCAGAGTCACACAGCTAGGAAGTGTCTGAAGCTAGATTTGAACTCATGAAGACAAGTCTTCCTGATTCCAGGCCCAGGACTTCATCCCTTTGCCACCTTGCTCTCTCTATAATTCTAAGTTAACCTGGACATTAAAACGGACGGATTATCCAACTATCTGTCTATCTATCTATCTACCTATCTATCTATCTACCTATCTAATCTATCTCTTCTTTGCACATTGCTGCTTACATGTTGTGTACTCCATTAGACTGTAAGCTCTTTGTGGGAGCTTTATCTTTCTTTGTATACCTAGTGCTTATCACAATACCTTGGCCAGAGTAGAAGCTTAGTAAATGTTTGTTGACTGGGACTGTTGACTAACTGACCTGGAAACCAAGTACCTGGATTAGAACACAACTCTGACACTTCTTTGCTATATATCCATAGGCCTAGTAAACTCCCTTGTTCTCTGCCTTAATTTCTCTAACCTCATAAATGGGCATATGATCCTCATATTACCTAATGTCATATGGATAGTAAGGTGCTTTTTCAACCTTAAAACACTTATAACAGGGGGACTGGCCAATGGGAATTCTGTTCACAAAAAAATAAGCAGCATGCTCTGCCTGCTGCCAAACCACATGCTACTTCAGCACATGTTCAGAGGTGACTATTTGCAGTCTGCTAATAATGTGGTGAAGACTCAGACTTCCTATCGGCTGCTGGGCTGGAACCGGGAGTACATATAAAATACTCCCTTAGAAGTCAAACGAGGAGGATAAACTGCTGAAGGCCCCTGGCTTGGGCACACGACTTTGCTCTTACTGAATGAGCTGCTGTCATCTCTGGTGGTTGACTCTCCCCATCTAGAACAGACATGAAGCTGAGAGCAAACATCCCTGCTGGTGCTTCTGTATCTGTTGTATCTGCACTTTCTTACCTCACATGAAAGAGTACTAGAGATCAGATTGCATGCTGTCTGGGGTGGGAAGGGGGAAGAGGGGAGGAAGGGAAAGGAGAAAAATTTCGAACTCGAAGTCTTATAAAAGTGAATGTTAATAAATACAATTTTTAAAAAGAGTATCAGAGATGGAATGGACTAAGCTGTAACCTTGTGAATTTCAAAAGGTCAGATGAGAGGTCCAGGGACATAATAGAGTTTATATATAGACATGCCTGGTCTTCTGGTACAAGCCCAAGGAATGACTGGGACCCAAGCCACCAGTAGAGTGGCCCTGCAGTCAACCAAGTGCTATAAAAAGGGAGCAACTCTGTCCTTGGCTATGTTAAAAGTGGAAGTGAATTTGGTGACTGTGAATGCTTTGTAGCAACTATGCTAAGGTTGAGCCCATTCTCCTCAGGGACCAAGGTTGTATAGGAGAGAATCCACAGTTCTGAGGGAATGGTTTGTATTTCTATTCTTGTTATATCTTCTCAGTAAATATCCCTTTGTAAAAGCTAATTGGTCTTTATTGATTAAATGATACTGGGACTTTAATCACCAGAGAATATCTGTGATATAAGGGACATACTAACTGTAATTGATGATAGATATTGGGGAGAACACACCAGAATGAGAGCTTAAGCCAATAGCATTAGAAAAAAAACCCAATTACTCAAGAGTAACCCTAGAACTCCAAGAGGAAGGTGAGACACGCAATGCTCTGAAGACCTGAATCATAAGTGAGAATTAAAATTGGTAATAAAGATCTGCAGAGTCTAATATAAATACTATAAAGTGAATTTGATGTTATTTCAGAATTAAGCATAGACTCTCTAATTAAGATCCTTCACAATATAGATCCTGTACACACTTATCTCTTGCTGTTTCCTAAAATTAATCTAAAATTAAATAGTGTGTAATTATAAGGATCAATCTTGGTCCTATAGAAGGGATGAGAAAATACACCATTGTACTTTCATTGGAACGATGGGGAACTAAGGGTATGGAATGTGTGTTTTCGGACATAGTCACGTTCTTGGTTATGTTTTATGAACTCTTTTTGATTTAAGGGAAGGCTCATCATTCCATGGATGCCACACTCATTTCTGCCTCAGATCATTTGTTCATGCTGGAATGCCAGCAGAAAAGGAACACTCTCTTCCCTTATCTCCATTCAGGGACAAGTTCAAGACCCTTCTCTTCCAACAAGCCTTCCATGATCACTCTAGCCTACACACATTTTTCTTTCTAAACTCCTAAAACAATTACTACCTCTGCGAACCTTTTGGAGACACTTAATCAAATATGTTTTTGTCCTGCTACTTATCTTTTTCCTGGGTATGTTTTGTCTCTTCAGTGAGACTGTAAACTGCTTGAAGGTCAACAGGCAACACACAGAAGGACCTACGCTTGTTGAATTAAATTTACTCTGGTTCCTTTCTCTGCTTTCCAAAATTATCAAGAAGAAACTTCTTTTAAGACTGAATGAATGTCCCACAATTACCTACTAATGGGTTACTCTTTTAGATTACTCTTCCTGGAAGGTCAGAGATAAATTGATTTTTGTATTACCAATAGCTCTCTTTCAAAATGTTAATACCTTTATTGGTTTTGAATGAACTGAAATATTTTCTCTATTTAGTGAACAGAGCTATCTACAAATGCGCAGGTTTCTGCAAATGGGTTGAAATTTCTACTTGAGACATGTGTCCAATCTTGGGTATTTCCTGCTATAACCCATAAAAATTCAATTTCCTGGGGAAACCACCGGGGATTCGTAGCCCTGGAGGTTGGATTACTCTCTAATGAATTGGTCCCCTTCCCTGACATTAATTGTTACTATGAGGTCACAGTCAGCCTGGTAACTCCATCCCATAACCATAAAGGAGAGCAGGGCTCTCCGGGTTGTTAGGAAAGGCTTGGAATCTTCTCTTGGTAATTCGAACCTAATTGTGGAAGGAGGATTTTTCTCCAGCTAACCTGAGGTCAAGGAAAAAAACAAAGGTTGCCTGACTCCAGACTCAAGCTTCAGGGAGACTGCGTGGCAGCTGAGCTCACAGACCAAGATGCAACCAAGATGTCCCAAGGGCACCATTTCCCTGAAACATAACACCAGCTGTGTATGTTTTTTGTCATTTCACCTAGTCATTAATCCAGCAATCAAAATCATCTTTCTGCTTGGTAGCAAGTGGAAATAATCAAACTGAATCTTCCACAATGATGCCTTAAGATCCTCAGAGAGCTCATCCTCACTTCTTCAAGGTCTAAGAAATTCAAATGAGTTTTATATTTCTGCTTTTGTCACTTACTCAGATATAACATCACCACACTACCAGAGTATTGAATCTTTCCTTATAGCAGAGACACTGTTTGAAGAAAACACAATATGGTGATCATTTCTAAGTACACATACAGAAGTCTGTCCTCATCACCACCACCACCACCACCCTACCACCTCTCATTTCTAATCAAAGAAAATTAGGAAGGCAGGTATATTTCACTATCCATCCTCCAGGGCTGAGATTTTTTCAGTACAATTATTCAAAATTCAACTTCTTAATGTGTTATCACTGGGTATATTGGCATGTTGGTTCTGCAAACTTCACTCTGCTTTAATATATACAAATCTTCCCATGTGTCTGAATTCCCCATAGTTCAACATTTCTTATTGGGCAATAATATTTCACTACATTTATGTGCAATAACTTGTTCAATCATTCATTTTGTTTTAGTTCTTTAATACCAAAGACGTGCTACTATGAACATATCAATGCATACATAGAAATTATGTTTGTAAATGTGTGTGTATATACACACAGACACACACACATCTACTGATATATGATGGGTAACTAGGTGGCACAGTGGATAGAGCTCTGGTCCTGGAGTCAGGAGGATCTAAGTTCACATTTAGCCTCAGATACTTGCTGACTGTAGAAACCTGACAGTTCACTCAACCCTAATTTGTCTCAGTTTCCTCATCTGCAAAATTAGCTGGAGAAGAAAATGGCAAACCACCGTCGTATCTTTGCCACAGAATCCCAAATGGGGTCACAGAGATTCAGAAATGACTGAAACAACTCAGTAACAAGAGGTATCTGATATATATGTAGATGAGATCATATATCGATAGATATATAGATATATCTAATTTCTATATATGTATTGACATGTTTGTATCAATGTAGAGAAATATAAGATCACATATCTATAGATTTGTGTATATACACGTCTGTAGATATATGTGTGTACACATATATACATATTCATGTGTATGTACATTTATACATACTTGTTCATGTGTATGCAGCTAGGTGGTGTAATAGATAGCCAGGCCTGGAGTCATGAAGACCTGAGTTCAAATCTGGCCTCACACACTAGCTGTGTGCCCCTGGGCAAGGCACTTAACCCTGAAATGGCAAATCACTCCATTATCTTTGCCAAGATAACCCCCAAATGGGGTCATGAAGAGTCAGACATGACAGAACAACAATATCTACATAAGTATATACATACTTACACAGATATTTGTGTGTTTATAGCCTTTTTTGCCCTTGACCTCCTTGGAGTATATGCTCAGTTGTGGGGTCATGGGTCACTTGGTTTTTGTCACATAATTTGTCACATAATTCTAAACTGATATCCAAAATAGTAAAATCTCTGAGGGTAGGTATCGTTTCCTTTTTGCCTTTCAGATTGCCTTCGTTTACTCTGTATACACACAAATACCCCCTCTCTGTGTGTGTATCTCTGTATACTGTGATCTTAGTTATTTCTATCACCTCCCCCCCACCTTAGAAGCATGCTACTTAAAGACAGAATTTTTATTTTAAACCTTTCTTCATATCCGTAGCACCTAACACAGGCCCTGGCACATAGTAAATGCTTAATAAATGCTTATTGACAGACTGTATCCCTAGCATAATGCCTAGCATAGGAGTAAACACTTAATAAATGTTTGTTGAATGAACTGTTAGACTCATTCACAAGTACAGAACGCTGTACTTGTTCATTCATTCATTCGGTAAGTATTTATTAAGTACCTGCTATGTACCAGGCACTATGCTGGCTTCTGGTGTTACAAAGATAAAAACAAATCGAAACAGTCCATGTCCTCACAGAGCTTATATTCTATTAGTGTGCCTATCCAGCCTTGACTGTTTCTAACTTTTACCACTTTTCCCCTTCCTGGGTATGAACTGAAACCTAAAGTTCCTTTAATTTCATTTCTTTTATTAGTGATTTGGAACATTTCCCCCTATATGGAGATGAATAATCATAAAGATAACTAGCATTTAAATAGTGCTTTAAAGTTTGCAAAGTATTTTATCAGCATTAATTCATTTTAGATTCACAACAACACTGGGAAGTAGTTTATTATTATCCTTATTTTACAAAGGAAGAAACTAAGGTAGATAGCTGTTAAATGACTTGTCCAGGGTCATACTTTGATAATGTTTAATTCTTCTCACGAAAACTGTTCCTATCCTTTGATGCTATTGGGGAATGGCTCTTGATTTTGTATTTTTTATCAATTTTTGACATATTTTGGTTGTCAAGCTTTTATCAGTGTTATCTGAGGCAAATATTCTTGCTCAATAGTTTCTCATGCATCGATGTTGTTTATGCAAAAGCTCTTCAATTTTGTTATAAAAATTGGCCATTTTGACTTTTTTGATCTAGTTTGTTGCTTGTTTAGTTAAGCATTCTCCCCTTAAGCATGGTTGTGAAAAGGACCACCTTCTGTTTTCCTCTATTTGTGTGTGTACTTGTATATTTACCTTTTATATTTGGGTTACGAATCCATTGGACTTTTATTGTGGTATGTGGTGTAAATGCTTGTCTCAACCTAATTTCTGCCAAACTGCTTTTCAGTTTCCCTAGCAATTTTGATCAAGTGGGGTGTCCTTACCACAATAGTTTATGTTCTCAGGTTTACCAAACACTGGAGTACTGTTTTCAATTATTTCTGGTTCTCACTTATGTAATCAGTCCCATTGGTTTCCTTTTCTGTTTTGTTAACTAGGACCAAATAGTTTTGATGATTGATACTTTATACTCTAGTCCACAACCAGATTATGTTATACTCCATTCTTAATTTTTTTCATTATTTCTCTTGAGATTCTAGATGTTCTGTTCATCTGAATAAATTTTGTTATTATTTTTGTATGGCCCTATAAAGTATTTCCTTTGTAGTATGATTCATAAGTTAATTTAGATATGTCATTTGTATTATATTGATGTGGTCCAATTGTGAGCACCAAATAGCTCTCCAATTATTTGTTATTCTTTGTTTTTGTAAGAGAGTATATTGTGTCTAATTTATAAGATATAAAAGTCAGTGGGAACTAAGAGATCACTGAAGGCAGAGCTTCTTAATCTGGAGACCATTAATTTTTTTTAAAAATATATTAATTACTATTTCAGTATACTTGATTTCCTTTATGATCCTATGTATTTTATTTTATACATTTAATAACTATTCTGAGAGTACCATAGGTTTAACCTGACTAGCAACAGGGTCCATGATACACGACAAGTTTAAAAACACTGATTCAAAGCATCTCCTCATTTTATAGATAAGAACACTGAAGCCCAAGTAAGCTAAATTACTTGCTAAGAGTTTTATAGTTATTAAGTAGTAGAAATGAGATTTGAATCTAGTTCTCTGCCATCAAATACAGGACTTGTGCCCCTATATCTACCCTATTAAGAAGAATTTCTTTGGCACTGAACTCTATACTCCTCTGTGGTCCTTGAGAACATTCTAGAGCCATGATCCACTGTGTCAACAAAGTCAAAATACCAAAAGAAAAACTCATTTCATCTCCATGCTTTGAGATTCCTGGAAAAGCAAATTGTACTCCTTTGTAGCTCCCCTCTGCATGAACCTCCTTGCCTTCTTGGAATACCAACTTTATTACAGTGGCAGTGGTGCTGGTGCTGGTGGTCCTGGTGCTGGTGCCCTGGACCAAAATTACGGAATAGGTGAAATCAGGTCTCTGCTTTCACTAGCCTTATTTTTGTGTTTGTTTCCTCTCCTCCTTTCTCTACTTTCTCTTCCCCTGCCCTCCCTATTTTAGAGGCACTGTTGTGTTCTCTGGACCTATTTCCATTCCCCATCAAGGCCTTCATTCAAATCCTTCATTTCACTTTAAGGTATAAATGAATGATAGTAGTTGAAAGACGTTACTTACCTACCTCAATATTTTCTTTGCAGTTTCAAGCCAAAGAAATTAAGCAGAATTGCAGGTTTCAGTCTCAATAATGTACATGCTTGGTACAACTAATTAAAAAATGATAAGATTAACAATAAAATCAGAAGAAAAAATTATAAAAAAGAAAAAGGATCAGAAAGGGAGACAGAAATAAGCAGGACAGATTTGTTATTATTTTGACAAACAATGTAAACATTTTAAAAAACAAAT
Source organism: Trichosurus vulpecula (assembly GCF_011100635.1). Classification (NCBI taxonomy): domain Eukaryota; kingdom Metazoa; phylum Chordata; class Mammalia; order Diprotodontia; family Phalangeridae; genus Trichosurus; species Trichosurus vulpecula. Next base: position 151,659,736 of record NC_050579.1, on the reverse strand, counting down.
CACAGATACTTTGGCATTTATGGTTCTATCATGATCATTTTAAAAATTGTGTTTATTTGAATATTTGCTTTTGTCGATAGGATAGGAAGGAGCAAAATATAGTTGGTCTTTCACAACGAGTATTGTGGAAGGGTTTTGCATAATGATAAACATGTGGCCTATGTTGAACTGCTTGCCTTCTTAGGGAGTGCGGGTGGGGAGAGAAGAGGGGAGAGAATTTGGAACTCAAAGTTTTAAAAAGTTCAAAAAAAAAGTTTTAGCATGCAACTAGGAAATAAGATATACAGGCAATGGGGTATAGAAATCTATCTTGCCCTATAAGAAAGTAAGGGAAAAGGGGACGGAGGGGGGAGTGGGGTGACAGAAGGGAAGGTCGACTGGGGAATGGGGCAATCAGAATATATGCCATCTTAGAGTGGGGGGGAGAGTAGAAATGGGAAGAAAATTTGTAATTCAAACTCTTGTGAAAATTAATGCTAAAAACTAAAAATATTAAATAAAGATTTTTTTAAAAAATTTGCTTTTTTCTATGATTAGTAAGGTTGGCATTTTAAAATTTTACTCTTATTCCTCCTTTCAAAAAAAAATGAGTTTCAATTCTCAAGGTCCTATCATCATCATTGTTGTTGTTAGTCCTTCGTTCTCAAAGAGGACCATGACATCAGGAAGGTGATGCCATGACTTGCAAGTGAATTGGATTTAAGTGAGGCAGGGCTATGCAAAGTCACCAGCCTCACCTTCTCCTCTGGAGCCATCTGGGTCCGGTGGCAAGATATAGATCGGGATGATTAGAGGTGGCCCCCGTCAAGGCCTTAGCCAATGAGTGAAAGAAAAGGAAGAAGGGAGAGGGAGAGGAGAGGAAAGGTGCATAAGCAGTCTTGGTAGATCCAAGTCGCTCTAAAACAAAATCATCTTACTAATCAGGGCAACACTATAGGCTATAGTGGTCCCAAACTCAAATGTCATGTTGGCCATATTTCTATCACTAATCTGTTTGCACACCTACTATTTAAATCTTTGCTTTTCTTCCCAAAAATTTATTAAAATAATTATGTTGTCTTTTAGCTAAAAAGCTGCGTATATGATGTAGGGGACTATGAGTTGCACTAAGGCCCCATGGACAGTGAACTTACATCCCCAGCTGGAGGTCTGTCTGAAATAAAGATCAAGAAATCTGCATTTGTCTCCATATTCTGCATGTGACTTTAAGGATAGAACTAGTAGTTTCTTTTGGCATCTACCCTTAACATCATGGAAAATAATGGAATATTGATGGCTTCTGCTATCCTTACACAGGGGAATAGTGTAAACATTAATTAACCATTAATTATCTTCAGTGAAGCAGTGAGCCCTGGAGAGATAAGTGTTACAGTAACACAAAGCAGAGAGGTAATGTCAGTAGTTACCCTCCTACCTGCTTAGAGCCCCAGAGTAAATAGAAAATGAGGAATTTGCAAAATTGCTGTTCTGAAGCTTGTGCTTATGGAGTTTTATATACAGGACCCAGAGATGAAGGGATGTGTACCTTCGGGAAATTAATCTACTGTGGACTTTAGATGATTTCAACTCTAAAGATGGATTGCAGCATCATGCAGCAAAAAGATTCCCTCGGTTCACATCCCACCTCTGATGTCTATTATCTGTGTGACCATGGGAAGGTCACTTAACTTCCATGAGTTGCTTCATCTATAAAATGAACATGTTGATCTAGATGGCTTGTGAGGAGGTCACTTCTAGTTTTAGAGCTATGATGCTATTATCCTATTAATCAGTGAAGCAGTAAATACTCACAGATCTTACTGGTTCCCACTCCAGTTGTGACAAGGTCTCTCCCTCCCTCTCTGTCTCTCTCTGTCTCTCTCTCGCTGTCTCTCTCTGTCTCTGTCTCTCTCTCTCTCTCTCTCTCTCTCTCTCTGTCTCTCTCTCTCTCTCTCTCTCTCTCTGTCTCTCTGTCTCGCTGTCTCTCTCTGTCTCTGTCTCTCTCTCTCTCTGTCTCTCTGTCTCTTTCTCTGTCTCTCTCTCTCTGTCTCTGTCTCTGTCTCTATCTGTCTGTCTCTCTGTCTCTCTCTCTCTATGTCTCAAACTTGAGTACATACATATAACTATAACTATAGTCTCCTCCCTTTCCATGAACCCAAATATCTGGTTCCCCTTTCCATCAACACTGTCTCAGGCTGGTTAGGACAGTGACTGAGAGGGAGAAAATCTAGAGTACAAAGTTATAGCCATGCTGTAAAGAATGGAGTTCCCAGCTAGAAAATTTCTCCATCTCCCCAGTTGCTTATATTTTTACTAGGTACTAGTGAGACTGAGAGCAGGGCAGAAATGAGGGAGAGTTTTAATGGGACATAAATAAACAAGACCAATCAGATTCAACTAAGGCAGAAAATTTGAATTAACATATTTTTAGAAGCCAGGTAGAGGAGTTCAGATGGTAGGGGGGGGGGGAGCTGCCAGGGGAGTTGGACAGGGCCTAGTGGGACATGTATAATGTGACTATTTAGAGGAGAAAAGATACATCCCATAATTCAAAGAGGGAAATATTCTATGGCTCATTTGCTCAAATAAAGAATACCTATATCTATAAATAATTAAGCTGCTTATATTTAATACATATTAAGAAGGGTGCTATCCCCCTACAGAGAAAACAAAAGATGTGTAATAAAATAATACTGGAACAGGTAGTCATTCCCAGGATAGAATACTTTTGATATACACTGAGTATTCATTCAAAGCAAATGTTTATTTCAGATTATTTGGGAGTGGAGGAGGCTTGTGGAGAGAGTGAATGATCATTTTCAAATAACCTTTCCTTTTTTCTTTCTTACGTTTTCTCACTCTCTCTCTTCTTCACTGCTACAACTCCAAATTAAGATTCCGTGATGCTCAACGACCCACTCTTCCCCATCCTAAAATATTGTGGCTCCAAGAATCATGCTGATTGGTCAAAGCCTCCTGGCTGTCACAAAGTGCCTTAGGTGGTCCACCTCTGTCACAGTAATTATACAGCTCTGCTGACCTGAGTAGGCATCATCACAAACATGATTTAATCTTTCCTTTGAGCTGAATAATCATCATGACAATTTTCTTAACATGGCATATTTCATACATCCTCTGAAAAGAATGAATATACAGCTGAGATCTGAAGAGAACCTATGTTGGGCCTTAAGGTGATTCATTTCACCCTGTGACCTTATCAGAAATTCCATTTAAAAAATTGCAAAAGGGGTAATTTGCTATTTTGGATACTTTCCTCTCTTTAAAGCTTCATGCAGATATCTTGCCACCATTTTATTTGAGCTAAAAGTTGTGTCCCTGTAGTGGATGATGGGTGTATATTAGGGAATGACAGAATAATAGAATTATAAGGGAAAAGCAGACCCATAAGGTTCATTTGACTGTCCTCTGAATTTCCAACAAGGACTATGCCTTGACAGAAGAGAAACAATTTCATTTTAAAAGTCTCTCACAAAAGAAAAAGATCTCTCTGAAGAGTTCCACACACTGTGCTCTCCCTTAATAATCTAGTCTACTGTTGAGCATTTTTGTCAGAATGGAAACATAATAAAAATTCCCTCAAGTTAAGACTTTTCTTCAGTCTTCAGATGCTTTATTCAGAAATTTTCAACATGTCAGGGAAGGGGAAAAGATGCAAGCTTAATTTCTTAAACATCTAGGAAATAGGAAGCTCTCTAGGTTGTCAATTGGAAAATCTCATTTTCTATCATTTTGTCACAACCTATAAGCCTAGATGTTTCCTATCTTGTGTTTTAGTCTGTAGCATACCCTTAGCTCAAGGTGTACCAACTGAGTAGATACTTGGAATTAGAAAATCAGCCCCCTTGGAAAGCAGTTACAATTTAATGGCAACAAAAGAACAAAGCATTCTCAGAGTCTTACCAAAATAGAGCTCAAAGTTGTCCTTTGTCAATTCAATATTTGAAAATCACCTTCTTTGTTTAGCCTTTGGAAGCGAACAATAGAAGGATTGGTTAAGTAATAATCATTCAATGAAAAAAAGGGAGGCTATGAAATTGAATAAATCTGTGGTACAGGGTAGATGTTAAATTGCTTTGTAATTTTAATTTTCATATTTACTTTTTATTTTCTCTTTGCAGAACTAATAGCCTTTTCATAAAAGTACTCATTGACAAGAGCCAGAATGCTGGCACTAAAGCGGGCCTATGTATTGGTTGTTTTCTTTGACTTTTCATTCTCATGCATTTAAAATTCAGCTACCAGCCTTTCCGTTAATGTTCTTCTGAACTTTCAAGGATATGAAAAAAAAACTAATTTATGTTGTGCTAAACATTAAAGGAATAAAAATGAATCAATAGTTCAGTGTGATTAAAGGAGAAAAGTAACATCAGTGAACTTGCTAAGGACAGGACCCTAAACGGTCCCTAATATAATGGCATTTACTGCACCATAAGGACCAATGTTGGTACTAACTTACAAGGCATATGGTTTTCCTGTCTTTTAAGAAAAGGAAACATATGAAAGCATAAAGTTGCAGGTAATGTGACCCAGAGTAAAGAGTGTTGGCACTGGAGTCAGAGGACCTGGCTTCATATTCTGTCTCTTCTACCTAATATATGTGTGTCCACATTTGCCCTCTCCCGGCCTACTCTCCTTATCTATAAAATGAGGAGTTGGACTAGATAAGCTCTAAGGGATCTTCTTATGTTGTTTGACTTCTGTTTTCAGAGAGTTTACATTTTGAGAGGTCTAACTGGGAAAACACTAAGGTTTTGTAGGATGTGTTCAAACAAAATTTATCAATAAAAATTTTCAAAAGAAATTAAGAAGACCTTAAATAAATAGTACCTAATCTTTAAAAAAATCAATTCTTCATTATGGATACCGACAAGATAATTGACTATTATAAAGGAGCAAAATGAGAAGGATCAAGAAATGTTCTTTTTGTAGTGCAAAGAATAGGAAATGAAGGGGATGCCTACCAATGGGAGAATGGCTAAGCAAATTCTGGTATAGGAATAAAATAGAATATTATTGTATCATAAATGGTGAAACTGATAGTTTCAGAGAAAACTGGAGAGACTTGTGTGAACTGATATAGAATCGAAATAATATTTAAATATAAAAACTTTGAAGGATTTGAGAACTTTAATCTATGCAATGACAACCATAATTTCAGAGGGCCAAATATGGAACACGCTACCTAGTTCTTGACAGAGTAGTAGTCGAGAGGTACAGAAAGAGACATACATTTTATATGTGGCTAATACGGGATTTTACTTTGCCTTGACTATGGAAATTTGTTACTGATGTTTTCTTTTTCTTTTTTATTATTGTTCAAATGGGGGGAGAGATGGGAGATAGGAGGGAGAGGAAATAAATGCTTACTAATTGAAAAAATAATAATTTTTTTTCAAAATATCAAGAAATATTCAAATGGGAGTAAAGTAGGTAAGGCCTATACATCAAAAATAGTTTTAAAAAAAGAGAAAAAGGACCCATACATCCAAAAATATTTATAACAGCTCTTCTTATAGTTGTCGTTAGTCTGTTTTCAAAGAAGACCGATGACATTACTGGTGATGTCTTTCTTGATTTGTGTGTGAATTGGATTTAAGTGAATCAGAGTAGTACAAAGTCATCAGCCTTACTGTCTCTTCCAAAGTCATCAAAGTCCAGTGGCAAGATAAAAGTCAGAACAACTGGCAATGGCTCAGGATGCAGTGGATGACTTTGGTATCTTTGATGTTTGACCAAGCTCTAAGTGCTCCACAGCATCTGCTTCAATCGTCTTCATGGCTATAGAAGCAAATCGTTCTCATCTGCCCATTCTGTCGAGGGAAGTCTTCATATGCTACAGGTAGAGGTCCCCCTAACTCCCCAAGATGTTTGAGGCCTGTTGGTTACCCTCAACCTGGTTTAGCCCATCTACTGAGACTGTGCTACCAAGGTGTGGCCCCTGCACATGCTACAGCTTCTTGGAACCACAGGTGAGAGTTGGGTGATACCAAAGGTGCAGTCCTGAAAGGTGCTTGGCAAGCCCTCACACCAGAGGTGGTAGTCCTCCCTGAGCACCTCAGGTACCCTTCTTCTTGTTAATAGTAAAGTCCTGTATATTAAAGAGTTGCCTATCAAATAGGGAATGGATAAATAAATTGTGACAATACTATCAGGGTGTAATACTATTATGGAATACTACCAGGCTGTAAGAAATGATGATAAAGATGGTTTCAGTGAAACCTTGAAAGATATATTAACTGATGCAAAAAGAAATGAGCAGAGACCAATTTATGGAAAAACAGCAACACATTTATATAGCAATATAAACATCAAATAAAAATAGCAACAGTTTACACAACAAAAACAAGCAAATCTGAAAAACTCTGACCAGCTCAATGACTGATCACAATTGGAGAGGAATGAAAATACCTGACAGAAGCGTTAGGGTGTAGACTAAAAGAAACAAAAATTAATTTTAAATAATAAAAAGATATAAGGTGGTATAGGACACAAAGACTAGAAATACTTCTTTCCTGTTACATAGAGATTATTTTTCTTTTACTTAGACCTGAAAATTTATCAGTGAAGGCTCTCTCAAGAATGAACACCCTCAACAATGCAGAACAGAGCCTTCTCTGCAACTTACAGCCTTAGAGAGCACTCTGGGGCACTGAAAGGTTAAGTAATTTGCTCAGGGTCGCACAACCAATGTGGAGCAGAGGCAAGGCTTGATCCCAGATCTTCCTCACTCTAAGGACAACTCTATGTCCACTGTTCTCTATATACTTGCATAAGAAAGGATGGAATTTGAAACAAAGAATTGAGGTGCAAGGCAATGTCTTGAAGCTACTCCAAATAGTTACTTTTATCTCTCTTCTCCTCATCTATTTATTTGCATGGGAGACCAAAAAGAATTGCAGGAATAAGAAAATCGGGGGGCAAAAGGAGGGAGGGATATGAACTCAAACATGAGCAGCCTTTGGTGGTCTATTGGAAGGTTAACCCATAGAATGATGCTGAATAGGTGAAGTTTGAAAATTGGACATTGAGCAGGAATGACAAGGACTTTCTAATTCTAAGCCAGATAGAAGCTTCAGACAGAGACACTGCTCTTGCTGAGTGGGAAGTTGATGTTAATTTTAAAAAGTAGATTTAATACTTAAAGATGTGGGGAGGGGGTGGGACACTATGGGCCAAGGATGCTTGGAGGATGCAAAATCCTTAGGTATGTTCACTCTTCCAAATGGTAGTGTGTATATTTGTGGGAGATCATTCACCAGTTTTATGTGGCCAGTGTTTTATTTCTATTTTCTTACCGTGACATAAAATGCCTTCCTTTGGATTAATTGTGTGTTCTGGCTGAATAGTAAAAGTATATACATCCAAAGAGGGCTTGTGCACTACAATTTTTACACAAATGAAGGCCCACATGGTACCTTCAATCAGGGATGGCTCACGGGGGATATGAAGTGGAGGAAAGAAAAAGGATCCCCTAGGTGGAACAAATCCAGAGATAACCTTGTATCTTGAAAATTATGAGATTAGAAGCTACTGACAAATCAGTATTTTTTTTAACTGAATGAATGGATAAGAACGCTTTGACTCCTCCTTGGTATGGTAATTGTGGGGACTATCTCCTGAGAGTCCCTCTGAAACTGGAATACAGGGATTTAAGAATACAAAGGTGAAGAATCAGAATGTTTGTCAAGGGAAATGAGTGTATCATGAAAGCAGATTCCATCCAAAAAGAGTCAAGGTATGAATCAAGTCCTGAGGCTGTGTGATATGCAGAGAAGAGAGGAAACTGGGAGGAAAGACTCAGTTTGGGAATCACACCAATGCTTATGCTGGGAGAAAAGCTGTAAGTCATGATTGTGCTAAGAGGAGAATGACTTTCACAGGAGTTGGCAGGGGCAAGAAAGAGGGCAAGGAGAGAAAACTGTCTGCTTTCAAAGAATGTTTGTAAGGAAAGATAGTTAATGTATGGAAAGTCTTTGCCTATCTTCTGATATTTTATTTCTACTTCAAAGAAAACATGTTCAATAAATCTTGATTTTTTTTCAATCAGCAATTAATCTAATCTGATTTCCTGGCTGCCTGATTCAGATTTCATTCGAAGTTTAGTAACAAAATACCATGAAAAATTTGTAAAACTAACTTGAATTTAGTTCAAACATTCCAATGTAGAAGGCCCTGTGGTTATGAAGATGGAAACCAACACTATATACCACTTTCAATTAGCTTTCAGTCTGGTTGGGGAGGAATGACACCAGAACACAATACCTACAAGTTGGAAAATGATTAAGTGCACAGAAAAAAAGGTTAAAAAGAGGAGCATGGGAGATCCAAGGAGGAAGGAATCATTTATCATCACAGAAATATTCTATCAGAGAGGGCTTCATGGTGGCATTGGAAAAGAAGGATTTCTAGGAAGAGATGGATCCTTCGATAATAAATCTAGCATGTAAAGAATTTCAGAGACAATGAGGAAATTGAGGCCCAGGGAAGTTCAGTGACTTCTCCAAAAGGTTATATTTAGTGAGCAGTAAATGTCAGAAACAGTTCTTCTGAGTGGGAAAAGCCATCCTGCTCACAATGTTATCTCACCATAATTCATGTATTAATAGACCTAAGAACATTTTCACATGAATAGTCTTAACACAAACACTTTTAGTCCCAAAGGAGGTATAGTGGATCCTTATCATACACTGACATTAATATCAAGAGTAGAAGTAAAAAAACAGTGAGTGATTTTTTTTAAGATCAAACAGGAACCTGAGCATTTTGTCATCTGCCATTACCCTATGTGAATTACTTGAATCAATGTTGACTCTAACTAAACCCACAGAGTACCTAGAACCCTCTAAGGTAGCTGTCCCAGGGTGGAGAGGTGGGGGTGGGGGAGAAGGGTATGCCTGGAGTGCTAAATGTGTATGGAGTCTTTGAAACAATATGGTATGGTAAAAAAAAGATTGGATTAGGAGTTTGAGAACATGGGTTCCACAGGGGACAAATCCTACCTCCATATCTTACGCCCTTGTACCTCTTGAGCAAGTCCTTAATTTTTCTGAGCATCGATTTTCTTATCTATAAGACATTGGAATTGGACTAGATGGCCTCTGCTGACCCTTCCCACTATAATACTATGGTCTATAATATACTATAATACTCTCTGATGTAACTCAAAAGGAACCGAAGACCCAACAATTAAAATAATCACCTAAGGATCTATGCTCAGGTGCCTGACCATCTTTTCACCAAAGCATACTATTTGGTAAGATAGAAAGGTTCATGGTAGCAATCAAAAAGCAGTAAAAGCTATCCCAAATATCTCTATAAGGAAAACTAGCTTCATAAAAGGCACAGTAGAAGGATGTCGATTGAGAAAATATTAAAACTTGTAGTTGAAAGATGAACTAGAAAAAATACTATGGATTATACAAAGAGGCATAATAAAGTTGTTAAAATTATACATAAAGCACAAGAACTCAAGTATGGCTCAATTGAATCAACCCAATGTAGCTAATTAACATTTTGGCTACCATAAGCTGCTTTTCTTTAAAGCAATTAATTGGAGCCCTGCAGGGCTTAATATGGTTGAAATAACCAGAGGAGCAGTATAACAAGCTGGTTATTTTCATCATTTAAATAACTGAATTGACTTGACCACAGGGGGATCCTACTGATGACTTGGTGATCAACATGCAGACTGTATAGTTTGCTGTGAAAACTCTGCTGAAAAGAAGAGGCTTCTGTTGTTAATGAGAAAATGGTGATGAGTCCTTTGATGATAAAGACAAGTGAAGAAACTATAATAATTGTGAATGAAATTGATGATGGTGGACAGAGAGTAAAAGGACATTTTGTATTATTAGAAGTGCATGTAAAAGAAGGACTATAACATATAATAATATATAATATATGGTGATATATTATATATATAATTATATATTATAATATATGTATTAATATATAATATATTACAATTATGTATTTATATTATATAATATGTAATAATAACTCCTATTCACACAGATTTCCAAATGAATGAATGAATGGAAAAATGTTTACAAAACACACACCATGTACCAGTCACTGTGCTAAATGCTGGGGGTACAAATATAAGCAAGCAACAGTCCTTTCCCTCAAGGACCTTATATTCTATCATAGGAAGACAACACATATAGGGGAGTGGTACTCAGGGAGGAGTGTTTTAGATGAGGAAATCAGACCGAATGGCATTAGACTCGTAGTAGTATGTTTTATTGTCCCCATCATACAGATCAGGGCTGTCCAACGTTAGGTCTTTATTGAAACAATAGACAATATATTTTGATTTGCCATTTTAGTGAGAGCTCTGCAGTAGCTCAGCCTCGTTTACTAAAGCATTCATGTAAATTTCTATGCTTATAGCCAGGCTGCATAAATCACACTGTGGGCCTCATGTGGCCAGCAGGCTGCGTTTTGGACAGCCTTGGTACAGATGATGAAACTGAGGCTTAGAGAATTTAGGTGACTTATTGAAGGTCACAAGGATAAGTATAGGAGCCCCCTTCTCATGATTTCAAGTTTAAGTACTCTCCCCCTTTTTTCTATTTTCAGAATTATTCCTTTTGGAGTTTTTTTAACCTCTTGTCATTTCCCAATATCCTTCCCTAATATTGAACCCTCCCTTTATTACAAAGAAAACTAGTTAAGCAAAACCAACTGATAAAGCAACCATATCTTAATGCATTCTACACCTGTTATCTCCCATATCTCAATACATGTTTCATCCTCTGTTCTCCAACACCAAAATTATCCATTATAATGCATCTGAGTTCATCTCAGGAATGGTTATAATCATCTTCTATATTGTTCTCCTGGTTCTTCTTTCTTTGCTCTGCATCATTTCTTATAGTTCTTCCCATGTTTCTCTGATTTCCTCACACTCATCATTTCTTACAGCACAGTGATATCCCATTAAATTCATACATCACTATATGTATAGCAATTATCCAATCGGTGGACACCCACTTTCTTTCCAATTTGAGAGTAGGGGGAAGACCACAGTGCTTTTTCCACCACAATTAGGATATATTCCATATGATACAGTAAATCAGATACACAGTTTTATAAAAAGAAACCAGTTGTATTTGCTGAATACCTACATGTGTCTGATGTTTACAATGTTGGGAGTATTTAAAAATATGTAGACACAATGCAATTAAATAAAGTTTTAACAGGTTATATAATAATGCACTAAATTGTATAGCACAAACAAGCAGAATAGGAGTTCCAAGAAAGGAGAGGGGGCTATTAGCCTGAGCATTACCAAAGACCACAGAGATGGTGAGACTTCAGCTTGGCTTTGATCACTGAAGAGGATTTTGAGAGGTGGAGAAGAGGGGGTTAGGGAATGGGAGCAGGATACATTTTAGAAAAGGGGGCTTCTGGAGGTCCAGTAGATGTAACTTTCAAAATAATCCAATAACTGCAGCAGTACAAAGTTAAATATAGGTCTTCCTAGAGAAGACAGAACAGAAAGTTAATCTACTCAGAGATGACGTGGAAAATCATCCTTTTAAAGTCCAACTTCGATGCTGCTTCCTTCAGGAAGCCTTTCTTAATCCCTCAGTTCACATGAACAAACACAGGCCATTCGCCTTATGTTGGTCCCACCAGTTTCCATTTTCTTCTCCTCTCCACCCTCTTTGATATATCCTGATCTGGAAGTCCCAGAGAAAAGACAGGAAAATGAAAGGTTTGTTTTTACCAACCACAGATGGGGCAGTTTCTGAACAGGTGTCCATCCTCCTGAGCTGCTGTCAGTCAATCATCAGGAGGCAACTCCTATCACCGAAGTCCAATCAGATGGACTACAGCAAGGCCCACACCCTTTAATCTCCAACCAAATTGATCAAGTGAAACTAAAGAGAACTGTGACACAAGATGTGATTCTCTCTACTTCTCTCCCTCTGCCTACTTATCAGCTCACACCCTCTGGAACATGGAAGACCAAGACAGAAGCTCTCTATCCAGTGTCTTTGGATCACCTGAACAGGTCAACATGGATGGGGAGTCCTTAATAGTGAAAACACTGAAACAATGTGATCTCAAGAAGAGAAAATTTTGTGTTAATTGTTAAAATATCTATTAGAAGATTGGAGCCAATATTTAGTAAGAAAGTCAAAGAAGTTAGTAACTGGGAATTTCTACATTTTAAGTTACTATAATTTTTTTAGTTGAAGATTATTCTGGAGGAGTAAGAGATATCACAAGATGTCTCATGTGAATAATGTACACAACCTCCATCTGTGTGATCCCAGACTCTATCCCTTCTTGCTCTCACCTATCCCCTCAAAATTGGCTGCCCGTAGGATTTCTAGTTTTACATCTGGACAGGGGACTCCAAGTGCCATCTGGGCTAAGCCACTCATTTTTCAGAGCAGAAATGAGCCTTGGAAAGGTGCATAAGTGAAAATGGCGAAATTTGAACCCAGATTCTCTGACTCCAAATCCATTGCTCTTACCATTGCCCCATGCTACTTGGAGCCACAAAAGGCTCTCTTTCCCTCCTATTAAAGACAGCTAGGTGGTTGCACTGGCAATCAAAATGGGCTCTTAGCACTTATTCGACCAAGTGCCCTTGAAGAATTTGGCCTTTGTTTCCTTGATTAAATTAGGAGTCCTCGATGACCTCCTTGACTCAAGGGAAAGCCTAGTTTACATGGGTTTGAGTGACATGTTTGTGACATCAGTGGCTTTTAGACCATGTGGGTTTAAGTCACATTTTTGTGACGCTTTTAGGTCACGTGGGTGAGTCACACGTGACTCACCTTTGAGCTTGAACAAGATATGTAAACCCAGAGGTTGGCTTTCTTCTTTGGAGCTCTGAGCCACAGCAGGAGTGACATGTGACTCTGGGGCAGCCGTTGTTGAGCTCCCGGCTGAACTCAGGTGTTGATGGTTCCTTGGTAACTATGAATTGTATTTGGTCTATTTATAAATTTTTGTTTGTAATTTGTATTTGCTCTGAAGTTCAGGGTGCTGGCTTTTCCCCCTGAGCTGAGTAAACGATATTTGTATGTTGGATTAAAGTAAGATTGTTAACCCCCTTGACATTGCTTTCCTTAGTAAAGCAGATGAAAAAAATCCAGGCGTGCAGCATTCTTGTTGTTGGGCCTGTGCTGGTTTTTTATGCCCACAGCAGCTGCTAGCCGAATTGTTATCACAGTGGTATAGTTGATAATGTGCTGGGACTGGACTTGAGAAACCTGACAGCCTCAGAAACTTACTAGCTGTGTGGCCCTAGACAAGTCACTCGATGTTTGCCTCAGTTTCCCCAATTGGAAAATGATGGTAATAATAGCACCCACCTCCCAGGGTTGTTGTGTTGATCAAATGAGATGATATTTGTAAAACACTTAGCACAGTACCTGGCACTTAGTAATCACTTAAGAAATGCTTATTTCCTTCCCTATAAAAACTGCAGAGAGAGCCACCCCAATTCCGGACAAAGAACACAACGGGGGAGAATCCACCTCATTAACTTTTTTATTTTCCAAGATGCATCATCAGACATTATCCATGTGTTGAATCCCCAACTCAGCAGTACTTTAGGCAATTTGGCCTAATACTGCAAAACCATTCCTTATGTGTTTCCTCACAGAAATGCCTACAATAATACTTTATAATTGCTTGGCTATTTTTATATTTTTCAAAACATTTTCCTACCCACTGTCTCATTTGAGCTTCATAGCAGCCCCGTGAAGTAGGGAGGACAGGTGTTATTTTCTCCATTTGTCACATGCAGGCTGAGAGAAGAAGCATTAGACCATGGCTCTAGAGAAAGGGAATAACAAACTGCCCATAGATACGGGCTCCAGGGAGTCCTGGATGCGTATCTCACACTGTGAAGGTGGAAAAGAACCACGGGCCAATATAGGATAGGAATGATAGGCAGTAAGTTATTGGTATTTTCTAGACTTCCTCCCCACCACTCCGTCATTCTGCCATGAATGAATGTAGAATAATGCGATTGTAAAACAGAATAAGAAAAGAAGGATTTCCAACACAAAACAAATCCATGTGGATGAGGTGGTCCTTGGGGGTCCTGGGTTCCGTTCCTGTAATTGCCTGTAACTGGACACAACATTCTTCAGCTTAAGAGGAAGCCCAGGAGTGTGCCCTACATGTTTGTTTTCCCTTGGGTCTGATTGAAGACACACTTTGTCTAGACTCCATAAAAACAAGCAAAGCAGGAATTAGGCACACAAGAGAACTGACCAGTGGTGAGATGGGTGCCTACAAGCTCAGCTATCTGTTGCTTGTCTGAAATTTTTCTATCCTACCCAAAAGCATTCCTGCTTCTGAAGTCTTGGCCTCTGGCACTACTTTACACTTGAGGAAATAGAGGCAGCAAACAATTAAGTGACTTGACCCTAGTCTCATTATGCATTAGCAGCAGTACCAGGGAGAATCCTGGGTCTTCTTGGAAGAGTAGAGAAACACCATTCCATTGCCCACCAGTCTCCTGCCTTCCTTGGGAAGAAAAGAAATACCATTCTTTTGTTCTGGATCTCCTACCTTCCTAGCAAAGTAGAGAAATTATATTCTAGTACTCACCAGTCTTTGTGCTAAGGGGAGAAAAGTCATTCCATCTTACCAGATCTCCTGACTAGTCTCTTGCCTTCCAGTTAAGAGGAAAAATGTCATTTTTCATCTTCATTTGTCCCCTTACTTGTACTTCCTAAGGTCCTGAGAGGATTCTACCCAAAGACCTAACCTCTCGAAATGTTGATAAGCTATTTGAATTCATTCCTCAATAATTAACAAACTCCCACTTGGTTGTACCCTTCCCATGTCAGTGATTGTTAACCCCCAGATATCATTATTTCTTCAATGAATTCAGTTCATTCCTATCCTCCCCAACTTATATCCTCATACTAGAGGACTTTCACATATATATTAGTATTCCCTCAAGCACCTTAACCTCAGAACTGCTCAATTTACTCATAACCTGAATCTTGCCATCACCCACACATGCATTACTCCCATTTATATAAACCCTGAAATTCCTTTATTTAATTATAATCTGTTGTTCTTCTACCTCTCCCTCTGCCTTTCAATGTAAAATGCTATTCTCCGTCCTCACCTCCAATCCTCCAATCCCTCAACTCCTCAGTTCTTTTTCAGGCAAAAGCTACACTCTCTTCCCTTTCTCATTTTGACCATTTGATGAACCAGGTGAATTCCACATTGTCTTCTTCTTTCAAGATTCTTGCCACCTTTTATCCTATCATCAATCATGCCCTGCCAAGCCCCAGTCTTGGATCACTCCCTACATTCACTGCCTTCATTCCTATTCATGTGTTGCTGAAGGAAGCTGTAGGAAATCACAAAACTATGGGAACTGGGTCCTCTACAAATTTATGACCCATAATTTCAACTGGGCCCTCACCGTGGCAAGGAAATCCTTTTACAACTCCCAAACTGAGCCAACTATCACACTTACCATAGCATTTTTCCAAACCTTGTCTTTCTTCAAACCTCCCATAGCACCTTCTCAGTTGAAAACCTTGTTTCACTGAATTTTCATGAAAAAATCAAGGCCATTTGCCTAAAGATTCCTCTTCTCCTCTCCTCATCACAAATCACCCAGATGACACCATTGCTTTCTTTGCCCGTCTCCCATGGAGACATGCACAAGTAATTCCTTTTCCTCCAGCCCATTGCCCTGCCCCCTTATCTATATTGTGTTACTTATCTTCCGGTCTCTCCCTGTGTACCGCTGCTTCCCTACTATATGCTCAATTCTCCCTCATCCTCATAAAAAAAAAAATCTCTCTTGATTTATCACTTGATTCATCACCTCACTTGATTCATCTGTCCCCAGCAATCATTTCATATCTCTCCTCCCTTTTGTAGTTAACTCCTTGAGAAGGCTGTCTACAACTAATACTTTCACTTCCTTTCTCCTCTCACTCTCTTCTTAACTCTTTTCCTGCCCCACAACGCAACTGATAATCTCTTCGCTGCCAAACTGAATAGCCCTTTTTCAATCTTCATCCTTCTTGACCTCTCTGCAGCCTTTGACACAGTCATCCTCCTTGATGCTCTCACGTCTAAATTTTCAGAACATTTCTTTTTCCTAGTTCTAGGATCCTACCTACCAGCCTCAACACTCTTCAATCTCCTTTGCTTTCCTCTTCATCTACTTCACACCCAATAACAAGGATCCACCCTGGGTCCTCTCATTTTCTCCCTCTACACTATTTGACAATTTGACCTCATCAGCTCCCATGCATTCAATTATCACCTCTATGCAAATGATTCTCAGATCAACTTATCTAGGCCTAACTTCTCTCCTAACGTCCAGACTTACATTTCCAATCACCAGTTGGAAATCACCGACTGATGTCCTATAGGCATCTTAAACTCAACATGTCCAAAAAAGAACCATTATCTTTTCCCCAAAACCTTCCTAACTTCCTTATTATTGTGGAGGGCACCACCATCCTCTCAGGCATCCAGACTATCATCCCTGACTTCTCTCTCTTTCATCTTGCATATGCAATCTGTTGCAAGTCTTGTCAATTTGACCTTAGTAACCTCTTTTCACTCCTGTGACAACTGATACCACTACCGCTCTAGTACAGGCCCTCATCACCTCATACCTGGACTACTGCAATAGCTGGTTAGTTGTTCTACCTGATTCAAGTCTTTCTTCATTCCAGTCCACCCTCCATTGAGCTGTCAAATCAATCTTCCTAAAGTGCAGATCTGACCATGTCACCCTCCTATACAATCAACTCCAGGATTAGTTATAAAATCCCCTGTTTGGTGTTCAAAGCCTTTCACAATCTGGTACCCTCCTTCCTTTCCAGTCTTCTTGTATCTTTATACCCATTCCACAAAGTCTACGATCCAGTGACTCTGGCTTCCTTGCTGCTCCTTTCTCAAGATATTCTCTCTCCTGACTCTCTGTATTTTCACTTGCTATACCTCATGCCTAGTCTCCCTTTTTATCTCTGCTTCCTAGTTTTCCTGGCTTCCTTCAAGTCCTAGCTAAAATCCCCCTTTCTATGAGAAGCCTTTCTTGATCCCCCTTAATGTTAGTGCCTTCCTTCTATGACTATCTTCAATTTATCCTGTATATATCTTATTTATACACAGCTGTTTTTTCATGCTATTTCACCCACTAAACTGTGAACTCCTTGAAAGCAGAGATTTTTTTTTTTTGCCTTTCTTTGTATATCCAGTACTTAGCACAGTGCCTGGCACATAACAGGTACTTAATAAATGACTGAGTGGTCTAGACCAATACAGAGCTAAATTACAACATACAAACAAATGAACAGGATATGCTAAGCCCAGTGCAAGTGTATATCAGAGTTCTCATCCATGCTATGAACTCAATGATTACTTGTAGAAATGAATGAGACTCATAATTCATTAAAAAAAAACTATACAAGTTATAGCTGAACAAATGTGATTAATGTGTTTATTAAGAATAAAAAAAAAAACTTTCCCAATCTTTTCTTTGGGTTTATTCAGATTTTAATTATTGCTGTTAGCATACATGCCTTTATTCTTAAAACAGTTTGACAAAGTTTATTGAACTGCTTATTATAAGACATCTGTGTTCCCTTTGGATTATTTATTATTCCCACTGTTATTCATGATTATTTAATTACGGATGTTTGTCTAAGACTCCATGTCACTATTTAAGCGGAAAACCTCTATATTAAATGATGGAGTAATAAACAGCAGGGCCAGATATACAAAACAAATAGATTTATGGCCATATAGTACCACGTTTTTCTTTGGCTAGAAGACATTAGGACCAGTATTTTTATGTGTATAGGTACCTTGTTTCGGCCAGATTTCTGATTTCTAAATTCTAAATCTGATTTTTAAATTTCTAAAAATTAGGAATTTATAAATTTAGAAATAATTATTTAAAAATTGCTTTTGCTAGTACAGATTAGAAATTCTATCATACATACCCTTATACTCTTACCATAGTGTTGCTTCAGAATTAGAAGAAAAAGACAGAGAAATTAAGTGATTTGTCCATGCTTTAATAGCTAGTATGTCTCAGAGAAAACACTTGAATGTAGGTCTCCCTGATTCGATCAATCAACAAGCCTTTCATAGAATTATAGATTTAGAATTGGAAGTGACCTTAGTGGTCATCAAGTCTAACCCCCTCATTTTACAGATGAGAAAACTGAGACCCATACAAGTTAAATGACTTGGCCAAGGTTATACAATGATTGTCTGAAGCAGTATTTAAATCCAGGTCTTAATAATTCCATATCTAGCATTCGATACCATGTCATATGTAAGTATCCATGCCAGGTGCTGGAGAATCAAGTGCAAAAGTGAGATTACCTGCCCTCAAGGAACTCACATTCAACTAGGGAGATACTATATGTTTAGAGATATACAAATAAATATATATTTATGTATATATATATGAAAATACTGCATACTTACAAAATTTCAAATGGGAATGGGGAGCAGGAGTAACAACAGGGGAAGTCAGAAAAGGTATTTTGAAGGAGGTGGGACTTCAAGTGAGCCTTAAAAAGCGGTTGGAAAAGAGGTAAGATAAGTGGGGGTCTAGAGGGAAAGAGAATGAGTTGTTTTGGATATGTGGAATTTGAGTTGCCTTTGGGCCATCCAAGTGGAAATGTCAAGCAAGAAATCTCTGACTCCAGGTCTCACTCTCTAACAGCTCTGCCATGGTGTCTTTCAACATAACATTACAGTCAATCCTCTCCTTTGGCAGGGATAACATTCTTAGAAAACAGTGGGAAAGTAAAAACGTGAATGTTGATGACATTGAACCTATGGGAAATAGGGGATTGGGTCCCCATGATGACCAAAAACTATAATGTTTAATGAGAAATTGCTGCAATACATTTTTCTGCATATAATTCTTTATAATAAAACATTAATTCTGATAATATCCATTTTTCCTAACATAGTAACCATGAAATGACCCATAAAATGCAATATACGAAATAAAGCTGGTAACAAGCAGAACATTTTTTCTCACTAATAATTCCCTAGAACTCTGTGATCTTTTGTGCTAAGATCTCAATAAAAAAGTTTCAGAAAATATAAACTTTTCATAACACATGAAATCTACAATACCATAAATACTCTACAGTAAATAAAATTCTTAAAACCAAAACATTTTTAACCTGAGTCTTACCTTCCACTGTGTTGGATGCCAGCATGGGGGTGTCCTACTGTATACTATACTGCTGTAAACCTCTCTACCTTGGCCACCCTCTGAAAACCAAAGGGATAGGTTACAGGGACTTTAATTGCTGCTGTCGAAAGACACCAAGACTTGATTCTCAACATCACTTCTGACACTGTGTCCTTCACAGATGGTGGATGGCATAGGAGATCATCGTGAAGGATGCACCAACTTGAAATATTCCATCTGTGAAGTCTGCTTCCTGAGCTGTTTGAGATCCTTAACATCCTCAGAGTACAGGGGTATATTAGAGGCAAGCTGACATTTAACAAGGCTTCGATGGATGATGGGGTTGGCAGCCTCGATATCTCTAGCCAGCTGGTTAATTATGCCAATCCACCCTTCAAGCTTGGAAACTGTGAGTGGCACAATCTTGGGAGCTTGTTCATCATCAGTAGGATACCAACTAGTCCAGAAACCTGCATGCATTGTGCCTCTCATTGTTTTCTCTACTGTGCATAGGTGCATGGTGAAAGTGAAAATGAGATTACTAATAAAATACACAAAAGCTTGAAGTTGTGAAAGTTTTCATTTTTTTTTCAAATATATTTTCTTTTTCCCCAATTACATGTTAAACTATTTTTTAACATTTTTTTAAAGTTTTGACTTCCAAATTTTATCCTTTTCTTCCCCCTCCCTGAGACAGTAATCTATCAGATATAGGTTATACATGTGCAATCATGCAAAACATTTCCATATTAGTCATTTTGTACAAGAAGACTAGAATAAAAGAAAAATGGAAGAAAGAAAGTGAAAAATGGCATGTTTCAGTCTGTATCCAAAAACATCAGTTCTTTCTCTGGAGGCAGATAGTTTGCTTCATCATCAATCCTTTGGGATTGTCTTAGATCTTATATATATTGCTGATAGCTAAGTCATTCACAGCTCTTCATTATTCAGATTGCTGTTACTGTGTACAACAGTTCTCCTGGTTCTGCTCACTTCACTTTGCATCAGTTCATGTAAGTCTTTCCAGGTTTTTCTGAAATCATCCTGCTTGTCATTTCTTATAGCACAATAATATTCCACCACAATTATATGCCACAGCTTGTTTAACCAAACTGAAGTTGGGAAAGTTAAACTGGCAAATGTTGAATATTGACTCTGTAATATACATACATACATACATACATACATACATACATACATATATATATATGTATATATATATGATGGTGGGAAAAAATGTGACAAATAACACATTCCATATTGTATAAATCAAGTCAATAAAAGATAGTTTCCTTGCTTTGTATCAGAAAATGCTTTTGTAGTCTCAGGGCCAGCTTCTACTTAGATCAATAAGAATCAGGGGCAGCTAGGTGGCGCAGTGAGTAGAGCACCGGCCCTGGAGTCAGGAGGACCTGAGTTCAAATCTGACCTCAGACATATGAGGCATGTACTTAGCTGTGTGACCTTGGGCAAGTCACTTAACCCTGAGTGCCCTGCCAAAAAGAAACCAACCAAACCAAAAAAAAAAAAATAAGAATTGGTAGGGAATACAATTTGAAAGGCTAAATTAAATCCTACTGATAATAATCCATTCATTTAGATTTACAACCTTTTTTTACTAAATTGAAAAAATATATAAGGATGTTAGCACAGAAAGTCTTCTATAAGGCCTTCACACTTTATCATGAATTAATTTAAACATATTTTGGTGCTGAGAGTATGGGAACAGAAGCTCTAATAGAAGTTAAGAGAACAGATAGGGGACCATGGTCACTTAGCAGGGCTCAAAATTGATTTGCAGTCACGTGTTGGAAGAAGAAAGTCACTGGGAGCTTAGTATGTGGAGGAAGAGGTACTTAGGGGGAGAAAGTGGGGTTCAGAAAGGGTGATGAGATGGCAACTATTGTGCCAAGAGCTTTAAATAGTAAGGGTAAAATTGGAGGGTGAGAGGGAACATAATTTCTGCTCTATCATTTCAAAAGACTATAAGCTCCTTGAGGACAAGGACTATTTTTAAATTTTTTTTATTATCAGTACCTAGCATAGTACCTTATACACTCTAGATAATTAATGAATATATGTTGAATTAAATTGAACTTGAAACTAAGCCCCAATTTCTGATAACAACATAGCATATGCTCAAAAAGTGTGTCAGTGAGTTCTTACAGAGCAATGATTCTGTGGCCTGTCCAGTTCCCAACTACCCCATTTTAGAACACTATTAAACCATCCAAACTTAGAATCTGACTTTATTCAAATCATTCCCAACTTTTTTTAATCCCAAAGAACAGATGTTTATTAAGATAATTTTAAATTTAATCCTGACAATAATACTGTAAAGTATGTCATTGGAGGTCTGCGAGCAAAGGTTACAATGACCACTTGTTAGGTACATTGTTGTAAGGACTCTTTCCCGGTGTAAGTCAGACTGGATGGCAGCTGAGTTTCCTCCCCACTCTCAGATTCTGCAAGCTATGCCATTTTAAATCTTATTTGCTAGGCTACTTGCACCACAATAGTAGAAGCACAAATTTAGACCTTGAAGGAATCTTAGAGGTAATCTACTTGATTCCATCCACTTTATTTTAATTTTTAACAGATAAGGAAACTGAGGCCCAGAGAGGTTAAAAGATTCACCCACGATTACACGTGATGTAAGTGGCAGAGCTAGGTTCTGAGTTAAAGTCCTCTCACTCCAGATCCAGAGCTCTTTTCACTAAGCTACCCTACCTCCTCCCTTTGCCATAGATAGTCAACTCCTCTTAACAGATGAACACATTGAAACAAATGGCTAATAAAAAGTTTATCTTCTACTTTAAAGCTAAGTACCCAGCTTACATAGACAGACAGCCAGTTCCTTTGCCATGTGAATTTGGGGTAAGAGAGAATGATCTATGTGCTAATGGAAAGGTTGGGGGAGAAGAGAGCAGGAAATACTTTTTTTAATATGGTCTCATCTTAATGCACTCCCATCAGTTCTGCCTTCCTCAACATGCACCGATGGAACGATAGGGCCATCCACCAGATCTCATTAGCGAGTCACTCTCATTGGCAAGTCACTCCTATTTTCCTCTTATTTTCACAATCAGGTGCAGACATAATTGTCACATAATTCCTATAAAGACGCCAGCCCAGTAGCAAATCCCTATACAGTAAACTGATCTATTTCATTTCCCCAATAACCAAGAGCATTCATTATTTACCAGAACCTGTTTGCTCTTTCTATACTTAGACACCGCTCTTCGCAAGTAGATAAAGTGGGGAGGGAAATGACTAATAGACCATTTAGCGAGAGAGTTTCTTAACCCTGCCACCAGCATACACACACACACACACACACACACACACACACACACACAAAGTTAGTTTTTCTCATCACTGCTTCCCTGACTTTTCCAATGTGAAGCTCAGACTGAGTAACCACTAAAGTAACAGAGAAATCAAGCACATCCCAAAAGATCCCAACACTTAATTAAGTGCCAAAATTTAATTTATTTTCAGATTTTTTTTAAGAAAAGCAGTTAAAAGTTTAAAGGCATCATGTGAAAAAAGACTTGTCAGAAAAAAATCAGTAAAAATGGAATTGAGGGGATATACTGCAATTAATAATAGTAATGTAGTGAGGCGATGTGGTATCATGGAAAGGTCACTGTACTTACAGTCAGAAGACATGGATTCAAATTTTGACTATACTGTTTACTAGCTGTTTGATATTGAGCAAATCATTTCATTTTTCTGAGTCTCAGTCAGACACGTATCTAGGATGAGATGAAAGACACTTTGTTCCTAGGTGCTGGCCTGTAATCATTGCATGGCACGGCTGACGTCAGGAACCATCCACAAGGGCCCATCCTTTTCAGGACCTTCTTCTCCATCCCCAAAATGCTCCTGGGGCAAGGACCCACTCATCCTAGTATATTTATACACAAAGCTGAACTCTCTTCTACATTAAAGCTGCCACCATTCCCCATCCGCTACCCAAACTGCTTTTCTCCAGGTGAAAGAATTCCCCGTTAAATTTGGTCTTAGTTTTCTCATCTGCAAAATGGCAATGATAAATATGTGACCTATCTACCCCAACAATTCTCTTTAAAAATTAATATCCTGCGATCACTTTGAGTGACCAGCACATATTAAGTGGGTTTTGTACACAGGCTTGTGAGTTAAGGATTGTCTTTTGCTTTTCTTTGTATCCCCAGTGCTTGGCACATTGCCTGGCACATATTAGGCCCTTAATAAATGTTCATTGACTAACTAATGGAGAAATCAGAGAACTGGCAAAAAATGGCTAACTGGGCAGGTTAATATATAATCTCTTAGGGAGAGATGGGGTGGGACCTTTCTAAAGCCCAGGAGCTTTATTATTTCTAAAGTAATTATCACCATGGCCTGCTTTTGCCCCTTTTGTCAATCCAGAATTATAATCAGGCATCTTGACCTGCGTTTCTTATTCCTGAGACATCTTCAGTCTGGGGCAAAGCCCTTGAAGTCAGCAAGACTCAGCTCAAGTTCCTAAAGGGATCAAACTTGTACCTCCACTTGGAGACAAGGCTTATCTCCCACACCTTCAACACCTCCTCTTATTTTCTACACTGCCTTTAACCGGAATCTGGAGGGGATGATTTAGGGACAAGTATCTAGAGATAAAAACCCAGTTTTTACTTTTAACTATCTGGCTTATCTTGACTATCCAATCCTGGAATTAGAACCTTAAGAAAGAAAGTGGGGGAGGGAGGGGAAAAAAGATAAAAAGGGAGACAGAGAGAGGAAAAGGAGGGAGGGAAAGGGACAGTGAAAAAATGAAGGAAGACAGCGGAAGTCACGCATCTTTGTTTTTCTTTGTAATTAAGTTTTTAGTGATATCTTTTTTTACTGTTTCTAATCACTTTTTTTCTGACTTTTCCCATGTGAGGCTAAGATTGAGTAACCATTAAAGTAACAAAGAAATCAAGCACATTCCTAAAGAGCCCAAGATTTAATTAAGTGCTAACATTTTTCTCCAGCATTCCTCTCCCCTTCTCAGAGAGCCAGCTCACATAAAATAGTACTTTTTTAAAGTAAAAAGAAAGAAAGAAAAGAAAAGTAGAGGAGAAATCAGCATAATTTAATTGTGCTGACTAATATATCAAAAAAGTCCAATAACATGTAAAATGTGCAACTTCCCACATCCAGGAAGGGTGGGTTAGGAGTATCCTTTCACATCTCTTATTTTGAACCATCTTTGTTCTTTATAATTTGGCAATGTTTGACTTTTATTTTGTGTGTGTGTGTGTGTGTGTTTGTTTGTTTGTTTTTCTATATATGTTGTTGTAGTCATTGTGTATAGAAATGTCATGTATGTTTTCAACCCTTTTTTTGCCACCTGAAACTAGTCCTCAGGAGAAATGAATAGGTTCAAGTTATGGTAGTTAGGACTAAGGACATTGGAACATGTCTTAGTTCTTTCATCAGTTCAACTCAATAAACATTTATTAGGTACTTGCTAAATGAGCTGAGTGGCTCAGGGGATAGACCTGAAATCAGGAAGACTCCTCTCCCTGAGTTCAAATCCGGCCTTAGACACTTGTTAGCCATGTGACCCTAGGCAAGTCACTTAACTCTACCTCAGTTTTCTCATCTGTAAAATGAACTGGAGAAGGAAATTTGCCAAGAAAACCCCAAGTGGGGTCACAAAGAGTCAGACAGGACTGAAAAAAGGGAGAACAACAATGAACACAATAGACAGAAGTTGTAAATTTAGGCTTAAAATGCAGAATTACTTGCTAGAAGTAATCCTATCCAAAAAGCAGAGGGCTTCCCTTCAAAGTCTTGAAGTTAGATGACCGCTTTTTGGGTGTGTTGTGGGAGGAATTATTTTCTAAGCTTGGGTTGTACTAGAATTAACCTGGGATCCAAGAACTTGTTTTTAATATTTTGATAACTGTATTTCATATATCTGGCTTTCTTTGTAACTTTACATATTTTATCTTATGCATTTAAAAATATTATTTTGAAAAGAGGTCCATGGGTTTGAATAGATTCCCAAAGAGATCCATGACACAAAAAAGCTTAAGAAATCCTGGTTTGTTTAACTATCCCATTAATACATTTTTTCCCCTTAGGCAAGACTCCAAAGGCTTCACCAGACTGCTAAAAGGGTCTGTGACACAAACCAGGTTGAAATTCTGTGATTCTGCAAAATAGTTTAATGAAACATTCACCGGTTCTCATGCTGAGGATGTGAATAAGGAATATGAAGGAACACAATCACCCATTAATACCTTTTCAAAATGTTCATGTTTTCCTAGATAGAGACATAGAGTTCAACATTCTAACAATAATAGGTCCAACAAATAATAACATATACTTAGTTTACTTAATGAAGACATGCTGTACTTTAGCTTCCTTTTTTTTAACCCATTGTTTCTATTATCTACCCAATTATATCCGAGAAGGAAGAAAATTACATTGTTTTGGTATAACAAAAATGAAACCAGTTATATTAATTCCAAAGCACATCTCACCTAAGGATCAGAAAATTGAATTATGAAGAAATCAGATTAGTCTATAACATAAAAAGAACCTGGAATGAATAAAAACAAAGTAAGATGAAATGACAACTATAGGTTTCTTTTGCTATTTGTACTTCTTAATTTTAAAAAATTAAATCAATTCTTCCATGAACCTCTAGCACCCCAAGGTATTCCACTCTCCTCTGACTTCATATAGGACTCATTGTCTTTGCCATTCTTTTGGCATTTACCATTGCTTTGCATTGAGGTACATTGGAATATATCTTACCTCTGAAATAAGAGCCTTGAAGGCAGGAACTTTACAATGATAATAACAAAAACAACAAACATTTATTAGGAACTTAAGTGTGCTGTGGACAACAAGGAGTAACAGACATTTATTAATTACTTACTATGTGCCAGGAATTGTCTTAATCACTTGGAGTACAACGAAAGGCAAAAACATGGTCTGTGTCGTAAAGGAACTCACATTTAATGGGAGAAACAGCATACAAATAAGCATTTGCATGCAAATAGATATATAGATATAGATATATATCCAGTAGAGATGGGAAGTAACATCTGAGGAAAGGCACTAGCAGTTATCAGGAAAGGCCTCC
Organism: Trichosurus vulpecula; assembly: GCF_011100635.1. Classification (NCBI taxonomy): domain Eukaryota; kingdom Metazoa; phylum Chordata; class Mammalia; order Diprotodontia; family Phalangeridae; genus Trichosurus; species Trichosurus vulpecula. The sequence goes on along the minus strand of NC_050579.1, from coordinate 151,633,439 downwards.
TGAGGAAAGTGGGATTTGAACTGAGTCTTGAAGGCAGCCAGGGAAACCAGGAGGCAGAGGTGAGGAGAGAGAACATTCTATGCCTGGGGGAAAGCCAGTGAAAATGTCAGGAGCTGGTAGTCAAGAGACTGAGTGGCATGTGTGAGGAACATCAAATAGGCCAGTATAGCTGAATTGTAGAGTATATGGAGGGGAATAAAGTGGAAAAAAAGACTGGAAAGGTAGGCAGAGACCAGGCTGCAAATAGCTTTAAATGCCAAACGGAGGATTTTTTATTTGATTCTAGAAGTAATAGGGTCTTAGAATCATAGGATTTAGAACTGGAAGGGATTTTAGAGATCATATACTGCAACCTTTACCTTACCTCATAATGTAACAGTGGGTAAGATACATACACACACACACACACACACACACACACACACACACACACACACCTGTAACACAAGGCAGAATGTGATAAATCCAAAGGAAAAATCCAAAGTTCTATGAGAATTCTGAGTAAGGAGAAATCATTTCTCACTATGGGGAATCAGGGAAGCCTTCATATTGAAAAGGGCACCTAAAGAAAGAGACCAGTTTTGACAAGATGAAATGGAGGAAGGGAAAGATTAACCCGCTGCAGGCATGAGAGATAATTTGAATATATACTGACTATATATATAATATAATTATATATATATATATATTGACAACAGAAGGCAGGACAAGAACAGGGGATGGAGAGTAGTCAAGGCGTCGAGTTTGGCTATAACAAAAGAAAGGGGGATATTACAAGATGAAGTTGAGCAGAAAGGCTGAAACCACATTTTGAAGGTTTCTGAATGCTAGGATAAGAAATTTATGTATTATTCATTAGGCAATGGGGAAGTACTAATAATTCTGGAGCAAAGTAGGAATATGATCAGAAGATTATATTAGGAATATTTCAATGATAGCAGCGAAAAAGATAGTTAAGGAGGGAGACAGAACTAGAAACAAGAAGGCTGGTTAGGAGACTATTATAATAATACAATTGAGAGAGATTAAGAACCTGAACTATAACGGTTGCAATGTGAATGAAAAGAAGATGGATGAGTATATCCATTGAAATAGATACAACCACTAGGACTACACCTCTAGAGATATAGAGCTATCTATATCTATAGATACAGAGACAAAGAAGAAGAGGAGTCATATGTACAAAAATATTCATAGCAGTTGTTTGTGTAGTGGCAAAGACTTGGAAAATAAAAGAGGTTTCCATCAGTTGGGGCATAAAATAGGGGTAGCTAGATGGAGCAGTGGATATAGCAACAGCCCTGGAGTCAGGAAGACCTCAGTTCAAATCTAGCCTCAGACACTTACTAGCTGTGTGACCCTGGACAAGTCACTTAACCCCGTTTGCCTCAGTTTCCTCATCTGTAAAATGAGCTGGAGAAGGAAATGGCAAACCACTCTAGTATCTCTGCCAAGAAAACCCTAAATGAGGTCATGGAGAGTCAAACACAACTAAAACAGATGCAACTCAATAATAACAACCATCAATTGGAAAAGACCTAAACAAATTATAGTATCTAAATGTAATATAATATTATTTAAAATAAATGAGTTCAGAGAAACCTGGGAAGACTTGTAAGAATGGATACAGAGAGAAATGAGGAGGACCAGGAGAACAATTTATATAATAATAACAACGTACTAAAGGCAAACAACCTTAAAGACTTAAGAACTCTGATCAGTGCAGTAAGGAAGCAGAAGACCAGTGATGAGGCACGCCACCCACCTCTTAAAAGAGAGGTAAGGTGTTCAAGATATTGAGTAAGATACTTTTGCATGTGACCAATGCAAGAATCTGTTTTCCTTGATCAGGTATAATTGTTGTAAGGGTTTTGTTTTTCCATTTTTCATAGTGGGAGCAGGAAGGAGAGAAAATAAATGATTGTTAGTTGAAAAAAAAAGTCTTTTTAATTAAGAAATAACAATTGATACCAATGATTCCAAGGATGAAGGACAAGACTTGGCAGATGATAGCCTTAATCACTACTTCTTTATATCCCCCACAGTGCCTTGCACTTATGTATCCAATAGATATTTGCTTGTTTCAGTAAATGTCTGCTTTCATAATATTACTTTGTGTTTCTTATGTCCTATATTCCTCTTATAACAACTGTTTTATTGAGAAGGAATATTCAATAGCTTTTGCTGTCTTAGTCCTACTGGAGGTCATTATGCTGCCTGAATTAACTATTCCTTACTCCTCAAGCCCAGAACAGCAGCCCCAGGGCTCCCTCTCAGCAGATGACCTTGCCTCCTACTCTACTGAGAAAATAAAGATTATGTATTCTAAAACAACTTCATTTCCTTTATTCCACCTCTCAAAGCCCTGCTACATTTTCACCCATTTTCTCCTTGTTTCCTCAAGTCTCTGATGAAGATGTGGCCCTTCTCCTTCCTCTACTTACCATATATCAAAGGATCACAGATTTAGAACTAGAACAAACCTTGAAGGCCATCAAATCCAACTTCGATATTTTTCAGATGAAGAGGCAAGGCCCAGAGCAGTTAATGACTTGCCCAAGATCACAGAGCTATTAAGTGACTGATGTGAGATTCAAACCCAGTCCTTCCCAGCCCTAAATCTCGTTCTCAATTCACAACACCAAGTTGCCTCTCAAAATAAAATCTTACTGAGAGAAGAGCTAAACCACTCATCTCCAATCTCCTTATGAGCACCTTCGTCCAAGCCATCTGTCCTGCCACTGCTGTTGCTGCTCCACCTTCCAAACTAGCCTTTCAGCGATAATAGCTAGGAAGATCTAAGTCCCTAGTTCTGAACTTCCTAGGGCCATGCTTCGTTGCTTTCTATTTTTTGCTCTGAGATAGGATAGTGACTTAGTCTTTGATTTCCATGGCATGGGGAACTAACTGCTGGTTAAGTAAACTGCTTCTAGCATTGTAGATCAGCACATTCTCTGCAACTTCGAGTCTTAGAGTTGTCTAGAACATTGGGTGGCTTACCTGGACATCACAACCATTATGTATCAAAGTTGGGACTTTTACTCAAGTATTCTTAGCTCCAATGCCAATTCTCTGTTAACTCAGCCATGCTACTTTGTATCCCATCACCATGATCTTCATACCATTTTCATTAGTCCCTTCTAGGAATTTGGCCTGCTGATCATCCCCTCCCTTCCTCTCCCTTATTTATCTTTAATCTCTCTTTTTGTATTGGATCCTTCCTTCATTTCCTGTAAATCTATTTAGGTCTAGTCCATCCCTACAAAACCTTCACTTGACCCTTCCATCCTTTCAAGTTATTATCTAAAATCCACGCTCACTTTCATTGACAAACTCCTAACAAAGATTACCTATACTCATTACCAGACACAATATAAAGGTAAGTCCTTCACAAAGCAATCAGACAACCAATTGACAAACCCAAAGAGGTGATCCATAAAGCCACAAGTCTTGGAAGGATCACCCACCTGGGGAATATGGAGACAGAACAGGGTTATGGATAGAACTTTGAGGAACACCCATGTTTAAGGAACATGAAGAGGATGAGGAGACAGCCAAAGAGCTGAAGAAAGAGCAGTTGAAACTGTAGAATGAGAGTTGTAAGAATAAAATGCCACAGAAGCCAAAGGAGGAAAAGATGCCAAAAATAAGAAGATGGTCTACAGTGTCAAATACTGTTTAAAAAAAAGGAAGAAAGGAAGGAAGAAGGAAGAAAAGAAAAATCAGGAAGGGTGAGGACAGAAAAAGCCCCCTGAATTTATTGACAGAGAAGTTGTTGTTGTAGATAGAGAAGTTGGTTGGTTGTTGTGCCTCATTCTCAAAGAGAACCAAAATAACATGTGTTGGAGTCAAGTTACAGTGTGACTGACTATGAATGATCAGACCACTATGGGCTCGGAATGCTCAACCACTGGTCAGGCACAAATAGTCCATATTAACGGGCATTAGAGAAAGATATTTCAGTAGAAATGTGGAGATGAAAATCAGATGGCAAGAGGTTGACAGGGCAGTGAAGAAGTGAGAGCAAATGTTTAGCAATTAATGGGAAGAGAGGAGTAGGGAAAAGAAAAGAGAGGTAGGCAATGTCAAGGGAAGTTTTTGTTTTTTTAATAAGAGAAAAGAAAATATTTTTATAAGCTCAGGGAATAGACTCAGAAATTGAAGGTGATTGTAAGAGAGGGAATGATTGATAGAACAAGATCATGAAAGATATAGGAGGTAATGGTATGGAAGGTACAGATGGAGAGGTCGCTTTTAGCTAAGAAGGCCATCTCCATTTAAGACTGAAGGAAAGAAAGAGAGGATGGGTAAGGACAATAAGAAGTTTAGAGAAATGAAGAAAGGGATTTGATCTCTCCACTACTAACCCATATTAGATGGCTTCAATCTTCTCAGTAAAATAGGAGACGTTATTTGTTGAGTTTCTTGCCTCTTTTCCTGTACATTGGCTATTTCCCATTCCTTGGATTCACTCACTCTTCACCTCTGATTCTCATGATCCCTATTTCATTTTAAAGCTTGGCTCAAACTTCACTGTCTACATGAAGCCTTTCCCTGACCTCCATAGCTAGTGCTCTCCCCTTTTCCTCACTCTGTATCTATTTACTTATTCTATCTATAACTCTACACATCACTTTGTCTCCCCCATAGAATGTAAGTTTCTTGAGGGCAAGTAGTGTTATGCTTTTGTCTTTGTGTCTCCTTGACACATACTAGGTTCCTAACAAAAGCTTGGATTGTTTATTGATTATTTGATTGACTGAAGAAAGAGAAGAATTTGGGAAAAGCTTGGGACAGTGTTCTCAAACTTTTTGGTCTCAGAACCCCTTTATACTCTTAATAATTATAGAAGACTCCAAAGTGGATTTTGCTCATGTGGTTTAAATCTATCCATACTTACTGTATTCTAAATTAAAACTGATACATTTTTAAATATTTACTAACTTGTTTAAAAATAACACTAATAAAACCATGACATATTAATAGCATATTTAATGATAGATAACTACATTTTCCAAAACAAAAAAAAAAGTTCGTGAGAAAAGTGGCACTGTTTGGCATACTTTTTGCAAATGTCTTCAATGTCTGGCTTAATAGAAGACAGCTGGATTCTCCTATCTGCTTCTGCATTTCAATCTATTGCAATATGTTGTTTTGGTTAGAGTATATGAAGACAATCTGGCCATGCACAGATATAGTTGAAAATTGGAGGTATATTTTAATAAGCAAATATCATCTTAGTAATACTATTAAAAATAGTTTTGACCTCATTCACCGCCTAACAGGTTTGGGGGGTGGGGTTACCCTCAGTGTTCCATGGATCATACTTTAACAACTGCTGATCTAAGGAAATGTGATAGAATAAAAAAGAGAGTAATGAAAGGATTGTCATGGAGTAATGGAGGCCCAGCTAAGATGGACCAAATCAGTGCATTTTCTTGATTCCTGCAGCAATAATAGGGAGTTCACAAACGAGGATAAAGGGAGTCATAGTATGAGTTAGAAAAAGTTAAGAGTTAATAAGGTGGAAGTGAGGCAAAGGGAACAAGGAGAAAGGGATTCACATATTGCAAAATAATGTACAAATATTATCTCAGTACCTCAAGCCTCCCAGGTAATTACATTCCTTACATATTCAGGAAACTGTGGGATAATTTGTGGGGGGATCAGGACTAGGCTTTGACCTTCCTAAACTTCTACCCATTCTTCAACGTGACTCCAGCACTGGGAAAAACAAGATGATGCAATAGTGAGAGCACAGGACTTGGAGCTGGAAGACTTGGGTTCCACTACTAAAAGTCTCAATAGCCCATAATAGTTAGGAAAGTCACATAACTTCTCAGAGGCTCAGTTTCCTCATCTGTAAAAAAAAAATAATAATAAACCAGCTACCTCACACAGGGTCATTGTAAGGGCTCAATTAAATCAGATAATTTATGCTAAGTAACCATAAGTGTCCTCTAGATGTAAGCTTTGAGCTATTATTATTATGATTAATACATAACAAAAAGTGCTAAAGTTTTGTGGTTAAAGTAAATTCACCCAATTAGGAACACCTGTAAAGGGACTTGTTGAAGCAACAACACAAACATATATATGAAGGCATGCCCTAATCCACCTTGAATGTCTCTGACTTAAAGTACTTTCAAATAGAGTGGGACCCAGTCACATGATAAACACTCAATAATGCTGCTAAGCACTCATTTGGGAGACTATTAAGACCACCCAGCCACATCAGAAACTTCCAGGAGTTATTGCAGTGTCAAATTCAAAGGAACCAATCAGACCATATCAGAAACTCTAGAAAAGTTTTTTAAAGTCACAAAACAAGCTGACCCACTGAACCACACCCTGTGTATTGCTTTGAGTTACAGAAACAGCAATGGGTATTTCTGAGAAATGTCTTTGTAAGTTTCTCTTCAAAACATTGGTTTTGATCATCTATTCAATACTTTAAGATCAGTAGACTTTTCTCACTCAGAGGGATAATAGGATTTCAGACTAACGATGTTATATATCCTGCAAAATTTATTCTCAAAAATTGAGAAGAAAACATTCTACCAAACTCTTTTATGAGCTACATCATTCTAATACCTAAACCAGACTAGAAGCATTGTGGCCTTCGTACAAAAGACAGAAAATAGTTAGCTTTTCTATCCAACTGGGGCATAACTAGCCTCTTTCTTTCTCCTTATTATTCTCCCTTCTAGTGTCCTTTCTCTTCTTTGTTCTCTCTTCTTCTCTTCCCTCTTTCTCCTCTGCTTTCCTCTCCTCCCTTCCCGTCCTCTCTGTCTGTCACTGTCACTTTCTCTCCCCACATCTTCTTCTACTCTCCTATCTTCTATCTCTCCTTTCTATCACCTCTCCTTTCTATTCTTTATTCTCTTCTCTCCTATGCTCCTCCTATCTCTTCTCTCCTTCTTTCTTTTTGTGTGAGTGCTCAAGAAATAAATTACATAATAGAGAATCTCATAAACTTGTCAAGTATGTCAAAAATCACAGTGTTTAATGTGAGAGGACAAAACCTGACCAGAATGAGGCACAACTGTTTCGTTTCATGTTACTGATACTCTTGACACTCTAAATCATTTCCTTTCTGATATATCCTAGGGTCAGAAACAATCTCAGAAAAAAAACTGCTTACCTAATTGTCATCATTGTTTTCAGGGTCTGAATCTCATGATTGCTTTTGAAAGATTTTTCAAACAATTGCCAAGATGCATCCAAAGATAACGAGTAAAGGAAAAAAAGTTAACATTCCTTTGTCTCCATATCACCGTTCCATGCATCTTTCTTCAAAGATAAGAAGCCAGATTCTCACCTTCTTCACCATTCATTCATTCAACAAATATTTATTTAGTGTACCTAGTACTTTACAGAGCACCTACTATGTTCAAGGTTTCTGTTAAGGCCCTGAATTACAATAATAAGTAAATCATGAGCTCTGCTTTCAAGAAACTTATAGTCTAGTAGAGAAACTAAGTTTAATAGGGGAGGTAGATACTATAAGAGATAACACAAAGTAGAACGTGGTAAATACATAGGAGAAGGACAAAGAAGTGCTCAAAGAATTCAGAGCATAATCACTTATCTCTGGGTAAATAACAGGGGAAGAATTGTATGATTAATGTAGTATTCGACATGGGCCACAAAAATAACTAATATATCAACAGGAAGGTTAGGGCTGGGGAGTGAGAATTCCAGCCATGTGAGCAAAGACATGGAAGTAAGACTGGTTTCAAGGAATAATGAGTAGTCTCATTTTAATGTTGCATAGAGTACATGAGTCTGTATAATTTAAGAGAGAAGAGGTAGGTTGTAACGAGAATATCACACTAAGCAGTCTCACCTTTATTCTGTAGACACATGAACTCCTGACAGTTTTTGAGTGAGCCAATGCGGTGATAGGAGCTGTAAATTAAGAAAAATCAGTCTAGCACTGGTACACAGAATGGATTAGAGGGAGGAGAGACTAAAGATGAGTGACCAATTAAGAGGCTAATGAAATAATCCAGGCAAGAGGAAATGACGGCATGAAGTAACATGGTAGCAATGATATGAGAAAAGGAGAATTGATGAGAGGTACTGTATTAGGAAGGTACAATTGACAGTACTTGTCAGCTGTTTGATGTAGAGTGTGAAACAAGGACATGACTTCAAGATTTGCAGACCATGAGACTGGAAGAACAGCAGCGCAATGGATATTAACCAAGAAGTCAAAAGGAAGAGCCGATTCAAGGAGGGAGACAACAAAATGATTTTTGGGTATAGTATTAAATTTGAGATGCCATTTACACCCTGATAGAGGAGTTTAGGAGACATCTGTTGATAGGGATCTGAAGCTGTACATAATATATTCGAGTCATTCACACGCAGGTGATAGTTGAAGTTGTGGGAACAGATGAGATCACCAAGATAGAAAGGTATAGAGAAAAGAGAAGATAAGAATAGAGGCTTTAAAGGGACAAGATGGGGGAGAAGACAGAGAAGAAATAATCAAAGAAGCGAGAGGATACAAGTGAGTGCAATAACAGGGAAGCCCTTGGAGGAAAAGCAAAGTTCAATGCTATAGCGAGACCAAGGAATATGAGAATTGAGAAAAGATCATTGGATTTAGCAACTAGGAGGTCACCTGTGGCCCTCTGGAAACTGGTTTCAGGAGACAGGGACAGAAGCCAGACAAGGGGAGAGGAAGAAGGGAACAAGCATTTATTAAGCGCCTATTGTGTGCCAAACACTATGCTAAGCATTTTGCAAGTATCATCTCATTTGATCCTAACAACAAGTATAGGAGGTAGGTGCTATTATTAGACACATTTTGACGTTGAAGAAACTGAGGAAGACAGTTGAGGAAAGTGAATAACTCCAACCCAGAGTGAACGGTTTTGAGGCCAGGATTTGAACTTAGGTCTTCCTGACTCCAGGTCTAGAGGTCTATCCACCATTCTACCTAGTGTAAGAAGGTGATGTGCATTACCCGTTCTCTTTAAAGTGAGGCAGTATGTTACCATGGAAACAGAACTGGCTCAGGTGTCAGAGGACTCCAAGAACATATCCTGCCTCTGATGCTTATAATCCTTGGAAGCTCGAGCAAGTTAAGTCAAGTCAAGAAGCATTTATTAAGTGTTTACCATGTGCTAGTGGCACAGTGGATAGAGCACTGGGCTATCAATCAGGAAGACTCATCCTTGTGAGTTCAAATCCAGCCTTAGACATTTACTTGCTGTGTGATCCCGGACAAGTCCCTTAACCCTGATTGCCTCAGTTCTTCATTTGTCCAATGAGCTAGAGAAGAAAATGGCAAACCACTCTAGTTTCTTTGCCAAGAAAACCCTAAAACGGAGTCACAGAATCAGACATGACTGAGCAACACAAAACATGCCAGGCACTGTGCTCAGTACTAGGGATAAAAGCAGAAGCTAAAAGAAGAGTTTCTGCCCTCAAGAAGCTTACATTCTATGGAAGAAGACAACACATAGAAGAAAGCTGAAAATCTGAGGGTAAGGGACAAGAGAGAAATGAAAAAACTGACATAGCTGGCCTGGTGGCCCTTCATTAAAATGGTGCTTCTGAGGGAACTGACAAAACAGGTAAAGGGTCTTCAAGGATCTTCAAGGGAGAGAGTGGAGAATGATAAGGATTGAAGTCTAGAGAGCTGGGAACAAGGACCCAAGAAGGAGCGAAGATGAGAACAAGTAACTTGCCCCAATGTCCCATTAAAAAAATGTAGCCTGATGTGGGGCAGATTCAAGAGAAGGGGTGTTTGTATGTAGAGGAATTGGCTTCTGGTCACATCCCCTGCCCAGGAAGCCCAGGAATTAATCACAAAACAGAAGGGGCACATAATAAAATGTTGAATTTATTGTAAAGGGGTTTTGTCAAATCTGATGATCCCTTTACAAAATGTGAACAAGTTTTACTTGATTGAATTGAAAGGAGTAACTTCCTTGGCTGAGAAATTATTGGCCATGTTCCTGATAGCCTGTTGAAATACTGAGCTTGCTAGCTCTGAAGCCAATCAAGATTCAGTAACCTGTGTAGAGTGTGAATTCTGGGCCTATACCAGAGGCCAGTGGGGAAGGATGTGTTCTATGTAGCTCCTGAGAGAAAGTGGAATCTACCAGAAGGGAAGGAGGCTTGTTTCCCTAACAATACTGCGCTCTTTCCCCTTTCAGGGGCTCCCTACCCAAGGTAGTAAGGTAATACCATAAATCTGTAGTACTGTACAGGTAAATCAGGCAGACAGAGACCTCCTGGAAAGTGAAGAGGAGCTGGTTATGGGCATTAATACGAACTCCGCATTTTCTGTCATATTAGATACATTTGCCCTCTATTCAGTATTCTGTTCTTCTGAGGACTTATATGAGATTTAAAATCCTTAGAAAGATGTGAGCCAAATTTTCCCAGGAAAAGCTCCAGGTGAGGGCAAAAGGATCGAATGAAAAATATTAATGATTGAAAAGGCTCTAAGATTTAAAATCAAGCCTATCTGAGCCCAGAAGTTATTTTTCTGTTGCCATAGATGGATTACACTAATTTCTTCCTTCCCCCTTGTTTTCTCCTTAGACACTCTTGCCTTTCTGGTTGTTGTTTGTCAAGTCTGTCTTTACTCCTTGTTTGAGGAGTAGTGTCCTCTCAATGATGGTGTTTAAAGATTGCTGCTCTGGCTACCTAAAGAAAGCTTTTGAGGCAAGTTATTTACTCAGAATTTACAAAGCCCTTAAGGAAGTGTCTAGCAGTGATAGGAGAGGAGTGTCCCTCCTCACATTTCTGGTTTAATTTGTCATTTTCCAGGCTCCCAGGAACCATGGCAATAATCGTGGGAACAATGAAGGGACAGAAAAGAAGTCAATTTGGGTCAAAATGTAGCCGGATCAGTTACCAGGAACGGTAATGCATCACCCCATGCTCTGAAGGCTCTACTGACTTTCTGTCTGTCAGGAGCACATTTCTCAGAAAGCTTCCAAGTGAACTGGGGTTCCCTAGCTTTCTTATTTTACAACCTATTCAGGACACTTATCGGAATGCAAATCACCCTTCGTTGCCTCTAGCTGACCTTCTCCAAGGACTGGTCCCTCTCTTTTCAGCTTTCCCCAGGCACAGATTCTCACCCCTCTAGAGAAAAGCAGCTTGGGATGTCTTTACCACCTCCTTGAAGCCTTTTAAATCATTCGGAGGCTGAGCCTCGCATATGTTTCCACGTTCTCATACCCTAACCAGTATCTCGGTAGGATGCATTGTCATTCCCTGGTTCTAATCTAATTGCACTTGTGTGGATACTATGATTATTCCAAGACGTGTTAAGTGTCTGCAGCACATTACAAAACAAAATGATAGGATCCCTGCCCTGAGGAGCTTACAATCTAGGTCAGACATAAACAAACCCCTGGATAACAGGGAAAACCCCAGAGCCAGCAGATACCACAGCTGAGGAGATTAGCATTAGGAGGAGTTTTAAGAAGAGACTGAAAGATGCGACCTGCAGCTGCCTAGTCTCTATAGCATGTAAAAAAGAGTGCAAAAAGCCAAGAATAAGATGGGAAAAATACTCCTGAGAAGAGGAATAGTGAAGGCAGAGGGATCAAGGACCAAAAGATAATGATACTGATGATAATGATAATAACAGAAATTTATGTTGTTCATTCATGTCCGACTCTTCATCTTTTTTAAAAAAATTTATTTGCTTAGTTTTTGAGGAGGCAGTTGAGGTTAAGTGACTTACTCAGGGTCACACAGCTAGTAAGTTTCTGAAGCTGAATTTAAACTCAGGTCCTCTTGACCCCAGGGCTGGCCCTCTGTCCGCTTCACCACCTAGTTGCCCTCCCCCTGACCCCCTTTTTTTCTTTTTTTAGCAAAGACATTGGAGCAGTTTGTCATTTCCTTCTCCAGCTCATTTTACGGATAAGGAAACTGAGGCAAACAGGGGTAAGTGACTTGACCTTGGGGTTGAACTGAAGAAAGCAAGTCTTCCTGGCACTAGGTCTGGCACTCTATCCACTGCACCACCTAGCTGTGCTTCAAAATTTGAAAAGGGAGCCATCATGGTAGAGTAGAAAGAATACCGTATCTGTAATGAGTGGACCTGAATGCAAGATTTGGCTGTTATTTTTGAGCTACATGATCCTGTGCAAGTTAGTTAACCTCTCTGAGACTCAGTTTCCTCATCTGTAAAATGAAGGAATTACACTAGAGCAGGGATTCCTAACCTTTTCTTGGGGGAGGGGGCGGGCAATGCCATAGAGTTCTTGGGCAGTCTGGTACAACCTACAGACCCCTTCTCAGGATAAAAAAAAAAAAATTTAAATTTTTAAAATAAAATATACAAGATTACAAGGGAAATCAGTATATTGAAATATAGTTATCAAAATATTTTTTCTAAAAACAAGTCCAAGATTGCCAGATTAAGAAGCCTGAAGAGAAGGTCTAATCTCTCTTCTGGCTCTAAATCAATGATCCTGTTATTGTAAGTGCTTTACATACATTATCTCCTTTAAGCCCAATGAGAGAAGAACATTATTATCCCCATTTTGCCAATAGGGAAACTGAGACCTGGGGAGGTTTCCTGCCCATGTTCATACAGTTAATAAGTGTCTAGAGGCAGTTTGGGGGCCCAAGTCTTTTCAAGTACATGCCCACTAGGCCACCCTGCCTATACTAGTAAGACAATTCAAGTCAGTTGTTCCTGACCTTATGTAAATTTCAAAAGAATATGGAAAAAGAAGGAAGGCCGAAATCATGTGCCTTGAAGGAGGAGGATAGGATCTCAGCTGCGAGAAAGGAATCAAATATCCAAGACAGACTTTTGGATTGATCTGAAGATAAACATTTGGAACCCCAAAATTCAAAGATTAGGTTATTTTTATCCCTTTGTACTGCACCGCTGTGTTGTAGGGAGTCTCTTAATCATTAACCAGTTTAAATAACATAAAAGCTAAAATATATAACATAGAGCTAGTATAGAAAGAGCAGCGTTAATGGAATGTTCGCATTATCCTTTCCCTAATATAGTCTATGAGCTGTGTACAAGTTCTCTGTACTTGTGGGAAATCCCCTGGGGGGGGGGCAGTTAGGTTTGCTTTTGTTTTCCATTACAGTCTGGTTATGCTAAACCCGAGAGAGTTTGGCTTTAGCTTGGAGATTCAGCATCTCTTTCTTCATAGATAAGGAATTCAGACATATTGGCATCTTTGTAGTTTTTCACTACAATGGGCCCTCAATGAAGTTGGCAGGAAGACCAAGCAGACAGTTTACAAATACAGCTAAAATGAAGTACAGTAAATAGCATACTAGGAAAACACCCAGCAATTTCACTGCAAAAAAGGGGGAAAAAATCAATGTTGTATTGTTGAAAGCTTTTGTAGGGTATATATTACTGTCCTTTACGTTTGAAGGTGACTCTCCTGGCTATTTCTGTTTTGGAGTGTGGCTGGAAACGGTAACAAGAGGCCCATAATCCTGCATTCACTTCTTCCCTTGATTGTTGCGGCTGTTAATTACTGAACTTGTTGCCATTTGCTGTTCTGTCTCCAAAGGTTTTTCCCAGAAGCTTCTGCTTACTTAATTCATCAGTCCTGGGACTGGCTATATATAGTACGCTAGACTTGATTATCTATCCAATAGTTTCCCAGTAGGGCCTTTCCATCTCCAACATTTGTGTTTCCAAATAGGGCTGCTAAGATAAAGAGGTTGCACCAAACAGAAATGGCCTTAGCATGGTGTTGGAGGCCCAATAGCGCTCTTTTACTTCGGGTTCATTGTTGGGACAAAATGAGTCCTAAAATGAGAGCCTGGCACTCAAAAATCATTGAACATTTAACACAAAGAGGTTTGCTGTGCCCCAGGATGTAGCTTCTCTGGACGTGCCCCCTCGTTTCCAAATGGAAACTCATTTGGTCATCAGGGTGAGTGATAATGATGAACATGGTGATTCAAGTGGGAGGCCAAGATTCTGTGTCCTTAGATAACCGGGTAGCTTTGTCATAGAAGCTTTGTCCAATCAGTTCAGGACCAAGAGGTAGAAAGTGGGGGAGCAGCCTTGTCTTCTTTTGGGGAAAACTAATTCCCAAGGATTTAGGAAGAAGGAAGGTTTGGGGCCTCCTTGTGTTGTGGAGGTTGGGAGTAGGCTGGGGAAGAAGTCATATCAAGAAAATATCGGTCCTATCATATATGGTAATAACTTTTTAGCCCCTGAGCAACCAATATTCTGGGCCACCTTCATCCTGATATTTTATATTTTTGTGGTACTTATAAAGTACCTTCACAACCATTATCTTGATCCTTGGGGGGAAAACCCTATGAAAGAATTAGTGCAGGGATAGGAACCCATTGAGCCCCTCTTTTGGATTTTCAGTGGGAGAGGAAGCAGGAGAGTCTCATACAGACACACACACACACATACATACACCACCACCACCACCACCACCACCACTACCACCACCACCACCACCACCAGCAGGAGCAACAGCAACAGCAACAGCGCACCGCCACACATGGCAGTGAGCTCATGTACCAATCTAAGTGGGTCTGAGACTGACTCTCAAAGTCCTAGCAACCACTTCTGCTTTGTGTTTTTTTCCCTGAGAAGAGTAAATATGAAGAATGAACTTATCAAACCGAATGGTTATTTCATGAATTTAAAATGTCCTTGGTTCTTCAGTTGGTGCTGGTTACCTTACAGGATGTGGCCCCTGCACCAATTATTCGTCTCAAAGGAAACAGTGACCACCTACAGGAAAGATGATCCATGTACTCCTAGCTGGCCAGAAGATGTGAACCTTGAATGTGTACTCAGAGAGTACAAATCCGATGTGAGAATGGAATATCAATTCAGCACTTTGTGAAACTTTAATGTTTTAAGTATCAACCTCCTATGAGACTATAATAGGAATTAAAGGTTACCGCTCTGTTCTAAATATTTGTCAATATACTTAGGAGTCTTTCAGTGTCTTAAGTATTTCTTCAATGATGGGGAAAATAAATAGCTGTCCTATATCTGATCTACCTTGCACACTAAATACCTTTCTAGAAGAGACTCTATTCATTCCTTTTTGGGAGACCCTAAATATAAGTCAAACCCTGAGCTGAGAATATAATCCTCAAGCACCAATGAAAAAAAGCTCTTTTTATGTCAGGCCCTCCCAAGACTGAATCTGTTCCACATGAGCTCAGATCTGATACCCCTTATTGGGAAAGAGTACCCCAATGCCCTGGATGAGGGGATCCATTACACAAATATCATTATCCCCATTTTACAAATGAGGAAACTAAGCCTCAGAGAGGTTAAGAAATTTTGATTCCTCTGATATCCCAGATTTCCAAGTAGGTTACATGAAGAGTTACAAGTAACCAAATAGGTTACAAAAGCAGGGATGGGCAAACTAGGGCCCCAGGGCCAAATCTAACTCTCCACCTGTTTTTATATGGCGCTCAAGCTAAGAATGGTTTTTACATTTTTAAATATAATTAGACTTTATTTTAAAATATAAAAACCATTCCTAGCAAGTCCTTCCAAAAACAGGCTAGGGGCTGGATGTGGCACTAGGACTGTAGTTCACCCAACCCTGTCATGGAGTAACATTTAGCTGATCTGAACAATTACATTCCCTGATTGCCTTTAACCAGTAGCTCTTGTACTTGCCCGCTCAGGGTTGGAACCAAGTTGCTCAACAACAGTAACCTACTGTGCTTCATTATGCATTCACAGGTGCATTATAGCCCATCAGAGACCTCTCAGTACAATTTGACCCATTAGGGACCTTGCTTTTAACCTACCAAATGAGAAGTTAAGTTGTGAAAAAATGCACCTATACACATCAAGAATTTTACCTCTACATTCCCCAATTGACATACATGGCCCCAGTCTTTCCACGAAGAAGAAAAATAGTTTTCACCCTTTCTCTTGACCCAAAGTGGGAAGCTAAATGAAAAAAAAATCAATATTGGGAATGGGGGAGAGCTAAAGAGGAGAAAGCTTCATGTAGAGGGTTTTTAAAAAAGTCTTTCAAGAGACTGAACTACAGAGGGAAGTGTATATAAGGGCATTCTCCAGACAATCTGGCCAGAAAACACTTTGATCCTTTAAATAGATTGGCAGAATCTATAAATGTGGGTCCAGAAGTTGTAGGGACAAAGAGAAAAAGAGAGATTGGGAAAATAAGTTCTAATAATTCCTTGGCTGAGTTCCTTTTTGGTTCTTTATATGTGTTTTAATTAACCTAGTCTATATTTAAATGTATACTGTAGCCTGATGCTGGTAGGGGAACCAAAGACCACTAGTAGGGATCTAGAAATGATCCAAATTCAGATGGTCCCAGGATTGGAGCCGTTACTGACAATGACTGACAATCTTCCAAGATTGAACCAGGTCCATGTAGGCCCAAAGCCACAGGTTAAACTGGCTTTGAAATCTTCTCACAAAACCACCAGTCACATCATGTGAAGCCCAGCTTGTGAAATACTGGCTTATGAAATTCCCTTTAAACCTTTACTTGTGGCATCACACAAATGAGAAAATCTCTCTGTGGGAAAGCTACATCAGAAATCAAGGACATAACACAATTGCAAAGCAGACCTAGTATCATGGCAACTGTGTGTCTGCAGCAGTGCCAGGCATGATACCCAGGTGGCATCTCATTCTCTGGCTTAATAGTAAGTGAATGCCTCCTGGGAATAACAGATTGGAGCTGTAAAGGAACAGAAGGTTTAGCACGCTGCTTGTGATCTGCCTTTTCCTAGACCAGGGTATCAAGGGCAGCCATCAGTGGGGAATTGCTGCCTGGGACTGCGGAGATCCACTATGTCAGATGTAACTTATTGGAGGAAAGAATTCTAATTTCAAAATCCTCTCTGTCTTAACATAAAAGACCAACATCTGGCAGCAACCCTAAATTAAATCTTTGTTTTATTCTAAAATCATGATTAAGGCAGTGAGCTACTTTTCGCTTACCAGATGTCAGCAAAGGTGATTTAGGCAGCTGATTCAGAGAGAAAGATTCAATCTGATGTGGCATTAAACTTAGTACTGTTGCAAAGACTGAGAAAAAAAAAAGGGACTTAAGAAAAAACCAGAAGTATAACTAGGGAAGGCCAACCAAGGCTTTATGTCAAGGTAGGAAGTTTGGAGGACAGCAGCATCCTCAGGTGCTTCTTCTACTGTCAACTTTCCCTGAAGCGGAAATCACTTAGGTCACCTGCTCCCTCTTCAGCATTATGCCAGGCGAACCTCCCCTCCCTCTGGAGCTACCATTCATCCCAGTTGCAGAAATTGCTAGTTACGACTCTGGAAAAATCAATGGATCCTTAAAAAAAGGATTGATTTGGTTTCTTGGGCATGATTACTGTGCTGATCTGCACAATTAAGGCAACTTGAGGCCGTGGTGCTTGCCAACTTGTTAAGCCTCTAAAACGTCTGCATTGGCAAATATCTGTGTCTGTGCTGAATTGTGTGATTCATCTGCATATGCTTATGTCCACAATGACAGCTGTCTGCCATTCTGGCAATAACTAGGCTCAATTTGTGAAGTTGTAATAGGCGACACTCAAAGAGTGGCACCGGTCACTTAAGCTAACAAAGCTGTCAGTTAGCCAGCTCCATAACACAATGGCTGGTGAATAAGCTAATTATGCAGGCTTACCTCAATAACCTCAACCAATTAGCAATAATACATTTAAGAAAGTATAACCCTAGGCTCCCTCACTCCCAGTTTGCCCCTCTCCCAAGGCTCTGTTCATATGAATCTAACTGTCCCCAGTAATGCCATTTTACCTAAAGGAAACTCCATTAAGTGAGTACACGTGGAGTGTCATGTATCTATCTATTTGCACCGCCATTATTGTGAAGTCATTGGCACCCTGAAAGCCTTTCTATTCACCCATTGTTCCGTAGTCAATAACATCATGGAAACTTACAAAATCCTAAGATCCTGGATTTACAGGCCGAAGGGATCTCAAAGACCATCTTGTCCATTTCACTCATTTACAGATGAGGAAACTAAAGCCCAAAAAAGTGAATTAACTTGTCCAAAGTCATGCAGGTAGTTAAGTCAAAGAGCAGGGATTTGAACCTACATCCTTTTGTATCCACATGCAGCTCTCATATATAAAAGATATTTGAAAAGACAATGAAAATAAAACTTTTTTTAAACACCGAATGGTTCCATGTGTTGAATTCAGGTTAAAAACAACAATAAAGGTATGACACGCTTTGGCATAAAATAGAGCAAAGAGCACCAGATCCAGAAATTAGAAGACTGGGATCCAAATCTCAGCTAAAGTCTAAACTTCTGTAAGAAGCCTTTCCTAGTATTCCTTGATCTTAGTGCTTTCCCTCAGAGATTACCTTACACTACCCTATATATGTACATGTTTGTGTAAAACTGTTTACACGTTGTTTCCCCTATTAGATTATGAACTCCTTCAAAACAAGGAGGTTTTTTGCTTTTTCTATTTTTTTCTCTTTCTTTGTATACTCAGTGCATAGTGTCTGATACATATTGACAAATCAGTAAGCATTTATTAATCACCTACAATGAGAGAAGCAGTATGCTAAGAGCTGGAGATACAAAGAGTTAAAAAGACAGTCCCTGCCCTCAAAAAGCTTATAGTCCAATGGGGAAAACAACATGCAAACAAACATATACAAAGCAAGCTATACACAGGGTAAACACTTGTGGGAACTAATTATCAGAGGGAAGGTACTGAAATTAGGAGAGGTTGAGGAAGGCTTCCTGAAGAAGGTCAGACTTTAGCTGAGACTTAAGGGAGGCCAAAGAGCTCAGTAGTTGCTAGCTGACTGACTAACTATGAGTAGGGTCAGGGAGAGGATTAGTGTTTTGGAAAAACTGTGATATAAAACCCAAAGCCTCATTAAAATTTCACTAAACAAAATACTGCATGACATTAGACAAGTACTCACCCCTCTTTGGACTTCAGCTATAAAATGACAAATTTGGGCTAGGTAAGGACCCTTGTCTTTCCAGCTTTAAATCCTTTGAATGGGCCTTAAGAGATGGATGGAGTTCAGGGGGTCTGGGAAAGGTAAGAGAAAGCACTCTCAAGTGGAGAATAGCAAGACTTCCTTAAAGTAGAACCAATTGGACAATGAATGCACCATTTTATCTTGCTGTTCAGTTGGGTCCTCCCCTGTCCTCTCTCTAAGGAACAATCCGAGTGTCTTCTAGAGATTTGCATCCACCTCACCTCCCAAATTTTCTGAAACAATTCCAATTTCAAGAAAAGGAAATATAGCTCTACTAAGACTTTGCAAAAGAAATATCATTTGTCAAGTCCTATTTTGGGAAATATAGTCCTTGTATCCATACCCTATCTTACTTCTCTCCCTAGAGAGAGCAGAAGCAGCCACGTGACACAATGGATAAAGTATTAAGCCTGGAGTAAGGAACAGAGTTCAAATCCGACTTCAGATACTTAATAGCTGTTTGACCCTGGGAAAATCACTTAGCCTCTGTTTGCTTATCTGAAAGATTGGGGTGCTAATGAAAGTGCCTATCTCCCAGGGTGGTTGTAAGGAGTGAATGAGCTAATAATTGTAAAACCCTTAGCATAGTGACAGGTACTCTATAAATACTTTTTCCCTTTCGCCATATTCAAACGCAATAATATACACGTACAGAAAACATTCTGAAAAATCTTAACATGCTAAGTCGAGATATGCTATGTGTTATTCTTAAAAATAATATTTTTTTTTCCATCCTTGCTTTAGGTCAAATCCTGCCCATTTCATCTGAAACCCAACTGCTTTCAACTGTGTTCTAATTGGACTTGGATAGGCAAATCATTTGCACCCAGAGCTTCCTTTCTCACACTGGTGCTGGGGAAACTTTATGAAATCTCCTTGTGGGCACTTCTGGTTCTTTCTGATAATGACCCTCAGGAGCAATCTCTTTCCAGGCCACTTATGCTAGGGGAATTGGGGACCTATAGTGACACACCAGGGGAGCCAAAGGCTACTTTGTTGCCAAGAGATTCTGGTAAGAGCATTTGGGTAACAGAATTAATTAGTGGGAACTAGCTGCTGTTCATTTGTAGATGAGAAAGGGAAACTGGTATATACTGAGAACCTCTTGTTACTACACTTCAGAAATCATTTCAATGGAATCTGTTCCAATCATTTCTCTTCAGGCAATGAATTTCCATGAGCCAGGAAAAACAGATTACTGAACTAACTTGGAAATGAGGAACAAACTTACCCAAAGTGGTGAGATTCCCCCAGCAGTTGTGTTTCAATTTAAGTATTCCTCTAAGACTCTTCACCCTCTCTTGGTAGAGGGCCTGAACTGACTCTTGGGACATATTTCTAGCCAAAGGATTTGTGCCATTTTAGACTCATTTGAAGATTTTCTCTTGAGGATTCTGATTAAGGCCTCTAAAAGTATTCCATTTCCCCTCTTTCTCCCATCTCTGCTTTAAAAAAATCATTCTAGATGTTTTTTAAAAAAATATTCTAAATTCTATAACTAAGATACTTTGCTCCTCATAGTCAACTGTGCCTTTATAGGATGTGCGTTCATAGGATGATAGATCAAGAGCCAGAAGAAACTCCCTCATATTATAGGTGAGAAAATTAAGGCACAGAAAGGTGCCCAGGGACATACAGCTAGTAAATATCAGAGGTAGGATTTCAATCTAGGTATTCACGACTCCAAATACAGAGCCCTATCCACTATACTCTCCTACCTCCATTAAAATTTGTTCTAATTGTTCTTTGCCCTTTCTGTCCTCCTCAGACCCAAGCAGGCTGAGGAATCAGGTGCCCTCAGAATATTCTCAGGCTCCACCTTTTCCACCTTAATACATACACACTTCAATAGCCTTTCATGCCTGGCCTCGTCTAGACAGTATTTATATCACTCTATCTCAACTCATAGTCCCTCAGTGCTAAAACTTCAATTAATTGTTGGAAAGAAAGCATCAGATTAAACTAATTCATACTAAAGTTAGAGTGGCTGATAGAGACTTAATTTGTTGGCTGTCCTATGAGTAAAAGGCCTAAAGATGTTTCTTTCTAAAAAGAACTTTTAATCTTTAAAGTTAGCCTTCTAAACAGTGGGTGGGTGGGTAAGACTACTTGTTTATAAATTGCTTTGTTGATTGTCTGGTTAGATCAGCTTTAAAAATGATTACCTCCAGGCCAAGAGGGCTGAAGTTTTATGTAGCAGTCCTGATTTAAATCATTTCAGATCTGTGATAACAAAATGATATATCCATGACAAGACTGAGGATTAGGACTTCAAATAAAAGATAGATAAGGTCAAAGAGTGGGCATGGCCCATCAGGGCTGTAATTTAGAGGCTTTGAAAGTACACTATGGCTAAAAAAATACCTCTGCTGAAGATATTTACCACCAGTGGAAGGGGACACCCAAACTGGTAAAGCCTTATGGGTTTTATAGGTTTCTTATCTGGGTCAAGCAGGACCAGGCATGGGGAGCCTGGAACAAATAGGGAATCTAGACCCTGTGTGCAGATCAAGGTTCGGGGACTGGTTCTGATACTTTCAGGAGAGAGAGAAGGAAAGGGGAATGGCTAGGGCAAGGATTGGGAAGTTTGGCTTCAGTCAAAGGGCCACATTTGAGGACCTAGAAGGCCTCAAGGCCAAAGGTTTCCTACCCCTGGTCTAGAGAATTGTTGGCTAGTTGATAGTCAACCCCCTCAGGTGGGAAAAAGGGATTTTGGATGGTCCTGAAGGCCTTACTTCAGGTGGGTGACTTGGGATTTGAGATTCTCTGAGGCTTCTTCCTTTAGTAGGGAAAGGAGCGTACTAAGTTCCCAAACAACTTAAACTGATAACTTACTAACACGATGTCCAGGACTCTTCAGTGATTTTGTTACCCAGATGCCTCATTTAGGTAAACCTTGTTGTTTACCCATCTGCAAAATTTCCTCTTGTGAGGAAAATACTTTTGTAGTCTTTCAAGAGCTGTCATTGCTATTGTGGTTGTTACAGCGTTTATTCCACTGCAACTTGGGAAAGGTACATTTGGTCTCCACGCCTTTGGAAGGGGGAGGGGATGGATATTACCCTGGGTTGATGGGAGTGGGGCAATGCTGAACTGTGAAAAAGGATTCTGAGTTACCCCTGTGAAGGGGGCACAAAGCCAAACAGGAGGTTTTGGCCTTGAGTTCAAAAGTGGAAGAATGGATAAAGCTGAGCAAAGCAGGAATATCTTAGAGAAGTTCACTCCCCTAAGACAACTGGAAAGGGAAGGAAACTCTCTTCCTCTTCCTCCATCTTCCTGTATGGCCTCACCCCTTGCCCTGGATACCTAATACACTAAAGGCTGCTTTCTCCATTCCCACCAATTGGCTTACTAGTGTGAGTGCCAGAGGGGCAGAAAAGGAGAGCAACGAAAGGGTGGCCAGTAGGTAGGAAGAGAACCAATGGAAAAACAGTATCATAAAAACCCATGTGTGAGAGAGTTGGGAAGGTGGGGGTCAATTGATATCAAAGACTGCATTGAGGGCAAGGAGTAAGAGTAATGAAGCAATCGATCATCAAGCATTTATTAGGGGCTTATTATGTGCCTAGGCACTGTGCTATGAACACAAGAAATACAACAGTTCCACCTCTCAAGGAGTTTATGCTCTAATTAAAGTCTGAGAGGTGGCAATTCAGAGATTTTTTTTTTTTGGTAAAGTTTCTAGCAGGGAGAAGTAAGGTGGAGGGGGGAAAGTGAAGGTAATTGGCATAAACAGCTTTTTCTGGAGATTTGGCTTTGAAAGGGAAGAGAATGTAGGACAATAGCTTGAGGGAATTGAAGGGTCAGGTGAAAGACTTTCTGTTTGTTTTTGTTTTGTTTTAAGGGTAGGAGTTATCTAAGCACTTTTGACGGAAACAGGAAAAAAGATACTTGGTGTTAAATGAAAATTAGAAAGAAAGGGAGAGGTGATCAAAGGGCCAAGATATCGCAGAAAACGTGGGATTATGGATCTCCCTAATTTTCATTCACTTTTTATCAAATATGTGGCTTCTTGGTAGCCTAAGGGCATAAAAAGTGAGGGGAGGGGGCGGCCCTCAGACTTGGTGGATGCCCAAGGCCATTCCCGTCACCATGCCCTGCCCTGCTGAGAGAGTAGGGGAGCCAAGTTTACCTACCCCAAGCTAAGTACTGGAGCATCCTCGTTGAATACTCTTTCTAGGCTCTGGGTAGCAAACCTTTTGTTAACTATTGAATGACCCAGGAGTGCTCCATTTCCTTCCAACTTCAAAACTGAGCTATCAGTATCCTAGCCTGCCATTAACAAATATATTAACCAATCTTGACTTCAGAGAACTAATGACAAGGTATAATTCCCCACTTTCTTAGTAGAGAGGAGGTGGGGGAATATAGGCATGGCATCACAAACATGGCAATTTGCCTTGTTTTGTTTAACTGTACTTCTTGTTACAAGGAGTTTTATTAGGGGTGAGAGACAATCTTTGGGAAGTGATAGCAATTTTTTTTTAAAACATCAATAAATGATTAAAAAAAAAACTTGTGTCCAAAAACCAGATTACAAGTAAGAAAGATAGTAAGTCCCCTTTAATCCATTATTACCACTATCATTGCAGATTGGCAACCCTGCAATTTATAATGATAGACAGTTGCCTGGGGCAGAGAAGTTCATTGACTGACCAGGTTCCCACGGTCAGTGTTAAATCAGAGGCAGAGAACTCTTAATTGCCAAGCCTAATGGCATCTTTCAGTCAGTCAGTCAACAAGCATTTACTAAATGCCTAGTAAGTGCCAGATGCTTTCCTAAGCACTTCTAAACACTTTGCTAAGATAGAAAGAATGACCAAAGATGACCCCTGCTCACAAGAAACTCACAGTCTACTGGGAAAAAAAAATGAAAATAAATATATACAAAAAGCTATATACAAAATAAATTGGAGACAAACAGAAAAAAGGTGCTAAATTTAACGGGGATTGGTAAAGGTTTGTTGCAGAATTTGGGGTTTTAATTGGGATTTGAATAAAGCTGGGGAAACCAGGAGGCAGAAACAAGGAAAGAAAAATCTAGGCATGAGGGACAGCCGATGAAAATGCAGTGTTGGGAGATGGAGTGTCATCTTTGAAGAACAAGGAGGACTCTGTCACCAGATCTCACAGTACGTTGCAGGGAGGTAGAGAGAGGGAAGGGGTGGAATAAGGTATGAGAAGACTGGCAAGGGGGCAGGGGGAAGGGAAGAGAGATGAATGCCAAAGAATCTCATATTTAGTTTTGGAGATGATAGGGAGCCACTAGAGTTTATTGATGGTATAATTAGAACTGGACCTTGGGAAAATTAATTTGACAGTTGAAGGGAGTATGCACTTAGAGTGAGGAGATTCGAGGCAGAAAGACCAACCAGCAGGTGATTGCAATAGTCCAGGCTAGAAGTGATAAGGGCCTGCGCCTGGGTAGTGGCAGTGTCAGAGGAGAGAAGATAACATCTAGGGAGATGTTAAGAAGGTAAAATTGACAGGGCTTGGCAACTTAAAGGCTAAGGGAACCATATATTTTTAGGGGTGCTCGAGATCCCAAAATAACAACATGCTGGGTCCCACCGCACGAATTCGACTCAAGCCAAAGAAAACAAAGTTTTTTTAAAGATTGGCTGAAATGAGTAGTCTTATTTGTGAGGCTTGTTTTCACAAACGGGCCAGATTAAATCTACTGAGCTAGACTGAATCTGAGTGCCTTCATGGAGGCAAGATGAGACTTATATACAGAAAGATTGTGGGAGGGATTGAGGGGTGGTCAAGTAGTCTGGGGTGACTAGAAGAGGGGTTTAGAGAGGGTCTTGAGGAGGAGTCTAAGGAGGATCTTGATGGGACTGGGGTGACTAGAGGTCAAAACTCCAGGAAACAAGATCATGGGATTTTGAGGGGATCAAGTGTGGGAAGCAGCTGGATAATAGAGGGCAAGGCTAGGCAGAGGTTTGGGCCTAATGATAAGGAAAGGCTTAGGGCTTAGGGCTCAGGCAAAGGCCAGATCAAGTGGAAAGATTCAAGGAGAGTTCAAGGGGTCTCCCAGAGACTATACCCCCATCATTAGGACATGAGAGAGAGTGAAAAATCAAGGATGACACCTGGGTAATTAGGAAAATAGTGGTCAACTTGACATTAATAGGAAAATTAGGAAGAAGGGAGGGGAATGGAGAAGGGAAAATTAATCCACTATTGGACATACATGTCAAATTTAAGATGTTGGAGCAGGTAGGTGGCACAGTAGATAGAGCCCTGGAGTCAGGAGGACCTGAGTTCAAATCTGGCTTCAGACACTTGACACACTTACTAGCTGTGTGACCTTGAGCAAGTCACTTAACCCCAATTGCCCTGCCTTCAAAAAAAAAAAAAAGAAAGAAAATAGCATAGGGTAGAGCCCTGTAGGACATCCACAATTCGTGGGCGTGACCTGGATGAAGATCCAGGAAAGGAGATTGGGAAGAAATGAAGAGATAGGTAGGAGGAGAACCAGTGATATAAATGTGTGGGGGCCTTCTCAAACGATTCAGCCTCAGACCACCTCTAATCCAAGTGAAGGCATTCGTTGAGAATGATGCCTCCAACAGGCTGTTCCAAGAGGAACCAGCAACTTAGTAAGACAAGAAAGGCAAATTTATAGTGTAATGATGCTGACCACACAACAGAAATATGAATATTAAAAAGGCAGGAGGAGTTTGTTAAGGGATTAGGTAATGGGGAGGGGTTGTGGCCTGAGTGGAACTATGCATGCGATTACCCAGAATGCATACAGAAAAACCCATTGGGGAGGGAAGTATGTATGATAATGATATTATAATAAGCCTCTCTACATCATAAGTTTACTCTAGGTCAGTTCTTACCTATTACTGTGCAGGTGCCTACCTAGGGAAAGTCCCTTCTATTGTTTTGGGGTCCGCATCCTGTTCGGGCATCCTGGTGGTGCTGCTTTCTGATTGGCTGACTATTGTGGTGCTGTCTGAGATTAGATGGATGTTGTGGTTGAGTGTGTGGACACACCTGCTGTTGCTGTGAGAAATATGAGGAATGGGTCGGGAAGCAATGGCTAGCTAGAGGCAGTGGCTGGGATCTCAGCACATGGACATACCTGCTGTTTCTGTGAGAAATATGAGTTCATGGACACACCTGTTGTTCTGGTGAGGTGGTGAGGAATATATGAGGAAGTTAGGATATTAAGTCAGGTCAGGGGACAGTGGCTAGGTAGGGGCAGTGGCTATATTGAGTGTGGGGGCTTGTAGGGTGGTTAAAGCCAGATTGTGTGGTTAAATCAGGACATGCCTGCAGTTCATTGGGGCCCATAAGGAAGTTAGAGTGTTGGGGCTGGGGGTCCACTTTATGAGGATTCCAACCATATCAAAAGCTGCAGAGAGGTCAAGAAGGATGAAGACAGAAAAGGGCATTAGATTTAACAATGAAAAGATAATGGCTAACTTTCGAAAGAGTTTGAGTTAAACGATGAGGGCAGAAGCCAAATTGAAGAGGGATTCGAAGAGTTAGGAAGAAAAGAGGAAGCACTGATTCTAGACAGTCACAAAAGGTTTTACAAGAGGGAGGAAAGATACAGGATGATAACTATTGGGGATGGACAGATGAAGAAGAGGGAAGAGGGAGTTCTTGGCATGTCCAAAACACAACTCATTCTCTCCCCTTGCTCAAACCCTCCCCATTCCTAACTTTCCTATTATTGACAAAGGCACCATCGTGCTCCCAGTCACCCAGGTTTGTAACCAAAGTATGATCCATGGCTTCTTGATCACACTCAACACCCTCTATAAGAAATCTGTCATTGTATCATGTTTTCTCCACCATCCTAGTACAAAGTCTCATCACCTCTCATGTGAACTATTTCAATGACAATTTGTAGCCTGATCCCTTCCTATCAAGTCCAGTCTTCATACACTTCAATCCCTTCCATGGACTCTAGGATCCAGCAGCAATAGCCCACTTACTGTTCCTCTTATAAGGCACTCCATGTCCTCTGCTTTTGCACAGGGTGTCCCCCATTCCTGAAATGCTCCCTTCCTCACCTCTGCCTTCTGGATTCCTTTGACTCAGTTCAAATCCTAATTGCTGCAGGAGACTTTTCCCAGTCTTTCCCCTTGCTTTCTCTCTCCTCCCATCCCCTTTCCCTTCTGAAATTACCTCCCTTTGACACTGGCTATATCTTATTTGTACATGGTTATTTACGTGTTGTCTCCCTGATGAAGATGTTAGCTCCTTGGGGGTAAGGACTGTGGGGTTTTTTTTCTGTTTGTTTGCTATGCCTTTCTTTATATCCCCAGCTCTCATATCACTGCCTGAAATGTAGTAAGTGCTTAATAAATGCTAAATGATTTTAATCTAGGTCTCCCTGACTTAAAAACAAGTCCTCTATCTATTGTGTCACCTCATCCCTCTAACATATGTTGTTGTTTAGTCGTTGTCATGTCCAACTCTTTATGTCCACATGGACCATACTGTCCATGAGGTTCTTTTGGCAAAGCTACTGGAGTGGTGTTCCATTTTCTTCTCCGGTGGATTGAGCGAACAGAGGTTTAGTGACTTGACCAGGCTCATACAGCTAGTAAGCACCTGAGGCAGAATTTGAACTCAGGTCTTCCTGACTCCAGGCCTAGAGTTCTATCCACTGAGCCATCTAGCTGCCCCTTCTAATGGACACACACACACACACACACACACACACACACACACATACGCACACACACATATACATGTGTTTATACATATATATTATGCATGTATATATTTAAATAAATGCATATATTCTGAATAATGAGACCCTACCATATCTCTTCACGGTGGCCATTTCCCATCCTGCCACTGTGCATAGCATGCCAACTCTCTCTCCACCCCTCTTGTTATGAATTAGATCACCATCATGAAGAACTTATCAATCCACTTACCTATTGTTCCATTGAGACTTTCCCCAACAGAACTCCCTTTCCTAGTAACCACTTCCCTTTGCAGATTGTTATCTCTTTCCATTAGAAAATAAGGTTCTCAAGGGCAGGATCTGTTTTGTGGTTGTATTTGTATCTCCAGGGCTAAACATAGTGCCTGGCACACAGTAGTAGCTCTTTTAAAAAATACTTTCTCTTCATGCATTCATTCATTTTCCCAAAAGAAATGATCCCTAGACCAAGGAGAGTTAAGTCCAGCAAAACCACCAAGGAGAAATAACTCCACTACAATTTGTTCTCTCACATCAAATATGTAAGTCACATTTGATGGTGTTTTTTTTTTAAATTTTGTTGTGTGTGTGTTTTTTTTAAAGACTTCCTTACATGAGAAGAGTCAGAAATACTAGGGTTTAAATCCTGTGTCTGACACTAGCTGGGGGACCCTCTGCAGGTCACTGGCTGGCTTAGGCAAATCTTTAGGACTTATTTATGAAAGTCATAGAAAGGCTGAGATCTCTCTAGTCTGGTGTCCTTAAATTAGAGTCTGTGGATAGATTTCAGGGGGACTGGGAAATTTGATGGGGAAAAAAACAAAACAAATTACATATTTATTTTTGCTAGCCTCTCATTGTAATTTAGCATTTCCTTTATTTAAAAACATGATTCTGGGGCAGCTCAGTGGTGAAGTGAATTGGGCACGGCCCTGGAGTCAGGGGAACCTGAGTTCAAATCTGGCCTCGGACATTTGACATTTAGTAGCTGTGTGATCCTGGATAAATCACTTAACCACGATTGTCTCAAAAAATAAAAATAAATAAAACAAAAACATGATTCCGAGAAGGGGTCCATAAGTTTCACCAGACTTCTAGAGGGTCTTCAATAAAAGATTAAGAATCCCTAGTATGGATGGTAGAAATCCCTACAGTTAAGGAAATCACAGAGGCTCCTCTGTTTCCACTATTCCCATATAAATTGCATGGCAGTGTATTATATTTAAATATTCTTCTTAATTAAATAAATTTGTCAAAGTTCAGTATCAGGTTGCTATCCCCCAGTTTTCCATAGACTCAATGCCTCCAGTCACACAGTTTGAAGTTGCTCAGTGTTTTTCCAGAAGGAACCCTTGAGTAATTTGAACCTGGTTGTATTTCTGGATGGCACCTTCCATCTGAGCTCTGGCCTTCAGTTAATGAGAATAGGATCCTGGCAGCCTGCACTCTGCTATAACCTTGAGCAAATCATGTCAACAAAGTTTCTTCATGTCTATCCCCATAATGAAGAACAATATTTGCCATCCGCAGGGGTGTTTTGAAGATTCATGAAATAATGTTTGAAAAGCTGCCTAGCATTCTTGGATCTAAGATATTCTATAAGTATTTGCAGTGTTAATAATGAACATTTGTAAGAGATTATAGAGTACCTGAACAGAATCCTCCTGAAGTCACACAGAGTAAACTTTGAAAAAAATTTCAATTTTTTTACCAGTAAATGGGACTTCCATCAAATAACTAGGCCACTCATCCTTCACAGCACACACACACACACACACATTGACCCTGAATGAAGCTGCCTGCCTGCCTCCTAAATCTGCAGGTTGTATCATCTAGAGGAAAAAAGGAAGAATTTTTCAGTTTGTGAGTTTTCCATTGACCTTTGCATGAACCATATCTTTGATGGAGCACAATTTCCAGTACTATGTCTTTTTCTACCTAAACATCACATATCTATACCTTTGCAGATTGTACAGTTCTATACCCATATGGACAGAAGAGTGTGGCTTCTTTCCTCCCAAACAAGAAATGGAAACCTGCCATTTTCTGTAATCCCAAAATGGGGAGGAGTTGGCCTTCTCTCCATATGAATCTGTGGCTGGCTTGATGTTATCTGAGTAACAAAAGAGAGGAGACGCACCAGACACACAATTTACATATTCTAGAGAACTATGGAGTTCATTAACCAATATTTCCGGTGGCTGTCTGGATAAACCTTGCAAATATATGAGCCTCTAACCCACCTGCACATGAAACAATTAAAAATGGAAAATTAAATAGGACTCCCTCATTATGGAAGCTTTGTAAGAAGGTAGTTGGCCTCTTTGTTCATTCACAATATATTGTGTCATATAGATGGCTGGGCAGCCATGAGCATAAGTGGTCTCCTGCTGGCAGCCTGTGAACTGTAATGAAGGTCTAGCTATCACTCTTTGGCAGAACTCCCATCTAACACACTGTCAGAGAAAGCTCCTGGTCAAAGCTGAGAGGATATAGGTCAGCTTTTGCTGTGAATTCCCCAGCTTTCCCTTGTTTCAATCAAACACTGCAAAGATTTTTAAGGAGCTGCTCTGACCCCTTACAATATGCAGGCATCCCCGGGTTTTTGAACTCCTAATTTACACGTGTCTTTTACATACAATTGACCCACCCACTGCACACTGGGGTGGGTTCCCTCCAGGGTCCTAGAGAGCAAGAAGTACTTTCCAAGCCACCATGTTTCTTCCATCAAGGCAACAGAATCCATTTTCCCACAGAAGCAAATTTATAACATGTTGGCTAGGTTCCCAGGCCAGTCCACAAAAAGCCTATTTAACTCATAACATAGATTATTGAAACTATATTGCTAATAGTGCTATTTCAGTTAGGTGATTTTAAGCCAATTTTGGTACTGGTGGTGTTACCCTGGGCAAGTCACATTACTCTCAGTGCTTTATACAACTCTCTGAGACTATAAAATTCCTGTATTTTTTTTAATTTTTCCCAATTACATGTAAAGACAACATTCATTAAGTAATTTTTTTTAGTTCCAAATTATCTCCCTTCTTCCTTCCTGTCCCCCTTCTCTGAGACGGGAAGCAATTTGATATAGATTATACATGCACAATCATACAAAACACATTTCCATATTAAAGATTATAAAATTCCAAAGAATGGGTTGACATCATTGGTAGAGGGAGTTTCATCATCTTCTTGTTGTTGTTAGCTGTTCAGTTATGTCTGACTCTTCCGGACCCTATGGAGAATAGCATGCCAGGCCCTTCTATACTCCACTGTTCGTTGCTTCCATGGCACTATCTGTCCATCTCATCCTCCGCCATTCCGTTTTCCTTTTGCCTTCAATCTTTCTCAGCATCTTTTCCAATGAGTCAAGTCTTCTCATTATGTAGCCAAAATATTTAAGCTTCAGCTTCAGTATTTGACCTTCCAGAGAATAGCCTGAATCAATTTCTTTAAACATTGACTGATTTGATCTCCTTGCTATCCAAGGGACCCTCAAAAGTCTCCTCTAGCACCATAGTTTCAAAGTATTAATTCTTTGGTGCTTAGCTTCCCTCATAGCCCAACTCTCATAGCCATGCATTGCTACTGGAAAAATGATTGCTTTGACTATACGGACCTTCATTTGATAGTTCCTTATGTAAATGGAATCACAAATCCAACCCCCATCCTCTATTCTTCTCCCTACTTTTTGCTTTTTTTTGTCACCTACATTTTTCCTCTCTGCCTCTACATTAGGGAGAACTAGCACCTCTGGTGGGAGGACTTACCGAGCCCTTTTCAAGGCTGGTCATGTGCCTTTGGTGTCTACCTGGCACCCAACTCTTACCTGTGGCTCCAAGAAGCTGTAGCATGTGCATCAGGCACAGCCCAGGAAAATCACCTAGGCAGACAGGCTAAATCAGGTTGATAGTAACCACCAGGCCTCAGACCTTTTGGTGAGTTACAGGAACGTCTACTCCAAACATGTGAAGACTTTCCCTGGCTGAATGGGTGAACAAGAACAATTTGTTCCAACAGCCTAAAGGCAGCTGACATAGGTGCTGCGGAACACTTAGAGCTTGGTCAAACATCAAAGATGCCAAGGTCATCCACTGTATTCCGGGCCATTACCAGTCATCCTGCCTTTTTGTCTTGCCACGGGACTTCAATGACTCAGAAGGGAAAGTAAGGCCGATGATTTTGTATAATTCTGCCTCACTTAAATCCAATTCCCATGCAAGTCGAGGCACTACCCGTGATGTCATTGGTTCTCTGAAAAAATGAAGGATGAATAACAATAATAAAAGAGAAAAGAAACTGCAGTTCATTACTAAGTTACATATTTTTCTTTAAAAGTCTAACATAATATACAGTATTCCACAGCCATAGTTATCCACCTCTGCAAAGAAATGGGTCTTTTCTTTGGGGCTAAGCTCAGTCCCTATAGGTCTGCAGAATTCAACTTTGACATGATAGGTTAAACAGAATGACCGCAAACAGGCCTACCAGTCAGGAAGATGCAGGTTCAAGTGTTGCTTCTGACCCTTATTAGCATATTAGCTGTGTGACCATGGGTAAGTCACAACCTTTTACTACCTCTGAAAACTCTCAAAGTCAGTAAGTTAAAGGAGAATTTCATGGAAGCCAGGGCAGGAGCAAATGCACACGCAGACACAGACACACAGACAGACAGACAGACAGACAGACACACACACACAGATATTAAATAGGCTTTTGTGGGCTGTCCTGGGAACCTAAACTATATTTACCATCTTGTTTCATGAGAAAACCACATTCCTAGCTCCAAACCTCCAATTTGTAAAATTTTAGAATACAGTTTGTCTATATGGCATATCCCCAACTACTTAGTTAAATTCAACAATTATTTATTGTCTACTGTGTGCAAGGCCATGTATCGTATAAATCAGTGATTATGGACCTCCACAGTCTCTACTCCAGCCACCACTCTTTGAGATTTGGTGTATCCATCTATTCTCCCTTTCACTGGCTTATCCTTCCTTTTTTCCTCCAATTCTTTCTTCCTTCCTTTCTTTTTTTTTCATCTTCTCTTTCATCTTTCATCTTCCCTTCCTCCTTCCCTCCTTCTTTCCTTCCTTCCTTTTTTCTTTCTCTTTCTCTTTCATTTTCTCTCCTTCCTTCCTTCTTTTCTTTCTCCTCCTTTCCTCTTCCTTCCTTTTTCTTTTTCTTTCTCTCTCTTTCATTTTCCCTCCTTCCTTTCTTCCTTCCTTCCTTCCTTCTTTTCTTCCTTCCTTCTTTCCTTCCTTCCTTCTTTCCTTCCTTCCTTCCTTCCTTCCTTCCCTCCCTCCACACCTCCCTCCCTCCCTCTCTCTCTCTCTCTTTCTTGTCACCTTATTGGACACAACAGTGCCTAACAGAATGCATCTGCTACTAGACTAAGACACATGCCACAATATTAAAGTGTTTTCAAGTCACCTAGTATTATTTCCTCCCCAGCCCCAACCAACAGCGTAAGAGGAGCTCTTCCTTTTATATCCAGAAAAAATTTAGCTCCAAAAAAAAAAATCATCTATGCCTGTCTTTCCTTTATTTACAAGTCCAGGTACAAGGTTTCCATTTGCTACAACCAGGTAATTCATTGTAGACAGAAAAATTAACTTTTAAAATAGTTTCTTCCCATCATATTCTCTCAATTAAAAGCAATTAAAATTGAATCCCATGAAGAAAATCATCTGCTTCCTTTCCTTGATGAGGTGGAGGGCTAAGGGTACAGAATGTTGCGTACACTGTCAGTTGTTTTTGCTTAACTGCTTTTTTGTCGTTGTTCCAAGGATAGACTGATGGGGTGGGTATGGAGGCAGCATGTTGGGAATGACTGGTATAAAAATAAAAGGCATCAATAAAACTTTAATTTTCTAAAACAGAATCTTGGTGCCTTCTTTTGCTTGCACAGCTGTTTAGGGTTTCCAGTATTACCTCCTGCCCATCATCAAATTGAGCCTGGGTGTATAAAAGATTTGTTATTGACCTCACACTAAATAATCTTTATAGAGATTTCATCTGTCCAATGGCTGGGGCAATCATGGCAAGAACATCCTAAGGTCTTTTCAGCTTAGCAGGAATCAACTTCATGGGTGAGTAATGCATCTAACTCTTAGCCTGGTTTCCATGTCAGCAAAATAACAGATGTACAGTATGATGGAAAAGGGAAAACTTGCTTTTGGAATTGTCAAGCAGGTGCTACTTTAAACATTGCATGGAACTTTCTCAAGTGCACTTGGAGCCAACTGGGAATTCGCCAAAACCAAGGCTTCTCGGCCATCACTGGACTCTCCAGCTGTGTGGCTGTGTTAGGCCCAAGAAGCAGCTGAGCCAATGAAGACAGCGGCACCTTGTCACTCTATCAGTCATTTCATACACCCCTGGCCTTGGACAAAAGCACCATGAATTGCCCTCCCCCTCTCCACAGTCAAACATGCGCGCGCACACACACACACGCACACACTCACACACACACACACTCACACACACACACTCACACACACACACACACACACACACACACACACACACACACACGCACTCACACACACAGCCCAGCTGCCACATATGCCTTTCAGAGCATGCTAGACAAAGTTAGGTCACAATCCAGGGTGATAGCAATTTACCATGGTTGTCTGGCTATTATTGTATTCAGCACATCAGGGGATGGAAGTACGTGTGCACATGTTCCAAAGGGACCTTTGGGAAAGATCCATGGGGCTATACAGGGGACACAATGGCAGCCTTTGTTGCATAGTAAGGATTTGGTCTGCCAAACAACTGCAGTCCTGATGGACGCTGGGATCTGCTTGTAATGGTAGGGTCGAGGAGGCTTGCCCAGTGATTACAGAGAAGCACTCATTAACAAGGGGAGGAAGTTCAGTGTTATTAAAAGACATCCTGAAGACGTTAGGTAAGGTCAGGCTGTTTTTAATTAATGGCGTCTATGATTTGGAACTGGGCCTGCCATCTTGTATTGAGCCTTGCTCTTCCTTGTAGCATAACCCAGCAGGGTGTGGGGGAGGGGAGGGGTTAGGAAGGGAAGAAGGCCAAGGAAAGCTGGAGATGGAGAAAAAAGAGAATAAAAATAAGAAGCTGGATGGAGGGGAAATGTGGCATAACAGAAATAAAAGAAAATTCAAAATTGAGGACTATGGATACCTAGCTAAAATTAGCCCCGAGACAGTGTGGCACAGTGAAAAGATTGCTTGTTTGAGAGTCAGAGGACCTGGATTCAAATGTTACTTTTGACACTGCCTATGTGACCTTGGACAAGTCACTTAATGTCCTTGGATCTCATTTTCCTCGTTTATAAAACAAAGGATTTGGCTGGCTTTTGAAGTCCCTCCCAGCTCTAAATCCTGTGATCTTCCGGGCAGAAAGGCAAGGGACTCTAGGAACAGAATGTTTCATTTATCTCCAGATACATTCACTTTAGATGTTGCTTTTGTTGAATTATTTTTCTTTGTTACAGAAGAAGCTCCATTTCCAGATTTTTTTGTGGGGTGGGGAAGCATATCCAGAAGTTATTTCAATATATAATAAAAGTCATTGATAAAACTTATTTTAAAAATGCATAAAAATAGTGGTGCTACCTTCCTACCCACAATGTTATATACCATGACCAAACTATAGCTTTGACTTGCCTACCTCCTGCTACAGCCCCCAAAATTTATTTTTATTTTTTGGCGGGGAGAGGGTTGGTCTGGAGTGACCTTTGTTGTCAGGACTTTGAGGAATACTTTGGGGAGTTGGCAATTTGTCTGAAGTTTCAAGTCATAGACAATTGTCTGTAACACTGAGGGGGGTCAAACAATTTCCCCATGGTAACACAGTAATATACTTCAGAGATAGGACACTTAGACCCAGGTTTTCCTAACACGAGGGCTAGCCCTCCAGCTACACCATATAGGTCTAGAGCTGGAAGGGACCCCAGAGGGCATCTGCTCCCACCCCCTCATTTTGTAATTGAGGAAACTGAGTGAGGCCCAGAGAGGTTAAGCAATTTGTCCAAAGTCACACAGTTTCAGAGGCAAAAACCTGAGAGGCAAAGAAACTGTCTCTTTATAAGACAAGTACAATCTCGGAGAATTAAGGATAACAGAAAACAGCTGAGGAAGAAACTATACACCACATGCCAATTTTTCCCAAATGCATGTGGTGGTTTTTTTAAATGTTGTTTTGAAGAGTCAGCTTTTTCAGTATAAGCAATGTGTATGAAGGATTTTGCACAGTCTCCATGTCTGAGGTCCTATAATTTTATCTACACAGGCAGAGCAAAGGAGTGGAAATTGAGACAAGTTAAACTATACGGTCCCTTCCGACTCCAAGTTTCTATTTTTCCATAGAGAGTTAAGCAATTATCCAGGAATATCAATCAACATAATAACCAATCTTATTAAGGAAGACCCAAAATCCCACCCCACCCCCTTTTATTTTTTTACTTTCTCATTCACTGGCTTGGTATCTTGGCTGAACTGTCCAGGTGTCTGCCTCAGCCGTCCCCTTCTCTTTCCTGTGTAGACATAGCCTTTAATTGGGAAGTGCTGCCATTTCTGCTCTCAGGGTCCCTAAGTAATAGCTAAAATTTGACTACATGCCACGGAATAGGAATAAATCCCACATTACATGGCAGCAGAAATCTAATCACAGTTGTCATGTCGAGAAAATTGTACGCTCATTTCTGAAATTTCAGCTCTCTGAAGAAAATAAAGCAACATAAAACTCTGGAAAGAAATCCTAAGATGTCAGATCCCCTCAGAGACAATTCATAGGATATTAGAAGCAACAAAGGAAACAACATTACTCTGTTTATAAGTGCGCCAAAATAAAAATTCTGGCTTCAACTGTTAGACACTTTCCAAAGATGATAGTGGGGTGTCTTCCTCAATTCCCCCAGCCTGGGCCTAGTTCATAATAGCATGCCATGACCTAATTCCATCACAAACAAGGACCAAGTGCTTCCCAGGGATGAGAGTGGCAACAGTACTATTTTCAGCTTTGTTGAATGATGCTGCTTGTCTGTGTTGGGCCTAGTGTGTATTTAAGTATTTTAATGAAATCTTCCCAAGGAGACATTTTGAATCTACATCAAGCAGTGATTTGGAAATAAGCATTAATTACCTTCTCAGTGAAAGGCTGAATGAGCAAGTTTGGTGGGAGGGAGAAAGTTGTGCAGCCTGGAGAAGGACCAGGTTTGATAGCTGCTACTGTTCTATCATTAACCATTCTGGACGGGCAAATTCAGTAACATCCCTCCCAAGTGGACTGAATGACAATGATATTCGGCCAACAGAACAGGTCTGTTCCAAACATTTGGCAGATGGATGTTCAGATGGGAAATTATCTCCAACATAAGGTAAGGAGGGAATTTCTGAATCTGCTTGAGAACTTCTTGGCCTAGACTTAAATATTTCATTTGGACACTCATCATGCTATTAAGAAATCATTCTATATTTTCCCCCTCTCCTTTTCCCCCTCGAAATGGCTAGGAACATTTACCAAGTCTAATATAGACAATAAACAGTCTACTGTACTTTACATATCAAAACCATTATTATAAAGTACGTATAAGAATCGACTTAATAATTTTTATTTCATTTAGAGATTTCACATAGGCCATCAATAAAGCAATTACTTCTAACCATAGTTACTTCACCCAGATATTTTTTAGTAATCGGGATGTAAGGGGTTCCTCATAAATCTTCAATAGAAAGGAAATGTCGTATATAAAGATGCAATCTATATCCATGCCTTCCATGTAGTCAATGGGATATCCATAAGAATAATAGGCACTTTTATATAGATTGTACATATGTTATCTCGTTTGATCTTCACAATAGTCCTTGAGGTAGGGGTCATTCTTACACCCATTTTGCAGATGAGGACACTGAGGCTCAAAGAGACTAAGCGATTTGCCCAAAGTCACACACTGATAAAGAACCAAGGCAGGATTTGAACTTGGGTCTTCCTGACTCCAAGTCCAACACTCTGTACACTATGTCATTTAGCTGACACCATAATAAGAGCTAGCATGTCTATAGCGCTTTTTAAAGTTTGCAAAGCACGAAACATGTAAAAACATGTTATTCTGTTTGATCTTCAACACAGCCTTACCGGGTAGGTGCTATTAGTATCCCCATTTCACAGGTGAGGAACCTGAGGCTGAGAGAGGTTTATGACTCTTGCCCAGAGGCACAAAGCTAGTGAGTGTCTGAGGCTGAATCAGTCCACCTCACCACCTAGCTGCCTATGTCCTACATAGAAACAGAGGAGATCACTCAGTCCAGTCTCCTGCCTTCAGGCAAATTAACTACTAACCTATTTAGGGAAGATCATTGACTGTTATAAAGTTGGAGGAGAAGAGGGCCTATGTCCTGTATTTACATAATTGTGAAAGTTATATTCCCCCAGTAGAATAAAAGCTCCCTAAAGGCTTTTAATCTGAATGCCCTCTTTTTAATTATTTCCTATTTATCCTGCATATAGCTTGTTTGTTTATATTAGCTTGCTTGTTGTCTCTCCAATTAGACAGTGACAGGGCAAGGACTGTCTTTTATCTCATTTTGTATCCCCAGCCCCTTAGCCCAATGTCTGCCCCATGGAAGGCACTTAATGTTTATTGACTGACCAAAGGTTGGGATTGTCTCATTTTTTTTATATGTATATCCCCAGAGTTAACTCACTGTCCTGTATATAGTAGGCACTTAATAAATGTTTGTTGATTGATTGAGTAGAAGTTGGATTTGATGGCCTCTGGGATCTCTTCCAGCTTTAAGATTTTATGCTTTTCAGAAATGCCAACAGGATGGAAGTGTATCCAAGCTAGTTTTCTCATCAGAGTAAACACTGTACTCTTAAATGAATTATCATACTCCCAATGGATACCCTGAGACTGTGTTAAAAGCAGGAGGCGGTTCTATACAGATTGCTCCAAAAGTCTTAAGAAGCTGATAATAGATCTTTCCATCATAGAAAAACTAATACCAAAGGTTTCTTTAAAAAAAATCCAATCAGCCATAATAAAGAAAACAGGCATAAACATGCTGAACTTGTGACTCCACCCACAAGCACTAAGAAACCTGCTGGGAACTCTAAAGCCAAGTAGTATTTTATAACAACAGGATGCACCTAGGTGGCACAGTGGATAGTGGGCTAGGCCTGGAGTCAGGAAGACTCATCTTCCTGAGTTCAAATCTGGCTTAACACTTACTAGATGGATGACCCTGGGCAAGTCACTTAACCCCTATTTGCCTCAGTTCCTCATCTATAAAATGAGCTGGAGAAGAAAATGGCAAACCACTCCACTATCTTTGCCAAGAAAACCCCAAATGGGATCATGAAGAGTCAGATATAACTGAACAACGAGTCCAACTCACTCATTTTGCACATGAAGAAAGAAAGGACAGAGTGATGAAACTGCTTGCTCAGAGCCACACAGCTAGATGTCATTAAAACTGGAATAGAACCCAGATTTTAATTTCCAGTCTAGCACTTGACTCAAAAGGCCACTTTTTTCCACATTCCTTACCTGGAACGATCAAGACGGATATGCCTTTGACCTACTAGGTTCTGACTCTCAGAATCCTCCCTAACAGTGGGTCCCATCAGAGTAACTTGGTCTTATTTAAATACTTGAGGATAACACTCAAGCCTCGCCAAGCAATTCTGCCCATTGCATTCATTCCTGAATCCTTCAGTCATCGGGATCATTGCTGCCTGTGCTACTAATGGTGACAGAGTTGAGTCAGCATTTGACAACCCCAGTTTTCAAGGGCCCATTATCAGAATGAGATAAAGGATACTCTAGCCACAATGGGGACTTTCTCTTCTAATCTTGCAAGCTGTGACCTCTTCACACTTACTTTGCCCAAAGATGCCTCTGAAAGTGATGTCAAATCCTGTCAACATCTCAAGTATCCTTTTGGGGTCTGTTTTGTATCTTCTGTAATGTCAAAAATAAACACCTGACCAGTAGCTTCAAGGTTCTTCACCAGGCTCGTCCCATTTGTCTTGTCTTGCTTGCTTCTCCAGTCACTCAAGTCTCTCCATTCATTCAATAAATCAACTAGAATGTATTGATGCTGTTCAGTTATTTTGGTCATGGCAGACTCTTCGGGAGCCCATTTGGGGTTTTCTTGACAGAAGTATTGAAATAGTTTGCCATTTCCTTCTCCACCTCATTTTACAGATGAGGAAACTGAGGCAAACGGGGTTAAGTGGCTTGCTCAGAGTCACACAGCTAATAGGTGTCTGAGGCCTGATTTGAACGCAGATCTTCCTGACTCCAGGCCTGCTGCTCTAGCCTCTATACCACCTAGCTATATGCCAGGCACTTTGGATTTCATCCTAAAATCCCCTTCTTTCACAAGGCCCGTCCTTAAATACTTAGACCTATTTGCAATCTACTTTCTTTTCTACAAATATATGCTAAATACGTCTGTGTGTGTGTGTGTGTGTGTGTGTCTGTGTCTGTGTCTGTGTATACACACAGACACAAATACATACATATATAGATATATTCCCGGTGCTTTGGGTTCGATGCTCAAGATGTATTCCCAACTATGCACTGGGTTTGATGCTCAAGTAGTTTATAAACTGGATTCATGAGGTGTCAGAGCTGGATAGGATGCTGGGGATCATCTAGGAAGAAGACTGATTACAGTCTTTAATTCAGTCTTTGTATAGTTTTCATTTTTCTGTGTTTGTCAGC
Organism: Trichosurus vulpecula; assembly: GCF_011100635.1. Taxonomy (NCBI): domain Eukaryota; kingdom Metazoa; phylum Chordata; class Mammalia; order Diprotodontia; family Phalangeridae; genus Trichosurus; species Trichosurus vulpecula. Next base: position 151,593,068 of record NC_050579.1, on the reverse strand, counting down.
CTTCTCTCTCCACAGCATTCCTGGAATGGTCAGCATGGTGTAGGAGACATAAGGATAGATTCAGAGGCAAGAAGACTTGGGTTCTTATGCTACCTCTAACACCTACTAGGTGGTACAGTGGACACAGCAGAGTCTTCCTAGAGTCAGGAAGAACTGGGTTCAAGTTAGGTTTCAGACACTTACTTAGATATTTTATGTTTTAGATATTTACATAAATATACATATTTAGAGATACAGAATGCTGCCCTTCCCCCCCTCCCAAAAAATAATATAAGCTCCTTGAGGGCAGGGTCTGTTTCTTTCTTTCTTTTTTTTTTTTGGGGGGGGGGGGTCTCTGTAATCCCAGAACCTAGAACTTTGTTGTTATTGTTAAATTAGTCAGTTGCACATGACCTCATGGACAATATTGTCCACAGGATTTTCTTGGAGTGGTTTGCCATCTCCTTCTCTAGCTTATTTTGCGGATGAGGAAACTAAGGCAAACAAGGTTAAGTGACTTGCCCAGGGTCACACAGCTTATAAGTGTCTGAGGCCAGATTTGAACTCAGGAAGATGTTTCCCAAAATTTCCAGCCCAGTGCTCTACCATCTAAATGCCCACCCCTACAATATAGAGATATAAAATGTCATCTTCTCAAAGGCAAACTAAAGAGAACACATTTTAACTACAAAAGATTAGTTTTTCAAAGTGTAAATAAGTGTGGGTCAGTTTAGAAGAGGGTGTCTCAAATCTCTTCAAGGATCTGAAAGCACACTAAGATATAATTCCAGAGGGCTTGGTCTAGAAAAATTTAAATTTCAGGGTATTTGTCAAAATTTATGTAGTCCTGGAAAAAGAGATACTGTATCTGGCATATACAAGTCTTGGGGTCATGAGAAAGATGTTGATAGGGTAGTTCTCCAAGCTGAAATTGGAGAACAATGGTTTTTCGAAGGCTAGAAGGTCCTCAGTGACACTTGAATTGCTAGGTACATCCTCTCACTCCCACTGACTTTCAGCTACAGATTATCAAGATCTCAATCTACCAGACACTGCCTAGATTGCATCACTCACAAGACACTCACCAAGCGGCCTTCTGAAAACATATTGGGTATCCCAGCCACCTCATATATTGAGAGAGATGTACCTTAGGTAAAAGATTCAAAAATTCCCTTGGAATTCAAGAATCATAGAAATGTTTGTTTCTGGTCATGCCAAGGACCTACCCCTTCCTTTCTTCAGTGTTTCAATGACTATGTGACCTCCAGTGGTACAGATAGCAGCGATTCAATAATTAAATGTAAGGGGGGAAAAGATTTTAATAAATACCTACTATATACCAAAGGCATTGAACTAGGCCAAGGAAACTAGGCTAAGGAAACAAAACCCACCTCTCACCACTCCCCCCCAAAAAAGTCCCTCTTCTGAAAGAGCTTACATCTTATATCACCTCTTACCTAGACTGTTGTGATGGCCTCCTATTTGGTCTTCTTGGTGCAAGAGTCTCCCCACTCCATCCCATAGTTCACACAAGATGTCAACCCCCCTTCATTCCCAATTAAACCCCAGTGGCTTCCTATACCTTTTAGGGAATATCCAAGTTGGGGATTTGTTCTGCGAAGTTTGAGTCAGTCAAAGGGGGCCTAACTTGAGGACCTAGAGGGCCACAGGAGGCCTCCAGGCCACAGGTTCCCCATGTCTGACATAAACTCTTTTATTTGAAAATTCTCTTTCTAGTCTTCTATTCAAATGTTTGATTTGAATAACTCTTCTATTTAGATATATACTCTTCTATTTGACATTTAAATCTCTTTATAATGTGACATTTTTCTATCTTGCCCATCTTGAGTGAATAAGCATTTATTTAGCTCTTATAACATGCCTGGCACTGTGCTAAGCACTTTACAAATCTCACCTCATCCTTGCAACAACCCTATGAGGTAGATTTTATTATTATCTCTATTTTATAACTGAGAAACTGAGGCACACAGAAGCTCATTACTTGCCCAGGGTCACATAGCGAATAAATGCAGTTATCCCTTCCACACGAGGGTGTTAGGGGCATTGTTTACCCACCCCCCAACTCCCCCAATCTGAGAAATCCTCATAAAGTTTTTTGGCGCTTTCTTCATACCAGAGAAGAAGTCTGAATTTTTTTCCTTTTCTTTTATAGGATGTATACAGTACCTTATTGTAAAATTTAGGTTGATATTATGCAATGCTATACATATATTTTCTGCATTTCTGAGTTTCTAAATTTTTTCTACATCATCTGCTGGCCTTCTTGGGTTATCTTCAGCTTCTGCAAAACTATCAAAAAATCCCCATTTAATGTCTTATGTTGACCCACGATATATCAAAACTGTCATAGGGAAAGTAGCAATGTAGAAGGGATAACTATATCTAAGGTTGGATTTGAACTTAGATTTTCCTGACACCAGACCCAGCACTGTATCACCTAGCAACTTGATTAACTTTTACTCCCCTTCTGGAACTCTGTGGTCCAGCTAGACTGGCCTTCTCACCTCATGGCTTTCCACCTCCCATTTCCCTGACACTGTACTGGCTATCTGTCCCATGCACCCCCTCCCTCCCCATCTCTGCCTCTCAGAATACCTGCTTTCCTACAAGACTCAGCTCAAGATCCATTATCTACATAAAGCCTACTCACCACATGACCCCCTCCAGATTCTAGTGTACCCCCTCCAAAATGTTTTTTAGGTATTAAGAATGTGCTGGGAAATGTTTAAGAACTAGTGACTCTCTGAAAATGCAAGACACACTTTTAAGTTTAATTTGTACTATCAGCATGTGTGCTATCACTTTCTTACGCCTAGACAATCAACAAAACAATAAATCAAGCTCTGATTTCCCTGTTTCTGGAGTTAAATTACTCACAAAGAAAATTTAACAATCAGCTCTCAGGAGCTGGCATAGCTGCTTCCTGTACGCTCCTTTGTACATTTTATATGTTGTTTGCATATGCTTCAATGTCCATGTTGTTTCCTCCATTGGACTCCAAGGTTCCTGAGGGCAAGGACTGTTTCACTTTCGTTTCTTATATTCTTAGAACAGTACCTACCGCATGCATTCAATAAATGATTGCTGTTTAATGGGTTCAAAATACAATCAGATAAGTATGTACAAAACAATCTGAGGTACCAGATCAACAGCTGAGAGAGCCGAAGAGGCTTCCTATTGGAGGTGGCCCATGAGTTGAGCCTTAAAAGAAAATACAAGATAAAGTACAAGTACAAAGGTAAGTATAAGTGGCAAAGGTCAAAAATCAGTACATTCCAGGCATAGAGTCAGCCAGTGCAAAGGCAGGAAAAGGGTTGCTGAATTAGGAGAACAGCATGTGAGTCAGTTTGACTGGGTCATAGAGAGTGTGAAGGAGAGTAATATGAAATGTCTTGAAAAGTAAGTTGGAAGCAGACTGTGAAAGGTATAAATGTCAATTAGAGAAGTTCTTATTTTAACCTAGATGCAATAGGGAGCCACTGAAAATTCTTGAGTAGGGGAATGACATCTATTTCAGGAATATCAGTCATTCCAACTGATTCTTGCCTGTAAGCACTATAGGAGATTCCCTCCAGCATGCTGAAGACCCTTCTCCAGATCTTCTAACTTTAAGCACCAATACAGCACTTAGGTCATCCGTCCGTTTTCTCTTGCTCTTGCTATACAACTAGACTGAACTTTTCCCAAACCTACATTTCCCAGATCATATCTTTTGTGCTACTTCATTTCAAACAAGTTGTCTTTGGTGATTTGCTACAACCTATTCATGCCCACCTAAAATCCCAATTCTGTAGAATTTTTAGTATCCCATGATTCACAGGTATACAGTACCACTCACTATAGATTACTGTCTCTTATAAGTTTGGTCACCTGGGAATCTGTTTCCAGTTGCTGATCACTCCCTACCCCTCACTTCCTGATAAATAGATACTATTAAGTTTCTGAATTGGTAAAGCAAGGACCTAATCCTATCTCTGTGGTGATGCCCCCCCACCCACCAAGGCAGCAATACCTCATGAGGTTCAGCCTGAAAAAACATTATTTCCCACAGAAAATGATTTGGTGGAGTAGGCAATGTAATATTGCAGTCAAAGAGTTAACCTCAGAATGAGAAAGACCTGTGTTCAAGGCCTTCCTCTGCCCTACTGGCTGGATGACTCTGGGTAAGTCACTTAACATCTCAGTGCCCCAGGCAGCCTTTCTAAAGCTCTAAATCGAAATGGAGGTATTGAACTATAAGAGGAGTTTCCTTAGGAAATATTCCCAACTCCAAAGAAATCACAGTTCTTTTTATTTTTTAACCAAAACATTTTGGGAAAATAAAAATAAGTAAATGGGATGGACCCTCCAATAACATGAAGCTAGAATGGTGTTTTCTAAGAGAAACACAGGCTTTTCCCAACAGCAGACACGAAATTGTAATGAACTGCTGCCAAGGCAGGATATGTAAATCATTCGCTCGAATGAGAACGAGGCAGCATGACTTGAGAACATGATTAGGCAAAGCTTCATCATTCAAGACAAGTATTGAATATTTCTGAACCGGTTTTCCACAAGCAAAGCTGCAGTAGCATGATGGCAGGAGTGTTCTTTTAGTGGAAAAGAGGGAAACATTTGTGCTTGCGCTTTTGACATTCTTCTCTCAACAGGGTATCTTTTCATTTCTCAATGGTCTTTTTGGACCATGTTCTATGGATGGATGGATGCATGCATGCATGCATGCAGGTATATTCTGAATTTGGAATCCTTCAACAGTTTCCTTTCAAATGGCTAGATTCAACACTCATTTTGTTAATAAAAATGTCTCATTAAAGAACAGCTAACAGTTAAAAATCCACATTTATATGCCCGTATTGCTGTCACCCTTTTAATATAAATTTCTTGCCAGCAGAGATTCTCTCCTTCTTTTGTACTTATATCCCCAGAGTCTGATGCACAGCAGGAGTATAATAAATATTTATCGATTGACTCACTGATTGAAGCACTTCTCTAATCTTTACCCCAAATGGCACTGTTTCCAAGAGCCCAGAAGAGACACTTGTAGTCATTTTTCAGGCAAACATAGCTGACTCCTTAACCCCCTGCATTTGAAAATCTACCTCTGCCTCTGGTGCGTTACTGTACACTGGCCCCTTTCAAGCTTCATGAAAGTGATGGGATGAGTCAAGACAGCACGAAATTAACACAGTGCCTGGATGGCATTAAAAAGGATGTGCATTTGTTAAAAGTAATATTTTAAAAGTATCCCTGTTATGTGTTTCAGCCTAGGATCACAGGAGGGAAAACATCGTAGAGTGGAGGTGGAGCCAAGACAGCAGATTAGAGGCAGCAACCCAGCTGAACTCTCTCAATGTTCCCTTCCAAACAACTTTAAAATAATGCTTCCAATCAAATTTTGGAGTGGCAGAGCCAATGAAAGGTTAGGGTGAGACATTTTTCTGGCAGGAGAAGTCTGTGACATCAGGGTGAAGGTCTGTTTGGAACACATGCATGTAGTGGAGCAGCAAATAACAGCAGCTTCAGGAGCTCTCGACCCAGACAAGTGGTCAGAAAGAAATTACAGAGGACTCTTTGCTGGCACTAGGAACAGCTGGGACTGATTGGCAAGTCTATTGCCCATACACAATTCTCGATCACAATTCCAGGGTGGAGAGGAGAGCTAAGGATCAATCAGAAAGGAGCAGGGTCCCTGGTCACAGTTCCAAGAACAACAGGAGAGCTAGTGCTTGCTGCTGCAGGGTCGCAGAGGCCTTTCCTGGGTAAAGACCAGAGCACAAATGAGGAGAAAAGAAACCACAGCTCTCCCTGGATTATACCACCTTGGAAGCACCAAAAACTTGCAGCCCCCTCAGAATTATCTCTGAAAACAGTAGCACAAAAAAACCTGAAGCTTGGGATAATGCCTCCCCATCCCTAGGTGAGCAGAGCCCAACTTTAACATAAAGTTCACAATCAAGAAATAGGCTGGAAAATGAGCAAATGACAAAAAAAATTTTAACTTGACCATAAAAAGCTACTACAGGGAAGAGCAACGCACAAATTCAGAAGAAGTTAATAACATGAAAACAGTCATAAGCAAAGAAAAGTGCTAATGAGACCCAAACCAAACAAGAATTCCTTTAGGAATTAAAGAAGAAGATGAGAATGGTGGAGGAAAAATTGGGAAAAGAAATTAGGGTAATGTAAGAAAATTATGAAAAGAGAACTAAAAGCTTGGCAAAAGAAGTACAAAAAACTTTTAAAATAACACCTTAAAAATAGAATTGGCCTAATAGTAAAAGAATCACAAAAATTCACTGAAGAAAAGAACTTCTTGGAAAGCAAAGTAGGTCAAATGGAAAAGGAGGTACAAAAACTCACTGAAGACAATCATTCCTTAAAAATTAGAATTGGGCAAATGGAAGGTAATGACTCCATGAGACATCAAGAAACAATAAAACAAAGTTTAAAAAATGAAAAAAAAATAGAAGAAAATGTGAAATATCTCATTGGAAAGACATCTGACCTAGAAAATAGATCAAGGAGAGATAATTTAAGAATTATTGGACTACTAGAAAGCCATGATCAAAAAAAGAGCCTAGGCATCATATTTCAAGAAATTGTAAAGGAAAACTATGCTGATATCTTGGATCCAGGAGGCAAAATAGAAAGAGATCACAAAATGAAAACTCCTAGGAATATCATAGCCAAATTTCAGGGCTCTCAGGTCAAGGAGAAAATATTGCAAGCAGCCAGAAAGAAACCATTCAAATATTCTGGTGCTACAGTTAGGATCACACAAAATTTAACAGCTTCCACATTAAAGGAGAAGAGGGCTTGAAGTATGATATTCCAGAAGGCAAAGGACCTAGGATTACAACCAAGAATCACCAACCCAGCAAAACTGAGTATAATCTTTCAGAGGAAAAAAAATGGATATTTTATTTTTTAAAAAGAGGATTTTCAAGCATTCCTAATGAAAAGCCCAGAGCTGAATAGAAAATTTGACACTCAAACACAAGATTCAAGAGAAGCATAAAAAGGTAAACATAAAACAATAATCATAAGGGACTCAAAAAGGGTCCAGGAGTGCGGAAATCTACGGCCTCAAGGCCATATATAGCCTCTAGATCCTTGGGTGCAGCCTTTTGACTGAGTACAAGTTTTACAGAACAAATCCTTTCATTAAGGGGATTTGTTCTGCGAAGTTTGGATTTGGTCAAAGGGCCCCACTTGAGGACCTAGAGGGCCACATGTGGCCTCGAGGCCACAGGTTCCCCACCCGTGGAAACTTTGCTTTCCTATGTGGAAAGATGATACATGTAATTTCTAAGAACTTTAGCATTATTAGGGCAGTTGACAGGAATTTACATACGCAGAGAACACGGGTGTTAAGTGAGTATGCTGGGATAATCTTAAAAAAAAAGATGAAGGGGTAAGAAAGCAGGATTCACTGGGAGAAGGGGGAAGGGAGAGGTAGAATGGGGAAAATTTTCTCATTAAAGCGACACACAAAGGAAGAGCTTTTATAGCAGAGAGGAAAATGGGTGAGGCGGCAATGCTTGAACCTCACATCTGAATTGGTTCTAAGAGGCAAGCGTGCGTGCGTGCGTGCGTGCATGTGTGTGTGTGTGTGTGTGTGTGTGTGTGTGTGTGTGTGTGCATGTATATGTATACTAATAAACTGTTGGTGGAGTTGAGAACTGGTCCAGACATTCTGGAGAACAATTTGGAACTAGGCCCAAAGGACCTTTAACCCAGCAATATCACTACTAGCTCTGCATTTCAAAGAGATCTAAGAAAAACGAAAAGGACCTATATATTCAAAAATATTTATGGCAGCTCTTTTTATGGTGGCAAAGAGTTGAGGGGGTGCTCATCAATCAGAGAATGGTTGAACAAGTTGTGGCATGTGATTGTGACGGAGGACTATTGTGCTATAAGAAACGCCAGTTGGGGTGGTTTCAAAAATAAATGGCAAGACCTGTATAAACCAATGCAAAGCGAAGTGAGAAGAACTGGGAGATCATTGTGCATAGTAACAGCAATGTTGTAATGATGATCAACTGTGAAAGACTTGGCATTCTGATCAATATGATGATCCAAGACAATTCTAAAGGACTCATGATGAAAAATGCTATCTACCTCCAGAGAGAGAACTGATGAACTCTGAGTACAAAGTGAAGCATAATTTTCCCACTTTCTTTATTTTTTTTAGCTTTTTCTTAAAATATAGCTAGCATGGAAATATGTTTTTCATGATTTCACAAGTATAATTGATATCATATCATTTGCCTTCTCAGAGGGTGGGGGAGGGGAGGGAGAGAATTTGGAACTCAACTTTTAAAAGGAATGCTAATAAATAAGAAAAAAAAGAGAAAGGAAGGAAGGAAGGAAGAAAGAAAAAAAGAAAGGAAGGAAGAAAGGAAAAGAGAAAGAAAGACAACACTGTACTTGGAGCCAGGAAGGACTAGGTTCAAATACTGCCACATACACTATCTGGAAAATCCACTTAAACCCTCTGTGCCTTAGTTTCCTCATCTACAAAATTAAGGCGTATTCAAAGGCCTTTAAAGGCAGCTTGGTGGTGCGATGGATAGCTTGTCAATCCAAAAATCAGAAAGAGTCTTCCTGAGTTCAAATCTGGCCTCAGACACTTACTAGCTATTGACCTTGGACAAACCCTTTTTGCCTCAGTTTCCTCAACTGTAAAATGAGCTGGTATGAGTTCCAGTATCTTTGCCAAGAACACCCCAAATGGGGTCACAGAGTCAGACATGCCTGAAACACCTGAACAACAATGATGGCCTTGAAGGCTCCTTCTGGCCCTAAGTCTATGGTCCTGTGAATACTATGGAGATTTTAGTTCTAAATTTGTAAGGATGCTAACTTCCGTCTCATACGACCCTTTATTTTACAGATAAGGAAACTGAGGTTCAGTTAGTTGAAGTCATTCCCAAAGTCACATGAGTAGTCATCGTTAAAGGTAGGATTCAAACCCAGGTCCTCTGACTCCAGAGCCACATTCTTTCCGTGGTAGGTGGCTATCCACCTTTCTCCTTCCCTATCTGGGTCCTAATGTTTATTCAGCATATAGATACTGAATACTCACACTTGAAGCAACCAGTCCTCTGGGGGCTGGGTTTGGAGACAGGATGAATGTGTGTGGTCACAGCTTTCTTTATTAAAGGTCAAAGGTTGCCAAAGTTCACCATGTGTTTAGCATTATCTAAAAGAGCCTCCCCTCTGCTAAGTTGTGTAGGATTCCTAAACATGTACAGAGCCAGGGGCTGCTACTCAGCTGGCTCTTTAAAAGCACTCTTTAAAACCATTCCTCCTTGGAATGAATCTCTCTTGCCAGTATGAGTATGGAGCTATTGTGCACCGACATACCGAGAGGTGTACATAATATATTGTGCTAGCCCCGAGAGAACTTTACTCAGCCAAAATAATCTTACCCCATTAAAGGAGGAATAGGAAAAGTTTAGGGGAAATACAGAGCTGCCATTTATATCTTAACACTAAAGGGATTTAACAGGAAGGATTGATAGATACTCTGCTCCTAAAAGGCAAAAGGCAATCAGCTTTAATTCTAGGCCTGGTATATGTCCTCCTTCTTTGGCCAGAGGCAAAGAACATAACCCTCTCTCTCTCCTGGTTTTAAAATGGGGTAATGATACTTAGCTACCTCAAAGTGCTGCTGTGAGGATTCATAAGTTTGTCAAGTGCTTTGAAGATGAAAAGCATTATATAAATGCTTAAGCATTACTATAAAAGTTCAAATGAATGAGCTCATGGCATGTGGTTTGGATGGGCCTGCCTGTGAACACACAATTCACAGATAGCTAAACAGGCACAGGAGGCCTTAGCTAACAAGGATTAAATCATGCCCTCCATGATCTAAACCCTAATCACAGGATGGGATTTTGTTTTGTTTTGTTTGTTTGTTTTTTTTTAGAGCTGGCTGAAAGGGAACTTGGAGGTCATCTGATCCAGCCCTTTTATGTTTCAGAAGCTGAAACTTACAGGAGAAACTCAGATGAGAAATTTGACCACAGTTAAATTCAACCCAATTCAATGCAATTGAGCGCAATTCAACTGGCATTTTTAAAGCATCTGCCATGTAAGGATCACTGAGTTAAGATACCAAAATTAGATAATATTGGTTTCCTGCCATCATGAAGCTTACAGTCTAGTAGGAAGGTATGGCTCACATACAGATAGATTTTGTACAAGGTAATGTGTAACAAATGTGTCAGAAAAGTTCAGACAAAATGCTTCGTAAGTTTAGCAAGAGGGAAGGTTATCACTGATAGAGAGGAATATAGAATGGCTTCCTGGATGAAGAGAAAGAAAGAAAAGGAAAGAAAGAAAGAGAGAAAGAGAAAGAAAGAAGGGAGGGAGGGAGGGAGAAAGGGAAGAAGGGAGGAAAGAAGAAAGAGAAAGGAAAGAAGAAACAAAGAAAGAAAATGAGGGAGGCATGGAAGTAAGGGAGTGAAGGAAGAAAGGAGAAGGGAGGGTGGGAAGAAAGAAGGGAAGCAAGAAGGAAGGGAGGAAGAAAGGGAGGAAGGAAGGGAAAGGAAGGGAAGGGAAGAAAAGGGAAGGGAGGAAAATTAGATAATTAAAGAATTTATTAAATGCTTACTAAGTGTCAGGCACTGAGTTAAGCAGTGGGAATACAAAAACAAGTTAAGCAAGAAAGTGTTCTCAAGAAGCTTATATTCTAATACATAAAAAGGTATCTGGAAAGGACAAGGGATGCTTATAGGGGCTTGATGTGGAGAGGGCCAGGAAGTTACATCAAGGTCTGGATCTGGGCAAGATGAGGCAAAAACTCATCTGATGTCCCAGGCCTAGAGTCCAAGGTTCTGGTGGGAGGGAGGTGAGGATGATGGCCAGAGAGTGGGCAGCACGATCAAGAAGTGGCATTTGACTTGAGTTTGAAATTGAGTCAAAGGATAGGAAAGCATATTACAGCATATTACAAGCATATTACAGGCAAAGGGAATAGTTTGAACACAAGCATAAAAGCAAAAAATTATGGGCCAAGTTATCCAGTTTGCCTCCACTTTAGAGGATGTGGAAGGGAGTGATATAATTTAAGAGGAGAAAGGAAGGGTGGTTTGTGGAGGACCTTGAATGACAGAAGAACAAATGGAATATGAACTTTACTCAGCAGGAAAAAGATTGATTACCCTTGGATGACATGATTAGATGCCATGATTGATGACAGTAAAAGTCAGACAATAATCTACAATCAAACAACAAAAATCTATCCACTGAACCACCTATATGCCTAACATGTACTCAGATGTTGTTGTTCAGTCATTTTCAGCCCTGTCCAACCCTTCACAACCCCTTTTGGGGTTTCCTTGGCAAAGATACTAAAGTGGTTTGCCATTTCCTCCTCCAGTTCATTTTACAGATGAGGAAACTGAGGCAAACAGGATAACACATCTTGCCCAGGATAATACATCTAGTAAGTATCTAACATGTACTCAGATAAGTAAATACAAATATGTTTAAAATAAATATGATGATATTTTAGTGGGATTAGGAGTTATTAATCAGAGAGAACCTCTTGAAGGCAGTGACATGAGCTGATCCTTGGAGGCACTTATGGATTCCAAGAAGAGGTCAGGAGGGAGAACATTCCAGGCCTGTACAAAGGAACAAAGATTGGGGATAACAACTGGAGTATAAAGAATAGTAAGCAGGTCAATTTGGCTAGAATGTAGACTTTATGAGGGGAAGTGATGTAAATATCTTGGAAAAGTAGGCTAAAGACAGGTTGTGAAGTGCTTTAAATGTCAAAGGCTTTATTTATTTATGATTTATTTTAAACCAGAAGTACAAGGAAGCCACTGGAACTTTTGGGGCAGTAGAGTGATGCAGTCAGATCTGTGCTTTATATCAATTTAACTACTGCATGGATTCAAGAAGGGGGAGACTGGATTCAGAGAGAACAATTAGGAAGCTGTCCAGGTGGGACACGATGAGGGCTTAAGTGATAGGGATTGTGGTATGAACAGAGAAGAGACAGATGGGACGGATGCTATAGAGATAGAATCAACAAAATAGCAAATGATTGGATATGAGTGATTACATATGTATGATACTGGGTGACTGAAAGAATGGTGTTATCCTCAGTAGAAATAGGAAAGTAAGGAGTAACACGTTGAGATGGAGATGCCTATTAGAACTCCCAGTAGGGATGTCCAGGAGTCAGATGGAAAGGCAAGAATTGAGTTTAGGAAAGAGAGTAAGGATTGAAATATAAATTTTTGGTCATCTTCATAATTTAATCTATGGAAGCTGACATGCCTGAGAAAGAGACAGATTGAAAGACAAAGACAGAGAAATAGAGACAGAGACAGGGGGAAAACAGAGAAAATAAGAGGGCATCCAGGACGGAGCCCAGGGTACACCCATTCATAAGTGGTGGTTCACAGATGATAAACTTGCAAAGTAGACTGAGAAGGATTAAACAGGCCGGAGGAGAACCATGGTGCAGCAATGTCATCAAAAACCAGGGAAAAGAAAATATCCCAAAGGAGTAGATGATAATCAGCTGCATCAAATGCTGCAGAGAAATGAAGGAGGCCTGAGAAAATACCATTGAATTTGCAATACATTGATCACTGGTGACTCTGGAGAGAGTGGTTTGGGAGAGGGGCTGTGAGGACAGGCATGGTTTGGAGGCAAGATTGCAGGTGGTTTGGAAATGAGCATTCGTTGAGAAAGGAAAGACAATGAATGTAGATGGCCTTTTCTAGGAGTTTGGCTAAGAAGGGAAGGAGAAATAGAAGGATAGCTTAAGAATCAGGTGAAGGTTTTTTAAAGGATAAGGGAGATTTGAGAGTTGCATAGAGATCAGGGACTGAGAACATGGAGAAGAAAAGGTTGAAAAGTTAGGAGAGAAAGGGGATAATGGAAGGGGCAGACTCCTGGAGGAAATGGAAAGGGATGGGGTCAAAGGCATAAGAAAAGGGATTGGTGTTATCAAGGAAAGGAACTGCGACTTCTTTCTTTGAGACTGGAGTAAAGAAAGAGAAGGTGCCAGATGCTGATGAAGTAATTTGCAGTGTGGAGCTGGGGAGGAGTGGAAGTTAATGATCAATGTTTTTAGTTGCCACATGAAGCAAATACGACAGGAGGGGAGAACGGGTGATAAAGGTGATCTGATAATAATAAGAACAGTCAGCACTTACTGCACTGCTAGGGGCTGTGCTGAGCGCTTTACAAATATTTTTTCATTTGATCCTTACAACAATCCTGGGAGGTATGTGCTATGATCATTTCCATTTTTCAGTTGAGGAAACTGAGACAAACACAGGTGCGGTGACTTGTCCAGGAACACACAACTAGGATGTGTCTGAGATTAGATTTGAACTCAGGTCTTCCTGGCTCCAGGTCCTCTCCTCGATCAACTACGCCACCTAGCTCCCTGCTTTAAGGAGAAAAGAAATCATTAGGGACATGTTTTGGGGAGTGAGGAAGAGAGTTAATTAAAGAAAAATAAAATAGTTAGCATGCATCAGTGAGGGCCCAGTTTAGATTACATATCAAATTGTAGTGGACCCAGGCAGCGTGGTTGTGTGACTTCCTCACAACCATGTTGTTCAGCAGTTTGGGAGCAGAAACAGAAAAGGTAGATGGTACCAGTGATCCAGAAAAGAGGCTTGGAAGGGGATGAGAGATGAAAGGATAAGAAGGCAAGTATTCCAAAAAATATAGTGTCAAGTTAAAAATACTAACTTGGGTCAGGATTTGGAAGAGAGAAAAGAGAGATCAAATTAGGGATGATGATCTGGCAAAGCAGTAAGGATTATAATAATTGCGGGGTCAGGGTGGTCATAAGAATAGAGACTAAGTTTAGGAGGGACAAGGAAACGTGGAAAGACAGATGAAGAAGATTCACATAGACCATGTGGGCAATTCAGAATACAGAACTAAACAGTGAAAATCTGTTTTAAAAGGTGGTGTCTAAGAATGGAATTTGGATATTTATGTGACATTTTTAAATGTAGGAATAATAGGCTTCTGGCCAAGGATTGGGTAGACCTGACAAGGATTGGTGAGATTCCAACATGCATTTATTAAGCTCTTGCTATATGTCAAATGCTGCTAGGTACACAAAAAGCCAAAAACAAAACAAAGGAAACAAAAAATAGGCCCTTCCCTTAAGGATTTGTAATGAGAGAAACAGCATGTAAATAACTATGTTCACATAAGATATTGTTCATTCTTCGTTTTTGAAGAGGATTAATGATATTATGGGTAATGTCTTCACTTGTGAGCAAAGTGGATTTAAAGTGAGGCAGAGTCGAATAAAATCATTAGCCTCATCCTCTCTTTCAAAGTCATCAGAGCCCAGTGGCAAGACAAAAGTCAAGATGACTGGTGATGGTCTGGGATGCAGTGGATAGACTTGGTGTCTTCAATGTCTGACCGAGCTCTAAGCACCCCATAGCACCTGTTTCAGCTGCCTTTGTGGCTGTTGAAACAAACTGTTCTCATCCACCCATTCTGCCAGGGGAAGTATTCATATACTTGGGGTAGACATCTCCCTAATTCACCAATGGGTCTGAAGCCTGTTGGTTACCCTCAACATGGTTTAACCTGTCTGCCAAGAGGGTTTTACTGGGTGTGGCTATCATGCATGCTACACCTTCTTGGAGCCACAGGTGACAGTTGGATGGCAGGTGGACACCACAGATGGATGAGCAACCCTGAAAAGGGCTCAGCAAGCCCTCACACCAGAGATGCTAGTCCTCTATGAACACCCCACACGCCCCTTGCTTTCATGAAGTTCGTATAAGATATACACAGTTGAAACAGTAAGGCAATAATAACAATGTAGATGATAATTGTCAAAATGCCTGTGTAGTTCTGTATCACAAAGTATACAACTCTCCAAATAGAAGGTAGGAGAAGTAAACCATTTATTCAGACACCAGAGAACCATATCCCACAAGCCATTTATCCAGTCAGTCTACTTCATCATAACAGCAAGGAACTCAAAACATCCAATATGCAATATAGCAACCTGGAGCCTCACCATCCCAAAACCTCTCTGACCCCCCACTGGGGTCTTCTCCAAAACAAGACGTTCAGTTCTAACAATCACAAGGGCAGCCATTAACAGTCATAACATCTCTCTCTCTCTTTCTCTCTCTCTCTCTCTCTCTCTCTCTCTCTCTCTCTCTTAGCATTTCCTGTGACATAACTTCCTTTTCCTGTCAGGAAGCTCCTCCTACCACATGTAGCTTAGGCTTCCTTTGACACAAGCAGATCACATGGCCTATTAATGGGTGGGAAAGATCCTCAAATCTAAATTGCTACTACAACAGTCCAAATGTAGTATAATCACAGAGGGAGTACACTAATAGAAGAGACAGGGATGGGGACAGGAAGTAGAAGAGGGAGAGCATTCCAGGCATGGGGGGACAGCCAATGAAAATGTGCAGAGGTAAAAGATGGAGAGTTTTGTGTGAGGAATATCCAACTCTGTTGATACAACTTAATCACAGTATTCATGAAGAAGAGTAAAGTTTAACAAGATTGGAAAGGTAAGAAGGGGCCAAGTTCTAAAAGTCTTTGCAAATCTAATGAAAAGGATTTTGAATTGAAAAAGAAGGGAGAGAGAGAAAGCTTTCTGTGTATATCCACCAAATACACCAGAGAGAGGAGCTATAATATGGGAAGAAGAAGAGCAGTTGATTTACCCTGAATTTGCAGAAGAGAAAAATTTAAGAACAGATCTAGTAATAAAACCTCTGGTCTCAAATGGCTATACAGAAAGGCATAAATCATGGGTACCAAGCAAAATGTACTAGAGATCCTAATTTGACATTATTGGTCTCAACAGATAGCTACAGACATAGATTTTGTAGGAGATCTATGACTGGAATTTGGCTTTGGAAAGGTATTATTTAAAAGAGGCAGAGTCAGGAGTGCAAGTAGCATTGCACACTAAAAAGATGTACCCATGCGAAGACATCTAGGAAACAGAGCAGGGTGAACGTGGTGGAGGACATTTGGCTGATGATCAACAGAAGCAGAAATATAAGTGATACTGTCATTGCAGTAAACTAATGAGGAAACTGAGGTGCAGAAACTTGCTCAAAGTCTAGTCCGGGGGTGGGGAACCTGTGGCCTCGGGGCCACATGTGACCCTCTAGGTCCTCAAGTGTGGCCCTTTGACTGAATCCAAACTTCACAGAACAAATTCCAGTCTTTAGTTAGTAGCAGAACCTTTTACAAATGAAATGATTGAACTAAATAACTGTGTGTGCAAACAGTAACCTGAGTATTAGCCAAAAGGGCAAAGTGAAAGTAATTCACTTTCACTAATTTCATTAATTCATGTTTAGTTGAGTTTGGAAATGGAAAAAAAGAAAAAAGAAAAATGGTTTATTTCAATTGCCTCCTATATTGCTTCCCTTTTTTGTATGTCTTGATTTCTACTGGAAATTTCACCAGTGGAAGAAGTTAAGTTTAGCAGATTCTGCTTCCAGGCAAGTAAGGTATTTTTCTTTCTTTTTTTTTTTTAATCATAGTCTGATTTGAGAGATGAAAAAAACTAGCGAAAACAACGAAAGCATAAATACACACTGGCCTTTTGCTTCCTTTCATCACAATGCTCAGATGACATGTCAGCTGACAGCTCAGATGACTATTTCAAGACTTCCTCACCTTCTTTCATCCTTCTGCATCACTGCTTGAATGACCTCCTTCATTTCCACCATCTTCACCGATGGGAAAAGCAGAAGCACCTGAGAGGCCCCTTCTCCCCTCTAAGGTTCTCTACTTCGGTGCCTCAGTTCTCCCAGCTCATAAAGTAGGGATGCCTGGCATCCAATGGACAGGATGAATGGCAGCAACTGGAAAACACTGATGAATAGCTCTAAACCATAGTGAATAAAATATAAAACCCCTACACACACCAAGTGGAGATTTGAGGTCATTTACCAGAAAATTCAGGACTTTAGGTACCTTCAGTAGCCAATTTAGGACTACAATGGGGTATTTATTTTTTCCTGTAGCTTAAAACCACCAAGTAGCTCTTCCATTTTACTTTGGGGTCATTCAGTCAGTCAACAAGCATTTATTAAGGCTTACTAGGTACCAGGCACTTCAGACAAGTCACTTACCCTCTATTTGCCTCAGTTTCCTCGTCTGTAAAATAGGAATAGTAATAATAGCATTTAGCTCTCAGAGTTGTGAGGATCAAATTAGATAATAATTGTAAAATGCTTAGCACAGTACCTGGAACATTTTTGTTGTTCTGTGGTTGTAGGGCAGCTAGGTGGTGCAGTAGATGGAGTGGTGGGCCTGGAGGACCTGAGTTTGGACCTGAATTCAAATCCAGCTGCAGACACTAACTAGCTGTGTGACCCTGAGCAAGTCACTTAACCCTGTTTGTCTCAGTTCCTCATCTGTCAAATGAGTTGGAGAAGGACATGGTGAACCATTTCAGTATCTTTGCTAAGAAAATATTAATTGTAAAGTGCTTAGCATAGTGCCTGGCATTTCATAATCTCCAAATAAATGTTAGCTATCATTATTATTAAAACAAAGATACTGGGGGGAGGGGAGGTAGGGCAGAAATCATGTGTTTATCATTTGCATTTTCCTTTTAATCAAATTAGTAAACAAATTGTCCCAGTCCTCCCTTCTATTTTGTTGGGGCTCACACAAGCTAAAAATTCAAGGGCCTTCAGACTTCAGCTAGGAAGTTATTTTGAAAACAGAAGCTTTATATCAGGATTCAAACCCCCAAAGGTTAATTCTCAGTCCTCAAACCCAAGTCCCATTTGGATTTTCTGTTGCTTCTTGTATTTTGATAACTGGGCTCTCCAGTTTCCTCATGGTAAGTTGAAGGATCCTTGGTCATTGACCTTTAGATATGAAAACATGCCCCAGAGCCGTGTTTTCTGGGGACTTTTTTTTCTTTGATTTAGGGAAGTGGCTAGAATGTGTGGAACAATCATGGAGTTCACATTTCCTCTTATAAACAAAAGAAAAGGGCAACACACCAGAGTTTCTCACTGACTTCAGGGACTTTTTCTTTTTCTTTTTTAAAACAGGAAAATTCAGAAAAACGTGGTTGGGTTTGTGTGTGTGTGTGTGTGTGTGTGTGTGTGTGTGTGTGTGTTTACAGTTTCTACCACTCAGAAAATCAAACAGACTGAAACTGACATTGATTTAGAGTATAAGGCCAAATATTTCATTTCAGAGTTTTAGCAAATATGAAAACCTCCTGTGTTGCCTTCAAACTAGCTTAGACCACAGTGCTCAGAACCCTTTTTCCTGCCCTTACCAAGAGACCTATAGGCCTTAACTTCCCCTGCTGGCCTATAAATTAATTCCCTTGGGTCTGAGACTGTCAGCATTTAAGGAGCTGCCTGTATCATTGAGAGATTGGCACTAGCTCAAGGTCATGCAGCCAATGCGTATCACAGGGACAGGAAGTGGAACCACATCTTCTGGGTTTCAAGACCAGCTCTCCATCCATTCTGCCAGACCGTCTCTATATATTTTTGGTCCCAAACCTATGATTTTATCAGTGTGGGGAACTCCCAGTGTAGAGACTCCCTCTACCAATGTTGAATCAGCAATTGATCTATCCTTCTCCAGGCTCACACCACCAAGCAATAATCAGAGAAGGAATTTGAACCCACATCTTCCAGACTCCCTCTACTATGCCAGGTTTCCTTTTGAGCCCCTTTGGATAATGCTTTCAGTACCTGGTTTTATCTGATCCTCACAAGGACCTGAGTTCAAATTCTGTCTCCAGTGCTTACCACCTGTCACTTTACTTTGCCTCAATGGGCCCCAGACTCCTTATTTGTAAAGGAGAGTCAGACTAGATGACCTCTGAGGTTCCTTGTGGCTTCCAATCTGTGATTCTAAAGTCAGACATCTGAGAAATGGTGTCAAGAGGCTTGAACCTACTACACCATGCTGACTATCACATACCTACAGCTACAAAGAAAAAGAGAATGCAAAAAACAAACCAAAAACATCTGGATAAAGTACAAACTGGATAACAAACTCTTCAGACTTTAGAATCAATTTATTTGAAATAAGTCACAGATGTGAGAGCAGCCACTCAAAAGGGGACTCAAGATCAATCTACCTACACTGAGGCCATGTATCTTTAAGAAATGAAAGGAACTCCTAATTTTATTAACTCTATTTATGAAAGGGCTGGCCTAGAATGTGACCAGTCAGCCAGGATCAACATACCAGGGCAGAAAATAAATACAGCACCAGCTCCTGTGTGATGCTCTAGTAGTCCATCAACTAGTATTTATTAAGCACCAACTATATACAAGGCACTGAGCTAAATGCTAGGGATACAAAGCAAAACAAATAACAATCCTTGCTCTCTAGCAACTCAGTGGGGGAGACAGGATGCAAACAAGCAACGTACAGGATAAACTAAGGGTAGTCTCAGGGAAAAGGCATCAGAATTAAGAGGGACAGAGAAAGGCTTCTTGCAGAAGGTAGTACTCTAGCTGAGACTTAAAGGAAGCCAGAAAAGCTAGGAGACAGATATCAGAAGAAAAAGCATTCCAGGCGTGGGGGACCATAAATGAAAAGACTAGGTTTGGGGAGATGGAGTGTTGTGCGGGACGAACAAGAAGGAAGCCATCGCCACTGGATCTCCGAGTATGTGAAGGGGAATAAGGTGTAAAAAGACTGGAAAGGCAGAAAGGCCCCAGGTTATGAAGGCCTATAAACATAAGGGGTTCTTTAATTATTTATTTAATTTTTAATTTATGGAATAAAATAAGCATTTCCATAATATGTTTTAATAAATAAAAAGATGATTGTACAGGAAACTGCAAATCTGTTACATACAACTTGCTATTCCTTTTAAATATATATCATGTAAATTTATCATGCAAATGTCTTTTTTTTTCTCTCCACCCCATAAGATTTTATATTTCATCCTGGAAGCAATAGGGTACCGATCATCTCCGAGAAGACACCTGAGTTGTCCTGATTTCTTGGCTCAAAAACTGCCCCCCAAAACCTCCCAAGAACATTATAGTACCCTTTTCCACAGCTCTCTGATTTCTCTCAGTTGGTCCTTAATATCAGGCCTGACTTAACTCACGTCTTCCAGAGGATGTTATGGGAGGATCACAGCCTGAAGAGTGGAAACGTCCATGGGAAAGGCATTCCACAGAGAAAGAATTCAGGTTGGGAACAATTTTAGATCATGAGCAAGTTTTAAAAGGGGAAAGACACCATCCCACCCCCAGATGAAAGAGTTTTAGGCCTGTGAATCTCCCTGAAAATAGCAGGAAACCAGACAGCAAGGGCATTGTCCTAGAGAATTAACTGTGCTTCATAGATTAAAATAGGCCTGACCTTTGTCTGCGCCATGACCAAGACTAGGTCACATTCAGCCGCTCCATCTGAAGGCTTCCTGAAAGCCCAGATCAGAACATTGGGTAACCACGTCTGATTGTCAGGGGGTAGTCACTCATCGAGCACAGAAGATGCACTCATTTGGGGGTGGCATTTAACCGGAGCCTGTGATTTCCTCTGCCAAGAAACTGTGGTTCATTGAAAGTCTAATTTTCCTTCTTCTTCCTGTTCTAATGAATGTAGTACCAATGCAATGTGACAGCCAAGGAGAATGAGGGCCTACAGCCTAACTGGGAGCTGCACATCCTTCCCTGGGCTGACAGCGCTGCTTTCTAGAAGCTGTATCTCCAGAGGGGTACTTGGCAGTTGAATTCCCTGGTTGACTTCTCTGCTTAGAGAGCTAAGGGTAAGAGGAGAGGGGCAGCTGGTACCACTTGTGTTCCTTTTCAGTACAGCCCTGCTGTCCAGAAGCAGCAATGACCTGAATAATAATATAGTGCTTTAAGGTTTTATAAAGCACTTTACAAATATCGGCTCATTTTATGCTCACAACAAGCTTAAGAGGTAGGTGTTATTATTATCCCCACTCTACAGATGGGGAAACTGAGGCAGGCAGTGGTTAAGAGAGTGGCCCAAGATAGCACAGCTAGTAAATACCTAAGGATGGATTTGAATTCAGGACATCCTGATTCCAAGTCTAACACGCCATCCATGATGCCACCCAGCTGCCTCTAAGCAAACTGTATGCAGTGTTCAGGATATAAGACTCAGTGTGCTAAAAATAAAACAGGCCCTACACTGGAATGTGGGAGTCAGACCTGTTTGAGTACAACTTTGCCTCTCTATGCAACACCAGGTAAGTGACCGTGCTTCTCAGTGCCTGTTTCTCCATTTATTAAATAAGAATAATAACACCTGCTCCTATACTCTTTGAAAGATTTTATGACCTTATGAAAGTCACTAATGTGTCCATGCACTTTGATCCCGAGAGTCTACAGCTTGGCATACACCTCAAGAAGGGCAAAGATAGAAAGTTTCTACAGACACCAAAATATCCAAAGTACATTTTTGTGGTAGTGAAGAACTAGAAACATAGGAGATGCCCATCAGTTGGGAAAGACCTAGACTTGGAGTTGAGAAAGACCCGAGTTCGAATCCTGCCCGTAAAGTGGGTATAATGATAGCACCTGTCTCATAGGATTATTGTGAGGATCAAATGAGATAATATACGTAAAATGCTTTGCAAACTTCAAAGTTATATATAAATGCTAGCTGTTATTATAAGTGGCTAAAAAAGTCATGGTACATTTATATAGTAGAACACTACCATGAAGCATAGAAAGACACATCAACTAGTGCAGAGTAAAGGAAGCAGAATTGGGAAAACAATATGCACAGTGATTACAACAGTGTAAAAAAGAAGGAAGAAAGGAAGGAGAGGGGAAGGAAGGGAGGAAGGAAGGAAGGAAAGTAGGAAGGGAGGGAGGGAGGGAAGAAGGAAGAGAGAAAGGGAGGGAGGGAGGGAGAGAGGAAGGGAAGGAGGAAGGAGGGGGGAAGGAAGGAAGACTGCAATTATTGTGACAAAGCTTGATAAGAGATGAAAAAAATAAGCCTCTTTGCTTTCTTTGCAGAGGTGAAGGAGTTTGAGTATGGAATATTTCATATGCTGTCAGGCATGGTTAAAATGTTGGTTTTGCCAAACTGCTTTATTCCTTTTCCTTTTTTAACCTTTTCTTCTTTTCTTAATTTAAACAAGGGATGGCTTTTTGGATGGAGAAGGGGAAAAGGAAGTATGTGGAAATGAAGGTGATGTAAAAACAGAAGACATCAGTGGAATAAGATTTTAAAGACTAAAATGAATCAAACAGCAAGCATAAAGACATGCTGAGTCCTTGGAAAGAAAAACATTGTATAAATTCAAGGTATCATCATTATTTCTCATGGCCAAACAACCTTCAGGTACCAGAAGCTTTTGGTCACTAATAGCCAGCTCTGACCTGGTAACCTAAATACCAAAAGACCCATATCCTATTACAGAGGCCTCTGGTTGTTGAAGATGCTGTTTTATTAACATATTATCTTATTCTATTCAAAGTCAAGTATTTTAATTTGCCAAGTATTGGGTTGCATATGTGCATGCTCAACTGAGATGCCATAGGAGTTGGACCCTACTGTCCACATTCCATTGATTTAAATGTATTGAAGAGAGAGAGCAGAATTCTGGACAAGCTCTTGTGATTTAGAAGCATCTGAGTCATCTAAGATATAGGCTGCTCTTATGCCTCAAATAATTGCTCCATCCTTTCTTTCCCTCTAAACTGTCTGCTTAATTTCAAAAGAACAAGGCAATCATCCCTATCTATTCTCATTTTTCTACTCAAATCATTTCAATAAATATTTCTCAAACATCTGCTAAGTGCAAGGGAGTGAGGTTTCAAAGACCAGAAATTAAAAAAAAAAAAAAGGAAAACAAGGCCATACTTCTAAAGATATCTTCCCCAATTAATACCCTAAGGCAGGGGCAGGGCTTATCTTTGGTATAGAGGGATCTATTCATTAATTCATCATCCACCCATTCCTTCAATTCAACAGGTCTTTCTAAGCACTACTCTAGGCACTGGGGATGCAAAGTCAAAAAAAAAAAATGAACCAGTCCTTGTCCCCAAGGATTCTGTTAGGGCAAACAATATGCATACAGATAAGTAAACACAAAATATATATGAAATAATTGGGGGCAGGGCAGAGTACTAGCAACCAAGAAGAGATGAAAATGGCCTATTTGGGTACAACTTTGCAATTCCAGGTAAGAAGTGACCTCAATTCTCAGTGCCTCAGTTTCTCCATGTATTAAAAGGATAATAACACCTGTTCTCCTCTTTGAAAGTTTTTATGACGTTATAAAAGTGATTAATATGTCCATACTCTTTGATTCACAGATCTAACTGCTAGGATATACCCAAGGAGGTCAAAGACAGAAAGTTTCCACAGATACCAAAATATTCACAGCAGAACTTTTGCGGTAACACAGAATTGTTGTTGTTTGTCCTTTGTTCTTGAAGAGGACCATGACATCAGGGAGGTGATGCCATGACATGCAAGTGAACTGGATTTAAGTGAGGGAGGGCTGTGCAAAGTCACTAGCCTCACTTTCTCCTCCAGAGCCATCTAGGTCCAATGGTGAGATAGAGATCAGGATGACTGAAGATGGCCCTGGGTAGCAAAGAATTGGAAACAGAGTAGATGACCATCATTGGGAAAGTTGGTTTGCCATTCAGGATCAGGACAAGTCCCTTGTTGGAAAGAACAAGACGGCACAGTGGATAGAGTGCTTGGGCCTAAAGGCAGATTCAAATCTGACCTCAGACACTTACTAGCTGTGTGACCCTGGGCAATTCACTTAACCGTGTTTGCCTCAGTTTCCTCATCCGTAAAATGAGCTGGAGAAGGAAATGGCAAACCACTCCAGTGTCTTTGCCAAGAAAACTCCAAATGGGCTCACAAAGAGTCAGACACAACTGAATAATAACAGGAAAGGACCCTTGATCTGAGCCTTAAAGGAAGTCAGGCATTTGATGAACCAGAGGTGAAGAACCATTATTTTTTTCCTGGCATAAGGGACCATCTGTGATTTGGCACTGAGAGTGGAGATGGAATGTCATGTTCAGGGTATAGCAAGCAGAAGGAGAGAAAGATGTGGTAAGCCAGGAGAAGAATTGTGGAGTCAGATTGGGAAGGACTTTAAACGCCAAAGCAAAGAAACTTATATTTTTATCTTACAGGCAAGAGGGAGTCCTAAAGCTTCTTGAATAGGGGAATAATATGGTCAGATATAGGCTTTAAGAGTATCAAAGAACCTTTAAGAAATAACAATTTATGAGCCTTGCTAAAAACCTTTTTTTTCACTTTGTCTTAACAAAAAGACACAATAAATAACAATGGGGCTATTATTTACTTTTTTTTCAACTTTTCTACTAACAATGCAACATGTAATTTTTTTTTTTTTAGCTGAGGCCTCAACTATTTGTGGTAGTATCAAATTTTCATCCTGGGTACATGCGAAGACACATGGCTGACTCCAAGAACTACTTCATAATCACTATTTTTTAAAAGTAAATTTTATTCATATCTTTATTTTTTACATAACCTAACTTCCACCATATCACCCTCCCCCCATCCCTTATTTTTAATAGTATTTTATTTTTTGCAATTATATGTAAAGACAATTTTTAACATTCATTTGTACAAAATTTTGAGTTCCAAATTTTTTCCCTTCCTCTCTCCTTTTCTTCTCCTCTTCCTAAAATGGTAAGCAATTTTGATATAGGTTCTCTGTGTGCATCATGTAAAACATATTTCCATATTAGTCACAGTTGTGAAAGAAGAAATAGACCAAAAGGGAAAAAAACCACAAAAAAAAAGAGAAAGTGAAAATAGTATGCTTTGATCTGCATTCAGAGTCCATCAGTTCTTTCTCTGGATGTGGACAGCATTTTCTATCATGAGTTCTTTGTA
The DNA here is from genome assembly GCF_011100635.1 of Trichosurus vulpecula. Classification (NCBI taxonomy): domain Eukaryota; kingdom Metazoa; phylum Chordata; class Mammalia; order Diprotodontia; family Phalangeridae; genus Trichosurus; species Trichosurus vulpecula. Next base: position 151,568,189 of record NC_050579.1, on the reverse strand, counting down.
ACTATTTTGGACCATTTTACTGCTAGAGCTAAGTCATTCAGAGTTGATCATCACACAGTGTTGCTGTTACAGTGTACAGTGTTCTACTGGTTCCACTCATTTCACTTTGCATCATCAGTTCATATGGGTCTTTCCAGGTTTTTCTGAAATCCCCCTGGTCATCATTTCTTATTGCACAATAGTATTCCATTATATTTATATATCACAGCCTGTTCAGCCATTTACCAATTGATGGGCAACCTTTCAATTTCCTATTTTTGCCACCACAAAAAAGAGCTACTATAAATAATTTTGTGCATGCAGGTCCTTTTGCCTTTTTAATAATCTGCTTGTCCATCCATCCCTTATAAAAGAGAATTGTTTCCCCCATATTCACTCTAGCACAAATTAGAATACCACCACAATTCAGGAAATATTAAGGAAATGAACTCACTGGATAGCTCAGTTGGCTTTTTGCTGGCTATGCCCAAGTTTGTAGAGATAGTCATATCTCAGGCAACTGGAACTGAAAGCAAAAAAGATGGGAGAGGTATGAGAGTGTTCCTAACAGAAAACCTTCTATGCACACACCTTCTGTTTAGTATACATAAGCTAATCCTAGGCCCATCTGTGCAAGGCCCCCACAGGTATCACTATGAGCCCAGCTCACATCTGTACATGAACTATTGAAAATTGGATGACGAAATTATTAAATGAAACAAGATGCAATGGCGGACACAAAATCTAATCCCTCTCTGTATGTACACTGGAAAATCCAAGGCAGAATCTAGCTTACCATAAAGAAAAACTTCTTAACAATTAGAACTGTCCAAAAGTGGAAAATGGCTTCTTCAGGAATTAGTAGGTTTCCTACCACTGGACAGAATCACACAGAAGTTGGATGACCACTTATCATGAACACTGTAAGACACAGACATTGGATTGATCCAAAAGCTCGTATGTCATCTGATTATATATTTAGGGCTAGAAGGAACCTTAGAGATCATTTATTATAACCTCTTAATTTTACAGATGAAGAAACTGAGGCAGAGAAAATTTATTAACTAGCCCAAAGTGACACAAGTAGTAAGTAGCAGAAGCAGGATTTTCTAATTTCAAATCCAGTGTTCTTTTCCATTGTACATCTAAGATCCCTTCCAACTCTAAGATTCTATGATTCAATAAAGTGAAGGTTAAGAGATGTCATCACGAGCTTTTTCAACTTGAATAAACATTTCCCTTCTATCCACCCTGAAAACCAGTATTTCCTGCTCCCCCTCATCCCTCATTTTATCCTTTCAGGGAAAGAATCGCTCAATGGAATTTAAAGTATTAGAGAGTTGATTATTACTGTGGGCTATTAGGCCCCAGTATTTTCTCTTCCAAACCCTGACTCTATAAGGATAGTCAGCTTAGGGCTGTGTATAAGATTTTTTCTTTAATGGATTCTGGCAGAGGGCTCCTCTTGTTGACTAGGGCAGCGTGCAACCCTCTGTGAAGAATTGTATAGGGTAGTCCAAGGGGGATAACTAGGAATAATGGGATGAAATTGAGCAAAGGAAATTTTAGGCTGAATATCAGGGAAAAAAAATATCCCAGCAGAGAGGTCTATTAGATGGTGGAATAATCTCCCAAGGGAAGTGGTAATAGCCCTGTCGTTTAGGTAATTTAAAATGAGACTGCAAAGAGCGCTTCAGAATATACTATTGGGAAACAGTCTTGCTTTGGAAGAGAAGAGACCAAATGACCTAATAGAGCTATTTCAGCTGTAATTTTCATGATTCTACAGCCTAGCATGACCTTTTAATATGTAATATCTGATGAACTCAGTATCAGGGACAAGAAAATAAAGAAACAATCTTTAGAGTAGAGGATATCCAGGCAAAAGTTAAAAAAAAACCACCAAAATATCCAGTGGAAAAATCCAAGTGCTTAATCATGAAAAAATCAGAGTTACAGTGATAAGTACACTCACGCATGTATTTCATAAACATTTATATGCTGAGGTTTTAGTCCCTGTGGCTCATTTTAGGATCAAAATTCAAAACAGTTTTTCAAGTATTAGTCACTGTTTCAGCATCCTCACCATTGCAGCTGATACCAATGCTTCCTATTAGACTTTCTAATCCCGTTTGTTTCTTTAGCCTGAGACAGGAAATTCCACTCAGCATTGGTATACATCTGAAAATCAGGAAACTTTCAAAGTATTAGGCACATTGTGGCTATTTGAATATTCTCTGGTTGATTTCCTACATCACAACTTTAAACGTTTTCTTCCTCTTTTAAAGCAAATGCTGAGTAAAGCTTCCTGTGTTTCAAAGGCTATATTGATAGACTGTCAAATGGCCAGTTCCCACGTGTAAATCATTCCTTCAGATGGTTCTGTATATCCCTCATCTCTTTGGGATCATGTCCCTTTTATATTAAATTTCACACCATTTACTGTATTTAACTTTTAAGTTGCAACCCCTATTTTCATAAAGCATCATGTAATTGATCGTCATTAACCTCCTAGCTATACATTTTATTGATTTTTTTTTAAATTTACATTGGTTTTTTTTTTTCCTTCCGTGTCCCTCTCCTTCCCTTTACTCCCTCATAGAACCATTCCATATAATAAAAAAAATTTTTTAAAAAGATAGAGAACCCAATCAACACATCCAAAAATAACCCTGACATATTTAATATTCCATACTTATAGAATCCCATACCTCTGCAAAGGATTGGGTGTAGGGGGATAGGGAGAGGTGTCTTCTTGTATTTCTTCATTAGGGCCAAGTTCATTCTTTAAAATTTGCAATATTTTTTTAAATTGTTTTGTGGTGGTTATTCTTTCCATTTTCATTGTTGAAGTCTTTACGTATGGTTTTCCTGGCTCTACTTACTTCACTTTACATCAGTTTATGTATGTAAGTTTCTCTATCCTTCGGTGTATTTAACATTTTCATACTTTCTTACAGTGAAGTAATATTCCACTATATTCATGCTACACTTTGTTCAGCTATTTCCCAATCGAATGGATGTCTACTTTGTTTCTACTTCTTTGCCATCACAAAAAAGTGTTGCTATAAATATTTTGGTGTATATGAGTACTTTTTTTGGTCACTGACCATCATGGAGTATATACATTGCAGTGAAAGCTCTGTTAAAGGGATATTGTAGTAATTTTATTTGCATAATTCCAGATTGTTTTTCCAGAATGGTTTTATTCATTCATAGCCCTACCAACAATACATCCCTATACCTTGTCTTTCCACAACCCTCTCTAAAACTGACTATTTCGTGTCTTTTGTCATCTTAGTCAATTCACTGAGTGTGAAGTGAAACCTCACGCCTTTTAAAATTTGAATTGTTCTTGATATTAGTGATTAGAAGCATTCTTTCATATGCTTGTTAATAATTTGCAATTCTTCTATGATATGAAATACTGCTCATATCCTTTGACCTACTTCTCTGTTGGAAAATGGTGCTTGGCCTAATATGTTTCTGTTAGTTGTGTCCATATCTCGTATATCAAACCCTTATCAGAGTTATTTGATATAAATATTTTTCCAATCTACAACTTCCCTTCTTATGCTGGATGCCTTAATTTTGTTTGTGCAAAAGTTTTTAAATTTCAAGCAATCAAAATTATCTATTACTCTTTTGAAATTATTTGTATACCTTGTTTGTATAAGAATTCATCACCTACCTATAACTGTGCAAGGTATTATCTACTTTTCATTTAATATTTTATGGTATGATCTTTTATATTCAGGTCACATATCCATTTTGATGGAATATGGTATCTGATTTGGGTATAATCCTAATTTCTGATATACTGCTTCTTTGTGTTCCCAGAGGCTCTTATCAAATAAGGAATTATTTCCTAGGAAATTTATGACTTCAGATTTATTAAATATTGGGTTATTGAGTTCAGTTATTTCAGATTCTTCCTGGTCTAATTAATTCCATTGATCTATTTTTTTTTCACCAGTGCTAAGTGGTTTTGATCGTTGCTGCTTTACAATATAGTTTGATGTCTGGAAGTCTTATTCTCCTTTCATTCCCTACTTTTTTTAAATTATTTCCCTTAATATTTTGGATTTTTTGTCCCTTCAAGTGGATTTTGTTATTTTATTTAACTTTAAAAAATACTTTGTTTGACTGATTAAATCTATGTGAACTCTAGTAATATTACCTTGTTTATTATATTGGCATAGCCTGAGCATGTTCATTAAATATTCTATCAGCTATTTAACTTGTTCTTTACTTAAGGAACATTTTATAATTAAAACTGGAGTAGCTGTGTGTCTACATGGGCTGTCTAAACATATAGATACAGCATGGATAAAGGTCTAGCCCACTTCTATGGAGAGGAGAATGCTGGATGCTCCTTCTTCTGGTCTACAAGAAAGGTATCGGGCAAGAAAGAAAGGTATCAGGCAAGAATTACATCTGTCTGCTCCTTCAAATATTGGTAGTCTAGAGGATGATAGATTCAGAACAAAAGCAACTTCTTACCCTCTACAGCTTAGTTCCTTTTCACCAGATGCCAGTTATACAAAAGACCATCCCAAATGGTGAATAGCAATAGTAGCTAAATCCATTTATTTAAGCAAAAAAGTGAGTCAGGGTAAATTGTGGAGATTAGAACCAATGAACAAAGTTACAAAATCAAATGAGCCCCTCAGCTGGGAGTGAGATGAGAGCCCATTTAAACCAAGAAGAGAGGGCCTGATCTGACCTGACTAGAAACCTCTTCAGAGTTTATAGAGAGGCAAATTAGAAGAGAACAGGAATGAAATTAAATGAAAGCATTTATACAGCACCTTTATGTGCCAGGAACTGTGTTAAGTGCCTTTTTAAAAAATATTATGTCATTTGATTTGATAGAAATCTAGACATGATAATGACCTGGCTTCTTCTACATGTCCACAGCTTCTATCTCCCAAGAATTTCTCTGGAACCTACACAATAAATTCTTTACACAAGTCCATAGCATTTTGTTAAGTCTGTCAAGAGTAACTTCTACACATGCAGCACCATGTAAAAAAAACTCCAGATTTAGATGGAAGCTGGGTGGCATCTATTATTGAATATACTTTGGCAAACTATCATACCCACAATAAATACAAATCATAGGACTTCACATCTTCTTAACTCCAGGTCCAGTTCTCTTATATAGAAATTTATATAGAAATATAGAAATTCATGGTTTTCAAAGAGAGGCAGCAACTGCAGTGACTGGAGAATAGGCTTTAAATTCAGAAAGACCTAGCTTCAAGGCCCCACTCTGATGCCTTGGCTGTGTGACCCTGGGTAAGTCCCATAATTTGTTGGTGTTCTAGGCAACTCTAAGACACATAGAAGGCACTGGCCCATATTAGTAGAGGAAGTTTCTTCACCCTGTTCAAGTGAAATAAGAGGTCCAGTTCCTGTTTTTTGTGGTTCATAAAGCACTGCTGATACATTATTTCATTTGACCCTCACAATAACCCTATGAATTAGCTGCTAATGGTAATATTAATCCAAGTTTTCAGATAAAGAAACGGAGGCTCAGAGAAATGAAGTATATTGTCCAAAGTCATGACAAGTTGAAAATGTTAGATTTTAACTTAGGCATCCTGGGATTTAAACATGTGTGTTCCAGTTGGAGTCATGAAGAACTGAATTTGAATCCTGTTCAGATACCTACACTAACTGACACATCATACTGGGCATTCTCTCTCAGCCTCATTTTCCTCATCTGAAAATGGGGGTAATGAAAGAGTTAATGGATGTAAAGTGTTTTGCAAACCAAAAAAGCAGTATATAAACACAAGCTTATTAGTCCCTTTACCCCTTTGCTGCCTTTCATGGTCATCAGCAACCCCATCTCACAGGAAGGCTTATCGAGTCCTTGCTATGTGTAGGGCATGGTGCTAAGTTCTAGGAATACAAAGAGGTACAAAGCGAGAAACGTATCAAGGGTCCAACATTCTGGGGAGTTTCAGATGATGGGCAATGAGGCCTTCGTGGAGGAATTAAGATTTGAGCTGGACCTTCAAAGGTAAATGAGATTTAAAGAAAAGATAAAGAATTTCTTGTTCAAAACAGATGTCATTTCTGCACCCTGGAACTGACAAGAGTATCCAAAGAGGTGACACCTTCGTTCAGATGCCTTTCTTCATATGACAGAGACGCTGACTGATTGATTTATTATTTTCCTTAAACCTGTTTTTGCAGGGAAGGGCAGACTGCCAGACTCCATTTTACCTCCAGTTTAGTCCTAATATAGTTTCACTTGTAAATGTTGCACAAAAAAATGCACACCTGTACACACTGACTGAAAATCCCCCAGTGCATACTCAGAACAAGATGAATTGCCTGGGTTCGAGTGGGCAGCAAGGGAGCAGGGCATGACTAACTGGTTGTTGTTGGTTAATATAGTTCTCGAGAGAGAGAGAGGCTCTGCAAGAGTGGGGACTAGTAATAATCTCACATTTATATAATACTTTAAGGAGTCTTGTCCTTCAACAACTCTGAGGCAGTACAAGCATTATTTTTTATATGTTTTGCACATAAAGCTCAGAGAGGTTAAATGATTTACCTGCTGTCAGATCAGAGCTAGTATCAGAATTAGGATTTGAGCCCAGGTCTCCAAACCCCAGGGGGCAGCTAGGTGGCACAGTGAATAGAGTACTAGGCCTGAAGTCAGGAAGACTCATCTTCATGAGTTCAAATCCAGCCAGCTGTGTGACCTTGGGCCAGACATTTAACCCTCTTTGCCTCAGTTTTCTCTTCTGTCAAATGAGCTGGAAAAGGAAATGACAAACCACTCCAGTATCTTTGCCAAGAAAACCTCAAAGGGTCACAAAGAGTAAGACACAACTGAAAAAATGAGTTTCTTGTTCAACAAACTCCCAACTCCCGGTTCTGCATAATGTCCACAGCATCATGTTTGTATTTGCAGATCTTAACTGAGTAATCATGGATTAAACCCTGGGAAATATAATCTGAGGGAAGGAAGCAAGTAACTCAGGTTTCAGACAAGATTAGGAGGAGGCATGTTCTTTTACCAGGACAGGTGAAAAGAACAGCATATAGACAAGGGCAGAATCCCAGACACTATTGCATAAGTGGTGAGTGGCAAGGCTGTGACATACCAAGGTGAATAGTAACAACCACCAGTTTTACAAAGAAGGGCAAACTGTGCCAACAGAATTTCTTGGTGAAGTGGATTTACTTGGGAAGAGGGGAGAGGAGCTGCAACCATCTCTCAAGGAAACATTTTGTCTCAGTCTTATAGGAGCCTCTCTATTTGAAGGACAATTTCATGTTTCCTTGTACCAAGTAATGTCTAAATTCAACAGCAGAGAGAAGACTCTTAAGCGCCCAAGGGTGTGATTTCCCACTATATTCTTGAAGTCTCAATTATCTCATTTGTCCCCTGCCCAAGGATACTGCCAAGGGTCAGGGAATCAGGGTTCTAACAGTACACAAGAAAATGATGATATGATAGCTCAGGCTTATGGCACCGTGGAACCTTTCAACACAAGTTAAAACTGCCCAAGGTAATTTCTTTCTTGTCACCATTTTGCAAAGGGACACACCCCTTGAGTTAAACAGAAATCTGTTGCTTCATTCATTTGGGGGGAACGGAGTTAATGATTCAGTAGTGACCGTTTGTCTTACTTAAATTAGTTTTCATAATATCGCCTCAGTTAATCTCCCTGGGAAAGAAGAGAGGCTTCCTTCCACTGAATTCCTCCTCCTCGAGGAGAAGCAAAATGTCCTAATACCTGATCTCTTTGCCACTCAAACCTAACCTGATCACCGAGTCAGCCCAGCTCTCCAGCTGCAGGCACATTAGAATTTCCACGAATAGGTTTCTATCCTTAGGGATTCAGGCAACACTATTGAGAAAACTGATGACCTTTTAAGGTCCCTGAGTCTCCGAGGGATTTCATTTCTGCTTATAGGTAGTCAGCCATGCATTTACTCTCTGAGAAAAGGTGTGAAGAAAAAGGCAAAAAAGGGGAAGAAGACAGCCAAGTGTCCGGATAGGGACCATGGTGAAGGAGGCACTAACGTTGTCCATTCTCTGCCCAAGTCCAGGTTGGGGTGGAGAAGCTAAGGGACCAAAAGGTTAAGGACAAGGTTGCCAGTACAAGAGCTGAGTTAAGCTTGGCCCAGGTGAATGTTCTAAAATCATTACAAAGGGGTGGGAGGTGGGGAAGGGGAGGTGGTGTGGAGTTGGGTTATATATTATGACCTGATGGACTCTCATCGGTATAGTAGAGCTGAACGAGAATTGCCTCTGGAGTCACAGGAAGTGGTTCTAATCTCAGCTCTGCCAAAAACTACCAGTAGGACTTCCTACCTTTTTGTGCCTCAGTTTCCTCATATAATAACAACTAGCATTTTTATAGTGTTTTAAGGTTTGCAAAGTACTCTACAAACATTATCTCATTTTATCTTCACAATAAGCTTAAGAGGTAAGTTCTATTATTATCCCCATTTTACAAGTAAGAAAATCAAGACAGAGATTAACTGACTTGCCCAGGGTCACACAACTGTTAAGTGTCTGAGGCTAGATTTGAACTCAAGTCTTCCTGACTCTAAATCCAACCTCCACCATCCTAGTCACCTAGGAGGCTGGACCAGTTGATCTTTAGAAGTACTTCCAGCTTTAAACTATGATTTTCTATGATGCTAGCTGGGACAACTTTTAGCCTATAACTTGAAATAACTCGATAGCACACGCTCAGGGTCACTCTTTCCCTCTGGCAGAAGAGTAGTTGCTTGGTACCCAATGTAATAGAAGTCCTATAATGACTTTCAGGGCTTCTCCTTCTTCTTCTTCTTCTCCTCTTCCTCCTCCTTCCCTCCTCCTCTTCCTCCTCCTCCTCCTTCTCCTGGAGCTGGTTCTGAATTTGTCACACTTTGTCAACCATGGATATCCTCAAATGATCAAATGTATCATGTTCTTAACAGCAAGGACAACAGAAATATTTCTAATCAAAAATCTCCCAAGGTACTGCATTTAAAATTCATTTTATAAAAAAATTTCTGTGCCTAAACTGGAAAGGTTGATAAGGAAAAAATAAAAGGAATCCATCCCCAGAAGTTCACTCAGGGTAACTGGTTTAAGTAGTTCTCTGAGTGTTGGCACGCTTTGTCAGACAGTCTGCAATGAAGATACTTAACGAGGAATAAAACAGCTTGAATGTATAACATTTGATGTGTTTTGTTCATTTTCTCACATATGGAAACAGAATTGTTTGCATCATATCAAAGTCAACTGTTAACCATAAGTTGCCACTGGAATTTATTGAAGAGTGTGGAAGGCAACACAGTCAGACCTACAAAATCAAGGAATAACAGATGGACAGTTCATGTGTTCCATTGCTTCTCATAGAATGTAAAGAGATCTGAAGGGATGCCCTAGAACATTGTGGATGATTCACCTGAGGACATAGGCAAAGGTTTCATGACATGGGAAGGCGTGGATAAGGTTTGCAATCTATATCTCTGGAGTCAACACCTACATCAGTGAAATCACAGATCCACTGAAATATCAAAGTCATTGGAGTGCTTGGATGCATTTGTGGAATTTGTTAATATGGATAATTTTAAAAAGAAATTATATCTGGTACTTTCAAGTAAAAGTAGTACTCAGATTTAGCCAGAGAGAGGTCAGGAAGCTTGTTTTAATGAACAGATCAAAATCTGGCGCCAATATTAATAGGATCATCCATTTAGAGCTGGCACGGAATTCAGAGGTCATATGGCCCAATGCCTTCATTTTAGAGATGAAGAAACTAGGCCCAGGGAAGTTATTTATCCAAGGGTCACATAGGAAGCTAGTTTTAGGGTCAAAACTTGAATTAACATCCTCTAACTACATTATGCAATGCTCTTTCCACTGTATCCTCCTCCTTGTCTTCCTCCTCCTCCTCCTCTTTCTTCTTCTTCTTCTTCTCGTTTCCCTTCCTCCATGCTTCTACACAGAGACAGCTGGTGGCTCAGAGCGCTGAGGCTGGAGTCGGGAAGACCTGTGTTTGAATCCCACCTCAAACACTTCCTAGCTTCCTAGGTAAGTCACTTAACCTATGTTTGCCTCAGTTTCCTGAACTAGAAAATGGAGCTAATAGTAGCACCTACTTCCCAGGGTTGTCGTTTGAGGATCAAGTGAGATAGGATTTGTTAAATGTGCTTAGCACAGTGCCTGGCACACGGTAGGTACTATATAAATGCTTATTCCTTTCCTTCCATCCCTACCATCCTTATGAAATGGCCGTAAGTGGAAAGATCTGTCACCTTCTATGCTTCTTGGAATTCAGCTTTTCTCCCAAATTCCGCTCAAAAACTACCTTCTGATCTCTTCCTGATCCCCCCCAGCAGCCAGTAACCTCACTCCCCAAAATACAGTTATTTTGTATGTGTTCTGAATATACTTAAATAAATTTGTGTTGTATCTGTCTTTAGAATATAAACTTCTTGAGGGAAAGCATTATTTCACTTCAGTATTTCTGTCTCCAGAACTTTGCACAGAACCTGACACATAATAGGCGTATATTTCCATATATATTGATTAATTCCAACACAACTGGCCCAATTGCTCTCATAGGTCTCCTCAAGTCTTTTGTGCTTTTCTGGGTCCATAGTTCTTATTTGTAAAATATGATGCAATCTAATCACATCTACCACGTGCCTTTTTATTGTCCTTTCAATGACCTTCAAATTTAGTTTCTTGGAGGCTGGGCCATTGCATGATCTTCAGCCATAAAGCATTACCAAAAGAATATTGATGTGCAAAAAAAAGACTTGTTTCTGGGGTAAACTTAATCTGAATTAATGTTTTTACTGTAATTTCTCTAGCTTCTTTCTAGCACAATATGGTTGAGAAAATAAGACATTTGAGAAGCCTTCCTCTCTCCTCCCTTAGGGTACTCATGATGTTCCCTGTCCTTACAGGAAAATCCAAAAGATTGAGTCCTACTCTGGTGTTGGAATTTTGATGTGCTAATCTTTATGAATAAGGACCGTATGAAGAAGGTAGTAATTAACACAAAGAAACAAAGGACTAATGGTGAGATTATCAACAGTAGAGGCAATGCATTGGAAAAGAGTCTTCCCAGAGTCCCTGTCTTAGCCTCTCTGGATGTCAGACTCCTTGTCAGAAAATGAGAGGATTAGATATTTGTCCCAAAGAAGAGATGATGAAACTTACCTGCCTTCTCTCATCCCAGAGGCATCCAGGAGACCACTGGAACGGAAAGGATGGCATATACTCTGTGTAAAATATCTACTGCATTAATTCCTTTTGCGTAATTATTTTTTTCCCTCATTATAAAGGAAGTTTCAATTCCAGTGCAGGGTGAAGGGCGAAATATCCAGGAATGATGGTGAGAATTGAACTAGATAATTTATGAGGTTCCCAAGTCTAAAAATCTTTTGTTCTGTGTTCAGCGCTTAAGGCCTACCCTACATTTTAACAAACCAGAAGCAGACGTTCACATGGCATAGGTTCACCAGCAAAGTTTACATCAAATTATTGAACCACTTTACCAATGCTGACTTGATATGTAACTTGAGTATACTCCAATAATATTGCCACTCCTTAAGCTGTCTTCTGTAGGCAAGTATGTTTCAATCATTCAGTCCATAAATAAACATTTATTAAGCACCTTCTATGTGCCAGGCATTGTGTTAAGCTCAGCACTGTCTCCAAAAGTTCATATAATAATAGCATCATTATAAGAGCCTGGATTTGGATTAAATGTCATGATATTTGAGTGTTTTTCTTCAGTGAAAAAAAAACTGTCTTGAACCTCTTTAACATTTGGTAAATGGTGAATTTGACAACCAGCTAACTTCTAGTAATAAAGAAGCCAACATGCTGAATAGATTATAAATCATTTAACCTCTGTTGACTGATTTAGGATTAAGAACTCTCCAGCCTCAGTAACAGAGTTATCATACTCATAATCCCTTGGGATGGTCCCATTCTGAAGTAAAGTTATAAGAAATCATAGACAGCCATCCCCACAAGGATGAATGAGTAAATGAGACTAACCTTTAAGGCTCAAATCCTCCATCAACAGACTTTCATCAGCAAGTTCCAACAATTTGGATTAATAAGGAGATTCAAATGAGCACTAGGTATTCTCCATATCTCACAAGCAACCTTTCACAGAAAGGAAACATCAGTCAAGAAAGCTAACACCCACACAATTCTTAAGAGCAACTGTGACACACTCTGACTCAAGCTGTGTAGAAGGCCATTTTCCAAAGAGGTACAAAAAACTCGAACGGTTTCCAGTTTCAACACCTAAAACAGGATCTTGAAAAGCAAGAAATGCCAGAGATGAAACATGAAAGTAGATTATCTATCTTTAAAAAAAAAAAAAAGGTAATCAGACACTGGTTAGAAGTATTCATAGAAATAAAAACATTATGCCTACATTTGAATGCTGGCTAATTAATCAACAAATGATATTCAGAGCACTGGGTTAAGAAGATACAAGGCTTGATGCAATGGAAAAAAGCCCTGGATTTGGAATTAGAGAACTTGGGTCCAAGTCCTGCTTCTGCACTTAACTTCTTTGTGACTCTAGGTCACATTCTAAAGGGGAAGATGACATGCAAATAACTATATGTAAACCCATGATATGGAGTGTAAATGGAAAGTCACACTTAAGGTCACACTTAAGTAGAATGCTTTGGTTTCCTCAATAGCAAAAGGAGGAGTTTAAACTAGATAGACACAAAGATCCCTTCTAGCTATGAATCTATGATTCCATGATCCACAAGGAAAGTGAAAAAAGACCTAAGGACTACTTTCATAGAGCTTATGGTCAACCACTTTTAGGTGGGAGTGGAAAAGGCAAAGATGAAAAACACATAAAATTAAAATTTCATGATAAGATAAAGATTATGAGTTCATTTTTTATCCCTATACAGACGACTCCCAGTCTATATATCTAGCTGCAACTTCTCCAATCACCAGCTGCCTCCTGGACATCTCAAAATCTTCTTCCAAAACCAAAATCATCATCTCTCCCCTAAACCATCCTCTTTTCCAAACTTTCATATTACTGTCAAGGGCACTACCATCTTCTGTCACCCAAGCTAACAGCCTCAGTGCCATCCTCACTCCCAGTTACCCTACGTATTTATTCTGTTTTCAGATCTTGCTTTTTCCACCTTCACAACATCTTTTTACATATGTCCTCTTCTCACCCAGCTGCCATCTCTCACCTGGACTATTGCAAAAGACTTCAGATCCGTCTCCCTGCCTCAAATCTCTCCCTACTCCAATTTGTCCTGCACTGATGCCAAAGAGATTTTCTTTTCTCGAAGAAAAATAAATTCTGGCAGCTCCCTACTACCTCCAGGACCTAATACCTCTGTTTGGCAGTTAAAGCAAAAAAGATAGACCTCTTGTTACCCTCCCAGTCTTCTCCCACCTTACTTCCATCCACAGACTCTCCAATCCAATGACACTGTTTTTCTCATTATTCTTCAAACAACACAAGTCATATCCCAAATCCATGGGGCTATGCCCTATGCCTGGAATGCTTTCTCTTCTCACCCCCTACTTCCTGGCTTCCCAGGGTTACCCCTCCTTCTGAAGAAGGCCTTTACCCCCTTCTTCCTTCAACCAGCGCCTTCCCTCTGAGAAGACTTTCCATTGACACTCTATATAATGGGTTTACACAAAGTTATTTGCATGCTATCTTTAGATATGTGAGCTCTTAGAGGACAAAGACTGGTTTTGCCATTCTTTGTATCTCCAACATTTAACACTGTGCCTGGCATATAGTAAATGCTTAAGAAATACTTGCTGACTGAATGAAATCAAAAGAACTTAAGTTTCACCTCAGTTGGCAAAGATGATGAAAGACTGAAATAGTCAATACTGGAAGGACTACAGAAAGAACAGCATACAATGTTAAGGAAGCTGTGAATTTGTCTAATCACCTTAAAAAGCCATTTGGAATTAGGCTAAAAACATTATTAAAATGTACCTACCTTTTGACCTAGGGATCCCATTGTTTGTCATACGCCCCAAGGAGGTAACTGACCAAACAAAAGATTCCACATGCACCAAAGTATTTGTAGGAACTTTGTGGGGTTTTTTGTGGTAGCAAATAACTAGAGACAAAGTGGGCATCCATTGACTGGAGAATTACTAAACAAATCATGATACGCAAATAAAATGGAATATTACTGGGCTTTAAGGCCCAATGAACATGATAAATACAAAGAAGCCTGGAAAGATGTACATAAACTGATACAAAATTAAGTAAAGATAGAAAAACAATACTACTACAACAATGTGAATGAGTGAGATAATAAGAGAAATGAAGACTATGAGTTCATTTTTTCCTCTACACAGATGATTCCGAGTTTATATATCTAGCCCCAACTTCTTTCCTGAACTCCAATCTCCAATCACCAACTGCCTTCTGGACGTCTCAACATCATCATCCAAAACTAAAATCCATATTTCCCCCTAAATCATCGAACAAAGAATGACAGCTAAAAACAGTTGAAGATTATTCTTGTAAAATTATAAAGAGCAAGTGTGACCACCTCCCCCCGCCCCCCCCCAAAAAAAAAGATATGAGAAGATACCTCCCTTTGCTCCTTTGGGGAAAGTGAATCCACCAGTGCAGGATATTGCTTATAACTTCAGGGGTTTTTCTATTTATTTAACAGTTTTGCTGAGCTTTTTCTTTTCTTCATCCTCTGTCTTTTTTTTCTTTTTTAAAAAAATTCTTTGTTACAAGTGATGTCTCTCCTAGAGGTGGGTGGAGGAGGCATACAGAGATCATTTAGATGCAAAAACAAATGATATAGAGAAAATATATTATTAAAAACGATGAAGTCTGTGTGCTGTATGTTTGAGGAAGTAGGAGAGCTATATGAATATGATATCCTGAAAATACATCCAAGAGTTAATAGTTCTCTATGACATGGTAGAAAGAACCCTGGAGCAGCTATCAGGAAAACCTGAGCAAATTAACTCTCTCAATCTCCGTTTCCTCATCTACAAAATTAGAGGCTTAAACAAAATGATCTCCAACTCCAAAACTAGGGTTCTAAGTCAGAAAAAATGGGTCTTGGTGTATAAATTAAATGTACATAAGTTGTTGTTGTTCGTCCTTTGTTCTCAAAGAGGACCATGACATCGGAGAGATTACTCCGTGACATGCAAGTGAGTCTGGATTTAAGCAAGGTAGGGCTGTGCAAAGTCACAAGCCTCACTTTCTCCTCCGGAACCATCTGGATCCAGTAGTGAGTTACAGATCAGGACGACTGGAGATGGCCCAAGATGCAGTGGGGGACCTTGGCCTTTTTAATTCATTTAAGAATCTCCAACACCATCAAAGTAGGATTTTTTTTAAACACCAAATTTTACACAAATGAAGCATGAGTTCTGGTCCTACCCCTTTGTATGGCTTAGGGACTTTGGAAAGGTGACATCATCTTTCTGGGCCTCAGTTTCTTCACTTGTAAAAAAAAAAAAGAGTAAATGATCTCTTAAGGCCCTTTCCAGTTTTGACATTCTATCATCTAATTTTGCTATAAAGTCTGCACACCCTTGCATAAGACTAGCAACGTTGTGCAAATTAGTAACAACCTCAATAAAACTATACCCTCCAGCTATTTCAAGTAATAGAAGGGGCTTTACTGCAACTTTTGTTGGGGAGATAAGTATTTTTTTTATTTACCTCTTTATTAGTAGAAGTTGTTTTTACCTTGACATATACGGTTCTTAGTGATTTAGTAGCATAAGTGAGTCAGCAAGCCTTAGTGGATAAAAGGTCAGTTTTAGAGTCATGAAGACTTGGGGAAGTCTAGCTTCTTATACATTGTGGTCATGTGACCCTGAGCACATCACTTAATTAACTGTTCAGGGGCCCTGGGCAACTCTCTAAAACCAGAAATTACAGAAGAGTTGTAGATGGGCATCCTTGTGGGTAGAGTTCCCTCAGGTTCCTGACTCCACCTCCTACCCAAAAAAGTGTACCTTAAACTCATTATTATTTTATATATAAACAATCCCCTTTGGTACTGTGTTGTAATCAAGGCAATTAAAGTGTAAAAAGTCAGAGCACAAGTATAACCACAGGTTTATGAGAAAGCTCCCAGACCGAGGTGATTTGATCTAGGGGAGTCTCTTAACCCTAATGCCTTGAGGAGGTCATCTGTTCAATAGAAGAAACACTGACCTCTTTGTAAAGTGCTCAGACTAAAAGTACCAGGCATCGGTGGATGGAATATTCCTTTTCACTGGTAGATCCCCAACCTCTAGCTTGTATATGTATATATCCAGCCTGACAGATGAAGTGGAATGCTAACAATCTGCTCTCAACAAATTAAGAGGGGATGGGCAGAGAAGAATAGAGAGTTAAAACACTTTAAGCAATGGCACGGGACCTCACTCAGACACACACTTAGGACAAAACAAACAAACCATTCATAGTTATATGTGCAGAGCTGACTTCAAGGCAGGAATCTTCCTGAAGAGTGGTCTAAAGCGAAATAATGAGCTGCTCGCTGGGATCCCTCTGGAACAGGCTCTCCCGTGTGTATTCATTAACCATAATAATAGTGATGATGATGATGATGCTAACAATATCGCTGAAGGGGTGGCAAGACAAAGCGAATAGAGAGTCAGCCTTATAATCTAGAAGATCTGGGTTCAAGTACAGCCTCTAACACAGATAAGCTAGGTTACCCTGGGTTAGTCATTCACCTTCTCAGTGACACAGCCTATTTTCAAAGTCTATAAATGGCAGCTCTACATTGGTACAGGTTCCTCACCTTTAACTACCTATCCTGATAAAGTAAGTGGGACATTTTGGCTTTTAAACCCTGACATCTATATACTTCTTTGAGATTTGCAAAATATTTTATATACATTATCTTTGTCCTTGACTGTGAGTTCAAATCCTGCCTCAGACACTTACTAGCTGCGTGACCCTGGGCAAGTCACTTAACTTCTTTTTGTCTCAGTTTCCTCATCCCTGTAAAATGGGGGTTATAATAGCATCTACCTCTCAGAGTTGTGAGGATTAAATGAAATAACACAGGTAAAGTCTTTCACAAACCTTAAAGTACTATTGAAATCCTAGGTATTGTTGTTAAGCATTTTTAAAACTAATATTTATTAAAATCTTTTGTTGTTGTTTAATCATTTCAGTCATATCTGACTCTCTGTGACCCCATTCGGGGTTTTTTTTTGGCAAAGATACTGGAGTGGTTTGCCATTTCCTTCTCCAGTTCATTTGACAGATGAGGAAACCGAGACAAATAGAGTTGTGACCCTATTTGTGACCTACAAGCAGCCCAGGGTTATTTAGCTAGTAAGTGTCTGAGGACGGATTTGAACTCAGGTCTTCCTGACTCCAGGCCTTGTGTCCTATCCGCTGTACCACCCAGCTGCCCTATTAAGATCTTACTACATGTTAAACCCTGGGAATGCAAGGAAAGAAAACAAAACAGTTCCTGCCCTTAAGGAGCTTACAGTCTAATTGGACAGGCAACGTGCAAACAAATATGTACAAGCAAGCTATATACAGGATAAATTGGAAGTAATCTCAGAGGGAAGGTACTAGAATATATTTATTATCATCATTTTACACATAAAGAAACTCAGGTTCTACAAGATTAAGTGACTTGCTTATGATTACATAAGTAGGTCTTATTCATTCTACTTCCAGAACTAGCTTAGTTCATTCATTTAAGCGTTCAAACTCTGCTCCAGAGAGAGCAACTCCAATGGGCTGGCCATGTTTGAATGTAAAACGTAGGCTTGCCAAAAAGACTATTTTATGGAGAACTCACACAGGGCAAGCGTTCACATGGTGGTCAGAAGAAGTGATACAAGGACACTGTCTCAAGGTCTCTCTCAAGAACCTTAGAATTGATTGTGTGACATGGGACACATTGGCACAGGACCACTCAGCATGGAGTGCCCTCATCAGAGAAGGTGCTATTCGCCATGAGCAAAGCAGAATTGAAACAGCTCAAAGTAAACCCAGAATATGCAAGTTTGGAGTATCCACCCCAAATGTTCACAGGGACTATTTGTGCCCGACCAGTGGTAGAGCATTCCAAGCTCGTATTGGCCTGATCAGCTACAGTCGGACACATTGAATATTGACTCAAGCATAGTGATGTCATTTTGGTCCTCTTCAAGAACAAAGGACAACAACCAACAAATCAGTTCATTCATTCATTCAACAAGCATTTTATTAAGTGTTGTGCAGGGCAACATGAGGAGTCAGGTAAACTTGAGTTGTTCTACCTCTGACACATACTGGCTGAGTGACTCTGGACAAGTAGTTTAGTCTCTCAATGCCTTAGGCAACTCTCTAAGACTTTAAACTGTAGAGAAGGTACCTATCTGCATTGGTAGAGGGTGTTTATTCATCAGGGAGTTCCCTAGACCAGTGATACAATAGGCCTTGTCTTTATTCTCTATGCAAGAACTACCATAGCCAGGGAATTCATCATCCATCTGAGGACGTTGGTGGAAGTGGGGAGGAGACAGATTGGAAAGGCTTTGGTGAATCAGTCAGTCAATAAGCATTTATTGAGTGCCCACTATGTGTCTGGTACTAGGAAGTTAGAAAAAAGTAACAAGTGGACATTCATCATGTTCCCTTTCTGGCCCAGAGATGAAGTGCTTGGATTCTGTAAGAATTGTGTTCTGGCACTAAGACAACATTGGGAACAATAGGCCGGGAACTCTGGACATGAATCAATACTGCTCACAACCATAACTGGACGCACCAATGAACAGAAACAGAAATCATTTGCTAACTCTTAGTGCTGTCTAGACACAATGTCTTCTTGATTAACCAATGGCTCACACCTCTTCAAGAATTCTTGCAAGGATGCAGAATGGATGCTGGGTCTGGATTTACGAAATAGAAGCAGCACATTCGACAGTCTATCAGGATACGTGTCATCTGTACATCGTATTCACAGAGTATACTTACTTTGTGCAAGGTATTATTCTAGATCTTGGGGAAGAAGCAAATTATCAAGAAGTCATGGGCCCTTGGCCTCCTAGATCTTGCAATCTATTGGGGGAGATGATATCCAAAAATGGCTATCTATATGATTAGTGTATAACCAAACTGTTGTTTGCTGTTGCTATAATAAAGATTATTTAAGGCCAAGGGTCATAGGAGCTTGAGAAGAGATATGTGTCAGGAAAAGCTCAAGCAGAAGGTGACACCTGAAGTAGGCCTTAAGGTACAGGTAGAATTTTAATACGGACAGCTAGGTGTTGCAGTGCAGTGTTAGGGGCCCAGAGTCAGGAGTTCAAATCCGTCCTCAGACACTTCCTATCTATGTAACTCGGTTTCTTCATTTGTAAAATGAGCTAGAGAAGGAAATGGAAACAATTCCCGTTTCTTTGCCAAGAAAATCCCAAATGGGGTCACAAAGAGTGGGACAGGACTGAAAAATGACTACACAGAGACAACACAATGTGATGATGTATGAGAGTAGAGTGTCCCTAAAGTCTGGACACATAGGCAAAAATGCGTATTTTGAAATATTTGGATTATTAACAGACCTTAGCTGCCTTGACTTCTTTTTCTGGGGTATACTAAAGGAGAAGGTGTACTCAGTGAAAATCACAGACGCAACACGCTTGACTGAGCACATAGAGTGAATGTGCTAAAATTGATGGCAATGTAAAGTTATTGCATCGAATTCACATGAATCTTGCAAAGTGCATAAACCTTTGCATCACGAACAATGGAAATCATATTGAAGATGTTATTTGTTAATATTCCAATTAAACAAAATGTTGTTGAAAATTTCATTCATTTCATTTCTTGAAAATATGCATTTTTGCCTATGTGTCCAGACTTTAGGAACACCCTGTAGAAGAGAGGAGGCAGGGAGACCCACCAGCAGGCTATTATAATAGTCCAGGCATGAGGTGATAACCTTTATAATTCCACAGCGTTCTATTTTCATGGCCTCCCTCTCACTCCATGTACATTGCTATAGTCATTGTGAATGTTGTTTTCCTGGTTCTATTCACTTTACTCAATGTCAATTCATATAAATCTATGCACACGCACTTGCGCGCGCACGCGCGCCCACACACACACACACACCAAAAAAGAACGCCTACTCTCAAGGATCTTATATTTTATCAAGTTCATGTTTTAATAGCCAGCTTAAGAACTACACATTATTATTATTATTTTATTTTTATTATTATTATTTTAAATACAGATATAGAGATATAGGTGTATCTTTAAATATAGTAAGGAAACACAAAGCAAAACCTCAGGATTAGAAGGAGCAGCTATTGACTTGGCTGGTGTATTTGAGGACTGGCTAGTTTCTGGCACTTCCTAAAGGTTCGGTGTCTTTGCCAATGAAAGTACACATATTCAAATGTTACTACCTTCCATTTGCATGCTTGACTTCTTTTCACTTTTGCATTAAGTAGAAAGAGTGCCATTCAATATATTCTTTAGTGTGAAGGCATCCATCATCAAAATGTCTCTGGGCACAGGGATTAATTTACTTTGATACTTTGAAGGATCTGTGGGTTCCATTAGCGTGCATACTTTCTCCACCGGTATAGATAACAACCCTTCCTGACCTACTCATCCTGTGCATGTCTTCACGGCTTTTCAAAACCCCTCCATAAATCATCTACCAAAAGCACTAAAGAGCTTCTTTTTGTCCTTTTGGTCTCTCCATCTGCCTGTTTATTGACTCTTATTCTTTCTACATGACTGGCCAAATTTTTCTAGTCGTAAATACCCTCGATGATGTCTCCTGCTTTGAAATAACAGGCATCCTCAAAAAAGGGCTAAGGAAGATAGCAGAAAGTACTGGATTTGGAGTCAGAGGAATTGGTTCTGAATCAGATTCTGCCACCTAAATTTGTGTGACCTTGGGTTTAACTTAACCTCTCTCTGCCTCAGTTTCTTCATCTGTAAAATTAGGGAGATGGAATAGTTGTCCTTTAAGGGGGTGGGGGATGGGGTAGCTAGGTGGCACACTGGATAGAGCACAGAGCCCAGAATCAGAAAGATTCCAGTTTCAAACACTTACCAGCTGTGTGATACTGGGCAAGTCATTTAACCCTGCTTGCCTCAGTTTCCTCATTTATAAAATTAACTGGAGAAGGAAATGGAAAACTACTCCAGTATCTTTGACAAGAAACTCCCAGAATGAGGTCACAAACAGTCAGACGGGAAGGAAAGACTGAACAAAAACAAGGTGGGGGGTCAGGGGTGGGGGGGGTCGGAGAGTTGGGAATCTCCTAAAAAAGTAAAGTTTTACAAATTTCCCTGTTACTGTTGAGAACACCTCCATCCTCCCAGCCTTGAAGGTTCACAACTCTGGTATCCATACTCAATCTGTTGCATATTTTATAATTTCTGCATTCACCATATCTCTTAGATAAGTCCCCTCCTCTTCACTCTCAAACCCACCACCTTAGCTCAGGCACTCATCATGTCTGACTCAGACTATTACAATGGCTTCTCTTGGGTCCATCCTATCTTCCACAAAGTGGATTTTTCTAAAGCATAGATCACCCTCCTGATCAGCAAACTCCAGTGGCTTCATGTCATCTCCAGAATCACATATAAAGCCCTCTGTTTGATATTTTAGGTTCTTTATAATCTGGTCTCTTCCCACCTTTCCAGTCTTCTCTTACTTTATTCCTTTCCACAAACTCATACCTACATTTCACATGCCTATATTGATATTCCTCATCCCTGACACCACATCTCTCCTTTCCATGGAATGGGGGAAAAAAGGCACACAGGATTGAATTTCCTGGCTATTCTCCATATCTGGAATGCTCGCCTATCTCACTTCTACCTCTTAACATTTCTGGCATCTAAAAAAAAAAGAATCATTTCAAATGCCACCTTGAGCAGAAGGCCTTTCTTCATCCCCCAAATTACCTGAACCTTCCTCTCTAAGGTTACTTTAATTTTATTCTGTATCTATAAATCTATTTTATTCTTTTTTTTTTTTTGCAGAGAGGAAGGCAGAGCAATTGGGGTTAAGTGACTTGCCCAAGGTCACACATGCTAGTAAATGTGTCAAGTGTCTGAGGCTGGATTTGAACTCAGGTACTCCTGACTCCAGGGCTGGTGCTCTACTCACTGTGCCACCTAGCTGCCCCTATTTTATTCTTTATCTCATAAACGGGTATGTCTATCTATCTACTTATTTACTTACATGTTGCCCACCCCACCAGTATGCAAGCTTCTCAAAGATAGGCATTGTTTTCATGTTTTTGTCTTCATTTGCATCCCCAGAAGTAAACAACAAATGATTGTTGATTTATTGGTATTGTAAGACCAAGGTGGCACAGTAAATAAAGTGCTGGGCCTGGAATCAGGAAAACCTGAATTGAAATCTGGCCTCAGACACTTAAGAGCTGTGTGACCCTGGGCAAGTCACTTAACCCCATTTGCCTCAGTAATATGTAAAATTCAAATTGAAAGAATGGTGTCTGTAGTACCGGATGGCACGTGCCACTAAGAGTGGGGTGCAGTAAAAAGACACAGGGGTGAGGAGTGGGGAAGTGTTTCTCGGCATGTATCTAGGACTTAACAGGGAATAAACAGGATTTGAAGGAAGGGCTTCTGGCTACCATGGCTTATCATGAATCATGTATGTGTCTCAGGAGACCTAATAAGTAATCCTACAGATTCATGGTATGTTACACCTGAAGGGAACTTTAAAAGCTTCATTAAATCCAGGTCCTTCCTGTTATAGATGAGGATTCACAGAGGAGCTAGGTGGCATAGTAGATAGAGCACTGGCCTTGGAGCTAAAAGGACCTAAATTCAAATCTGGCCTCAGACACTTACTAGCTATGTGACTCTGGGCAAGCTCTTTAACCCCAATTGCACCCCCCCAAAAAATAATAATAGAAGACAAAAATTCACAGAAAAAGAGAAAATGACTTACTCAAGAGGACCTAGGTTCCAATGCTTCAGTAGAACTTGAATCTAGGTCTTTTGCTTTTCAAGCTCACAGCCTTCTTAACTCCCTTATGTGACTTGGGAAAAACTTTACCTCTCTAGGCCTCAACGAGTATATCCGTAAAATGTGAGTTTTAGATTTCTAAAGCCCTTCTTGGTACTAATGATCTATAGAAATAATTAGACTTCTTATCCACAGTAGTGGATAGAGCATGGAGCCTGAAAGTCAGAAGATTGAGCTTCCTGAATTTTCAAGGTGGATAATTCTGATTTTGTTGCTGTTGAGTCCTTTCAATTATATCCAACTCTACTGGACCCTATTTGGGGTTTTCTTGGCAAAGATACTAGAGTGATTTGCCATTTCCTTCTCCAGCTCATTTTACAGATGAGGAAACTGAGGCAAACAGAGTGAAGTGACTTGCCCAGGGTCACACAACTAGTGTCTAAGGCAGGATTTTAACTCAGATCTTTCTGATTCCTGGTTCAAAGTTATATCCACTATGCGATTTAGGGGTGTGTTTGTGTGGTGTGTGGTGTGGTGTGTGTGTGTGTTAAGGCATGAAACAATCATTATATTTATACCATACTAGACATGCTCAAATTTACCATAACTGGATGAGGAAATTCAATCCTGCGTGCCTTTTCCCCCTGCTCCATTTAGAGGACCACTGTCTTCCAAATTGCTCTTTCTGCCTCTAATAGTTTTAAGACATCACAGAAGATGAGATTCACTGCTGACAAGCCTCAGTCGGCGATGCCAAGGCCCTATAAACTGCTACCATTGAAAATGCTGCCTAAGTGTTCATTGAGTAAAACACAGTCCCTGCATTTAGCTAGGGCTAAATTTAGCTTTCTGATGCAAATGAAGGCGGCAGGAACTTTTAGAGTTAGAATTGGTTTTTAATCCTAATGCCAAAGAAATGTATTTTATTTACCTCATATAAGAGAGGATATTTGTTCTTATATGAGACTTTTTCTAGTAGTAAAACAGAAACCTTTCTTACATGTTGACAGGACCAATAGGGAGCTAAATGGAAGGAATTACAATTTTTATAAAAACCCTCATTTGAAATTTCAAAGTTGCCCTGTCTCATATCTTATTCATATGGTATTCCCTCTCTTACTAAGGTCACTTAAAAAAATAGTTTTGGCACTAAGCCAAGTAAGTGCTGTTTTGGAAAATAGTTTTATGCAAAGAACTCGTAAGAACATTGCATGCTACTTTAAGGCAGGGAGTATTTGCCATTCCTTTGAAATTCTGGTGAAGTGTATAGACAACCCTCTTCTCAGAATAATGTTTTTAAATGCATAAAATAAAACACATAGGATTATAAAGGAAATCAATTACATCGATATACAATTACCAAAACATTTTTCAAAAACAAGTTTACAGATCCCAAGTTAAGAATCCCAGCTTAGGGAGTATCCAAGTCTGAAATAAAGTAAACTCCTTTACGGCAGGGATTATCTTAATTTTGTATTAGTGGGCGCTTAAATAAGTATGCATAGAGTGGTACTAGGTATAAAGGCACATCTAAGGATGGATATTACCACTAGACCTTCCCTTTTGCCAAGGAGAAGAGATAATGGTCCTCTAAATAGAATTGTGGGTGGAAGACAAATATCAATCAATAGGCATTCATTTGTTAACTAGCCAAAGGCCAATACACACCTCTAGGAACTTAATAAATGCTGATAGTGTAACTATCCAGTCTGCTATATTGACAGTCAATGGAATCAAATTATCATTCGATTTGAGAAGAATCATCCAACTATTTTTAGTTGGATGATTTTTAACTGGATTTGACTCCATTCCACTTCATTTCGTTCAATTGCAAAAGCATTTATTGGGCACTTATTATGTGCCAGGCCTTGCATTAGGCACTGGGGATACAAACACATAAGTGAATCTATCCCAGCCCTCAAGGAATTTCCATTTTACTAGAGAGAAGCAAAATGAAATCAAGATGTGCTAAGGTGAAAAAATAAAAAAATATATACAAAGTAAATTACAAAATAGTTTCAGAGGGTGGGAAGGAGAGTATTAACAAGGGTGTGGGGAGAGGCTCAAGAATGGCCTCTAATTGGAAGAAGACTTTGAATGGCATCTTGAAGGAGTCTGGAGGAGTGCCATGGGGCACCAAGATGATGAGAGAGAACATTCCAGGTTTGAGGAGGAATGAGTGAAAAGTTAAGGAGGCAGGAGATGAAAAGTCATGTTCAGGGACTACAGAGGAAGCCAGTTTAGGGATAGGGTGTTCCTGGTAAA
Organism: Trichosurus vulpecula; assembly: GCF_011100635.1. NCBI lineage: Eukaryota > Metazoa > Chordata > Mammalia > Diprotodontia > Phalangeridae > Trichosurus > Trichosurus vulpecula. The sequence goes on along the minus strand of NC_050579.1, from coordinate 151,542,968 downwards.
ATACCATCTCTAGATTTAGGAAGTTGCACCTTCTCTGCAATTTATAGTCTTAGGAAATTGCCTAGAACATTGAAAGATTAAATGCCCGTGGACTTGTTGCTATTGCTGAGTTGTTTCAGTTGTGTCCAACTCTTCATGACCCTATCTGGGGTTTTCTTGGCAAAGATACTAGAATGAAATTTCCTTCTCCAGTTCATTTTACAGATGTGGAAAGAAGGACAAAGAAGGTTAAGTGACTTGTCCAGAGTGACACAGCTAGACGCAGTGACTGAGGCTGGATTTGAGCTCAAAAAAGATGAGTCTTCTAGACTTCAGGCCTGGTGTCCCAACCACACAGGGTCTGATATGTCAGAGACAGGACTAGATCTAGTCTTCCTGATTCCAAAGCTAGCTTTCTATGCACTATTCTATGTGGCCAAAATTAAAGAAATATATTCTTACACTCTCAAGGAATTCACATTCTAATGGGGGAGATAGAGAAGGTTTCAGCTGAAAATTAGACATAAAGTCCTCATTGATCCTCAGGGTTCAATGGCAAGGCAGAGAGATGACAATACATTTTCTTTAGTATCCTTTCCATTAATAAAGCCATATCAGTTTTTTTTTTATTTCATTAAGTATTTCCCAATTGCATGTGAAAAATTTTTAACATTCATTTTTTGGAATTTTGAGTTCTGGACTCCCTCCCTCCCTCCCTCTCCTCTTGTTTCAACAATTCGGCTAGCAGCTGCTGTGGGGGTGAAAAGCCAACACAAGCCCAACAACAAGAACGTGGCCAGCCCAGGTTCTTTTGATCTGCTTTACTAAAGAAAGCAACATTAAGGGGTTAACAATCTTAGTTTAATCCAACATACAAATATCATTCGCTCAGCTCAGGGGGAAAAGCCAGCACCCTGAGCTTCAGAGCAAATAAACACAAATCAACAGATTTCTGTCTGACAAAATCACAATATGCAGTTACCAGAGAAGCATCAATATCTGGATTTTCTTTAAAGCTGGGGAGCTCAAAATAATGGCTTGCCTAGAGTCATGCACCACTCCTGCTGTGGCTAAGAGCTCCAAAAGAGAAAGCCAGCCTCTGGGTTTATACGTCTTGTTCAGGGTCAAAGGTGAGTCACACATGCAACTCACCCACATGACCTAAAACCATCACAAAAATTCGACTTGAACCCACGTGGTCTAAAAGCCTCTGATGTCACAAACATGTCACTCAGACCCATGTAAACTTGGCTTTCCCTCCAGGCAAGGAGGTCATCAAGGACTCCTAATTTAATCAAGGAAACAAAGGCCAAATTCTTTAAGCTCACTTGGTTGAATAAGTGCTGAGAGCCCATCTTGATTCCCAATACACCTCTCCACTCCTTTAGGTGGCAGGCATTTTGAAGTCAATTATCCATGTGGAGTCACACAAAACGTATTTCCTTGGGTGTTTTCAAAGATGGTATCTCTATTGTGAACTATAGGGTATTATATGAAGAGAGTGAAAGTATAGGGTTGAAGTATACAATAATAAAATTGAGGAGAAAACAGTAACGACAACAACAAAAAGCCCCATCAGTTTTTGATGCTGAACCACCTGACCGTATTGAGGAGTTGGCCATCCAAAGCTTTTTTTTCTGAGTCTTCAGTTCTTGTTGTTACTAAGGAGGAGAGATTACCATCCCATCAATCTACTCGTCCATATGAGCCCGGACCAGGAGTTAGTGTCATGAAACCTTTGGCAATCTGGTGAAATCTATGGATCCATCTCAGAATGTTTGTAAATGCATATTTTTTTAAATAGAAATACAAAGGAAACCAATTACGTTGAAATATATTTACCAGAATGAGTGTGTGTATGTAACTAAGGTTCTCAGATTCCAGATTAAGAACTCCTGGCCTAGATTGAGTAATATACACTTAAAGTACCTATTGCAAATTTAACTAAGTGCAAATTCGAAGAGAGGAGGTGAAAAAAGAAACACATTTGGTGATACACTCACTTTTCATGGTAGGCCCATGCTATGGATTATAGTATAAAAAATCCTTGACAGGAAGTAAAGAGATGTGAGTTCCAAATACTATCTAGTCGTGTTGCCTTAGATGAGTCATTTATCCTCTTAGCTTTCAATGTCCTCTTTTGTAAAACGAAGCTAATAACACACTTACCCTACCTACGTCATAGAGGTGTTATGATGGTGTACTGAGATGAAACATGTGAAAGCACTTAGAAAAGTATAAAAAGCCATACAGTGGGAAGGGATTATCGGGCATAATCATTTTTAAAATTACATTTTGAAATTTGGAATCATACATAAACCATCACTGTGAGGGGCAGCTAGGTGGTAATGTGGACAGAGCACTAGGTTGACTAAGATCAGGAAGACTCATCTTTATGAGTTCAAATCCAGCCTCAGACACTCATTTAACCCAGGTAACTGGGTTAAATAACCTGGAGAAGGAAATGGCAAACCACTCCAGTATCTTTGCCAAGAAAAACCCACATGGGGTTGTGAAGAGTCAGACACAACTGAACAAACAACATCTACTTCACAGGGTGACTGAAGTGATGTGTGTGAAAGCATTTTGAAAAGTATAAAATGTTATACTGAGGGAAGGAATTATTCTGTATAATGATAAAGACTACATTTTGACACATGGGATTACATATAAACCATCATTGTAAAGAAGGAAAAAAATAGGCTAACCTCTCATACCCATGTTTGCCTTTAAATTTTCTCAGAGGAATGATGATATGGACTTATCTCCTCTCTATTAAAACTGTTTTCACACTATATTTCCTTCTCCAATGGGTGAAAATAACAATGTACTTTTCCCTCCCTGACTCTGTTTTCTTTGGATCCTATAGATAATGAATCCAAACCAAAATAGAGTTGGCTTCAGGCAATGAACATAGCTGGCCTCAAAATGTGACTGACTGAAGACCACTAAAAATCAGATTATTGTAAAGGAAAAGAGGTGACATTGACAGAATAGAGCTTTAAATTATTTATCCAGCCTTGATTTAGTTTATGATCTTTCTAATAATGCATGTACTGATATGTACACTGAACAATTGGAACTCATGAAATATTCAAGTTTCATTTCATCTATAACACAAGGCCATCACAATATTTACTTCAAGAAGAAGTGGGAAGATGAAATAGAGCCAATGCACCAACATTTTCATTAGTAAAATTAGTTTTTCTATTAAATTACCTGAACGAAAGGTAAATTCACCCATATTATGTGTGTGTGTGTTTCTGCTCACAAAGGCATAGAGAAGACGATCACTTCAAGTCCCTACCAGTTTTAGAATTTTAACTGCTTGATAATATAATCATAGATTTAGTGCTGGGAAGAACTCAGAAATCATTGACAGTCAAACTGAGGCTGAGAGAGGTTAAATGACTTGCCCAGGGTCACATAGCTAAGAAGGCATTTGAACTTGGGTCTTCCTGATTCCAAGCCAAGTAGTACTCTATCTACTTTGCCACACAACTGTTGATTAAACAACAGTTTAATCAATGAACAGTTTTAGAGGGATCTTTCTAGCATAAGGCTCACGAGGGTGTCCCTATGTGCCCTGATATAAGGATTTTATTGTTTTTCAGTTATTTCAGTCAGGTATGACTCTTCATGGCTGCATTTGGGGTTTTCTTGGCAAAGATACTAAAGTGGTTTGCCATCTCCTTCTCTAGCTCATTTTATAATTGAGGAACCTAAGGCAAACAGGGTTAAGTGACTTGCCTAGAGTCACATAGGCAGTAAGCATCTGAGGCTAAATCTGAACTCAGGTCTTCCTGACTCCAGGCCTGGCACTTTACCCACTATGCCATATAGCTGCCCTGATGTTGGGGCTAAGAGAAAGGAAGTCAGTATTTTCTATAAGCACACACACACACACACACACACACACACACACACACACTCACGTATATATGGATACCTAAAGATAAGGAGTAGAATGGTTCACTAATTAGAGAGGTTCTTGAGACTATGTGGATAATACTACATGTACATCTTGTTTTCTGGATCTTCTGAGCGGAGAAGGGTTAGAAGATTCATGACCCCCAATAAGGGAAGGCATTGGATCCAATCAATCAATCCACAAGCATATATTAAATAACTACTAAGTGTCAATCATAGTAGTAAAACAGCACTGGGGATACAAAGACAAAAAAGGAAATGGTATCTGTCCTCAAGGAGTTTACATTTTATCAAGTGAGACAAGTGAGATAATATATATATATATATATATATATATATATATATATATATATATATATATATATATATATATATATTAGTATTTGGATAGATGCCAATAAATTCATAGTCCTGAACTTTGAAGACTACAAAAAATATCCAGCCTCTGTTGACCCTCAAGAATGTCAACTTAGCTTAGTCAAAAGAAGGGAATTTAGTACAGACTCATCTAGGAACACAGGATCAAAATAAGAGAATAAGTTAGTCAGGAAGAAGTAGTTATAGTATAAAGAGGTGTAAGGTACTTGGCAGCTGGGGATCCAGCAGCCTAGCTCACATGACATAGATGAAAAAGACAACTATTCCATTAAGGTTTGACCAATACTTATATGATTTGCTTTAGAAGGCCTGTAGCCCTTAAAATGGGGTGACTCAGGCACCAAATTCTAAAATATGGGGGAAATATAATTTTCTGCTATAAGACTATGGGGCAAAATAAGTTTTCCCAAACTCTAGCCTTGGAGTTGAGAATGAGAGGACCCAAGTTTAAAAAGCAGGTACAATAGAAAAAAGTCTCTGCACAGGTAACAGATTCTCATATTTCATATAGGAGAAAAGATTATGGAAGGCCGAAAAGGCCAACTTTGGCCATCAATTCTATAAACCATAAAACTTGAAACGAGTTAGTAGTGTAGCACCTCCTCTGGCAGACAAAATAATGATTTATTTAGAGGCCCAGAGACTGGAGAAGGAAAAAAGAAACAATTAATAGCTTTAGTAATGTAGTATGATATAAAATAAATACATAGCAATCATTGGTTGCTGACTATTGCCTCTCCTGTGGGCTTCCAGGGTCACCACACTGGGGCTTTATCAGGGGAGCCTTGTACTCTTGCTATCTCTGGACACAAATCCTTGAAGGTTAGCAACAACCCCTTTCATAATGCCAGTGGGCTTCTGCCTAACTTTTTAGCAGTTCTAGGATGAAAGAACTTACTTAGTATGTAGTTTGTCATTGGATTTCTTGATTATTATTCAGTCAAGTGCAAACTTCGGGGTTTTGCTGGAAAAGGTATGTGTCTGTGAGAGCTAGGCAATCTTTCTTATGTTAAGGAAACCATCTTGCTCCAATGTCCCCCAGTAGTACCATGTTACATGGGGCAATGCACCCTGTGGCATTACACGGTGCCTCATGGCCCTTAGAGGAAAAGTGGCCAAGTTCTGATGTGGAACAGGGAAAAGTCACCAATAATGAAGCTACAGTGACTGTCCCAGAATCTTGGCCTTCAACTTTCTAGTTTATGGGTATAAATACACATACTCAGCTCAGAGTGAGGGGGTCTCTTTTCTTAATTTCAGTGGCCCTTACTTAAAAAAGTGAAAAATACTGTGACTGCTAATGATTCTTCCGTTAGCCAAACTAGCCACACTTTCATCCTAGAAGGGAAAACAGCAATGAAAGGTATTCAGGAATGAGGAACCTGTGACCTTGAGGCCACATGTGGCTCTCTAGGTCCTCAAGTGTGGCCCTTTGACTGAATTCAAACTTCACAGAACAAATCCCCTTAATAAAAGGATTTGTTCTGTAAAACTTGGACTCACTCAAAAGGCTTCAGCTAAAAGACATAGAAGGCCACATGTGACCTGGAGGCCACAGGTTCCCCACCCCTGGTATAGGTCATATTGTCCTCTTCTCTGGGCCCAGGAAGATAAGTAGCTAGGGCAGACATTCTTAACCTGAGGTTCATGAATAGCTTTCAGAAGAGTCTGTGAACTAAAAAAAAATTATAACTGTGTTGCAATACTATTAGTTTCCTTTGTAATCCTATATGTTTTATTTTATGCATTTAAAAACATTATTCTGAGTAGGGGCCCATAGGCTGCCAAAGGGGTTCATAAAATGAAAAAAGATTAAGTCCTGATCTAGAGCAAGAAGAGACTAGAGTCCCCATGGTTTCTTTGAACTTTTTACACTTATAGTGAACTAAAAGTAAAGTAAAAGAAATATTTTAACATTTATTTGGTCATTTTCACTACCCCAAAAATATACAATTTAAATGGGCATATCTGCATACAAACAACAGATTTGCAGCCTTTATCATTTTTATGATTGCATGGCTCCAAAAAAGATTCAAATTTAGCCTAGTTTATAGCTTAAACATAGCATAAAATGAAACTTCTGAAAATGTCATGGCAACACATCAAACATTTAATGTCAGGTTCCCTTATGTTCTTGCATTGCGAAAGCCATCCACCAATTACGCAACTTTGGAATGATATTTTACTTTGTAATTAAAAATCTACTTCCTTGTGCTTGGTATTTTGGAGAGCATCTGTGCAGAGCAGTTGCTCCTTGTGAAGTAAAGGGAGTATCTTTGCACTCTGCAAGACCTTTGCACACAGTGCCATTATGAAGAAGTTGTTCAGATTTGTTAATGTGGCAACCCAAATTTCGCACCGCTAAATGTTATCTAGGAATCACCGAGTGGTGCTGAGGGATAAGCCCCTTTGTTCAGAGCTGGATGTCAATTATATTAGACAGTTTGCTTTGTGCAGTTTGACAAATGTTACCTTAATTTAATGACAGTGCCACAAACTTCATCTGATATACTTTCCAGCCTTTAATTGTTTTCTTCTTAGATTGACGTTGTGGGGCCATTTCTTACCTCATTTGAATAATAATATACTCAGGGTTATGAGAGGAAAGGAAAGCTATTTGTAAATGGGCAACAACAACAAAAAAATCTGAGATTCTTTTTATCATCTCTTTCTTGCCAGTTGTATGCAAGTTTCCGGGAATTCCACAGAGCCGCGTCTTTAATAAAGCCTCTCTACCTGAAGTTAGATTACTCTTGGTAACTGAAAGAGGTCCTGTTTTCTAATTGAGTACAGTCCCTCATTGGCCTAAATTGACACTAACAATGCTTTAAAATTGCAGAATAATTTCAAGGACTTTAAAGTTAAATCAAGTTAATGTGAGCGAAGGAAATAACTGCTAGAGGATGCTGATGCTTAATAAATGGTAAGATATATAAATATGAAAGTTTATACTATTGAAAGATTGCAACTTCCATTACAATAAAAGAATGGTGATTTATAACCCTCAGAAAGTTGGTCATTCTGAGATAGATGGTTTTTCTCTTTGAGCAACCAACTTATTTCATTTTGGCCATTTGGGGTGGAAACCTAAAAATTGAAGCTTTCTTGCCTTTTAAAAGTGAATATATTGAATATATTGAAGAATGGTTTTCAATAGCTATTCATGATAATTCAAGGTCCTCATGATCAATGTTGCTATCATCATTGTCATCATGATAACCTTTACATAATTTACTTCATTTGAGCCTTACAACATCTCTGTGAGTTAAATACTGCTCTAGGACTATTATCGGGACTCCCATTTTACAGGTGAGGAGACTGGGACTAAAAGATGTTGAATGAATTGACCACAGTCACAGAGCTAGCAAATGTTAGATGTAGGATTTGAATCTAGGTCTTCCTCACTCCAATCAGCACTCCAACCACTAAACTACTTTGCCATAAATTATTGTATTGTCTGCTTCTGATACAGTGTTGAGTTTAGAGCCTCTTAACGTGAGTGTGGCTATTTGCCCCTCACCAGATGGCCTCTGATTGTTTTGTTTTGTTTTTTTTTTTAGTTCTTGTGTCTGCTTTTTATAGTTTTGTTTCTTCCCTTCTCTTTTTGTTTTGTGTGGGACAGAGTGAGTCTGACAACATTAGGCAGCATGGACAGATCTCTTTACATTATCTTTGCCATCAAACCACCCCTCTTCCAAACTTCCCAGTTACTGTCTAAGAAGCTACTATCCTTCTAGTCACAGAGACTCACTCACAATCTCAGTATAATTTTGAACTCCCCACTTTCCCTCATCCCACATATGCAATCTGTTGCCAATCTTATCATTTCTCCCTCTACAACTTTGTGTGCAAACAGACCTCCAGCTGTCTTGCTCTCCCATTGCTTGGAAACTCCCAAGACTACCAACTTCCTTTACATAGAAGTAGGAAAAATAAATACAAAGAGGAAAAGGGCAGAGGTCTATTTTGCAGAGCCTCATTGGGAAAAAAAATTAGTCTCCCTGCCTCATCTTCCACTTCTACAATCTATCCTCCACACAACTACCAAAGTGATATTCTTAAAGCACAAGTCTGATAATGTCACTCCCTTACTCAATAACCTCTACTATGTCCCTATTGACTCTAGGTTCAGCTATTATTTCACATTTATTTTGTTGGTTTAAAAATTTCTATTTTGCAGGTTTCATAATGTACAGACTTATTAATATAAACATATATAGTTTATAGATAAGTAAATATATAACAATCCCACAAAATGGACCTGGAGTGCAAGCACAGACCCTTCTAGAAAGATGCCAATATCATTGCTGGAATCTTATACCAAATCTATATAGTATGATGTTAAGAAAATAAAAAAATATAGAAAACCACTCTTGTGAATTCATAACCCAACCCTCTGCCCCTTATCTTCACTTTTGAGAAAATCCACACAAGTAGAGGAGATTTTTGTTTTTACCTCAATTATCTAGGTTGGGAGTCAGCAGTCTTTGACCTTTGTGCAGGCTATTTAATCTAAGCCACCTTCAGAAAACCTTCAATCCATATCCTCCCTGACCCCCTCCCCTCCGCCAATTACCCAACCTTTCTACACACTGCATCTCATTCTCCTTTTATTACTCCTCTACACGTGCAGATTATATATAATATTAAAGATATTTTATGTATAGATAGACATGGATATCTATCTATAGATAGATAAGTAAATATTGTTGCTATTCATCCTTCATTTTTGAAGAGGACCAATCACAGTGTGATGTCTTGACTTGAGCATGAACTGGATTTTAAGTAAGGCTGAGTTTCAGAGTCATTGAAGTCCAGTGGCAAAACAAAAGTCAAGATGACCCACTATGGCCTGGGTTGCAGTGGATGACCTTGGTGTCTTTAATGTCTGACCAGGTTCTAAGCATTCCATAGGGCCTGCTCCAACTGCCTTTTTGGCCATTGGAACAAACTGTTGCAACAAATTGTTGGAACAAATGTTCTCATCCACTCGTTCCACCAGGGAAAGTCTTCACATGTTTGGGGTAGATTTCCCTCTAACTCACTGACAATACACATGTAATAGAAGACTAACCAATGAAGCTAGCCCTTAAAACAGGTATGCACAGAGTGCTTAGCTGATGCAATCCCCACATGGACTTGGGGACAAGAGCAGACATTTTGTAACTGATTCTCTTCTACTAATAACATAGTGAAGAGGAGTCTCTCTGCTTGGCTATGGAGCCAGAAATGGCATGCATTCCTAAGGTACAAGTCAACCCAAACATCTTCTTCCTGCCTGGCTGAGTTCCCATGAAAGACAATGTTTTGAAGGATAAGATCTCAATGTGACCAGACAACATGAATCTTTACTCTTTGCCTATTTGTGTTTATTTTTCCTGCTTCTAGGTGAAGGAGACTGGTGACGACAAAAACCTTGAGAGATTCCAACAGAGAGGAGAGCGAACCAGCTGGAAGTCTGAGAATAAAGTCTAGGCTAGGTTTTGCAGCCTGCCTGTGCAATGTTAAGGGTTAAGGAAGTAAGGATCAACCCTTGGGACTCAGCCTAGCAATATCTGAGACTTGGCTTCATCAAGTAACTGTACTTGGACATGAATTTGGTGGGACCCACACTATATAGAAACAGCATTAGGTTTGAGCCCACTCTTCTCTGGGGGACCATGGTTATACAGGACAGAGAGTGTGCTCAAAGTGTTAGGGTAAGGGAGGGGAATGTTTGTATTTTTATTTTTACTATATCTTTGAAATAAAGCTAATTTATGTTAATTGGTTAAATGGAACTAAGGGAAATCTAATCATTAGAAACAAGAACTGGGTAGAGGAGAGGTAAAAAAACACACTAGAATGGGCACTCTAGAAGATAGCATTAAAAAGTTCCCCTAGCCCCTCAATGATACTCTTAAAACCTTGAGAGGAAGAGCTGGCCAGCCTTATTCTGGAAGTGAGACTAGTATATCACTACATGCTTATTAGAAATACATATTCTTTTTTTGTGATAGTCAAAAAATTTGAAACTCACTTCCCTGAAGCATGGAATTATAACTTATAAAGATCCATCTTGGATATTATCTAAGGATTTGAGTTACTAGAAGCAATGTGTTGTTTTTAGCCCAGCATCATGTACAATAATCTTACAACATGGACCCGGAGTGCAAGCACAGACCCTTCTAGAAAGATGCCAATGTCATTGCTGGAATCTTATACCAAATCTACACAGTATGATGTTAAGAAAATAAAAAAAGATATAGAAACCCATTCCTGTGAATTCATGACCCAACCCTCTGCCTCTTAGCTCCACTTTTGAGAAAATCCAAGCAAGCAGAGGAGACTTTTGTTTTTACCTTAATTATTATTTACTTTAATTAATTATCTAATTGGGAGTCAGTAATCTTGGACCTTTGTGCAGGCTAATTAATCTAAGCCACCTTCAGAAAACCTTCAATGCATTCCTCCCTGACCCCCCAACATCCCCATTTACCCAACCTTTCTAGGCACTGCATCTCATTCTCCTTTTATTACTCCTCTTAAAGCCTACGCAGTTTAAGCTATTTGTTGGAGATTTGTTGTTGTTTTTGTCTAGTTGTGTCTGACTCTTCATGACCCCATTTGGAGTTTTCTTGGCAAAGATACTTGAGTGGCTTGCTGTTTCCTTCTCCAGCTCATTTTACAGATGAGAAAACCAAGGTAAAAATAGTTAAGTGACTTGCCCATGGCTAGTAAGTATCTGAGGCCAGATATGAACTCAGGTCTTCCTAACTCCCGGCCTGGCACTTTATCCACTGCTGCTGTTGGAGCTAGACATGGGTAATAGTCACAGGTAGCTTCAACTCTAAGATAAGGAGATAGAGTTTTTCCTTTCCCACAGTCTTTTCTTTGTTTACATGGAAGTAATTCAAAGTTTAGGTAAAATATCCTTCTCCCATAAGAACCGCCTCAAGTTTTTCTGAAAGTTTAACTCCCTTTCACCTCCATCACAAACTTTCCTCTTATAGACTGGAGCCAACATAGAACTTTATCCTCAAGGAGAACATCACAGCTTGAAAGATACTGGGTATATATATATGACAATACTTCAAAGTTCCCTGATTTCATTGGCTTCAGGGGCATATAACAAGAGGTGACCGTGTCTCAATAGATGGTCTTTATGAATTACTACAGCTGAATAAATTTATTACCAGGTGGTCAGTCTTCTAGTAATGAGCCTGTAGAAATTACAGTAAAGCAATAGGGCAAAGACCCAGAATCATGAATTCACAATCATACAGTTTCAGAGTTGGTAGGAACCTCAATGGCCATCTAGTCCAACCCTACTTGAAAGAAATGTTTTTGCTTTGTTTTGTTCTCCTTATCTCCGGCTTAAATTTATCTCTTTGGCACTTCTACCCACCTCTTCAGTCACGTAGGAAAAAAAAAGTTCAAATCTTCTATGTGATTGCACTTCCAATACTTAAAGATAACTACCCATTTCCCACAAACATTCTCTTCCGACCTATGTACCTCCAGATCCTTCAACTGATCCTCCTATGGTAGGGAGTAGAGGATGCCCTCTTTAGATTGCACCTACCATTGTCTTTCCCAAATTGCGGGGCTCTGAATGACACACAATATTCCAGATATAGACTGGCCAAGAAAGTATCCAGAGGGGCTATCTCCTCTTTATTTTTGGAGGCCTATGCTTCTCTTAATGCATCTCATGATTACGTTACCTTTGGGGACACACTTTTCACCCACATAGAACTTACAATTCAATAAAATCCCCAAATCTATTTCTCAGACAAACTATCTAATCCTCATCTTATAATATTGAAGTCAATGACTTGAATCCAAGTGTTAAGAACAATCCCTCGCTGAGTCTATACTTGTAAAACCTCCCCAGTTTGGGGGGCAGTAGAGTAGAAAGCACATGAGATTTGGAATCTAAGAAATTAAATTCAAAGCCCAGCTCTCCTGTTCCTGTATGACCTTGGGTGCATTACTCAATCTCTCTGGGCCTCAGTTTCCTCACGGGCAAAGTGAGGGGGTTGAACTCAGTGTCCTCTAAGGTCCTTTCTTACCCTAATGAACCTGCCATGCATGTATTTGTGTTCTGCTAGCATAGTGTTTGGGAACCCAGGGTTACCTGTGCACCTGAATAAATCAATGAAAAAGGATTTCCATTATGTGCAGAGCACCGCAATAAGCTCTGGAAATGCACGGAACAAAACAAGGCAGTACCTCTTCTCAAGGCAGATATCACAATGCAAAAATACCTAACACACACTTGGGGTGGGAGTCTCACTTTGCTTAGCTGTTTATTACTTGTTTATGAAGTTGTAGTTTTCCTACAAAATTAGGTAACCTTTAATTAACCTGATTCCTAATTTTAATATCTTAAATTAATAACTTTGAGGGGCTTCAAAACTCTTTTTCAACATCTTTTTTTTTGCATGCATTTCTCAGGCTCACTGTTTTGATGTCTCTGAATAGAAAATGAAAATTAAGCTTTTTAAATGTAGCCTCCTTAATACCTGCTCTTTACTATTTTAAATTCATAGGTGCTTCCCACCAAGGGACCCTCAGGGTGTGAAAAAATGTATGTGCAAACATAGGCTTTAACAAACTGTGTTCAGCATTCTAGTTTCTAGTTTGGTAGAGCCTTACCAAAAAGCAATACAACACACACACACACACACACACACACACACACACAAATACACAAGGTAAATGTCCTGCACCCATTAGTTGCAGTCTGGGCTAAAAGAGCCAGACCATGCATAAATGTCTTATGTGTATAGATTGTCTATTTAATTACACTACCAGATGAAGCCCAGTTGATAAATAATACAGAAATGGGACATTTATATCAATACATATGGTATGGGACTTTCCTGGCATCATACACAGCCTATTGGCTGTTGATGAAGCATGCACTGGCCTTTTGTAGAGATGCCTACCCAGCAATGGCTCCTAACATTGACCACTCCTTTACCAGTAACATAGAGAGAGCATGGTATAGGGGATAGAGAGCTGGCCTCAGGGACAAGATAACCTGGGTTCTAGTTTCACCTCTGACACATACAGGCTGTGACTCTGGGTAAGTCATTTAACCTCTTAACACTTTAGGCAACTCTGTAAGACTCTACGTTCTAGAGTAGGTGCCAACCTTCACTGGGAGAGGGAGGTTCCTTACCTGGAAGTTCTCTGTTCCAATGAAATTACGGGTCCCTGAACTTGTATCAGTGCAGACCTATAAAGCAATTCTAAGAGAAAACTCCTATTCTTGGTGCAGTATTTCCGTCAGATCCTCCCTAGCAAGATGGAGTTATGTTTCAAATTGGAAGGAAAAGATTCGACTTACTTCGGTATTCTGCTCCTCAGTCTGTAAATCATGTCCTTCTTCCTTCTGAATCTGGAATCCATCCTGAATGTGGATCCTTCCCTAAATTCCCTCAGTCCTGAGTGTTATGAAACCAGACAGATAATATTTTTTCTTGCCATTTGGGCCTTTCTTTATGGACGGAATTAACACCGATATCAGTAGAGAATTGGTACATGGATTATTTGAAGCATATGATCATATGATCATGAGTCTATATATAATTAATTTGGGAACAGATGGGTAGTTCATTTAAATTCTATGACACACTTTGATATCTTGAAATGCTAAGGAAAGTAAAAGGCTTTTCAGAATTCCAGGAACCAATTCCAATGATGTCTGGATCTTGGAGCTATTGGCTTATAATAAAGAAAACAGAGAGGCACGGGATTTGAAGTCAGAGCACTTGGACTTGAATCTTGGCTCTGCTACTTATTATCTGTGTGACCTTAGGCACATTGATTAATCTCTTGATTTCTGTATCAAAAGATGGGGAGGGTGAATTAGATGACCTTTGAGGTCTCTTCTCATTCTGAATCTCTGATCCCACGAATGCTGGCAGTCTCAGAACCAGGAGCAGGCTAACCGGAATGCTAGGATGATGGGCATTTAATTCAACTAATTAACTCAATTAGTTAACCTAATTCAGTTTACTGATTAACCAAGGGTTAACCAAAGCAAACCCTTTCTACTTTCACACTGACTATAAAAGGTCCAGAGTCCCTTTTCCTATCTTGACCAGTTCTTATTCAATACTTCAAAGATCTATAATTTCATGGTTGTGATGACTCCCTCCAACCTCTCTGTAGAGCATCAAGAGATGACCTTTGAGAATTGATCTGGCCCCAAATTCATCGCTCAGTCCTAAGCTACTGATGAGCTTTCCCAGACTCAGCGGGGTGGCTCCTTAGAGCACAGGCTATCTGTTTGACCTCATTGAGCTACCTAACTTCTACCAGCCTCCTCCTTAAAATGAGAGGGTGGCCTTTCAACTCCCTATCTGTGATCCTGCAATATGAAAGGGAGACAACCACAACAGTAATGATAACTAGCATTTATATAGCACTTCAAGGTTTGCAAAGGACTTTACAAGTATTGCCTCAGTTTATCCTCATAACAACTCTGGGAGTTAAATGCTATTATCATTCCATTTTACAGATGAGGGAATTGAGGCAGACAGAAGTTAAGTGACTTGCCCAAGCTCACACAACTAATAAGTATCTGAGGCTGGATTTGAACTCAAGTCTTCCTGAATCCATGTCCAAAAAAGAAGAGGATCCCATTCTTGACTTAGAGTGGAATGAATAAACAAATGAATAAACAAAAAAGCATTTATTTAAGTGCTTACTATGTGCCAGTTACGTGGCAAGGCTGGAGATACAAAGTCAAAAACGAGACAGTCCCAGCCCTTGAGGAGCTCACAACCTTTTTTTTTCTATAGATTTAATTTCATTTTTTCAATTAACAAAAATCTAACTTTTCTCCCTCTAACCTTCCCAACCTCTTTTTTTTTAAAAGGGAAAGGAAAACAAAAGCTTTATGATAAATATGCATAGTTGAGCAACATAAATTCTTGTATTGGCCATCTCCAAAAATTATAGTCGCATTCGGTATCCTAAGTCCATCAACTCTGTTAGGATAATATGTTTGAGCATTCTAACAAGGGGAGACAACATACATAGCTGGACCATTCTGATCAAGCAATTAGCACAGTGCCTGGCAACACAGTAGGTGCTGTTAATGCTTATGGATTTGTTGGTATATATTCCAGCTAAAGTCAGGAAAGAAAGTGTCAACAGAGCCTCAGGGCTGGTGATATGATCCATTGAGCAGCTAACTGATGTACTTTAGACTAGATTATTCCTGCAGAGCAGAGCTAGAGGGAAGGGGGAAAGTAAGGAAGCAGTGTACACGAAAGATGAGTGAGCTAAAAGACTGGATGGAATGTGAAGCATGACGTGAAGGTCTGGTCTGGGTGGGGCCCAGGGCTATGGCTGGCTACATAAGGTAGGCAGATAGAATTTGCTCTTAGTTATACTCACCTTGGGTCGGATTGGGGAGGGGGAGGGGAATTCCAAAATTGATTGGATGAACTCCTTCCAGAAACCTAAGTAATGTTTTCTGGCTTCTGGGATGGATAGCCCAGGTAATGAGAAAAGGGCCAAAAACAAGTGGATGGTAAGATGACCAAAGCAGATGGCTACGTATAGCATGAAGCATAATCTGATGGTCTGGTCTGGGGCCTGAGGCCAGTTGATATAGTGCTCTAGTTGAATGCTTGAAAGAAATGTGCTTCAGTCAGCTTGACTCAGAAATATTTTCATTATACCAAGAATTCCGTAATGGACAGAAATACCATAAAAGTAGCATTTATGGTAATAGGATTTTATTTACAGCATTATTTTTTCAAAGGAAGTATCATAAGATCTTCTAAAAAAAATGTTGCTTCCAAAACCAGTGTATAAAGCTTCATACCTAGATAAATGCATATGTATGTATACAAGCATGCATATAGGCACATGTGTCTCCAGTATATCACCTTCAACACATTACAGGAGTTCAGAAAGGTTGTGATAAGAACAATAATATTCCCATTACATGAGGGCACTGACCTACTGAAAGTGTTAATGACCATTAGCTAAAATGAAGAATAATTGCCTTTTAAAAAGTAAATAACAAAATTAAATGAACACTTATTTACTACACTGATTTTCCCTAGACACAGGGAGAGAAAAGCTTCCAGCCATGAGTCCTTATTTGATAGACTTCATGTAACCAAAGACTGATCTGGGCAAACTCTGGAGCAAAGCTTCCAGCTATGTAGCAGTATCTGAATATGGCACACTTACTGGGTTGGGTGGGTAGGGAAATTCCTTTAGACAGGAACTCCCTAAAGAACCATTAGAGGCCCAAGGAAGTTTTCTGGTGTCACCTCTCACAAACCCTAATCATGCTAAAGAAGTCAGATCTGTCATCAGAGAGAACCAGCCCTTGAAAGCTTTGGAAACAAAAAACCTGACTCATCATTTTCCCTCTCTGGGTGTCGCTTTCCTCATATGTATATCTCTAAGACCACTTCCAACTCTGAATTTTATTTTTCTCACACAAAACACTCCATTTCCCAAATACAAGCATTTTTCTTGGTTGTCTGTCATGTCTGGAATTCTCTCCCTCCTCATCTCTGCCTCCTGGCTTTGCTGTCTGCCTTCGAGTCTTGGCTAAATAAAGTCCAATCTTCTGTAAAAAGTGTCTCCTGTATGTTTTACATGACTGCACATGTATACCCTATATCAGATTGCTTACTGTCTCAAGGAAGGAAGAGGTGAAAAAAGGAAAGGGAGAATTTGCAACTCAATTTTTTTAATGAATGTTAAAAATTGTTTTTACACATAATTAGGGGAAAAATAAAATGTAATTTTTTTAAAAAAAATGTTTCCTAGTCCTCCTTAACCTTCCTCTGAGGCTTATCTCCCTCACTTAAATCCAATGAATTTCAGGAGTTGAAGCCAATTCCCAGTCCAGGAGAGCATTTTAGTATTCACATATCGAGTCAAACACTCTTTGGGGAAGGAATTTTTTGTTTTGGCTTGTCATCCCTCCCTACTCTTACCAGTTTAGGGTGAATTTTAGGTGCCCTGTGAAATTATGAAAGCAATTACTGTTTGGGTGTTTCAGAGTCATGTTTTAAACCGTGACATTCTTTTGAACCTGAGTCGACAACACAGCTTCCTTCTGATCCCTAATCTCACCAAACTCTGAAACACATACACAAAGCCTGTAATGACCTGAGACAGAATAGTTCACGAATGTTCATAGGAACTGAGAGCAGGATGGGACCTTAAAAATTCTCTTACTCCAGCCCTCTCTTTTCTTTTTAAATTTTTAATTGTTCATAATTTCTTCTGTTTTTAACATCACCATCATTTCTGTATATTCCTTTCTTTCCCCTCCCTATAGAGCCATCTCTTATAAGAAAGAATAAAAAATTCCAAATTCTTCAACCCCTGAAATTCCAGAATGGTTGTCCCCATCCACAGTTGCACAAACCAGAGTGCCTGTTTTCCCATAGTCCCTCCAACATTTATAATTTTCCGGTTTTTGTCATCTTTGCTATTCTGATGGATGGGAGATGGAATTTCAGAATTACTCTAATTTGCATTTCTCTAATTAGTGTAATTTGGAGCATTATTTCATATGGCTATAGATAAACTGGATTTCTACCCTGGAGAACTGTTTGTTCATATCCTGAGATCATTTGTCAATTAGAAGCAAAGTGACGGTTTCCTTTTTTTTCCTCATTCCCCTTTTTTCCACCTCTTCCTAGCACCACACAACTCCAAGAGTACCTCCAATCCTGCCCAGACCAATTAAAATTAATACGTTAGGAACAAACTAGAAGGATATAATATCTATGAGGGTAAAGGGAAGTAACACGGGAATAAATGGAAAAAAAAACCATTTACTAGGTGCTTATTTACATTGTGCCAAGCACTATACTAAGCTCCAAGGATGTAAAACTAAAACATGGACAGTATCTGCCCTCAAGGTGCTTACGTTCTAATAGGGGATCACACAAATATGGAAGTAGTGACCTGGAAGAGGGAGGCACTTTGGTCCATATAACAATCATGGTTGGGGGCAGCTAGGTGGTGCAGTGAGTAGAGCACCAGCCCCTGAGTCAGGAGGACCTAAGTTCAAATCTGACCTCAGACACTTGACACAATTACTAGCTGTGTGACCTTGGGCAAGTCACTTAACCCTAATTGCCCTACCTTCCCTCCTCAAAAAAAAAAGCTCTTAAAAAACCCCAATCATCTTCAATATTTATTTAGCTCATTAGTTTATAAAGCACTTTACAAATATCGTCTTATCTAATCCTTACCATCCCAAGGAGGTTGACGTTATGATTATATCCATTTTACAGACGGAGACACTGAGTCAGAAGTTAAGTGACTTGCTTAGGGTCACACAGCTAGTTAAGGGTCTGAGGCCGGTCTGATGTTTGAACTCAGGTCTTCCTGGTTCCCAGTCCAGCTCTCATGCTCTGAAAAAGGCAACAAGTAATTAAGAGCATACTATATAGTCTCCTCTGCCACCCCTACCCCCACCCCCACCAGCAGTACTGGAACCAAGTAGAGTCAGTGGCAGGCCCCACTGACCAACCCCTCCTTCCCACTGCCTTTTCAGAACTTGTTCCAACAAACTGTTAAAACATAGTAGATTACTATGAAGCTCTGGATTTGCAGAGACATCCTCACTCAAGGATATTAAAAAGGCCTATTGCAAATTGGCACTTAAGTGGCCTCCAGACAAAAATCTTGAAAATAAAGGAGGTTCAAACAAGTAGCTGAGACATATGAGGTGTTATCAGATGCTAAAAAGAAATGAGACATCTATGACAAATATGGAAATGAATGATTACATTATGGAGATGAAAGTAATTTTGATAATCCATTGGAATATGGATTCACATTCTGGAACCTAGATGTTATCTTCAGGGAATTTTTTGATGGAAGGGACTTTGAAGAGGGAATCCTGGAAACAGAAGTACAGGTAGAGTACCCTTTTTCTCTGCCTTTAGTGGACTTCCACGTTTTAGAAATGGACTTTCTTCATTTGTAGATACTGGATTCACTTCATTTGGTACAGTAGAGCAAGGAGGCCTTCCCTCCTTCTCTTTTATGTCATTTGGTGCCAGTGGAATGGTAACTTCAAATCCGTATCAACAATGACTAAAATAGTTAATGGTAGAAAAATCACTAAAAAGAGAACTATTGAGAATGGACAAGAAAGAGTAGAAGGTGAAGAAGATGCCAGTTAAAGTCCTTAACAGTAAAATAGTAAGAAGCAGCTGTTATACTTGCATAACAAGTAATTCAACATACACATTTAACAGAAATATTAAGCTATAACAGGCACCATTTGAGGATTAACAGGAACATTTTTTTTAAGATTTCAAAAGAATTCTTTCAGCATAACAGTACCTAATCTAAAGTATTTATAAATGGCCTGATGAAACTACGATTTGTCATAGACTTTTGAGATTATTGTTGGGATTACATTATTAGGACCTTTTTTGTCTTTAAAACTGTTGTGGATCTCTGCATGTACTTTACTTTTTATTAAAATTAATCCAAGGTGAACAATGATCCATTAGTACTAGGGCAAAGTGTGCACTAACTCCAGCATGAATCCTGCTTTTCCATTTTATTTGAAATATGAGCCAAGTAGTAGTTCAAATTTGCTGTTAACGTTGCAGGGTGAATTTTTTTATTTCAATTTTTAAAAGTATTTAGTAGTAAAAGGTGGTGATGCATTAACAGTAATACATTTGTGTTTTGAAATAAACTAAGGATATAGTCTAGTTGTACATGAGTACTGGCAACTAACTAAATTTTGACAATTGTTTAAATATGTAATGTTAAGCCTAGACCAAAAAAAAAAGTTAAACTGGTAAACTGGTTCTTTGTTATTTGTTTTTTTAAAAAAAGAATAAATCTAATGTTTATGTCAAATTCTTTTTCTAAAAAGGAGCCTACTATGTGCTGGATACTATGCTAACTACTGGGCATAAAAAAATTACTCTTTGCCCTCAAGAAGCTCACATTCTAATTGCATATATAAATCAGAGCATTCAAGACAATATATAGTAAATGGAAGATAATTTTAGAGATAGATGGACTGCAGGAGATGAGATTGGGGGAGGGAAGAACCAGGAAAAACTTTCTGGAGGAAATAGTACTTGAGTCTTAAAGGAAATCATGGAGTCTAAGATGACAGAGGAAATCACAAATAAGAAATTCTCAATATATTTCTATAATAGAAGCAAAATTCAGAGGCCAAGTCAGCGTCACCAAATATATCAATTGCTTCTAAATCAATCATGATTGGCTGTTATGATGTTCCCTCAAAAAAAAAATTAAGTTTTTTTTTTTTCCTGGTGTCATTGAAGTACAAGGTCCAGCTTTCTCATTTTACTGATAAGGAAACTAGTGATTGCAACCAAAATGAGACCAGAAACAGCTCTTCTGATTCCCTGGCTAGTATTCCTTTCTCTAGGCAAGAGCAATTACCATTTTGACCCTGGAGTCAGAAGACCTGGGTTCAAATTTCACCTCTGACTACCTAGGTGTGTCATAGCTAGGCGGCACAATGAATAGATTGCTGGTCGGGAATCAGAAAGACTGGGATTCAAATGAGCCCCAGACTCACTAGCTGTGTGACCCTGAGCAATTCATTTAACCTCTGACTGCTTTAGTGTCCTCATCTGTAAAATGGGTCATTGTGACTATCAAATGAATAAAGAGCTTAGCACAGGGTTGTTGTCATCCAGTCCTTTCAGTTGTATCCAACTCTTTGCTACCCATTTGCGGTTTTCTTGGCGAAGATACTAGAATGTTTTGCCATTTCCTTCTGAAGTTCATTTTACAGATGAAGAAACTGAAGCAAACAGAGTTAAATGACTTGCCTAGGGTCCTACAGCTAGTGCCTGAGGCCAGATTTGATTAGCACAGGACAGTAGGTCCTAAAGAAGTCCTTTCTTCTTTCTTTCTTTCCTTCCTTCCTTCCTTCCTTGGAGCAGATGGCCTATAAAAGCCCCTTCTGCTTTAAATCTATGAATTCTTCAGTAAGCACCTAAGCACCCAGACACTCTGCTAAATGTTGATAATTAAAGACACAAATAAAAACAGTCTCTAACCTCAAAGAAATTGTTGTGTAGTCATTGAGTCATATCTGACCCTTTGTAACCCCATGGACCATAGTACACCAGGCCCTTCCACCCTCCACTGTCTCTCAAAGTCTATCCAAGTTCATGTTCATTGTCTCCATAATACTATCTATCCATCTCACCCTCTGCCATTCCCTTCAGTCTTTCCCAACATTAGGGTCTTTTCCAATGAATCCCATCCTCTCATTATGTGGCCAAAGTATTTAAACTTCATCTTCAATATTTGACCTTCCAGTGAATAGCCTGAGCTAATTTCTTTTAGTATTGACTGATTGGACCTCTTGACCTCCTTACTGTCCAAGGGATTCTCAAAAGTCTTCTCCAGCACCACAATTCAAGAGTGTTGATTCTGCAGTGCTCAGCTTTCCTTATATAAAATCTGACGCTGCTTCCATTTCTTCTCCCTCTATTTGCCAGGAAGTGATGGGACCAGTTGCCAAGATCTTATTTTTTTTATGTTAATCCTCAAGCCAGCCTTTATGCTTTATACTTTCACCTTCATCAAGAGACTTCTTAATTCCTCTTAACTATTTAGTAATTTTTTTCAGGTTCCTCTTTATCCAGCATGATAATCACAAATTAACTTCTAGATTCAGAGATGGACATTGTATACAGGATGAAGCAAAAGTCACTATGATATTTGCATGCTTGTAATGCATAAAATAAGCAATTTCTGTCAGTCACTGACAAGTAAATACATTATACAACATTCTTCAACTGTATAAATGACTTTTTATAATTAGTAGTAATTAAGAACCTCCTAGAATAGGTGGTTAATCTCAAAGGAGTTTAGGCAGTGGATCAATCAGGCTCAACCAGTATACTCATGAAAAAATTTTATTAGCCTATACTGAAGACATCAAATAGAACTGGTTGCTATGAAGTTTCCTGCCTTTAAGAAGATTGTCCTAAATCAGAAAACTGAATTTACATAATTTTATAAAAATGAAATAAGATTAAGCTCTATGAAATTTTTGCTCTTCATTATAAAATATTTATTTCTTTTAGGGACATGCTTTGACTGATTCCAATAGCTATGTGGTCTAATTATACAATACCCTTTCCCCAGCAAGGCCTGGACCCTCTTAGCACTTTGTATCTTGTATAAGAAAGGTCATTCTCTGATTTGTTTTAAGTCTATATAATTTTTTTCTCTATTCTCTCTAGATTGTGAGCTGTTGGAGGGGTGGGCCTGAGTCTAGGCCATTTTGTTATCTCCCTTTGGGTTTTATACAGTGCCTTAAATGTAGTGGGGTTTCAATCATTAAATGGTTGCATGAATAAACAGATGAATGAATTTGAATAGGCCTCTTAGTATTTGGGAGAGGTAGAAAGAAAAGTTGAAGTTTTGTTTAGTAAAGCAAACTAACATTTAGAGGTAAGTGTGCCCTATGGCTGAGATGTGTGCTAAGGTATATGTGGAAAGAATGAGGAGGAGAGAGAAAAACAAAGTTATCTGGTTAGCATAAGAACTACATACCTGCATATCTGTTATCCAGCTACTTCAGGAAAAAGGAATTTCTCCACTCTAAGGGGGGGACACAGCCACATTCATGGTTTTGGATTGGGAGATAAGAGAAATGGCTTCTATCTGGGTCACTATTTGTATGACCTTTGGCAAGTCCCTTTATTTCTCTAGGCCCCAATTTCCTTCCTCTGTAAAATGAGGAAATTGGACTAAGAGATCTTTACAATCCCTTCTAACTCTAAAAAAAATCCCAGTATTCCTTCTTCAGAATATCACCTGAATGCTATTTTTCCCAGTGTTCCATTTTAGTCAATTGAAGACAACGAGCTTTTTGACATTGCTAAACTTAAGAGCATCGAGTGTAGGTGGAGAGGAGGGAGACAAAATTATTTCTCTGAAATCTACTCAGATACTCAAGTCTCTCTTTTGAGTGTAATTTTTATTCAGCATTGACACTAGAAGTTTCAAGTTCTTGCCTGTGTTACACATTGACTCCAGACAGAGAAATCAATCTGATTTGGACAGTCAAGAAAAAGCTTTTGGAAGCTTAGGAGGAATTGAAGCCTAGGTTCTAACTTAAAATGCCTCTAAACTTTGGCCATCTCAACTGCATTGATTCTTTTTCCTCTTTTATCCAGTGGTAGAAGTGTAGCTAATGGGATGGGCCAGTTTTTCTTTGCCTGTTGATATTTTACCAAATGCATCAAAAGACCCTTGATATAAAGCCACTCAAAACAGAATGTTCCCATTTCCTTCTTTTTCTTTAACCATAATGTGGTTATAGACATTCCTTCAAGTAATAAGACTGAACCTGGAAACTAAACATGTGCCTACTTCTCATTTGTAGTTCTTTTCTACACAGGTACATACCAATGCAGTAATAGGTCAAGAATTTAAATTAATTGGGAAAAGGTCAGTCCGGATGAGTAGACAGTCTGAGTTTCCAAATGTTTTGAAGAAATAGAATTTTATTACTTTTAGTTACACAGACTAAGGCAAGCTAACCTCTGAGGTAAATTCATTTGAAGATTTGTTTTCGGTAAGAATGCTCAATATTTGTAAATTGTATGTACATAGTTGCATTGTTGGTGTTTTTCAAACAAGACTTTAAAAATTTTTTTTCCTTTTAAACATTACCCTTATAATCCTATAAACATAAATATACACACATGTGTATATATATGTGCATATATATACACATGTGTATGCAAATATATTTTTCCTAAGATATGTGTATGTCTGTCCTAAGATATAGATGTATGATACAAGACAGGGGTGGGGAACCTACAGCCTCTAGACCACATGTAACCCTCTAGGTCCTCTAGTGAGGTCCTTTGACTGCCCTCTAGGCCCTCAAGTGTAGCCTTTTAACAGAATCCATTGGTCAAAGAGCCATACTTGAAGATCTTGAGGGCCACATGTGGCCTCAAGGCCTCAGGTTCCCCACCCCTGATATAAGATATAGATATATAATATAATATATATTTCCTAAGATATGTGTGCATATTTCCTAAGCTACATATGCATATATATTTACTAAGATATATATGTATGTATATTTTCTAAGATATATATATATAAGATATATAAATTTCCAGAGATATATATGTGTATACACACATATACATGCAAACACACACACATATATGGAAATCCTTTCTTGTCCCCCTCAAAACACACCAAACAAAAAAGGTCAACTTCAGTCTTGGCCCATCCCCAGTCTGGGTTACCACAAATACCCAGTTAATGGAGTCAAAACTATGGAGGTTTTACTATGAACACTGTACCATGCATAATGATATAAATAAACACTGGCAAAAAGAGGAAGGCAAGCTTAGAAGCAGCAGTGGAACTGTATAACTCATCAGTTTCGATTACAGAAATGTCCCGCAAAACTTCTTTCTGCATCACATGGACCTCAAATTCCCTGAGTTTCGCTTGATGTTCAGGTTTCAGCCCTAAGTGATCAAACATTCACACTCTTCTCTACCTGCTTTCTCCCCTCATGCTCCAACATCAGCTCTGATTTGCTCAAACCAGCCTCCATTCTGCTCTGACAAAAATGTTTCAAACATCCAGAAGATGCCGGGCCCACCTGGCCTATGAATTGGCTTTGTAACCAGACCTGGGTTTCATGTTTCAGGTGCCTCTGTTTGTCGGTTTGCTGGGCAGCTCTTAGCAGCAGACTTGACGCAGGGCATAGCGCCGAATGGAACGCCGGAAAGTGTGTGTAGGTAAAGCAATATAACAGAAGTCTTTCTAATGAACCATGTAATCAAAACATTTACTTTGACTACTAAAGCTAGTGTGCCAACTCCAATGCCACATGTGTGCTGATGGAGTGGACTATCAAAAGCTACTGTAGTGGGAAGAAATACAGTTTTTAAAATGCATCTAACAGAAAGAAGCCCAGGATCCCTGAATCAATAGCTGACCTGGATACAGTCTATGGAAGAGATGGAAAAACTTGTATCCTGGAAAAGTGATTAGAAAATGGCAAAAAAAAAAAAAAAAAAACCCTCTTTCCAAGATTGGAGATTATTTTTTCTTTTGGTGGAAACTTTGCTGCAGCTGCTGACCATTTGTCCATTATTAACAACAGACCCGTTTTGTTGTGTTGTGTTGTGTTTGGGGCCTTGACAAATTACAGTATCCTGTACTGCTCTCCGTGATTGTTGTGGAAATAAGCAAAAAATGTAACTAGATCCATTATTCATGCAGTTCCTTTTGTACAGACTCCAAATTCTCCTGAGCTCACTTTCCCATAGTTAAAGACTAGATGCGAAGGCCATCTGTCTAGTTTCAATGGTAAACCCCTAGGAAAAGAATTTGGTCTTTGCTGTTATATATTAGTCAATAATGGGAACAAAAAATACATATTCTGGGAGTTCTGACTCTCATCTACATGTGGTTACATAATTGATTGGACTGTAAGTTCTAGAACTGTTTTCCTCCTTGTCCAGCCTCCCTCCCCCACAATTTCCATCACTATTTATCCCAACCTTGGTTTCATGGCTATTCTCAACCAATAATAATTAACACTATCATGAAACTCATTTGTTAGGAACCTAATTTCCAGTCTGGGTTAGTTATTATGCAAAATAGACAATTTTCTATTCTCTAGATCCAGTGATTAGATATGACAATTCTGATCCATTTAGAAAATAAGACTTTAAAAGCATCATATCCACAGAACCTTTTTAATAGCTAAAATTTATAGTGAATTTATATACATTAATATATAAATGTGAAGGTTTACAAAGTGCTTTGGAAATACTATCTCACATTAGCCTAACAACAACACTAGGAGGCAGGTGTTCTTACTATTCCCATTTTACTGGTAAGGAAACTGAGAGACACACCCAGAGTCACACAATTAGTGTCGGAGGTCAAAGCTGAACTCAGTTTTTCCTGACTTCAGGTCTAATGCTCTATCCACTTAGCGACCACTTCTATTGGTCAAATCCACCAGGCAATCTGACACATAAAAGCAAAGGAAGTATAAGTCTTCTTAGTTAATTTTCTTTTCCTACTTTCAGACTCCTTAGAAACTTCACTCTAAACCTAGAAATTAAATTCTAAGATCCTTCTTCCAATACTACTAAAGGTTATGATATCAGCCTCAATGAATAGGACATATTTATGCTTAGTACACACACTGGTACCAAGCTACACAGAGCAGATTATAGATATTTCTTTTGCCCTTTGGATTATTTCCTTTTTTTGGTCTTTGTGTCTGACACATTTCTGTTCTAGAGAATAGAGAACCTTGGACAAGTCATTAATTTCCCTTGCATCATTTTCCTCCCTGTAAAATAAGGGGTTGGACTTGTTGCTTACTGAAATAGTCATTAATTAATCAAAATTTATGCACTAGGAAAACCAGTTTTGATATACACGTAGGTATTTTAAAGACACACTGAATAAATAAATACATCAAAGATTTTTGATGTTTACAGAAATTTTGAACTCTGTTATTCTTAGTAGATGACCTTCACAAGCTATGATCAAAAAATTTTATCTCCTAGTGGGCATCTTTTTGGCCGCTTGCCTTTCTGACTATAGTTAGCTCCATGTGCATATTTGTATTTGTCCATAGACTAAACCATTCCAGTTTGGTCAGGACCTCCCACGGTTGGTATTCCACTGTCATGGTTTGCATGAACTCAGGCTCACCTCTATATCATTTATGTAATATTTATTTATCACATTTACATAGGGCTTTTACGTCTGCAAAGCACTAGTCACATGTTTGATCCTTATCACAACTCCATCAGGGAGGTGCTAATAAGGTAAGGGACTTGTCCAGCTAGGAAGTATTTAAGGACAGATTTAAACTCAAGTCTTTCTGATTTCGAATCCAGTGCTCGAGCCACATCATTTCGCTTCTCCATGGGGCATAGGAAAAAGACTTCTATGAAAGAAACAAGCGTATAAATTAGAGAAATGTTTGAATTATTCCTGTAGCAAATATGGAAACGGTAGGGGAGAATAAATGTACAGACAAGAGCTGGTCTCATATTCAACACTTTCAATTGTCTGAGGGCTAGAAGGAGGAACAGGAATTTCTTTCATACCTGTAGCTGCTTACTCACTGCTCCTGCTCCTTAATAGTCACCCAGGTTCTTTAGTAATTGTCTGCTTTCCCTCCCTCTACATACCTCAGTGCCGATCTTTGGAGCTTCCTTGCTCAACACTACTGATTACTCATTATGTAAACACAGTAAATTGATGATTCAAGGACAATGGGAGAGTTCAGCATAACCCTACCCTATCGGCCCCTTTTGATAAAAAAAATAAGATATAAGGCAGCTTCAAGGGTCAGAGCAGCCAATATTCTGAGTGTGTCAACAATGTGGGTGCTTCCCTAATTGTATTCCATTTTATTACACCAGTTCTCAGGAAGAAAACATGACTTCAAAATGTTAACAACTTTTTATTTTTTTCTACTTAATGGTATTTTATTTTTTCCAATTACATGTAAAGATAGTTTTCAACATTCACTTTTTTGGGGGAATGTAAGGCAATTGGGGTTAAGTGACTTGCCCAGGGTCACACAGCTAGTCTGAGACTGGATTTGAACTCAGGTCCTCTTGACTTCAGGTCTGATGCTCTACCCTCTGCACCCCCTGGATGCCCCCTCAACATTCACTTATATAAGATTTTGAGTTCCAATTTTTTTTCTTCATCCTCTCCTTTCTTTCCTTCCCAAGACCACACATGATCTGATATAGGCTATACATGTACAATCATATTGAATAGCTTTTTAAAGAAACTGTTACAGGAAAAGCCCAAAAATTTAAGTAGGTTCGAGAAGATTTTAGATTTGAATATATAGCCCAGAGTATCGGAGATTTAGAGGTAGAAGGAACCTTAGTGACTATCTACTCCAGAGAAGTTAAGTGACTTGTCAAGGGTTACACAAGTAAGGGACAGGGGCAGCATTTGAACTCAGGACTTCCTGACTCCAGGCCCAGAGTTCTTTCTACTATGGCATACCCCCTTCTTGTGATAAATCCCAATGGGTTATTGAGGGAAGCTGAAAATGTTTTCTGTGAGCATATATAAAGTAATGGGGTTGTTTTAAATTTTAATAAAGCATAAAATAAGATTAGGATATCAGCTATTATAGTACTCCTTGACTTTTTGAGGTGATATTGAATCCATCCAAGCCCTTATATACTGCTTTGCTTAGTGCCACCATCAGAGGCAGAATGAAACTGATTGGATTATCCATATGACATTTTGTGGTGGCTTTTATCTTCTTAAATTAAGAAACCCAAAATAAGGAGAAAAGGGAATAAGTATTTATTCCCTACTATAGCATATCTGCTATGTGCCAGGCACCAAGTTAAATTCTTTTTTTAGAAATATTGTGTCTAATATGACAAAAAAGGAAAATGTTGGATATTGGAGGGGATATGGGAAAACTGGGATACTAATGCACTATTAGTGAAGTTGAGAACTGATCCAACCATTCTGGAGAGCAATTTGGAATTATGCCCAAAGGGCTATGAAGCTGTGCGTAACCTTTGATACAGCAATATCATTGCTAGGTATATATATCCCAAAGACATCCGAAAAAGCAAAAAGTACCTATTTGTACAAAAATATTTATAGCAACTCTTTTTGTGGTGGCTAAGAATTGGAAATCAAAGCGATGCCCATCAGTTAGGGAATGGCTAAATAAGCTGTGGGTATTTGATTGTAGTGGGATAATAATATGCTATAAGAGATGACAAGCAAGATGGTTCCAGAAAAACCTGGAAAGACTTACATGAACTGATGCATAGTGAAGTAAACAGAACCAGGAGAACCTTCTACGCAGTGACCGCAATATTGTTTAATGAAGAACAATGACTCAGCTGTGAATGCCTTAGCTGTTCTCAGCAATACAATGATCCAAGACAATCCCAATGGACTAATGATGAAGCATACTGTCCACCTCCAGAGAAAGAACTGATATTGATTGAATACAGACTAAAGCATGCTATTTTCACTTTCTTTTTTTCTTTTATTTGAGTATTCTCATACAAATGACTAATATGGAAATATTTTACATAATTGCACATGTGTAACCTATATCTGATTGCTTCAGGGAGAGGGGGAAGGATGGGAGGAAGGGAGAAATAGAATTTGGGACTCAAAACTTTAAATAAAAATGTTAATAAGTTGGAAAAAAAAGAAAATAGAATGGGAAAATATTTAATAAAATAAATAAAAATACAATAGAACAATAAAAAAGAAATATTATCTCATCTAATTCTCACAACAGCCCTGCAAAATAGATGATATTCTTATTCCCCTTTTTAAAGATGAGATAGCTGAGGTAGATAGAGGTTAAGTGACTTGCCCAGGGTCACACAGCTAGATATCTGAGGCCAGATTTTATCTAAGGCCAGATTTAAACTCAGGACTTCCTGACTCCAGACCCACCTCTGTCCACTATGCCACCTCACTGCCTCTGCAGTTTGTTTTCATGGTGATTTAGTTTATTTTGTCAAAATTTGGGGGTACCTTTTTCACTAATCACCATTTCACTCATGGTTCAATCTCTAACATATAACAATGGAAAGAAACCCCAAACTCCAGTGGTACTTTCTCTCATATTCATCTAACTTGTCTCTTAGACTCTTTTCTCCATGCAAATAAGTTTTTTTTTTCCATTTGTGCCCTTTTCTGGGCTTCTCTTCTCCTTCCTCTTTTTTCTTCCTCTCTTTACCTTTGTGTCTTTCCGCCTCTTCTTTCACTTCCCATTTCTTCCCTCAACTGGTGTAAGCCCTGTACTCCCCCGTCCTCTGAGAGTCACAGTCATATAGCACTTCTCCTGCATCTATTTGCCAACCTAAGCAAGTCTGTCAGATACCCTTGCTCAGCATTGTTGAAGAAATGAAACCTTTCATCAGCTGGTGTGTCCTGTGGAACGATGTCATTGGAACAAGGAAAATCGTAGAACCCATCTCGTTGTTGTTTTTTACAGTTTCTTTGATATTTATGTGGATTAGATTGGCAACAATACATTGCCATAATGCCATGGTAGTGGCAATAGAAGAGTATATGCAAAACAAATGGTGTCATCTTGAATTACATGACTCTTAGGTTACAGTGCCAAGAATTTACATGTAGTATACCACCATGATGTATCAATGTGAAAAATCTAGTCCCTGGATTAGAACATATGTATAAGATATTATTTTAGAGTATAGCTGATAGACACGTCAGGAAAGAAACAGGATCAAAGATATGAATTATGTGTCCATTCATATTTTTATTTTCAAAGCTAATTGTTCATTTATTTTAAAATCTATACTATTCCTTGGTCATAGACTCTACTAAGTAAAAATTATTTGTATGACTTCCCCAGAGTCATACAACTAGTAAGTTGTCTGAGGTCAGATTTAAACTCAGTTCTTCCTCACTGTACACTTCGCACTCTATACACTGGGCCTTTTAGCTATGCAAATGAGAGAATTGTATTAGACTCCCATTCCTTCTAATTCTAAATTCTATGAATTGCATGATCCTATGACTGAGGCAAAAACCTTTCTATTTAACAAATAATTAGCCTTGGAAATAGAATTGTACGCAATTGCATAAATTAATCAGTTCTTTAATTAAATTTTCCTGTTGGGAGCATTAGCCTTCTTAGAATATTATCTAAGACACATAAAGAATTAAGAATGGTCATAGCTAAGGCTAGATTGGAGAAAGTTTCTAATCCAAATGATGGGACCTATTTGCATATAAATGAATTAATCACCTAAAACAAAGACTAAAACTTGTTAGGCCTTAGGAAAAGAATAATTATGACAAATGACATTTGCATAGAGATTTAAAATTTGCTAAGTGTTTTACATATATTATCAATCAATCAATAAGTGTTTATTTAGTGCCTATGATGTGACAGGCACTGTACTAAGTCCTAGTGATACCAAAAGAGGCAAAAGACAGTACCTGCCCTTAAGGAGCTTACAGTCTAATGGGGGAGACAATAAACAAACAAATATATACAAAGCTATAAATAAATAAGGAAAACAGGGATAAATAGGAAATAATTCACAGAGGTAAGGTTTCCTGTAGAAAGTGGGATTTTAGTTGGGACCTAAAGGAAGACAGGGAGGTTTTTAATCCAAGGAGAGAAGAGTATTCCAGATGTGGGGGCCAGCCAAAGAGATTACTGGAGCCAAGAGATAGAGTATCATGTATTTGTATTTGATCCTAGAGGCAATAGGAAGCCACTGGAGTTATTGGGGGGAAGCCAGCATGTGTGTGTGTGTGTGCGTGTGTGACATGGTTGGACTTGATTTTTAGGAAAATCACTTTAGTGGCTGCATGGAAAATGGATTGGAATGGGAAGAAACTTGAGGCAGGCAGACCCACTAGTAGGCTATTGCAGTAGTTTCAGTCATGAGGTGACGAGTGCCTACTCAGAGCGATAGCAGTGTCCCAGGAGAGAAGCCAGCATATTCAAAAGATGTTGAGAAGGTAAAATGTACAGGCCTTGGCAAAAGATTAGATATGGGGGGTGAGGGATAGTGAGGAGTCCAGGACGACTGCTAGGTTGTGAGCCTGTAAGACTGAAAGGATGGTGTTGCCTTCTACATTAATAGAGAAGGAAGAAGAAAGATAATGAGTTCTATTTTGGACATGTTGAATTTAAAATGTCTACTAGGAATTCAGTTTGAGATGTCTGAAAGGTAGTCGGAGAGGCAAGATTGAAAGTCAGTAGTGTGGGGCAGAAAAGGTAGATCTGAGAATCATCATGATAGAAATGGTAATTAAATCCACATGACCTGATGAGATCACCTAGTAAAGTAGTATAGAGGGAGAAGAGGGGCCAGGACAGAACCCTGACATTATCTCATTGACTGTAAGTTCCTCAAAGATAGAACCTGTCTCTGCTTCTATTTGATATCTCAGTGCTTGGCACTGTAAGCTGTTAATAGACTTTTATTCTTCAATTCATTCATGTTTATTATTATCAGGTACTGTTTTACAGGTGGGGATCCCCAGTCTCAGAGAAGTCAAGTGTGAGTTGGCCCTGTTTTCAAAGTTAGTGGCAGAGGAAGCATCCGGACCCACATCTTTCTGACTTTCCAGCATTCTATCTACTAAAGCATGCTACCTTTCTAAGAAAATAGACACTCTTACTTTGTATTCAGGATTTAGTGGTTGGTGCGAATAGTTCTATCACCTCCTTCCGACTCACCGGAACCTTCTGTTCCTGCTTCTTGTACATTGTTTTAAAATGTACCTACTCTAAGAAAAGGAAAAATTCCAAATCTAAGATACCTCAAAATTCTGTTTCAGTTCATTTATTGAACACTTTCCAGGGCTGGCAGCATTCAGCTTTTCACATTCCAGTTCACCTATATCTTTTTTCTACTGTGTAAAACTGCTTTAACCTGGCAAACACTGCAATTTCTTGCAATTAAATTAGTTAAATTAGCAGTATATAAGTGTCTTATACACATACACACATACACATTCATGTATGTGTATATATACACACTTATCAGTCTATACATAGCTATGAATATGTATTGTATTATATATGGCTTCATATGTTCTGGGACTGACTTGGGCTGGTACCATGGCTGAGGCTTGAGATCGGAACAAAATAAAACACTTATAAATCATATAACTTAGAAAAAAAGGACATTTACTCAACAGTAGCATGAAAAAGATATTCATCAAAGACATAGCATTGGTTGACTTAGGTACAAATCTCCTCTCACCTCTGTACTTTTCAGGGTAGTGAGGTAGTTAGATAGGTGAATTGCTTCCAACAGTGAATCACCAAGTACTTGTGAGCTGGGCATTTACGCCTTAGGCAACTGGGAAACTAAGTCAACATTAAAGCCTTAAGTCCAGATAATGGTTTCGTTGCATCTTGAGGTGAAAATTAGCCTAAGTGGCAGGGATGTTCTAATTTTGCTGCCATGGGTCCCAACCAGATTATTAGTAAATATGGCTACTGTCACAATATGCATATATGTATTATGCAGCTATAACAGTAGCCATAACCAAGGACAAAGACAGAGATAGCCTTCACTAAAGTCCTACTGCTATGCCTCATCTTGATGTGGAGGTGACCCTGGCTTCTCAAAGTCTGTGAAAGCAAAATACAAACTCCGGAAGGTCCTAACTAGCTGGAAATGCTTTGAGTATAATCTTTGTGCAATGGACTTCGTCATCTGAGGAACAACATACTAAATTGAGAGAGGGGCTAGTCATCAGATTGTCCATGGATTAAACAAGAGATTAAGTGACTTGCCCAGGGTCGCTATGTAACAGAAGGAGGACTTGAGTCAGGTCTGGCTGGCTTACTCTTCATTGTGTAGATAGATGCTGCTATATAAATATATATATATATATATATATATATATATATATATATACATATATACATACATACATATATATATATATATATATATACATACATATGAGAAATAGGGTGGTACAGTGGATCGAATGCTAGAACCCAAGTCAGGAATTCATGGGTTCAAATCTTGCCCCTAACACTTATTAACTGTGAGTATACACAGAAAGCATGGAGCCTTTCTGATCCTTAGGCAACTCCTCAAGTTTTATCTACTTAATTATAAATAGGACATAATCTGCATAGGTATAAGGAATTCCAATGCCAGTGAAATCACAGATTCTTCATATATAGGTGTCAGTACACACACACACACACACACACACACACATACATTCATGCAAAGAAATATTCAAGAGAAGTAACAAAGGGCCCAGTTGAAGCATTGATCTGATAGTCTTGTAATATTTTTAAAATAGAAGATTTTTGGTTTCCATAAAAAGTTCTCCTTAGCATAATGTGAGGAATATAAAAAGAATAGACAGCTATCTATATAGCATGATAGGATTAGAGTTATGAAGTCCTCCCTGCCCTCAAATATCTCCTCCAACTGACCCCTATAGTTCCACTCTACCTTCTACTTGGCCTGAAATTCCCACCACTCCTATGGGTCTGGCAACAAAGGTGGTACTATTCAAGAGACCATTGTCAAAATATTAATTAATTACTTAAGAGAAGATACAGGACTGTGAAGGAAGAAGGTCTCTTCTGGTCCTCACCCATGATCATAATAATACTTATTTTAACAGATAATCTAATTATCAAATGAAAGACATTGAGAACCTGATTCTAACAAGAGGAGACATATGATTAAGTTTCAATGTAATATTGGGTACTAACCAGAGAAGGTAGGTCCCCAGAAAATTTAGGTTGCCTAAGGAGATCCCAAGTAAGAATTGTGAAGAGCAAAGAAATATTGTTTACAATTCAAATGGATCACCCTTGGTAAGGCAAGAATTGAGGAGATCAACATGAAGTATGCATTCTGACACTACAACTAAGGCTATTTGAATTCACTTGTTGACATCTGAATGTTCCTGAATAGGTTTTTTCTGTCTATGAGGATAAAAAGATTTGATATTTGTATGTACAAATAAGTAACAGCACTAGATTATACACATTAAAAATACCTGGTGCTTCAAGGAAAGAGAAAGTGCATTAAATGACAGGAAGAAGTTTACCTACCATCATACCATAAATATCTAACTGTGCTCCCACTGGCCCTCACCAACTGTGTTTCCTTAATTTTAGAAGTCTCCTACATCCCAGTTCTATATACACTCTTAACAGTCAGACTAGCTTTTGTAAAGGAATAGTTACTTTAAAGGTGTAGGAAAAACATATAAACATTCCCCTCTCCAGCACCTGAAGGGCATAATTCTCTTTCACACTACTTCAGTCCTTGGGGAAGAGAGAGGGTTAGATTCACAGCTTAACTCAGTTCTTTTATAGCATGATCCCACCAAGTTCCAAGTCCAATGCCTCCCTGGGCTTGCTTCCCAGCACTTTCCCTTCTTAGGGTTTCCCTGCTGGGCAAACAGCAGCATCAGGCCAGAAATCCTGTCTCCAAGATCAATTGCCCTAAGCTCTGGTTCTAGGCACACCACTGGGCACCCAGAACTGAAAATGACAAGCAGAATTAGATCAAAACACCAAATGCAATTCTTGGCTACAAAAGGCCTAAAAAGGAGAGAGGGAAGATAGTTCTTTCCCCATACCCCGCTCAGTCCATGGTGCCCATGCTGTGGATAAACTGGGCCTTCATCTTTCAGAATAAGCCTGGAAAAAGAGCAAGACTCTCTCAGTCTGGTAATTTTTAAAATTCCAGATGTTCCAGCTACACAGCCACTGGATAGAGCCTGCTTTTTCGCACATAGTAGAAAGCAGTGTCTTCTCCCAAAAGCCGGTCCCTACATCTCTTACGTGGGTGCCTCAATCTGGGTATGTTCAAAGCCCAGTTACACATACATGCAGTCACCTCAACTATTCAGGGCAAAATTATTTTGCTTTTAACAAAGTTTAAGGGCAGCTGGATAGACTTGGAATTGAAAGACCTGAGGTCAAGCTATTACTAGCTGTGTGGCACTGGGAAAATCACTTAATATATTTTTTTAAAAAATACATTTTTATTGATATTTTTGTTTTTATATCTTCTAAATTTCCCCCTGTATCTCTGCTTTCACCTTCTCAGGAAGCCATCTGTAACAACAACGTTACTTGCAGCTACTGTGGCTGTGTAAGGCCAATAACACCAGCATATAGGAGGGCTACTAGCACAGATTCTTTGATCTGCTTTTCTAAGGAAAGCAACTTTAAGGGGTTTACAATCTCACTTTAATTAAACATACATATATCATTCACTTAGTTCAGGGGGAAAAGTCAGCATCCTGAACTTCAGAGAAAATACAAATGGAAATTACAGAGAAAACATAAACAGAACAAATAACGCAAATCAACAGACAGGCTTCTAGCTGCCTGACCGAAGCTATATATACACAGTTACCAGACAGACAAGCACCAATATCTGGGTTTTCAAAGTTGGGGGGCTCCTTCATGGCTACCCAGAGTCTCCATACCAACATTCTTCCAATGAGTGAGCCCCCAAAATAAAACACCAACCTCAGATCTTATATACATGGCTCAGGTCCCTGGGGTACTTGATTATCTCAGTGCAGAGAAGCACTCAAACAAAAAACAGCAAAAAGTACCATTTTGCTTGCCATTAGATTTGCAAGGCAAGACTCATCAAAGGTATTTGATTACCTCAGTGCTGAGAAGCACTCCAAAACAAAAGACAAAAGGGTCCCACTTTACCTGCCCCATTCAAACAAAGGCAAGACTCATTAAAGGTGTTTGATGTCCTTAGCATTCCAAAAGAGAAGAGCAGCAAAAAAGTCCCATCCTAATTACCATAACACCATCCCATATAAAAAGAATATTTTGTTAGAGAAAAAGAAGAAAAAATGGCAAAATTGATCTGTTCATTAAAAAAGTCTGACAATATATGCAATGTTTCACATTTATGGACCCTGCCCAACACACACACACACACGTTTTCTGTTGTTTTGTGGTACTTTCACTTAATTTCTGAGCCTCAGTTTCTTCATCTGTAAAATGGAGATATTTCTTGTATTCCTTGCCTCATTGAGTTGTTGTACAGAAAATACTTCATAAATCTTAACTGTAAAATGCAGATGAATCAAAAGGCTCCTATTAAATACCTACTGTGTGCTAGGCCTGGGTTTTCAGGCTAACACTCTCTCCTTGTTCTCTTCCTATCTATCTGATCTGTGTTCAGTTGTTTTGTTTTGTTTTTTTTGTTTGCTGGATCCTCATTCAGATCATGCTCTCTAACCGTAAGTGTCCCACAGAGTTCTGGCCTAGGCCCATTTCTCTTCTCTGTCTATATTATTTCAGTTGGTGATCTCCTCAACTCCCATGAATTTAATTACCATCTCTATGGCGAAGATTTTCAAATGTACCTATCCTGCCCCAACCTCTCTGCTGACCTCCAATTTTACATCTCCAACTGCTTTTCAGACATCTCAATCTGGATGCATGGTAGACATCTAAAATTCAATTTGTCTGAAATAGAACTCATTATTTCTCCCCCTTCAAATCCTCTCCTTCCTCCCACCTTCCATATTAAGGTAGAGGGCACCATAATCCTCCCAATCCCTCAGGCTTGCACCCTAAGATTCATTCTGGACCCCTCACTATCTCTCACCCCACCCCTCCATATCCAATTTGTTGCCAAGGCCTGTCGCTTTCACCTTTGCAATATATCATCTTTCCTCTGACACTGCCTCCAGTCTGGTGCAGGCCCTCATCACCTCATGCCTGGAATATTGCAATAGCCTCCTGGAGGTTCTGACCACCTCAGGTCTGTCCCCACTCCAATCTATCCTCTATTCAGCTACTGAAGTGATTTTCCTAAAACTCAAGTTTAACCATGTTACCTCTCTTCTCAATAAACTCCAGTAGTTCCCTCTCATCTCTGGGATCAAATACAAAACACTCAGTCTGACATTCAATGTCTTTCATAACCTAGCCCCCTCCTACCTTTCCAGTCTTCTTATACCTTACTCTCTACAATGTAATCTTCTATCCAGTGACACTGGCCTCTTTGCTGTTCTATGAGCAAGACATGCATCCCTTGGCTCCAACCGTTTTCTCTGCCTGTCCACCATGCCTGGAATGTTTTCCCTCTTCATCTTCACCTACTTACTTCCCTAGCTATCTTTATGTCTCAACTAAAATCCTGTCTTTTATAGGAAGCCTTTCCCAAACCCTCTTAATTTTAGTCTTTCCCTCCATTAATTATTTCCTATTTATCCCCTATGTAGCTAGTTTGTATATATTTATTTGTTGTCTCCGCCATTAGATTGTGAGTTTCTAGAGGGCAGGGCCTGTCTTCTGCCTCTTTTTGTATCCCCCATGCTTAGCACAACACCTGGTAATTCAATTTACAGTTGCATCTGACTCTTTGTGACCTCATTTAGGGTTTTCTTGGCAAAGATACTGGAGTGGTTTGCCATTTCCTTCTCCACCTCCTTTTACAGATGAGGAAACTGAGGCAAACAGGGTTAAGTGACTTGCCCTGGGTCATACAGCTAGTAAGTGTCTGAAGTCAGGAAGATGAATTTTCCTGAATCCTTGCCTATGTTCTATCAACTGCACCACTTAGGTGCCCTGCCTAACATATAAAAGATGTGTAATGTGTTTATTAATTCATTGTTTGACCTGCTATGTGTCAGACATTGTGCTAGTCTCTGTAGATCTAAATACAAAAGTAAGAGGGTCCATATTCACAAAGAGCTTGTATTCTCTTAGTCTGAATTGAATTTGACTTCAAATTCAGTTCTCTTTCCATTGCACACATGATTTCACTGTTACAAAAAACAACAAATAAAAAACTCACCAATACAAAAAAAATTACCATTACAAAAAAAATCTCCCTACTTATAAAAAAACCCACAAAAATGAGAAGAAACTGGCATAAATTATAGGTGTTAGATATTTAAGGAAGAGATTGACAAAGAATCTCCAACCGCAGAGACATTTAGAAACAGAGTCAGTTGGTTTAGATATTGAGCTGGAGGCAGGGGGTTGAATTGAATGATCCGTGCAGAGTTCCCTGTTATTAGAATTATGAGGGTGGGATTATGGAATAATGAAAAGAAATCCTGGCTGGCAAGACAAAGAGCCTGGCTTCAAATCCCATCTCTCGTGCTTCCTCCCAGTGTAACCTTGGACAAGTCTTTTAACCTCATCAGGCCTTAGTTTTCCCTTCTGTAAAGTAAGGAGGGTAGATGAAATTATCTCTGATATCCCTTTCAGTTCTATGACTCCCAAAATTCATTTGCAAGCTCAGGTGTTACACTAGATCTAAGAACTCTAAGGTCTCTGATAACTAAGATTTTTTTACTCTACTGAAGTCTCTTCTAGATGGACATCACTGAAAATGTTGCCTCTTAGACCCACTATTCCAGGATCCTTTATAGTCTCAAGTTGAAAGTTTGAAACCCTGGGAACTTTGCCTACCAGGGACTTTTTCTTTTGGGACAGTCACTTAGTATCTTGAGAGAAACATTGTATATGCCCTGCTTTTCACGGTGTGATATGAACAAAACCTTCAACCTTGTTGAAATCATTTGTCTTCCAAGTTTTACTGAACATGAAGATCGTAGAGCGAGGAGAGATAAGAAGGATGAGGTGGTGGTGCTATTTTTCTTTTCCCAAGGACCTTTTGATGTATGTGAGGCCTATTTGGAAAATAGACTATTCTCCATGGATAAACTCAAGCAAACTGTTCCATGGATGTTGCATAAGTCACAGTTTAATTTAAGGGGGTGAGGAATTTGGCATAACTGTCTCTTCAGATTATGACTCTTTTCAGACAGTACAAATTTAGAAGACAAACTCTTAGTAAATAAAATTCAGTGTCACAAAAATGTATTTCCCTACCAGTAGCTATACCGACATTACTAGAACACTAATGGTGACAGATTCACTTTTGTTAAAAACTTCTACTTACAGCCCTATTATGGTTGATGAATTTCCAGAGCAGGGTTTTAGGAGCATGCTGCTAATTCTTAGACCAAAGCAAATCATGTAACTGAGGACGATACTATTCTTTACAAGTATACTCTGTTCAGTTTCCATGTGACTTCCCTTTTCCTCAAGGACCCTTCAGGGCAAATTGTCACTGGCTATGTAGTTATAGGATCTGTTTTCAAGTCCTCCCTCAAATTCATTCTACTTGGGTGAACTTTGATTCAACCTTTCTGGGTGGGCCTGTGTTTTGATCTGTAAAATGGGGGTGAGGGTGGACTAGATGGCCCTTGAGGTAACTGGTCCCTCCAACTCTAGATCTAAGATCACATGTTCCAATTCTTCAGCTTAATTTATTTCACTGAAGCCACCTATTATTATTTATCTTTATACACATAAAATTTTCCTCACCCCAATCTTTTTACTAGGCAGGCCTATAGACCCAACTAATAATTAACCTTTCATTGGTTGACTCTGCAAGATTCTCTCCTTATGTGATACACTTTTTAATAAAATGAGTAGTAGCTGTGCTATGACACAGTCTGGAAATTGTAAGAGGCAGACTCCTGACTCTTAAAAACGGACCTTTACTTAGTGTTACAACACTAAGTAAACAAGGCTTAATGAACATAGACTAGAAGTCCATTTTATGCCGTAATGTTTTCCTCCTGTTTTTCCACTTTTTTTTTAGCATTTCTATGACAGTGGAGGAAAAAGATAGACCTTTGCAAATATTTGTGGAAGCAGAGACAGTTTATTGATATAGTAATAATTTCTGGTTCATATACATTAGCTGGGTGACTCCTTCCTGGAAACCTGATCAACATCTACGGATATGAATTACTTCTGATGTGCTGCATGAATGTTGCTAAAAATGATTATTTTGGTTGTACCAGTTTTTGTTGTCTTAGTTCCTTTAGCAATGTACATCAGTACTCTAGAGTGAAGTTATTCTCATTCTGGTCATCCCTTGGACCTTCTCCTCTAAACCATGCTGATACTATATAGACCATTTAAGTTATTTCCATTTAGGGTAATAGGGGGAATACATGGCAATTAATCAGGGACTTGAGATACTAAAGGCAGGAGAAATAGGAAACTGCAAGAAGCTGCTGATTGTTGAATGGAAAGGCTGGAGGAAAAAGAGTTGAGTGATATATTTGTTTTATAAGCATGAAGAGGAAAGGTACTTCAGAAGAAAGTTTCCAAAGTATGGGACTCTAGACCTATAGTAGAACTCTGAGTAGGACTATAAAGTAGAACACTAAGAAGGAAGTGAAGATATGACCACTTATGGAATATGGATAGTGGGTATTCTTTTTCAGATGTGGCTTAGACTAGATGGCTGCCAGAGCCCTTCCAACTCTGAGATTCTGCTGTTTTGTGATTTTGTGCCTGAGATATTGGTTTGATTTAATCAAAGAAATAGATTTGGCATGGGAAAAAGAAAAGGTGGATACAAAGAAATGCTAGGACAAGAAAGAGAGAGTGGTATGAGAAAAGATATTATACACAGATACAATCTGGTAAAAATCCTTAAAATTAAATATTAGTAATTTGAATGTGAAATGGTGAGAAAGAACTGATGAACTGACTATCCAGGACTGACTATATGTAGGAATAAACAGGTTTTTGAGAATGACTTCAAGATTTCATTTCTTCCTTCCTTCTTTCCTTTTTTCCTTCCTTCCTCCCTTCCTTCCTTCCTTCCTTCCTTCCTTTCTTTCTTTTTTTCTTGCCTTTTCTTTTTCTTTTTTTTGGAGGCAATTAGGGTTACATGACTTCTCTGGAGTCACACAGCTAGCAAGTGTCTAAGGACACATTTGAACTTCCTCCTGACTTCAGGAGGAAGATTTCATTTCAAAGAGCAAAATGAGAAGTTCAATAAGGAGAAGAAAAGATAGCTAATATGTTGATAAGAGAGCTTAGTACCCAAAAAGATCTCAACAATGAATGTTGAGCTTAATCTAATGACGTGAAATTTAATTGAGATAAATGTAAAGTCCTATACTGGAGCATCAAAAAACCATCTGAGTAAGTACCAGAGGTGTATTTAGATAATTGCTATGAATGATCAGCAGGGTTTGGTGGACTACAAGTTCAAGATGAGCCAATAATGTGATATGGTAAAAACTCCTTATAGCAACTCTCTATGGCCATAAGTTGTAGAACAGATGGCTATCTCTATTAGTAGAGTGAGATTCCACACTTGGGACTTGTTTACGCTGAATAAATCATGTGCTCAGATCAAAAATAAAAATAAAAAGCTAATGTGACCCTAAGCAACATTAATAGAGGTATTGTGTTCGGGATGGAGATAGTTCTATTGTATTCTGGAATACACCTGGAGTACTTTGTTCATTTCTGGACATGACAATTTAGGAATGATATATGTCCAAAGGAGAATGTTCATATTGAGGAGAAGACAACCCATGCCACATGAGATTCAAAGGGACTGGGGATGTTCAGCCCAGGAAGAGG
Organism: Trichosurus vulpecula; assembly: GCF_011100635.1. NCBI lineage: Eukaryota > Metazoa > Chordata > Mammalia > Diprotodontia > Phalangeridae > Trichosurus > Trichosurus vulpecula. Next base: position 151,500,709 of record NC_050579.1, on the reverse strand, counting down.
GAGACATGATAAGTGAGCAGGTCTCTGAAAAGCTATCACATAGAGGGATCATACTTACTCTGCTTGGCTTGCGAGGACATAGCTAGCAACAATGGGCAGAAACTGCAGAGAGGTTTATTTCATCTTTCTGTTAGGAAGCTAAAAGCTTTCATGGAATAGCCTGCCCTAGGAAGCCATGGGTTACCTATCAGTGGAGGTCTTCAAAGGGAGGCTGAATGACCACTTGTTGGGAAACATTGTTGGTGAGATTCCTATATAGTCAGGAGATGAATTCAATGGATTAGATCCCATCTAGCTCTGAAAGTGTGTAATTCTGTGATGAATTTAGGCTTTTTTTTTGCTCTGACTAATAGACAAGTAGGCGACTACGAGAAAGGTAAGAGGAAAAGAGAGCCTGAAAAAGGGAAAACTTGGGCAAACATGTAGGTTTGGAAATCATCCATATGCCTTTAATGCAAAAAAAAAAATCTAGCAGGAAGCATGCATAGGAAATAAAAGGAGTAGAGACAAGGACCAAACCATAGTAATAGAAGTGAAAAGAAGGCAGTTTCCAAAGGAGATATTCAAAGGAAGAATTAAAGGATTAAGCTTGAAGAATAAATAAAAAGAGAGGCAGAAGAATACAGTGCCATGGCTAACTAGAATGGAGAGGGTTTTTTTTAAAGGAATAACAAATAGCCTAGGATTAATCTTAGAATGCTTCTACCCAGCAACTTCATAAAATATGAAACATGCCATACTTCAAAAGTATATATTATGTTTCTAAACTACATAGCAGCACTAATACCAAAAAATAAAAAAAAAACCATAGAAATAGAACAGCTTGCTGTTAAAGGTGAAACCATTTTAAGGGGTGTGGAGTGGAGGTGGAGAAGAGCTCAACCAATAATTACAACTGTAGTTTCTCTGTTCACTACAAAGAAAAACCAAGAACACCAACTTAAACTTTTCCACTAATTCTGAGGACCCAGCACATCCCTCACACATTAACATGTTATTGCTATTTGGAATTCTGTAGTGTTCTATTTATGTGGCTGAGATCTGCAGTTCAAATGTATTTAGTAGTAATAGTCCTGCAGCTTTGTTGCTTTCAAGAAATACAGTGTGCAGCAGCAGAATTACTCCAGTGCTTAACATATTCCAGTTTTCAGTGGCTAAGTAGATCGAGCTCGCTGTACAAATGGCTTGTGAGGGCACTGAATGTGACTGCAGAGGAAGGAACTATTGAAAAGGGTCCCCAGTGTAGCTCAGACACACAAAGAGACATCACATTCCAAGTGAAATAAAAGAGAATCTCCCATAATAGAGATCCAAAAGTCTAGCTTCAGAAAAAGTGGTGGGTTTTTTGAGCTTGTCTTTAGAGGGAGGGAAGAAAAGTATACTTAGCCCCTGTGCAGAAAGAAAAAGCAACCTGCAAGAACATCCTTACCATCTATAGTTTTCCCCTATAACTTAGAAGAGAAATCTTTAGTGCCTTTATCGAAAAGAGATACAACATTTCTTAATATTTATTCTGAAAAAGATTTCCCCCTCCCATCTGCTTATTTTGCCAATAAATGGGTGCACTGTTAGTATTATGAAAGGAGATCAGTGTGTACTCATGTACCCAGGGTATACATTCCCACATCTCTCAGCAGCATGTCCAAGCAGAAGTGATCTGCTGCCCATTCTTGTCCCCAGACACATGCAGGTAGAGCATACTATGACCCATTTACTCCTGGCAGGGCAGCCTCTTTTTATATTCCCTTCTGTAGTACTTTGGATGTCTGTTTAATTGTTAGCTCAATACAAAGCATGCTTTTGCTATGACAGATGCCCCCAACTCCTTCTCCCCACTGAGCTCATGAAATCACAGCTGTGTTGTACCACAAGTACAGTGTTGTCAAATCTTTGCTTTGTTTAATTATTCAAGTTGGTTCCACCACAGAATTAAACTGCCTGGGGACATTCTGTGGGATTTAGGCACAAAAAGCACACATGACCATGTTGGTGCCAACACTCGCAGTGTACTGTACCAGAACACGGCTTCTCACAGTCATAGCTACCAGCACTCCCGCTCATCTCTGGGAGCTTAACTAGATGGAACAGATGAATCAAAGCCTGATTTGTTCCTATTCTGTTTCATACCATGGCCGTCTGGAGACCCTCCACTTGCTTAAAGCTTCTACAAATCAAAACCTGAATCCAAAAGATACTTTCTCAAACTCCAGGTCTTGCTAACCTACAGTACAGAACACCATTTTCCTGAATGTAATGGAAATGCCAAGATTGATTTCACCCTAATATTTTTCTTTCTTCAGATAACTTATATCTGCCCCTTCCCTACCTCCATTCCCTACCCCCCCCAAGTAATCATGGAGGCATAATAACACTGTTAGCTATAAACAAGAAATTGTACATTCCTCTGGCAGGATTGGACTCAGAATCATTAGAAGTATGTTTCCTTTTTAGCCCATCAGACAGTTTAAAATAAAATCATAGCCCTGTAGATTATTAGAAATAGAAGAACCCATATAATCCAACCCCCCCCCCCATTTTACTCATAAGGAAACAGAGGCCCTTAAAAGTGAAGTGGCTTGTTTAAGGACAAACATCCACGTAGAATCAGAGGAGGAGCTAGAAACTAGCTGAGTGCAGTATTCTTTTACAATACCACAAATGGCAAATTTTGTTTGAGTTCAATTTTTCACTATTCCCTCCACTCTCCTTTCTTTTTCCCCTTCCTATTCAGAGAGGATATTTTGGACATGCTGCTTTTCTTCCGGTGCATTCTCTGACCTTCCAGGCAAATTTGATGCATGGGGTAGGGTGGAAAAGATTGAGGAAGGAGCAAAATGAAGGAGTTAAAAATTACAGAGTATAATACCTCCTAAATCTTCTAACAATAGCATGGTGCTTACACATCTATGTGCTGAAAAACAATTCTTTAAACACACAGAAAAACTCTTCTTCTTGGTCACCATTTCTTGGGTCAGCTGTACCAAAGGCTGAGTGGTCCTCCAAATGCAATCCAACAGGAGTCAAGCTACTTCTGCTACTTCAATAGACTAATGGAGCAACAAGATGGAGGAAGAAAGAGAAGGAAGAAGGATTAGAGAAAGGCTTTTCACCTCTCCTTTCTTGGGAGGGTGTATTGCTTGTACCAACCCACATAGCAAAGAAAGAATCAGATTCAGAAGTTTCTGGAAAAAAAAAAACTTTGAAAAGTAGTTTTGTAAAGCATCTCTTTATGATGGACCAAGACTTAATTTCAGTTACAGAGCAAAAGAAAAAAAATATCTACGTTTGTTGTATATGGTACATTCTCAAGTTTGGAGGGCCAATTATTGAGTTTGAAGATTTATCCAGACCCTTTCACATAATATTCCCTGTTTCTGAGATTCACAGAAGTCTAAATTTGGAACCTCATCGTTCAGAAGGACATCCATTTCACAGCAAGACATTCAACTTTTCTTCTATTGTTAACATCTCCATTAAAGTCAGGGGAAATGAGAGCAAAAAATTAAGTTAATCAGTTTCACAAGTAAAATGTTTGCTGGAAGAGCAGGTTGTACATCTGGACTGATAGATTTTTTCAGATTACCTTGGTACCTCGATTATTCAAGTTCTCCTTGTTCATCATTGGCCCAGTAAAGAAGAACTTCATCTGTGTCATTTCCAAGGGATTGAAAGGACCTTACAGGTATTTTAATATATTCAGAGGCAGGAAGCTGGAAGATGTTATGATATCCATTTTTACAGTTAGGAAATGAAAGTGGCTGACTCCAAAATATTCATCTCTATTCCCCATCTTTCTAAAACTCTAGTCCTGCATTTTCAGTCGCATATTTCCACCTCATTATTGCACCACCAGCACAATATATTGCAAGACAAACTCAATATCTTCTCCCCAAAATCAACTATTCCCTTCTCTCATTCACATGTTGAATTCCAGCTGATTCTTTTTGGCCTAATTCAAATGCAACATTGTCAAGTAAACTTTCACTTGTCCCCACCCCCCCACCCCCACCCCCATGCCAGCACCACAACTCCCCCTCTAGTTTGGTATTGAGATTATCCTTTGGACCCTATGGGAAACTTCATTTGCCCTTCTTTTACGTACTTATCAAGTTTTATTTTGGATTTTGTTTATTTGTGTAACTGTCACTTGTTCCTACCAGACTTTAAGCTTTATGAAGGCAAGGACCCTGTTTTGTCTGCATTTTATTTCTCCCCTGGTGCCTAGTTCAGTGCTCTGTACACAATTGGAGCTTAATAAGTGTTTGTTGACTCTTTGAGTCCTACCCCTTTGTCATCAAGAGCTGTTGATTCTGCACTTATAATTTCTAGAATCTTTGCCTTGCATTTTAAAAAGTTATATTTTTACTTTCTCTCCCTCCCACCCCAATCTCCCTAACTGAGAAAGAAAGAAAAACAAAAAAAGTATAGTCGAGCAAAACAAATTTCCACATTTTCCCTTTACTTCCAGACCCACTATAACCGCTCTGTTTCAGGCCTCTATAATCTCATGCCTGAACAATCATGCCTTCCTAACTCTACTAAGTCTAGTTTCTGCCTTACATTCATCCATCCTAAACACTACCACAAAACTGGTATTTTTAAAATGTTCTGTTTGGATTATGCCCATGTTTTATTTCCCAAACTAGCCGCTTCAATCATTTTCTTGCCCCATCAGGTCCCCAACCATGTAACACTCTTACACAAAATGACTTAGCTTCCAACTTCAATGAGAAAGCGTATAACCCAAAGAAATCAAAGAAAAAGGGAAAAGATTCATATGTACAAAAATATTTATAAAAGCTTTCTGCATGGTAGCCAAAATTTGGAAACTAATGGAGAGTCCTCCCAATAGGGCATGGCTAAACAAAATGTGGTATATGGATATAATTGAAAATAGTGCCATAGGAAATGATTAAACAGACAATTTCAGAGGCAAGTAGGAAGACCTTCGTGAACTGACACAGAGTGAAGTAATCAGAACCAGGAAGACAATTTGTATCATGTATTAATAAAGAAAAACAATTTTGAAAGCTTTAGAACTTTGATCAATGCAATGATGAACCACAAGTCTAAAAGAATAAAGATGAAATATGCCACTCACCTCTTGACAGACAGAAGATGAACTTAAAAAAGAAAGACGCATGCATTTTCAGATATGGCTAATGTAGGAATTTATTTTGCCTGACATTCCCTTCCATATACACATATATATGTGTGTATGTATGTATGTTATGTATGTATCACACACATACACATATATATATATATATATATATATATATATATATATATATATATATATATATATATATATATATATGGGGATTTGTTTTGCCTGACTATACACACAGAGATAGAAATACACAGGTGTAATACAAACATGTAATCACATACATATACACATATACACATGTGGATTGATGTATGTGCACATGTATGTAAATACATGTGACAGGGTACCTTGAAGAAGAGAAGGCAGTGTGTTTTAGGCATATCAATCTCCACCACAACCACCTTGACCACAGTCTTGTCCCTCATACTCTGAGGAAGACAGTCCAGGACTCTGAGCCCAAAAGCTTTTCAAATAGCAGTGTTTCCCAAACCACCAGATCTGCTTCCAGTCCCACAGCCATCACTGCAGGGAGAAATCAATGTGGAGAAAGGTCTCAGCTTCCTCATTTAGGACCAGCAAATGCTTACCAACTGCTACCAACAGGCCACCAAATAAACATAAGAGCCCTGGCCATGGCAGCACCCCCCAAACCACTGGTGTGCTTCCAGCCCAGTTCTTGTGGTGATTATTAAGAGAAGCAACACTTCTAGATAAGGGGCCAACCAACTCCATCAATTGCCAACCACTCAGAGGGCAAGCAAGCCAGCCTACCTAAAGCAGCAAGGCACCCAGAGGGATTAATGTGTATTGAGGGATTTAAAAGAAAAAATTGCTCACTGAAAGAGGGCAAAGGGGGAGAAATAGATTTATTTTAGAAACTTGCTTCTTAGAAAAAATAATAAGTTAAAAAGAAAAAGAAAAAAGGCAGAGTTTGCAAAACGGAGCTCTTCCTATTCTTCTTCATACCTCAGAACTTCTCATCATCATCCATTTCCTTCTTTACTATCTTCAAAGTAAGAGATGTCTCTAGTCCTTATAATGCCAATCCCTCTACCTGTATTCAGTCACACCGTCTCCTACCCCCTCTAGGACCCTGATCCTTTCAAAAATTCACTCTTTCTCATTCATCTTCAATTTCTCCATCTCCCCTGCCTCTTTCCCTATTGTATGGAAACCTTTGCTTCTGATCACCTCAAACGTAAAAAATCCTTCTCTCAGTTCTGATATCCTACCCAAGTATTGTCCTATCACTTTCTCCACTTACCTTATAAACCTACCCAAAATATTGTCTACACCTGATTTTTGTACTTCCTGACTATTCTCTTTCCTAAACCCCTTATACTATAGTTTCTCTACTTTAAAACTGTTCTGCCAAAAGTCACCAGTGATCTTACAATTGCCAAATCCAATGACATTTCCGCCCCCTCAGCCTTCTTGATCTTCAACAGCTTATAACACTGTTGACCAAATCTGACTTCTGGATATTCTCCTTTCCTTGGCTTTGGAGATACCAGCCACATTCTCTTGGTTCTCCTACCAGCCAGATTGTTCCTTCTCTGGTTATTTTGTTATGTCCTCTTTTTCTTCCTGATTGCTTTACATTAGTATTTTCCAAGGTTTTGTCTTCAGTTTCATTTATCATCTTACTATGCTTTTTTTAATTCTCATTTATTTCCACATCCCTACATAGATGACTCCCAAATCTAAAACTCCAGTCCTCATCCTTCTCCTGGACCTGAGATTTGCATTCCCAATTATGTGGAAATCTCCACATGGGTTTCCAGTCAGTAGTTGAAACCTATGTCCAATCTAATCTAAATAAACATTTATTAAGTACCTACTATGTACCAGGCACCCAGAGGGATTAATAATAATTAATAATACTAAGCACTTGGGATACAACTAATAAAAAGAAAGATATTTTTTGCCCTCAAGGAACTCATAATCTAATGGGGGGGGTGGGGAGAGACAACACACAAAGGGAGGCAGAAAGGAGGAGGGGGACACCAGAGGCTACCTGACTCAGGAGCATCTTGTTTCATGGAGTTAAAATCAGGCAGAGCAGCTGATTCAAAGTGGAGTGGGCTGAAAGGTCCAGTTTCTGCCCGCTACAAAGCAAGACATTGGGAGGATTTTGATACTCCACCCTTCAACCCTCCAATTAGAGAGGAGAAGAGGCTGAAGGAGATGGTGTCAGTCATGGCTTGAGTTAGCTCATGGTAGAAGCGATGAGCTTAACCTAGGAGAGGCACCTTGTTTAATGAAATTGAAAGTAGGCAAAGCAGCAGAGGCAGATGTCCAGAAGAGAATTTGTCATCTTTCCTTGCAAACCAACTCTTCCTTCGACCTTCTTTATTTCTATAAGTGGGATTGCCTACCAGTCACCTATATTAGAAGCTTTGGTGTTACCTTTGTTTCATCTCTCTTTGTCACCTTACATAGAGCTGTTGAAGGTCCTGCTAATTTCACTCCCTCACTGTATATTGAACAAAGTCCAAGTTTCCTTAGACTGGCATTCAAGTCACTTTGCAATCTTATCCTTAAATACCTTTCCCACAATGCTCTGTACTATAAACTCTACAAGAATGCACTCTTCTAGTCAAAGTTAACTAGGAAATCAGTGTGGTATAGTGAAAAGGGAGCAGGATTTAGAGTCAAAATACATGAATTGAAGTCCTTGCCACTTATTACCCATATGTCCTTGCAAAAGTATTCATCACATGATTCATATACATCTTTGCATCTCCCATAGCATCTTGGACATAGTAATGCTTAACAAAACACTTTTTGAATAAATGATAATGAGGGAGAGGAAGTCTGATATGTTGGAAAGAGGAAATGATTTACAATGAGAACTTCTGGTTTTCAATTGTGTTCTGCTATTTGCCTATGACCTAGAGCATAGCAGATAGAGAATTGGCCACAGAAACAAGACAATGTAGGTTCAGGTCCCACTTCTGACGTACATGGACAAAAGTGTCCCTACGCAAGTTATTTAACTTCTAGGTTCCTAGTTTCTACTTCTAGGTACTGGCCATCTCTAGTCATCCTGATCTATATCTGGGCACTGTACCCAGATGGCTCCAGAGGAGAAAGTAAAGCTTGTGACTGCACAGCCCTCCCTCATTTAAATCCAAGTCACTTGCAAGTCATGGTAACACCTTCCTGAGGTCACGGTCCTCTTCGAGAACGAAGGACAAACAACAACGACAGATGCTAGGTTCTAGTTCTAGGTAACTTTCTAAGACTAAGTTGTTGAGAAAGAGCCTACCAGTATTGATAGAGTTTCCTCATGCGGAAGCTCCCTATTCCAATGAAGTAACAGTCAGTCCCCAACCTTTTTGTGTTTTTGTTTAGTTGTTTCCTTCAAATCTGACTTTTCATGACCCCATTGGGGGTCTTTTTGGCAAAGATACTGGAGTGGTTTGTCATTTCTTTCTCCAGCACATTCTATAGATGAGAAAACTGAGGCAAACAGGGTTAAGGGACTTGCCTAGGGTCACACAGCTAGTAAGTGTCTGAGGCCAGATTTGAACTCAGGAAGATGAGTCTTCCTGACTCCAAGCCCAGCACTCTAGCCACTGTGCCACCTAGCTACCCTTATGTCTATGTAACCCCAGACAAGTCAGTTAAATGTTCTTGGCCTCAATTTTCTCCTCTGTAAAATGAATGGGTCAAATAAGATGATCTACAAAGCAAAAAGGTGAGAGAGAGTTTGTCTGAAGTCATTGATAGGTGAAAATTAGCATACAATTCTTCTGACTATATGAAAGCAGTCTTTAGAGGAGCTGGTAGTTTTCCCTCCTCTCTGTAGATACATGTTATATCTAAGACCACCAAAGAGTCTAAGGGAAACTCCAACCGTCATAAAGTGATGAGTATGTATAACACTGGTTCCAGGGCTCTAGAAATGACAAATATTTGAGTTCCATGGAGTGGCAGGTACATATCCTGACCTCTAAGAGGCTATAATTTTAAAAATACATGTTATTTTTTTTGTATTGTCTTTATGCCACCTTGATTTCTGAATATATCCCTCCTCAAAAAGCCATTCCTTGCTGGGGATCAGGATTAAGCCTGCACTATCATTTGTGGAAGGAATTCCTAGGAGAGGGGACTCCCTCCACCAATGTGAGTGGACACCTCTGCAACTTTATAGTTTGGGAGACTTGCCTGAAGCACTGAGAAGTTAAGTGATTTGCCCAGGGTCACACAGCCTTTGTAAGGGGCAGGAATTTAACCCAAGTTTTCCTAGCTTTAGGCTTAGCTCTCTGTCCCACTGCCTCTATCATGCCTTATAACAAAGAATAAAAAAGAAAGCAAAGGAAAAAAACACAGTTCAGCATAGCCAGCCAACATTTCAGCTGAGTTCAACCAATATTTTGTACCCGCAACCACCTTTGCAAAGAAAGGAGGGAGAAGCCTATTTTTTTGCAACTCTTCTACAATTTGATGGTACTGATGGCTAGTTGTCCACATAAGAAGGGAAATTGTTATGGAGCAAGAGAAATGAACATGAATGCTCTTTAATTTAGTGCCCTGGAAGGTCTCCAAAAGCTCTGTAAACATGGAGTTAGCTGTCAGTTCTGTGGAGGGCACATAGAATACTTGGTCAAGCTTATTTTAGCCCTTGCTACAGTTGGGGACAATCAGAGTCCCAAAAGGTTAAATGAATTGCCCAAGATCATAAGATAGACTCTTGGCAAAAAGAAACTGACCCAACATCTCCTTGCCCCAAAACCAGTAGGCCATGCCATCTCTAATTAGGATTAGCTGGAGGCCTCAAAGGCATCTTCATCTTCATATTTATATTCATCATCATATTCATAGTCATCCAGCCAGAATTAGTCCTGAGGCTTCCTTGAGGCTTCAGGACCTTTAGACAATTCCTGCAAACTTGCTTGTTGGCAGACTGAAAGTCAGTTCTCCTGTGATGCCTCCCACCCCCACAGTCACTGACATTACAGGTACTTGAAGAGAAGGTTATAAATATTAATCAGGAAAGTTAAATTCATGGCTGAGAAATTTATCACAGGGGAAGTAACACAGAAGAAAGAAATTGTTTCTGTTGAATAAGGAGATATTTCTTCTCTGCTTAAGGCCACTGTCTGAATGCAATTTCCATTAGATGTGATAGCCAGAAAAAAACAAACCCCCAAACCTTATTTTTACACACACACACACACACACACACACACCCTAATGAGGCAGTATGAAGGTAAATAAAAGCACTGAAAAACACTAGGAGGGAGGTTTTTTTTTTTTTTCTGACACTTTACAGAAAATCAACTTTGAAAATCACCACAGACCTACAACAATAGATGAAAGCAATTAAGCCTTTCCTAAAAGAAATCAAACAATAGATAAATGGGAAACTTAAAAATTTTTAAAATAAAAAAATATGCCTCATAGCCCCAGATTAGCAAATCTCTAGAATACTATTTCTAGCGTATATCACACAAATACAGAAGATAGGAGGTGAGTGGGAGCCAGCTGGGGTTAGGGAATGTAAATGAATAGGCTGTTTAATCTTTTTCTTTTTTATTGTTTTCAGGGCAGGGTGTGGTGGCACACACCTGTAATTCCTGCTACTAGAGGAGGCTGAGGCTAGTAGAATGCTTGAGTTCAGGGGCTCTGAGGTTCAGTAGGGTTAAAGATGATCAACCGTCTATTGTTGTTCAGTTCAGTGATTCTTCATGACCTTATTTGGGGTTTTCTTGGCAAAGATACTGGACTGATTTGCCACTTCCTTCTCCATCTCCTTTTACAGATGAGAAAACTGAGGCAAACGGGGCTAAACAACTTGCCCAGGGTCACAGCTAGTAAGTGTTTGAGGCCATACTTGAACTCAGATCTGAATCTGACTTGAGGCCTGGCGCTTTATCCACTGCACCACAGAGCTTCCCCCTCAGGTGTCTGTACTAAGTCTTACAACAAAATGGTAAGTCCCTGGGAGCAGGGGGCCAGCAGAATACCTAAAGAAGGGTGAGCTGGACCATGTCAGAAAAATGAATGAGTTTAAACTTCTATACTGATCAGGACTGGGATTCAGCCACAACTGGCCCATTGCTCTTCCACCCTGGGTTTGATAGGAAGACTTTGTCTCAAAAAAAATTAATTTTAATAATACAGGAAAGAAAACTTTAAAATGACTTCTTGCTCACTTTCCTGACATCTGTAGTCAAATAAGGAAGCATGGGTACATAAAGTCATTCCAGAATCAAAGTGAAAGAAAGGGAGGTATATAGTCTCTACTCAGGCATTTCCCCAGGCCTGGGGATGAATTGTTGTGGGAAAGTGTAGAACACATCAGATGTGGACAAGAAAGAACTTGTATTTCTATAAAATTTAAGTGTTGATTGAACCTATCAATTAAGTCATTCTACTCCATTTAAAGTGAGTAATAAAATGGTATGCCCTGGTATAGTAACCAGGTAAGAAAAAGTCTCAATCAATCAGTCACAAACTTTAGATAAAGTACAGAAATGTCCTTGATCTACTGTAATGATCACATAGGAATACTGTTTAGATTGGCTGAGGAAATTTGATACTGACCTGGGACCTGAATATAACCCTCAAACTAGTTGGAAGTTGGGGGTTTTAAGAGATCCAAGCAAGTAGAGATTAGAAAGCATTCTAGCTAACCCCCAGAGGGAAATTTACTGGGGAGAAATAAATAGGCCCTGGGCCTCATTCTCAGTTTTGTTCTCTTCCTTCCCCTTCCTCTTTCTTGACTGGAGAAGAACCTTAGACATTTTGGAAGTTGAGTAAACTTCCCATCTTCTCATTGGCATCCTATCAGAATCCTGAGATCAGCTCATGGCAGTGTCTGAATCAGGACCCAAAGACAGAATGGACACAGATTCACACTTTTACAAAGAGCCCAGGAAAAAAGCTACACCCTACCCAAAGGGAATATTTTGAGGATTTGAACAAAGGCCACCAGGAGCTGTGAGTTACCCCTTTGCCACATGTGCTGTCTGAGCTTGATCCCACTTTCCCTGGACTCTGTATTGCTGGAACAGTATCATAGGATTTAGGGGAGAATGTTTATACTAATGCTAATAATTACACCAATTTAGTAAATTCCTTTTTCTGAAAGCTAATTGTCTAACTGACTAGTTGGTACCAGCAAGCAAACATGCTAAAACACAGTAGTGGGGGCTCATGAGCTATAAAGCATTACCAAAAACTCCTAACCCCTCTTCACTGTTTCTAGGTCTCCCTGATGGGAGGTAGTAGCCTTGCTCTGGGGATCCCACATGAGAGTATGAGTGGGGACTGGGAAAGTATCTTTAGACATTTCAACTTACAATGACTCTGGAAGATGGACTCTACATGTTGATTGCTTTCTTTTGGGGCTGGGGAATAGATTAATCATGCTTGTGTTCATAGTTGGACCCAATTCCTGGCCTCTGTAAGCCAAGAAAATGCTGTTGGTAGCAATCAATCTAATGTAACTAAGACTAGGAATACCAGGAGAGGCTCAGAGGGAGGGCGTTTTTGTTTTTTAAATAAAAATTCCTCTTATTTATTCTTACAGAACAAGAATTTTGAAGCCAGAAGAGTGAGTTGTGTTGTCTCATCTCAATATTATTTGGTATTTGCAGGTCTGTGATCTCAATATTGTGAGTACTTGTTCACAAGGGCAGATTATAACCTTTCTCTGCTTTCTCATCCATATCTTTTCCACAAATCCCTCATAGAGGACTTATCCCACATGATCAGCGTGTGCTTTGGTTCTTTCTTATTTCGTGGATACAAGTATAGCCCTTGGGCCCTATAGCTATTACCTCTCCCTCTAACTGCATTACCAGCCCACCTCCTTTCCCGGTTATGTGTCTTTAGTGATATATTTTAAGTCACTTCTCATACACAGATCATGGTCTAGTCTGCTTGCGCCCACCAGGTGTCTTTCCATTGTTTTTTGGTTCACCCATGTTGTTGATTCTTATGATGGTGCCCAGGATTCCTATCCATATGCTGTATCATCACCAGGAGAACATTGGTAGGATTATAGATTTAGAACTAGCAATGACTTAAAGTTCATCTCGTCCAATGCCTTTATTTTACAAGTGAGCAAACTGAAGCCCAGGAAGGTGAAGCCCAAGATTACACAGGGAGTTTGTATCAAAGGTGGAATTTGAACCCTAGACTTTTGACTACAAAGTCAATACACTTCCCACTCTACCACATGTCCTCCTTAATATATTAATATTAAAAAGATAGGCTTTAACAGTTGGGAAAAGCTTGGAATTAGTGGAGGCACTACACGATTTCCCAAATGGGGTCTCATCATCTTCTGATATTATGTGGGAGACATCAAAATGAATTCACTCAAGAGCACAGAGCCTCTCTCTGAAATGAATACAATAAAACCTTTCACTGTACCTTGAGGGGTGGAAAATCTATTCTTCATTTTTTTTTTGCCGAGGAACAAAGGTTCACCCATACACCTCCCCCATTCATTCTGTAGGGAACAGTTCTGCCCTTGCCTTTAATCTGTAATAGCTTCTCTCTTCAGGACTAGTCTATGATGCTGTGGAAACAGTACAGTGAAACTTTCATTTTTATCTTTGAATCCAAGCTCTTAGCACAGTTCCTGGAACATTTTGGCCCTCAATAAATGATGATTGGTTGAAACATTCGAGGCATCAGGGTCATCCATTATGTTCCCAGGGAATGTTCAGCAACATTCAGGGCCAGTGCTTCTATGCTATCCTCTCTATCAGAGGTACCTCATCCATTAAGCAACACATTTGCAAAATGTTTTTGGCCAGTGTCTTTCTAGGGTGCTGGGAGGCCTGGGAATTAGGAAGAACAGATTTTCTTGACATAATGTATTAGTGCGAATAGTAGAATCTTGCCCTTTTACCTAGAGGACCTGGGTCTGATCTTGGGAGTGACTTAACCTCTGTTTACCTCAGTTTCCTAATCTGTAAAATGGTGATAATAATAGAACCTACTTCAAAAGATTGTTGTGAGGGCTGAATGAAATAATGTATGCAAAGCATTTGACAAACCTTAAAGCATTTTATAAGTGTTAACTACTATTATTACTAATAGTGAACCAGCAGTTCTCACTGCTATTTAAGTCATTCCTAAGTTTTTAATAAACCCAGGGAATGCATTACTTCTACATTACATGTTGAGCAATTGGGCCTGTGAAGTTTAAATGGAAGAATTTGTGTAAAAAGTTTCTGAAGAAGTTTATGGAGAAACAACCATGTCCATCCCCAAGTGTATAAGAGGCATTTGGAGCCTGTTACAGTTGTAACAACCTAATTCGTTAGAAGAGAGTTGCTAAATGTAGATTATAGAGTATTTGTTTATGTGTGTGTCTATACACAGGTTCATATATAACCAATTTCTCCTAAAAAGGTGGAACATGTGTACATGTGTCTATATATCTGTGTATGTGTATATAGGCAGATATTTAATATCTATACATAACCCAATAATAAAATTACTTATGTATGCACCTATCTACACAAAACCAGTAAGAAAATTATATCTCTCTCTCTTTACATATGTATTTATACACACACACACGCATATATATGTATGTGTACCAATAATTCTAGAGGAAGAGGACAGGCAAAGAAAAATAATCCACATATTAATTAACTAGGGTAATCCACACTTCTTTGTCAAATTTGACCATTTGTTTATTTGAAGTTCCCTGTTTTCCTTTTACTCATTAATGTTTGGCAGTGAATAATAATGTGGTTGATAAATAATGTCGTTCATAATACATGTAAATTTATACACGTCAGGAAGAAAAGTTCAAGTCAGTATTTTTACATAATGAAACTTGCAACCAAGGCTTAAACTTACTGTTACTTGAACTAACAAATCACCATCCTTCAAAACAGAAGTAAAAACAACAGCCAGCTTGGAGCTGGGTTCATGTTCTGACTGACCTCATACTGTCTATATGACCCAGGGCCAGCCACTTAACATTTCACTTCCCCCCTCACAAGTTACTAATTCTAAGTTGCAGAACATTTGCTGATCTGTATTGTTAGAGTTCAATTCATTCATGGTCCCTAACTACACCAATGAAATTACAGGTCTCTGACACCGATCCTACCACCAAAGGTAAACATAAGGATTATAGAGTTATTTTCATACTCAATTTGATCATCGTTTTTAAATACATATAATTGATGATTTTCCAGTTTACATTAGTCATTTTCCTTGTGACAAAGAAAAGGAATTAAGCAAAACATCCTATACAGTGACTGTATCTGACCAAGTATAAAATAATCTGTCCTAGGAGTCCTCCGCTTCTTTGTTATGAACTCTACCCCCATCTATACACCTGAAAGACCAGTTCTTCCCTGTCCTACTTTGATTATAATATCACTTTTTTATGTCTAAATCATGTATCCATTTAGAACGTATCTTGTATATACAATGAGGTATTGGTCTATATCTAATTTGTACCAAACTGCTTTCCAGTTTTCCCAGCAGTTATTGTCTAACGGCGAGTTCTTATTCTAAGCGTGGGATCTTTGTGTTTATCAAACACTAGGCTACTATCATTTGCTTCTGTATAATACGTATCTACAATGTTCCACTAATCAGCCCCTCTATTTCTTAATAGAACTTTCTTAAGGGCTTTCTTCTTCCCTAGGAAAACCCCTCTACGTGCTGAAGTGATCCTATTCCATCATGTTGTATCCTGAAGATTTCATCTTCCACCACCCCTACTCTCATTTATATTCAATCGCTTCCTGTCTACTGGCTGTGATTCTCTAGTGCCTACAAATATATCCATGTTTCCTCCATCCTCAAAAACACTCTTGCTTGATCTCTCCATCCTCACTAGCCATCTTCCCATATACCTTCTCCCTTTTGTGGCTAAAACTCCTTAAGAAGACCATCTACAATAGCCCACTTTGTTTCCTTTCACTCTCTTCTTAACTCTTTTCAGTCTGACATTGGATCTCATTATTCAACTGAAATTGCTCTCTCCAAAGTTATTAATGATTTTTAATTGCCAAATTTAATAGCCTTTTCTCAATCCTCATTCTTCTTGAGCTTTCTGAAGCCTTTGACACTGTAGATCACCTTCTCTGTGACAAGTCTTCTAAGTTTTCATGACAGCTCTATGTCCTAGTATTCCTTCTATCTTTCTGACTGTTCCTTCTCTCTTTTGTTGGATCTTACTCCACATCATACCCACTATCAGTGGAAGGTTGCCCAAGACTCTATGCAAGGTCCCATTCTCTTTTTTTTCTCATGATACCTTTATTTCTGTGTTTTTAAAGAGGGCTTTTTGCATCACAGGGCAAAAATGTTATACATAGTAGTGGCTTATGTCTTTTTATTAAGTCAGGCATGGTATAAAACTCATTTTTATATGGCAAAAGGTCTTCGAAATCAGAGACTTATCTTTTTAATTTATTTAAATTTTATTTTTTCAATCATTATTTTTCCCTTAACTAGAAAAAAGAAAAACAGAAGCCTTGGAACAGATATGCATAGTCAAGTAAAATGAATGCCCATACAGGCCCTGTCTAAAAATGTTAATTCTCCTTCTACATATTAGTCCATCAGTCAGAAGATGGGTAGTGTTCTTCATCATCACTCTTTTGCAATCATGGTTGCTCACTGTGGTGATTAGAGTTCTTAAATTTTGCAAAATTGTTCATTTTAATTGTCTATTATTATTCAAATGTCCATTTCATTCGTGTTATAGTATAAATTGTTCTGCTGGTTGTGCTCACTTCACTTGGCATCAGTTCATCCCAGGTTTCTCTAAACCACCCTTTTCATCATTTGTTAAAGCACAATAGTATTGCATCATATTCATATACTACGATTTGCCCCAAATGATGGGCATTCCCTTACTTTTTAGTTCTACATCACCACAAAAAGAGCTACTACAAATAATTTTTTATAAAGGAGATCTTTCCCTCTCTCTTTGATCACTTTGGGGCATAGATCTAGTGGTGATTTCACTGGGTCAAAGAGTATGCATGCATGGTTTAATTTTGGGGCACAGTACCAACTGCTTTCCATAGAAGTGATTTATCTTTATCAATAGAGTGTCATTAATCATAGTTAACCTGAAATTCATGTTATTATGGTAAGACCATTTTTTTCTGTGAGAAGTAAATGAACTATCTGACAAAGCCCATAACTCAGTAGAACACAATAAAAGCAACAAAACAGAAAATTATATTTTAACTAAAAAGGAAAGGAATTGCTGATGAAAACATCTGTGTTAAGAAGAGGGTCTTTCAAGCCTAGCAGTTTAGGTTTTTTACTTTCCATTTCTAGATAGTTATAGTTAACAGAAAACCAAATGAATTTTTCCAAAATCTATTCCAAGTTTACCTAACTTATGAGACATGTAGCAAAGATACAGTTAAAAGAACTTCATTGTTAGCACAGCTGTTCAGCCAATGGAGAAAGTACATACTTTTTCTCTTAGAATCTGACTGAGATCAGTTAGTGCTGGATAGTCTATTAAAATTGAGACTAAGTGGTTTGTCCTATTTTGGGTAATTGTGGTGACCTTGAATTGATTGTAGCTATTTTCCTCGTCTGATTGCTTA
Source organism: Trichosurus vulpecula (assembly GCF_011100635.1). Lineage (NCBI taxonomy): Eukaryota > Metazoa > Chordata > Mammalia > Diprotodontia > Phalangeridae > Trichosurus > Trichosurus vulpecula. Next base: position 151,483,027 of record NC_050579.1, on the reverse strand, counting down.
ATTGTTCTATTGCAAGAGCCTCCCAGAAATTCCTCCCACTTCTTTCCCTACCTATTCCATCTTTCTTACTACTTACCGGTACCTTCTTAATGTTACCTACTTAACCCTATATAATCTTTCTTGCACATCAAACATAAGATCGTAAGATTTACTCAATGTTTTTGCTTTAAGAGTTGCAGTGGTTACCTATTGACTAATAAAATTCAAAGCCCTTTCTGTTACATTCAAGATCCACCATAATCTATCACTATTATGTCTTTCAGAATTTTCTCATATTCCTCATTTCACATATTCTTTGCTCCATCCAAACTGGACTACTCTTTATACCCCAAATATGCAAAATATTTTCCTGCCTTTGGATTCTTGCTTACGCTGCTCCTCATGGCTAGAATGTCCTCTATATCCGTATTTGCTTGCTGAATCTATCAATCCTTTAAAAGCACAACTCAATACAACATCTTTCTTGAAGCTTTCCTTGATTTTCCTCATTGGCAATACCAATTCCCCTAGCAGAATTCAAATACCTCTTTGGTTTTTAACTATGTAATGTTCTGAACAGATAATATTGTGTATTACAGTTAACTCTGTTGGTGTCTTGGTCTTTGATTAGATTTTAGGCTCCATGAGGGCAAAAATAGTGTCCTATCTTAATTTGATATTTTCCCCAGCACCTAGCATAAACCTGTACACACAATAGTTCCTCAATAAATGCTTTTTGAATGAACATTGTTGAAACTCTCAGAATATTTATGTATGTATGTATGTATATATATATACATGCACATACATATAATGTGTGTGTATATATATTTGCACACACACATATGTATATCCAGATATTCTGATATATGAACCATGCTTTGTCTTGTTTCTAATATATAAGATTATACTATAATTAAAAAGGTAAGTTAGGGCTTTGCAGACGCCGCTACTGGGAGACCTCGTCTGGGTTCCCTCCGCCGGACGCGGATCCCTGCCGCCTATTCCTCTGCCATCGCGCCCAGCCTAGGCATCTGTGGCCATGGCCAACCCCAGCGTGTACTTCGACATCGCCGTGGATAACGAGCCCCTGGGCCAGATTACTTTCGAGCTCTTTGCAGACAAGGTTCCAAAGACAGCAGAAAACTTCCGTGCTCTGAGCACTGGAGAGAAGGGATTTGGTTACAAGGGATCCTGCTTCCACAGAATCATTCCTGGGTTCATGTGCCAGGGTGGTGACTTCACACGCCATAATGGCACTGGTGGCAAGTCCATCTATGGGGAGAAATTTGCTGATGAGAACTTCATCCTGAAGCATACTGGTCCTGGCATCTTGTCCATGGCAAATGCTGGACCCAACACAAATGGCTCCCAGTTTTTCATCTGTACTGCTAAGACTGATTGGTTGGATGGCAAGGATGTGGTCTTTGGCCAAGTGAAAGAAGGCATGAACATTGTGGAAGCCATGGAGCGTTTCGGTTCTGAGGATGGCAAGACCAGCAAGAAGGTCACTATCGCTGACTGTGGACAACTCTCATAAGATTTTTTGTTTTGTTTTTTGTCTTAACCATCAAACCATTCCTGTGTAGCTGGAGAGAGCACCTCCAAACCCCATCTGCTCTTATACCCTGTAATCCTTGTGCTCTCACTTGCTGCAGTTCTCTTTGGATTTCATTTTCCTTTTTCCTTCCACAAGTCTGGCTAGACAACAGAGTTAAGTTTATGATTATGAAATAAAAACTAAACTTCAAAAAAAAAAAAAAGGTAAGTTAGGAACACACTCTAAGGGAGCTATGCTCATCAGCGGAGATATCCCCTCCAGTGATGCAGAATCCAACCTATCTATCCATGCCTGTTCATCCTGGCTTCACTCTCAGAAGACAATAGATTAAGATCTAGAAAAGACTTTAGAGGTTATTTAGTCAAACCTCCTCATTTTTAGGAATAAATAAATTGAGACCCAGTGAAATTAAGTTATTTGCTCAAAGTCACACAGAAAGTAAAGGCAGAACTGTTTAAATTTTGCTTGTATCCTCCTATGTTTGTCACAGGTAACCTATCCAATGTATGGGGCATCTTCCTGGAATTCTGACATTCTGAAGATGCCAATGGAAAATGTAAGCATTCATTAAACCTTCTGATTATATGACCAGGCCATCTTTTTTTAAAATGTGTTTTTCTTGGTGGTATCCTTTTTATTTAAACTTACTGTCTTTCATAATTCCTTGTTTTTCACATGTCGCAGACTGCTCATGTTCACCACATGCCTCTTCATTACCCTTTGTGTTATTTTCCACTCCAATTCTTCTGAGACTTTACTTTTCTATGGCTCATAGTAATACAGTATCATGAGAAGAATGATGAGATTATAAAAGATGGGCCTTTGTTTCAGGGAGAAGCTAAGGGTCATCAAAAGTGTTTTATCATTCCCCAAGGGTGATCGAGCCCATACTACTTCTCTTGTATAACTGTGGACCCATCTCCTTGTCCATTTTGCAGTGTCTGACCAGAAGATATATAAGAAGGATGAGCTACATAGATTGACCATCCAACTACAAGCTATAGCGCATCAAGTGGGTGTTGTTCATTCACTTGGTTTTTTCTCTGTACATAGTTATGGCAAATACCAATATTACAGTCCCAGATGTGATAATAGAATTGGGGAGGGAGCAGGGTGGGTATGAGAATTTTAGTGCTTATTATTACTCCAAAAAGGTAACTGAAAGAAAAAACATAGTTTTTCAAAGGCAAGATTAATAGTTTCAAAATCATGTCAGGCAAATACATAATTCTCTTGCAAATTCACTAGATTTGTGTCAACTAAATGCAAAATATAAGTCCCTGGAATAACTTCAGGAAAAGTTGAGTGGTAACGAAACATCAAATCACTAAATCAACAATATGTGAGAGAATGTGGCAATTTGGTTGTAATGAGCTATTAGACTTGAAGTAATAGACTTAAAAGGGAGGTTAACTTCCAATGGTGACATAGTTTTGACTATGTTAAAAGAGACACATTTTTAAAAGCACAAGCCAACTAAATAAAAATCTCTTTACTACAATGAGAAATTGGAAATGGTTGTTCAGATAGGATATATACAAAAACACACACACATAGATTGCGTGTGTATATGTGTGGATACAAGAGCAGTAAAATATTGGCTGTAGGGGATTTCAGTGGCCTAAACTCAATTAGACTTGAAATTATATAATTAAATAAATATGCACACTTGTCATAATGCAGACTATTTCTCTTGCCCAATTTGCAGCTATCAAAATCAGACTAACTTGGCTTAAGCCTCAGGAAATAAGCCAAATATAATTAATCAGATTTCAATGGTGAATTAATACCTAGGGACTTATAATCATAATAGAAGCCAAATCAAGTTGCAATGAACTCTACGAATTAACCAAATTCTTTGGTTATACTAGAATTATAATATGACATACGTCACACGAAATAACAAGAGCATTGTCTGAGGCTTGGACGTAGTCAACGACAATAATTATTGAGTTCGTATGGTGTACATTATACAATAATTTTTATGCACATAATCCCCAAATTGCAGTCAAAATGAGTTCCAAAAGCTCATGAATAAGTTGTTTTTTGGGGACTTGGAACATTTTTCCCCATAGAAATAATGTTATCAGGGATGGTTCTTGGTCAGTCTACAAAAAGTGCATTCAATCAGTAATTTAGCTATATCATAGTAAATGTTTCTCTGGGATAGGGCACTTGGAGTCCCAATTATGGATGTCAACATGTCCACCACCGAAGCGCTAGAAAATACAGAAGAGATGACTCACATCCCACAGTTACCACCTGTCAGGCAAGTGTAGCACCCTTGGAGATGTATCCTACGGTCAGGAAGCAAGTGCCTGAGCCAAGGGGCCACAGGAGAAGCTCTGACAGCTGGAGAACAGAGGCCTCATTGATAGCACTGTGGACTACATTGATGGGGTTGTGAGCTTCAAGAAGATTAGGGGACAGAGGCTAGAGTAAGACCTTATTAGACTCTAAGAGTGAAAAGGATTGGCATGAACTCTGGTTAGGATTGGTAGTGAGATAGGGTTCTCAAGAGGTAGTGGGAATGAGAAAGGAAAGGGAATTCCTACAGCTTCAACAGCTATAGAAAGTCGCCTTAATAGTTAAGCTGATCCATGGGAGATTGCCAATAATGGTGTTTGTCCCATATGTAAGCTTTAATTTTAATAATTTAACAGAGATGGTTTGTGAAAAAGGTAATGGGGAGCTGACTAGGAGATAATATAGGATAACTGAAAGATCATTCAGCTGGAGCAAGGGGTATTAATTATGGTAAATGAATAGAGTAGAACATTACTATGATGTAAGGAATGATAAACATGGAGAATTGAGAAAAAACGTTTGAAGATTTGTTCAAGATGATATAGAGTAGAGAGGAGAGAGTCAGAAAAATGACAACTAAGTACCTTGAACACTGAGCAAGTCATTATATTTGCCTGGGCCTCAGCTTCTATCGCTATCATTAGCTTAAACTATCTATATGGTTTCTTCCAACATTGTTTCTACGATTTCCATGGCTGTGTTATTCAAATACTTTGATAGTTTATAGGTAACCAAATAAAAATAACTGAGTAGGATCACCTATACGCTTTTGTATTTGTATACAAACATATATATGCTTTTAGTCTCTATGTGGATGCATATATATGAATACATATATGTATATACATGTTTATATATTAAAACAGTTATAAAATACAAATCAATCAATCATTTATTAAGCCCCATCTACGTGGTAAAGCAGTGGATAGAGTGCTGGGCTTAGAGTCAGGACGACCTGAGTTCAAATTCAACCTCAGATGCTTACTATCTGGGGGCTTACTGACCCAGGGCAAGTCACTTAACCTCTGTTTGCCTCAGTTTCCTCATCTGTAAAATGGAGATAACAATGGCACCTATCTCCCAGGGTTGTTGTGAAGATAAAATGAAATAATAATTATAAAGCATTTAGCTCACTGCCTGGTACATGGTAAGTGCTACATAAATGTTGGCTGCTGTGCTATCACTACTAGTACACTGCTGCTGCTGCTACTACTACCACCATATTCTAATCACTGGGAGTAAAAATACTATACTGAGGTCTTCTTCAAAATATTTGGAAATATCTATTTCATTCATCGATTCCTTCCATTTCCACTACTGCAAATCATTTTTTCAGTTCCTCTAGTTCCTCTTGCCTGATTTGGTCTTCCTGCCTCTTGTTTACATCCCTCTAATCTATAGCAAACATCAATGCCAGAGTGATCTTAATACACTCTTTATTTTACTCCACTGCTGAAACCCTTTTATGGCAATTAGGATTGATTGCCTACTGAATAAAGCCCACATTCCTCAGCTTGACATTCAAGGCTCCCCAAAATCTGGCTCCAATCTACCTTTTCTGCTTTATCTTACACTATCACTCCACAGACGCTATGATCCACGACAGACTGAACCACTTATCCTTCCATGAACACATCATGCTGTTCTTCATGACCATCTTCCCTATATGTGATTGTTGAGTTCTTACTCAGCTGTCAAAATTCAAATGCCATGTCCCACTTCCCCGGTCTGAAGAGCTCTTGTTCTCCTCTGGATTTTACCTTTTTCATATTAAAACATGTTCATTTATTAATGGTACAAATATGAATCTCATTAAAATTAAAATAATTATTATTATTAAAAGCAATTCAAATATATAAACTTCATTGTTTTAATAGATTTTTTTTATCCCTTTGGTGTTTCTATTGCCTAGATTTACTTCTGGATTTCTTATTCTTTCCTTTCCAGAATGTTTCTAAAAAGAAGAGAAGGAAAATTTGGGCAAAGCTGATCAGTATATTAAAAAAAACTGGAATATTTTTTAATGCAATGTTCCACACTCCTGGAATTCCCCACCTCTGCAAATGGAGGTGTTGATTCACCTCTTTCTTCTTTGGAAACAAGCTTGTTCCTTGTAATTTTACAACATTAATTTTCAACTGTTTTGTGGTTGTTAATCTTTTAACTTACTGTGGTTGTCATGGTATATATTGTTTTCCAGGCACTGCTTACTTCACTTTGCATCAGTTCATGTAAGTCTTTACATATTTGAACATTTTCTTCATTCCTTACAGTAGAGTAATATTCCATTCCATTCATCATCACAATTTGTTTAGTCAATCCCTAATCAATAGTCACCTACTTTACTTCCAGTTCTTTGCTATTGTGAAAACAGCTACTACAAACATTTCAGTGTATCTTAACCTTTCTTTTTTCAATAACCTCTTTGGGGTAGCAGTGGAAACTGTAGGTGAAAGGGTACAGACATTTTGATGATTTTATTTGCATAATTCCAAATTCTTTTCTAGTCTAGTTGTACTAATTTATAAATCCACCAATAATGTATTAGTATTCCTGTCTTTCCAAATCCCCTTTAACTTTTGCCATCTTTGCCAATTTGCTGGTTGTGAGGTGAAATCTCAGGGTTGTTTTGATTTGCATTCTCATATTAATTGGAGGAGTCTTTCAAATGGTCCTTAAACATTTGCTGTATATCTTTTGAGAACTGTTTGTTCATATCCCTTGACTACTTACCTATTGCTGGGGATGACTTCTGATCTTATATATTTCTATTAATTGCCTAAATATCTTGGATAACAAACTCTTACCAAAGATACTCCATATGAAGATTTTTAAACTTACTCCCTTCTTATCCTAGATGCATTAATTTTGTGTAAGTAGAAGTTTTTTCAATTTTATGTCATTTAAACAATCTATTTTATCTTTTTATAATTGCCTTTGTCTCTTGTTTAGCTATTCCTTTGTACATTCACAACATTCTGTGTTTTCCTTAACCATATATTTTATTCTATTATCTATTATTTCTATTTATGTACATGTCTTACTGACCTGACTCTGACTCTTCCATGGCAGTAATCCTAAATAAAAGGAATAATAATAATATAGGTTATACATGGAAAAATTCTATTTAAAATGCCAATATCAAGGGATATCATAGTTAAGTCTCTTTTTAGAGGCTTTTTATGCTATAATGGAGAGAGATGGCGGTCATATTTTTATGTCTGCAGAAGACATAATTTGGATCCACAGTAAAACTGAGTTTGTGGCAGCATGAAGTACATTAATTTATTTTTAGTTTTATTTTTTCATACTTTTTGTTTTGTGTCACATTCATTCATGAATGCTTCCCTTCCTTTCTCTTACCTAATGAGTCTTTGCTTGAAATAAAGATCAGAAAAGAAAAAAGACAGCTCAGCAAAGCTAACTAAAATATCAACTGCATCTGACAATATGTTAATTTTGCTGAACTGTGTTTTTTCTCTTTCTTTTTTATTCTTTGTTTCAAGGGATGGTTCATTAGGTAGAAGAAAAATTCTTCTCCTAAACCAAGCTTATTTATTATACTTACATAGTATTCAGTTTGGGTTTTTGCTCTTCTGTTTAAATTGTTGTAATAATTGTCTATGTTATTTTCCTGGTCCTACTTATTTCATATGCATCAGTTCATATAAATATTCTCATGATTATTGGAGTTCTCATATGCATCATTTTTATGGTGCAGTAATATTCTATGACATGCAAGTAATATAATTTGTTTAGCCATTTTCTTATTTGATAAGTATCTACATTATTTCAAAATACTGTTAGGAATATTTTGGCATATATGGGATCATTCATTTTGTTTTTCACTTCTTTGCAGTTTATGCTTAACAGTGGGATATCTAAATTAAAGTATATAGGCAATTTAGTCTTTTTTAGCATAATTCCAAGCTGATTTCTAGAATGGTTGGACTAGTTAATAGATCTAACAATAGTAAATTAATATGTCTATCTTCTTGTGGGTATGGTGGTATAAAGCAAAATTTTATAGAACCATAATATATAAATTCCTGCTTTCAATTTTTAAAAAATACTAAGTAGAGTCAGAAAACACATCTTTGTTTTTCTTTGACATTCTTTACAGTACTCGGAATCCTGGGAGCATTTAATAAATTTTTACAATATTCAACTAATCATACTTTATTCTACAAAACTCCATTTGTGTTCTCACAGATTGTTCCAAATACTTTAACTGATACACATACTTTTCCAAGGACCTTTTAAAAAGTAAATGTACTTCTAAATTTCAGATTTAAAAAAAGGACATTCTTTCTTTCAAAAATAACATAAGAATTCGATTTATGTCATACACCTCATTAGAAGCATAAATGATAAATCAGAAGGTTTAGAGTTTTGTTGCTTTTTTCCTTTCCCCCTTCTGAACAACCCAACAACCCCTAGCCTCAGAAGATCCAGTTCAGATGTTGGGAGTGGTATCTAATGTCTTGCCTTCAATGAGTATCTTGGGATTGACAACATTTCACTAGAATTTCATAAAACATTGAGTCACAGAATGCCTTTAAAGTCACCTCAAAAATACACTGAAACATTCTGGCATTTGGAAAATTCTGACACTAAAAAAGGAAGTAAAGATAACTTTTGTACACATACAGAACTCCAGATCATATACTTCATCTCATCCAGCATCACCCCTTAATCTGGACAGTAAAATCCTCACCAACATTTTGGCAAGCAAACTCGGGGAATGCCGCCAAATAGCATCAATACCGCTTAGTCTGGTTTCCTCTCAGCCTGAAATATGACGCTATCCTCCTTAAGTTACTAAATGCAAATCACAAACAGGTTTCTTTGGCATTTGGCTCTCATTTCCCTTGAGAGTGTTACACACTCTTGGTATGTGAGAAGGAAAATGCAACATCCTGCAATCCCCAGTCCCTTCTTCCCGGGCTGTGGGTGTTCTTACCTCTCTATAAAGCTGTGTACCTGGGTGTTGGGGAGAATAGTCCACCACCAGAATCAAGGTATATGCATAGCTGTCCAGAGAGCAAGAAAGCTTATGGTCAACTCTACCTGGCCAATACTAAGCTTGTTCTCTCCACTGGGCCAGAACGAATACAATACCAAGAGACTACACAATTGAATGTGTTGGAGGGAAGAGGCCTTCATTATACATTGTTGTTGTTTATATTTTAGTTTTGCTCAATCTTTCTTATAGTCATATTGAAATGTGCATCAAAATATATCAAAGTAATGCCATGTTAGCTGTCAGAATTTCTCAAGAGCACTTCATTATCTAACTTCTTGAATGCACAAGGTTTTCACAAATATGATGGGAGCTGATCAGGTAGCGTAAACAGCCACAGGTTCTCCTAAACACCTAGATGCATCTCTTAACTGTCCCAAATAACTGTTTCCTAGGGAGCTTTTAAAGCTATTTAGCAAATGGTGTTAGCTGGTAATTACAGTGACTGCTGAGTGTGAGTTACTCTCAGGTATACATACGTACATATATATATATATATATATATATATATATATATATATATACCTAATTCTGGTTCAAAGAAAGAATCTAACAGAGAACAGAGTAGTTCTAAAAGATGAAGATGTTACATTTCCAGGAAATAACAATCAAGAGGATTATGTCTTTCACATTGTAGATACTCAGGTTTTGTTGATTCCATCAGTGTTCCTATTCTTGGTAGAGATTTTCATAGATTTCTCTATTTGGTGAAGTACAAATTTAGTAGACTAAAAGAACCTGCTTCTGTTTTCTAATCTACTTAGACAGTGAAGAGAATTGGGATATAAGGACATGATTGAAGAGAGAAATTTTTCATGGCTTCATAGTTTAAGAGCTGAACTTCAGAGATCTTCTAATCCAAGGTTTACAATCTACACATGAGGAAACTAAGGTCCATGATGGTTTAATGTCTTACCCAGGGTCATACAGCTAGTTTCAGAGGGAGGATGGTAATACCATGCTATTTATGATGAAAAAGAACTCGGGTTTTGAATTCTGTTAAAGCAGCAGGCCTAGTGACTAACGAGGAAGATCTCATGTTTCAGACAAAAATCAAGTTAAACATTACCCTACATACCTAGAACACTTCAGAGCTACCTTCTAGGACAGAAAGTGTCTTACACAAGCCACCATATTTTTTTCCAAAGAGAACAGAAAGTTAAGCTTTGGTCTGATGAGTTCCTTGTTTTTTCTTGGCTAAGAAAGAAATAAAACTGTCAATAGGGTGAATTGTACCTTATTCAGCTCCTTTCCAAATGTTCCTCAGCAGAATGAATGTGGGTCAGCCAAGGAATCATCAGTTCTTCTATTGATGCAGGGGGACAAATAGACTGAGAAGGCTAAATATAACTACTACCACTGGGTCTTAGAAACCTGTGGCATTTATTCCAGGTATGTGGCTCTTCTGTGAAGAGGTAAAAGAGAGCAACCTGACCAGGTAGGGTGATAGGTAAATTTCATCAGAATATTTAAGAACAGGGAACAACTCAGGTCTTCTGCCTCCAAGGCCTACTCTCTGTCTACAATGCCATGCTGCCCTTCATCAGTGCCATTGGATTTTCAAATATGGTGAACCAAAATCCTTAAGTGATATTGAATTCCTCTCTGCCCCGTGTCTTCTCAGGATGGATTTTCCTGGATGCATGAAAATAAGGAACCAGAGCAGAGACACTGTTGTATATTAATAAAAATTTCTCAAAGGGTAATAAAAGGCACCTGGCAATATGGATAGAAGTCACGGAGAATGGACAAAAGAGGAATGGCTACCATCTACATCTTTGGATGGAATATTCACTTTGATGAGATCATGTTATGTCCACTGGACCACCGGAGGAGAGCTAGCAACTTTTTTGCTAAACTTTGAAGCAAAACTTTGAAGTTAGCTTTGTTTGTCTTTGTCTCACTCCTCTCATCTTTCTATTTCTCTTTCTTCCACCTTGACAGCTTTCTGACATGACCTCCTCGTTTAGCCTACGTCCCATTCCTTATGAGGACTTCAATCTCACTAACATATTAACTAATTACAGCCATGGAAATAGCTTCATGACCTCTCTGAGTCTCAGTTTCTTTATCTGTAGAATGGAGACTTACACTATCTATCTATACTATGGACCTATTTGAAGTGAACTCTACTTTGAAGAATTTCAACCCTTACCAAGTATAGAAATGTGAGTCACCATCGCCATGAAGCTTACAGCATTACCTTTCTTGGAAGTAGCTACAATTTTTTTAAAAAATAAATCTCTTATGAGAAGATACCCCCAACCTACCTCCTCGTGGAGGTGGGAGATGAGAGTACATAGTACATGTTTTCAGACTTTTTTAATGTATTAATCAATTATGCTGACTTTTTTTCTCCCTCTTTAAAAAAATAAACTATTTGTCATAGTGGGATGCTCCTGGAGAGAGGTGGGATACTGTGGTGATATGAGAAACAAAATATTAATAAAATTCATTTAAAAAAAGAAATAAATCTCTAATAGTGGATGATAAAACTCCTTGAGGATAAGAACCCTATCCTACTTAGCTCTACCAACTCTGAATTTCCACACAATGCTCTATACACCATAGCCACCTAATACATGGTTATTCAAAGGCTGAATTCTAAGTGAGAAAGTATTTAACATCAAGAAGGACTTGCTAGCATCTCTCAAATTGTACTTCATAGGCTAGTACCCATTTCTTTGTCTCATCATAGGGAAATGTGATGGTGCCAGGAACTTCACCTTGTTAAAATGGTACAGGAATGGTACACTCTTGTTTTTTCTCTTCCCTGCTCTAGTGGGACATTCTTCATTTGGGGGTTGATTCTGGAGACAATGCATGGGACCTTCAGTCATGTGTACCTATTCATTTTAAGAGTGACCAGTGCTAGACATAAATGTACAAATTGTGAAACTGTCTTCCCTTTCAGCACCTTCTCTACTTCAGAGCCTTCCTCCATAGTATCTTCCCTCCTTGCAGGCAAATATTTCCCCTCAGATCATCTCCCCACATCAAATCTGTTCTCCGCAGAGCATGTGAAATTCCATCAAAATGAAGTATCAGTGACTGAGAGATTTTAATGTATTACTTATCCCAGAGGTAATAGTCTTTTCATCATGGAATTCCAAGCGTCAGCAAGTGGGTGAGGGAAGCATTTTCCGAGCAGTCTTCAGAATTTTCTTGTTCACAAGGCTTGGCCTAAACTTCAAACTTGTTCTCCCTCACATAAGGAGAAGATTTAGGCTCAAGAAGAGCTCCCTAAAGTCTATAGCTACCATGCCCCTTAATGAGTTCCACTGATTCAAAGAACAACATTGGCTCACTTTCACAGATATGCAGCAGTGGGAAAATATGCCTTGTAGAAAGAATGGATTCATTACTGAATGTCTAATGATAGTATTTTAAACAATTTAAATATCCATTTAACATTTTTTAATTGGTTATGTGTCCTTTTGTAAGTATGCCAGAGTCAATATCATCTACTTTGTAAATTCCTAGAAAGCAGGAGTCAATCAGGCCTATTTAAGTACAGTGTTATGTTTGTCCTTCAATTTCAAAGAGAACCATGATGTCAGGAAAATGATGACATTACTTACAGTTGACTTTGATTTGAGTGAAGGAGAGCTGTGCAAGGTCACCAGCCTCACTTTTTCCTCCAGAGCCATCTGGGTCCAGGGGCCTGATATTCATCAGGACTGGAGATGGCCCAGGATGCAATGGGAGACCCTGGCCTTTTTAGGCTAAGGCCTTTACAGGTTCCCACTTTGAGTGAGGTAACACCCATTCAGTGAACAGGCCTTTTTAAGAAGTGAGTCAAAGGATGGTCCCTTTAATTAGAAAAAAAAATCAAACTGGGAGGGGAAGACCCTCAGGGTTGCTAGTCAAAAAAGAAACAATTAGCATTGAGATTCACTCTGAGCCAGGAGGGCTTCAAATATAGCCATTAAGTGGAGCTTGGGCAGGTATTATGGTCCGATCTATGAGCTTCAGAGTGGAGTGAAATGGAAGGAAGGAAAGAAGGAAAGAGAGAGAGAGAGAGAGAGAGAGAGAGAGAGAAAGGAAGAAAGGAAGGAAGGAAGGAAGGAAGGAAGGAAGGAAGGAAGGAAGGAAGGAAGGAAGGAAGAAGGAAGAAAGGAAGGAAGGAAGGAAAGAAGGAAGGAAAGAAAGAAAGAAAGAAAAATAAAGAGAGCAAAAAGAAAAAAGAAAGAAAGGAGAAAGGAAGGAAAGAAAGAAAAAAAGAAAGAGAGAAAGAAAGAGGTTCTAATGGGAGTGGGGGAAAACAGCATGCAGATAAATATGTACAGTCAAGATATATACTGTTAAATTGGATTTGGTCACAGAAGTAAGGCATTAGCATCAAGAGAAGTCAGAAAAGTCTTCTTGTAGAAGGGAGGATTTTATCTGGGACTTGAAGGAAGCCAAAGAAGCCAGAAGGCAGAGGTGAGGAGGGAGAGAGTTCTAGGAATAGGGGATAGAATGTGAAAATGGCCAGAAGTGCACCAAGGAGGCCAGTGTCAATTCATTCACAGACTACATAGAGGGGACTTAATAAATTATTGAGTCTTTTTTTTTAAACAGACCCATGATGTTATTAGTGTAGAAAGATTTCAATAAAGAATTTCTTATACCTTTTTGGGTTGAACCCTTCTCCACAACTTATAATTTTATAGAATTGCTTAAGAGATCATTATTTGTTCAAGATCATATAGCATTACCTGTCAGAGTTGGATCCTAAACTGAGGTCTTCCTGACTTTGAGGCCAGCTCTCTATCCACTGCACCATGTCTCTCTATCAAGTTAATTGGGTCTTAAAAACAACAAGACAAAGCAAAACAAAAAACCCAACCCACCAAAATAGAAAAAATGCAGAAAAGCTATTTCTTGTTGCCAGATTTTCTACAAGCACAGAGAAAAGGAAAGCTCTTGTTATCCGAACATCTGATAGTGGTTTCCCCAAATGCTGTTTATTGTCTCCAGTAACTGACTTGAGAATCAAGGAATGTCAAGGAGAGGAAAGGAATACAGATAGCTCCTACTTGAAAGGATATTTAAAGAAAAACATACACAGAGAAGTGACATTTTCTTTTTCAAGTAAAAAGCCCAAACCTTAATTAATACTGACATTAATTAAGAAGCACAGCCCCAGAGAACATCTCTCCACGATACTGAGCTGTTAACTTGTTGGAAGAATAAGATGATGGCTTGAGTGGAATCATCCGTTACATTACAGGCACAGCAGAGTCTCATATTTCCTTCCATATCCCCCTGAGGTTAATGGATATTCTGCTTAAGGAGGAAGATGAGAAATGGGTCCACAGCAAATTCTTCTTTTACACATGAAAAACTTATATACTATGTGCTCAACTTGGAAGAACCTAAAGGATCCTTTTCATGAGTTTTATTTATTCTATTCTCTTACTTCTTTAGCCTGCCTCAGTTTGGACCTCAAAGTTTATGCAGAAGTTTCTTTCATGTTTCCCTTATGTAGGAACATCAACTAAGCCTCTTAGACCACACTGTCATTCAAGCTTTCCCTTAGACTAAACTTGCTTGTTCACAATCTGCTTATAGGGAGGAAAGGAACTCTGTGCCAGACCATGTACTTTAAAATTATCATCTCGTTTGATCCTCACAACATCCTTGAGAGGTGCCATGATTATTATCCCCATTTTACAGTTGAGGAAACTAGAGCAAATAGAGGTTAAGTGACTTGCCCAGGGACACACAGCTGGTAAGTAAGTGGCCGAGGCCAGTTCTGAACTCAGGTCATCCTGACTCTAGGCCCAGCTCTTTTTTCGTTGTGCCACCTTATAGACCCACAAAGTCTATATTTCATTCTTTTCAATGTCTTCTGTGAGAGCTAAACAAAGGCAGGAAAACCTGAGGTTGGATTTGGGTTTGAGAAAAAAGTGAAAAGGCCATTGGAGACGAGGAGACACAACTGAATATGGTGATGGATCATGCTAGGTAATACCATGTTTTTAGAAAGGGGACTAGTTGGACCAGAAAGTAATGATACTAGTTTCCTAGCAATAACTCCCCAAAAAAGCAGATCCAAAAAAAATGACAGTTTCCTAAGGTGGTGACTTTGGGGAAAAAAACCCACTCATTGAGAAGTACAGGTCTGGTATGTCAGTTAAAGAAATCCATACTGTTATTTTATGCCATACCAAGCATCCATACAATAGGTCATATTGCTGTGAATATAAGCCACCCTCAAATATAGTCTGCACCCCTAAAATTAGATCTTTTTGAAAGGAAAAAAAATATAGACAGATACTTAAAAACAATTACACAGAAAAGGTCACAAAAGAATATGTACGGCTAAAAGGTGTTTCTTTCAATTCATATGTTTATGGACTACGCCTGCCGTTCAACCTCTCTCAATAGAGAGGATTGAGGGCTAGGCTCCGTTCCATGAAGCCCTGGGTTTAAATCCAGCTTCCGATACACACTTATTGCGTAACTATGGGCAATTCGCTTAACTTTGCAGTGTTCTAGTTAAGTCTCTGGGACTATTAGATGCAGAGAAACTGCTGACCTGCATGTATAGATGATGTTTTCTCTATGGGGAATTAGCTCTCTAAATCGGTGAAATGACAAATCCAGTAGTCCCTAATGCTATCCTGGGATGTGCACAGACAATCTAAGAACTGTGATCCTTTGCATCTTCTGACCTCTTTTCCATAACTTTGTGAACCTCACTGTAGAAATAGAAGAGGGTTATATAAGACTGAATGACTTTTCATGTTTTTGTGTGGTCCATTTTTTATGGATTATTCTAGCCAAAAAAAAAAAAAAGTGGTGGTGGTGGTGGTGATGGTGTTGATGAATGATGGTCAACTTTATGGGAATGAACCTCTCCAGATTTAGCTAAACCAGTCTTCAGACAGCAGACATATACCTTCCAGGCTGAATTTGCCAGAGCATGCACTCTACTAATGTAGCCTTCCAGAGACCAAGAACTTTTCCAATTCATGATGGAGCATCAGGGTAGTTCAATATGGAGATTCAATTTAAATAAACATGTTTTGCTTATTTTTATCATCACCGCCGTCTTCTCTTCTCCCTAATTTTCTCATACCATTTCAATCTTCACTAAAATGGAAGCTCTTTGAAGCCAGCGACTGTTTATTTAAATCTTTGTGTCCCAAGAATCTAGCATAAACATTTATGATTAGTACATAGTAGGTGTTTAATACACACAAGTTGAACTGAATTGAATCTACTACTAATATTACAATTTTAGGCTGTATTCAGGTTTATTCCAGATTTAGAGGGGAAAATGAAGCTGATATTTGGGCCAAAATAGTGTTCATGTTTGTACATACCTCTAAATCTCATCCACTGACAAGGATACATTGCACTACATCTTTACTATATTCCACTTAACAATACTGTCACACCAAGGGAGGCCCAGTGGATACAGCATTGAATTTAGACTTAGGAAGACCTAGACTCAAATCCTACCTGTCATTTACTAGCCCTAAGCAAGTTCTTTAACCTTCCTCTGCCTCAGACAGCTACCTGACCCTGAGCTAATAACTCCTTAGTTATCACTTAGTTGTTATCTCTTTAATGTAAAGAACTCTCCATACTGATGAAGTCACAGTGCTTTTTAAAAAAAATTATTGTTACCTTAATACAATCATATACAGCAATAAATGAGATGGTGCCTGGAATATAGCAGGTGCTATATAAATGCTTATTCCTTCTCTTCCCCCATAAAGATTGACTATTTTCTTGACTATCTTCTTTTGACCAAATTGAATTAGTTTGTTTTTTAGATATCACATTAAAATAATGACTACCCAAGAGTGCATTTAAAAAAAATAGTATCAGTAATATTGAATACTTAATGCTGAATTCTTTAACTTATTTACTATTAGATTTTTTTCAATCTACTACTATTAGGTAAAAATAAGAATTTGGTAAATGCAAAGTTACATTTCTTCTCTGCCATCTGGAAGAACATAAAACTAGATGTAGGGAAAATTGCCATCTGTTTCAGTCAATAAAAAAACCACGTGTACAGCTTAAGCTTGCTAAAATGGATTGAAGCCATTTACAACACAGCAGAAAGTGGGGAACCTCACTAAACTGGGAAACTTGATCTGTGTGAAAAATATGATTTAAATGAAGTAAAAATTATTCTGATGAAGAGAAGAAAGTTTTAGACAGATACTTTTTGACAGGGTCCACAGGAACACAAAATGACTAATTAAACTAATTCAATGTCAACAGGAGGGATGAATTCTGAGGCAGTGCTTCCTAAATAAAAGTTTCACTGAAACTTCTTAATATTCTGTCACGTTGCAAAGTTTTACTTGTTTACATGACCATTGCCTATCTTTTAGGCAACCAGTATTTAGAGTTTAGGGGCTTCCTTCCTTAGTGGGATGACCTGGGAGATGTGTGCCATAGACTGTAGGCCCCTTCAGTTTATTCACCTCACTGTGAATAGTCATGGTGGCTGGCCTTGGCTATAATGGTTCTCACTATATTAGCTTTTCTAATACTAGCTCCTTCTAAGTGTCTGTTTTTGTTTTTACATTGTGTTGCCTGTGGCCAACAAAACCAGTTATTCCAAAAGTGTGAATAAATTTCCCCTAGAATGTGAGATCAGTCCAAGTAAAGATGAGGAATCAGAAAATAGTACAGGAAGATACTGCTTCCTCACCTCACTCAGACCTTGGAGACCATTTAGTTCATTGGCTGTCAAAGTGAGGTCTGAGGATCCTTGGGGATGGGGGGGATGGGGAATAACAGGGTCGACAAGAGGTTCTCAATGTCCAAACAGTTATCATAATAATGTAAAGATGTTTGATTATTAAAATACTTCTTCCTTTTCCAACTACATATCTGTGTGAGGCCAGATTTTCTTTACACACACACACACACACACACACACACACACACACACACACACACCCTTCAAAACAACATATCACAAGAGAGTGAAAGCTGCTGATATGAGAATCAAACTGTCTCTTCTAAAGCCAATATTAAGGAGATTGCAAAAATATGTAAAACGTTGCCACTTTTCTCACTAATTTTTTTGATAATATAATTATTTTTCATAAAATGTTATTTTTAAAAAGTAATATGCTATTCTTACTTTTAAAAAAATATGAATATTTTAAAACTTATCAGCTTGTGTTTTTAATATTTTAAAATATTGATAGACATAACTCACATAAACAAAAGGTCTTTGAGGTCTTCAATAATTTTAAGTGTCCCGAGACTAAAAGTTTTGAGAATACTGATCTAGTCCCAAGGGAGGCTAGGTGGCACAGTGGATAGAGTGGTGGGCCTGGATTCAGGAAGACTCATCTTCATAAGTTCAAATCTGGCCTTAGATACCTACTAGCTGTATGACCCTGGGCAAGTCACTTAACTTTGTTTGTCTCAGTTTCTTCATCATAAAATGAGCTGGAGAAGGAAATGGTAAACCACTCCAGTATCTTTGCAAAGAGAACCCCAAATATGGTCATGAAGAGTCAGAAACAACTGAACAAGTCCAACCTCATTATCTTCAGTTAGGGAAATAGGCCTAGTGAGATTCATAGGACTTATTCAAGGCAACATAGCTTGTTAGTACTGGGCCAAGAGGAAAACCTTGGGTCTATTATTAGTATTCACATATCATTAATACTCTCTGCCCCCCTGTGTGGACCCTCTGCCTGGAGAAAAGGGACAAGGACTTCAAGGCCTCTGTTTAAATAGCGGATTCAGTACAGTTTTTACTCCCTATTTCCCACCACCAACACTGCTTTTGAACTTCTTTGGAACCAGCGAGTACCTTTTCCTTTTCACCAGCCCCCTTCAGCTTCCTTTAGTGTGCTATCTTCCCCATTAGACTGTAATCTCCTTGAGGGCATGGATTGTCTTTGTTTTTATTTGTATTTGTATCCGTTGTACTTAGCGCAATTCATGGAACATAATAAATAGATGCTTAAATATTTAATGACTGTCTTGATTATTTGATATAACTATGTGTAATATAAATATAAATATAATGCATAATATTTATTAAATTGCTTTTTCTTTGCTATTTTCTTTTATTAGGGTGAATTTATTAATACTGCTGATCACAATTGGCCCTAGCTATTCAATTTTAACTCTATAATAATTTGTAAAGTTTTGGTTTTTGCCTTTATAGCAATCATTTCCGAATGTACATCCCTTGTAATAAAGAAAAATAATTAAGTAAAATTGACAAGCTATAGAGTCTGACTGTATGTGTCATGCCCCCTTTGTAGTCACCCACATGTATTCCCTTACCTCACTAGCAAGATGTGTTTCATTAATTGCTCTCCAGGACCAAAATTGGTCATTGTAATTAATCTGAGTTTAATGGCCATAGAGCATTGTTTTGTTTTATATTATAGTAGTCATTGGCATTCAAAGCCCTTTCCCCTCCCACCTTTCCAGTCTTCTTATATCTTACACCAGCCCCAGCCTGGATTACAGAATACATGAACAACACGCTCCGTCTTCCCACATGAACAATACACTGCATTTCTCAACTCCAGGAATGGCTGTCTCTCATGCATGGAATACTCTCCCTCCTCATCTCCACTTCCTGGCTTCCATGGTTTTCTTGAAGTCCCATCCTAAATCCCACTTTCTACAGGAAGCCTTTCCCAATCTCCCTTAATTCTAGTGCCTTCGATTCCTTCATCATTTCCTCTCTATCTTCATTATAGTTTATTCATACATAGTTGTCTGCATATTGTCTCTCCTGTTAGATTGTGAGCCATAGTTGTCTGCATGTTGTCTCTCCTGTTAGATTGTGAGCCCCTCAAGGGAAAAGACTTTTTTTTTGTTACCATTTTTGTATCTCCAGTGATTAGCACAGTGTCTGGTACATATTAGGTGTTTAATATATTGCCTAAGTGTATTATTTTTCTGCTTTCATTTATTTGCTCTGCGTAAGTTCCTTTGACATTTCTTAAATTAAATTTCATTTTTTAATTAACAATAAGAGCTAACATTTATAGCACTTTGGGTTTTGCAAAGTGCTTTATATGTTAACTCGATTATTTTCTTTCTCCCGTCCTCCTTCCAATTGAAAAAGAAAACCCTTGTAGCAAATTCAAATAGTCAAACAAAACAAGGTTCCACATTAACCATGTTCAAAAATGTGTGCTTCCTTCTACATCACTTCTCTGTCAGGAAGTAGGTATCTGTATCAGTTCTTACAAGACAGGGTATGTTTCTCTGAATTCCTCATATTCATTATTTCTTAGGTTGCTACAGTATTCCATTGCATTCAAATGTCACAATTTGTTCAACTATGTCCCATTCAGTGGGTACTCATTTTGTTTTCAATGCTTTGCTACCATGAAAAGTGCTGCTATGAATATTTTGGCCCATATGGACTCTTTCTTTTCGATAAATCAGCAATAACAACGAATACTCTTGAGACTATAGAACTCTAAGAAGACATGAACCACATGGCGTTGAGTTAGCTGTGTGGTACAGCATGAAGTTTGGAGTCCGAGGACCTTGGTTTACAATTTAGCACTTCTCTCTGTTCCCCATAGACAAATTACGTTACTTTGCTGGACCTCCGTTTCCTAGTCTGCAAAATGAAAGCGGAGCTTTAAGTGGTTTCTAAATTCTCTTCCAGTTTTAGATCCTAAAGACCAAAACAAACAAACAAATAAATAAAAATTAGATAATTACGCAGAAGTTCTGAATACAAGACAGGAAGATAGCCTGAGATAATTGTTATCCTACCACCGAAGATGAAAATGCAAATCTCCTTTCTGTACTTTCAGACATTCTCCACTCCTTCCCTTTTCCCTAAGTCAGTCTTTCTCTTTGATTAAATATCAACCCTTCACCTTCCAAGTCTTGTACCTAGCTGGATTCAGCTGTTTGTAGTAATATTTTAGGTTATTGTTGTTCAGTCCATTCTGACTCTTTGTGACCTCATTTAGGGTTTTCTTGGAAAAGATATTGGAGTAGTTTGCCATTTTCTTCTCCAACTCATTTTATAGATGAGGCAACGGAGGCAAATAGGATTAAGTAACTTGCTGAGGGTCACAAAACTAATAAGTATCTGAGAGTGCATCTGAACTCAGAAGGCAGATTCCTGACTCCAGACCATCGAGCTATGCACTGCACTACCTAGATACCCTATTTTGTGAGCCAGCAGAAAAAGTCATGCTGAAAAGCCACAGTTATGTGGTGGCCACTTCATTATAATTCTCTTCTTGTAATGACAGATGTTCATGCTAACAAACCCTTTGAAACTATTCCTCTTCTCTCCCCACTAGGCGAAAAGTTGAAGGGAAGTAAGTTCTTTGGTGATCCTTAACTATCATTCAGTTTGGGTAAGAGCTCCTTTCTATCTTTCACACACACTAAAACTGAACACCTGAGAGCTACAGAACAACTACATTTTTTTTTATGCCAGGCCTATGATTTAATAAGCATGAAGACCTCCCAGTAAGGAGATCACCTCTACTAATGTAGAGAGGCACCCACTCTGAAACTTAAGAGTTGACTGGGACACTAAGGTTAAGTGACTTATCTAATGTTTCATAGCCAATCTATGTAAGGAAGCAGGATTTGAACCCAGGTCTTCCTGACTCTGAGGGCAGCTTTCTATCTCCTGTGCCGTGCTGCTTCAGTCCAGAGTCCTATAAGGAGACTAGCTGCTACCAGCTGAATTGTATAATTAACCAAGTAAGGGGGCAGGGGAGTGAGAAATTTCAACTTTATTCACCTCAAACTCCTCTTTCTTATTAGGGAATAGGATCACATAGCTAAAAACAAAATTTTTAAAAATATGTCAGATTACTCCAGTCCAAAGCCCGGTGGTTTGGGCCTTTAGGTCCTGAAAAACACAACTGGTCCTACACCTAAGCAGAGAAAGCCTCTGTAGTATGACTTGAGGAGTGCTCAACAAGTCCTTTTCTTCCCAATAAATTTTCTCTCTCCCTTCCCTACCTCCCCAATAACTTTAAAGTCATATCTTAAGAGATTTATGGAGATATGTGCATTTTGAGTGGATTAAATCATTTATTATCAGTATAATACATCAACACAGATTATTCTATCTCTCAACTTTCGGTT
This sequence comes from Trichosurus vulpecula, assembly GCF_011100635.1. Taxonomy (NCBI): domain Eukaryota; kingdom Metazoa; phylum Chordata; class Mammalia; order Diprotodontia; family Phalangeridae; genus Trichosurus; species Trichosurus vulpecula. The sequence goes on along the minus strand of NC_050579.1, from coordinate 151,461,083 downwards.
GCTAACTTGGGGTCCATGAACTTGTTTTTCAAACTGTTTTTATGATTATATTCAATATATTTGATTTCCTTCATAGTCTTAGGTATTTTATTTTACACATTTAGAAACATTTTTCTTAGAAGGGGTCCACAGGCTTAAATAGATTCCCAAAGAGTTCCATGAGAGAAAAAAGGTTAAGAACCTTTTGCACTAATAACTGGTGATCGATATTGGGGAAAACATGTGGAAATGTATGCTTTAATGTATGACATTAAAGAATTACCCCTACCCTTCAGGGGTATACTTAAGACACTGAAGGGAACATATAGCCTTGTGCTGGGAGACCTGATTTATCTGTATAAGATGAGATGTGATAAGAGGTGTGTATGTGTGTGTAGACACCATATTTTCTCAACTAAAAATCAAGACATACAGTCTAATAATGGATATGCTTTTTATAATGGCTTGTTAAAAATATACTTCGTTTTTTCTTGAAATTGTGACTGTCCAGGAAAACCTAGAATATATGCCATTGCAGTTTTAAACCAGAATATCCATTTAGGAAGTTACAATGTGAAATACTAGTCAGAGAAAAACGGGTATTGGCTGTCTGTTCCTAACATTCCTTGTAACTCAATTCAGTTCAACTCAGCAGGAATTTATTGAGCATCTACCACTTAAGCCAGAGTTACTACCCTCAAAGAGCTTACTTATATTTCTGCTATGATGCCTAAAACCATAAGAGGACATAGTGGCTGTTCCCTAGGTATTTGTAAACGGGTTTTAAGATTTTGCTTTTCATCATAAGAAATAGTATAGTTTTTGCTTCAGGATGCCTTTCCTAATCCCAAAATTGTGAGTGCCTCTCTGTCCCAACCCTCAAATTACCTTGTATATTTCGTTTGTTTATAGTTCTGTATGTAAAGTCTTGTCTCCTTGACAGAGAAGGTAAGCTCCCTGAGGGCAAGAATGATTTCCCTTTTGTCTTTGTCTTCCTAATACCTAGCGAAGCACTTGGCATGAGGTAGAGGCTTAACAAATCCTTGTTGATTGATTAATCTTTCCAAAACTAATCCATAAACAAGCCAGAATTTAGTCACTAGATTTCCAGAATAATTCATTTATCTCATTTAAGGCAAAACATATTACTACTTTCAAGTATCAGAAAGTATTTACGCCTTTTAAAACAGGAATGAGAAATTATTTTTTCCAAAGTCTTTGCTTAATCCTACCCGGCAAAAGTTTTAATCTAAAGCACATTTTTCTTTTGTTTTTGTTGGTTTTTTTTTTTCAGATGAATGTGTAGTATTCTGAGTGTATTACAACAAAAGAATAAATGGCTTTACAGTGTTGTGAGAGGCAAGGAACTTGATCTTTCTTAATGTGTAACTGTTGATTACTTTTCTTCATTTACTTGTTTGTTACCCCTGAAAATAAGGAAGAGAAACCCCCTACTCTCTTTAATTGTAACAGTTTTTCTAAAACTTTCACTTTGCACTCAAGGGATGAAATAGCATAAGGCATTTAAGGAAAGGGTGATTTCAGTCAAAATTAGGGGGAGGGGGAAGGGAAGCTCTATCTGATTTCCAACTTCATATTTTTTCTTTCTTTTGTTTATTTTGTCCAAAGGATACGAAACTATGTGGTTCTCAACAGATACCAAAGCTCTTTCCAAATAGGAGCCTTACTAAATCCAACTGGTATTTCTGAAGAGGCATAGATACTGATATCTTCCTGCCCCTGGTAGAATTTCATTTTCTAATGATGATCTACCTATCTGGAGCGAATCTAGCATTCCAAAAAATCCATTCCTATTGTGGATGTGTTATTTTCTAGTCTTTTCAGATCAGATTAGAAGTGATTCTTTGATGTTTTCATAGCTTCCAAAGTCTTCCTGTCTGACTGAAAGTAAAGAATGTTGTAGCTTGGAGGTGGTACTGGGCTAAAGGTGAAGAATGTCCTAGTTTTGGGCTATGCCAATTAAAACCAATTGTAGTCTTTCCATGCAATCCTAGAAACTGTTCTGCTTTATTCAGTATATATAAGCAATTTATATTTCCTTTATGTTTCTGGTTTGAGAAATTTCTAAGGTTGTGAATCCAAACATTTTGATCATTTGAGGTGTTTTATTTTTTTTTAACCTTAGCTTTAATACAGTAAACCAGCACATTATAAGTACAGAATTACAAATGTCATGGTGCAGCAGATCACATTTTATTTCTGAACAGATATGCATTATTTGCTTTAAACCCTGAAAGCATGAAGGGTTTGTATAGGTAGGATGCAAGAGGGCTGGGGATGGGAGGGTAGGGGCAGTGGATATGTCTTGGGGGGTGCTTGGTGGTGGTGGTAGCGGTGGAATTTATGTTGAGGATTAAGGAATTTTACATAATGATCCATCATCATCAGGATTAAACCAAGTCTGAGGGACTATGCAAACTGGAATTAGAAATCCTAGATTTCATAGTTATATGAAATAAAAGACTTTATAGGGTCCAAATTAAATGTGCTCATGGCATCAAGAGAGACATGGCAGAGTAGATCTAAGAGCAAGCTAAAGAGCTAGGAGTAAGACTCTGGGTTTAACTCCTGCCTCTGACTAGGACTGGCTGTGTCACCCTTGGCAAATCTCCTGACTACTCATTGCCCTAGGCAACTCTTTAACACTATTGGTAGAGGGAGTTTCCTCCTGGGAATTCTTTATAAGAAATGAAATCATAGGTCTATTTCTTGTCTCCATAGCATTTAATAGTACCCTCTTTTGGCTCAATTTGATTCATAGAAGCCACTGCTCTATGCAGAGCCCTGTATTAGGTACTGAATGAGACTTAATAATTCTGGAACTTTAGCTATAATAAACTCCGTGAAGCCAGAGCCCTCTTTTCTTCTCCCTCCAAATTATTTCACTTGATGATCTCATTAGCTCCCATGCATTCAATGATCATCTCTATGCAGATGATTATCAAATCAGTTTATTTAGCCCTAAACCCTTTCCTGGCTTCCAGTCCTCTATTTCCCACCACCTCTTGGGCATATCCAGCTGGATATTCCAAAGACTTCTCAACCTAACATGTCCAAAGCAAAACTCCTTACTTCTCTCCCCAAACTCTCTCCTCTTCCTAACTTTCCTATTGCTGTCAAGGTCACCACCACTACACCCCGCCCCCCAGTTACCCAGGCTTAAGACCTAGATGTCATCTTTGACTTCTCACTCTTTCACACCATGTTCTTTCCCCTCCTCCTGCCCCCATATCCAAGCAGTTGCCAAGTACTGTCAATTCTACCTTCAAAACCTCTCATATATGCCTCCCTTCTCTTCTCTGATGTTGCTACCACCCCTTCTTCAGCCCCCCTGCCCCCCCACTCCTTCATTAAACTCCAGTAGCTCCCTATTACTTCAGGATCAAATATAAAACCTACTGCTAAGCTTTTAGAACCCTTCATAACCTGCCTCTTCCCTAGCTTTTCTGTCTTCTTCCACCTGACTTCCCTCCATGTACTTACTCCTGGATCCAGTGACACTAAGACTCTTTGCTATTCCTCACATGAGATATTCCCATCTCTTGACTCAAGTGAATTTTCTCTAATTGTCCCCTCTGCTTTGGACTTCTCTCCCTCCTCTTCTCATTATTTACCTGGCTTCCCTTCAGATACCTGCTAAAATCCTACCAACTGGAAAAAGTCATTCCTGTTCTCTTTATTCCACTACCTTTCCTCTGATATTACCTCCAAGTTATAGGACATTTTTCATAGTTTCCATGTTGTCTCTCACCTTAGATTATGAGAACCTTGAGAGCAGGAAATGTTTTTGCTTTTCTTTGTATCCCAGAGTTAGGGCAATGTTTTGGAACATAATAAATGCTTCTTGATGTGACTATGTTTTATCTAAACTTTGTGTTTCATCCAACATTTATTAAATTAAATTGAACTGAGCCAAATGGAAGATATTGTTAGCTACGATGGCCATATTTAATTTGGAGGCTAGAGAGTGCTTCTCAGGTAAGTTTTTGGCTATTTTATATCATAATCATCAGTTAATTTCTTCCATACACTTCCCTCTTCTCCTTTTTCCTATGCTGAATTTGAAATAAATCTTTTTTTCTGTTTTTAAATGTTTTATCAAGTGATGTATCATTCCAAAGTGAACAATTTCACAAAACAAACTTTTCTATTCCCCAAAGTAATGGAATACTGTGTCCATCTATCTGGAAATATCCTTGTTGATGGGACAATACACTCTGAAGACAAAGGCCTTTCCACTTTCTTTCTTTCTTTCTGGGCATAGGTTACAGATGCTAATTTATCATGCATCTTTCAAACCTTTTAAAGGCAAATTTCAGATTTTCTCTGTGGGGCGCCAGTGAGAGCCTCAGATTTATGCAACCATCTATTTGGGGTTTTCACTTTTTACTTTCTGTGTCAGAAAACCAAACTCCGGAGAAACTTCCAAATCTGTACTATATAGCTTGTAATTGGACTACTACCTCTTTCTTAGTCAAAATGAGTCTAACCTTTTCTACAAGTCTGCTACTTTTAAGTTAGAAATGTCTCTTCTCATTTTGCTCCTAGCCTACCCTCTGTATTCATCCCTCTTTCTTTCATTCACTTTCTTTCTGTGTTGGAAATCCATTTTCTCAATCTAGTCTAATATCCCTGCCTTTTCACATGGCTTCCTTTGGAAGCAGTTGGCGGTTATTTCACCACTCCGCCCCACCCCCACATCACTTCACAATCCCAAAATGTTTTCTTCTTTTCTGTCGTCTCCCTCTCCCCTACAGTCCCATTCCCATCAATACTGTTTTCAAGCAACCTCGATGTGGGAAACTATCTTTTGCACGAAACTAGGAAACCTCTCCGGGGGAATTTAGCCTATGTATTTTTTCTCACTTGCCTCCTCCAACCCAACGCTACCACAAGCTAGGCTGGTTCCCTCTGGTCCCCCAGTTGTTCCGCGTCTTCCTTCGCTTCCCCCTCCCCCCATCCAATCCGGACCCGCCACCCCCTCCCGAGTCCATCTGCTTCTGTGTCTGTCTCCTTGTCTCTCACTCCCTTCCCTCTTTGCCCTCCCTTCTCCACCTCCCATTCTGCCCCCAACACTCTGAGCGCCAGCTCCGCCCCTCCAACCCACCCCCAGTAGCTCAGAATCTTCTCCGGCCGTTGCCAGGACAACCAGTCGATACCAAGCAAATAGGCATCCTGCTAAAGAAAGGGGTGAGGGGGGGTGAAGCAATACAGCAGCTTGGTAACAAAGAAGCAATAAAAGCAGCCCCCAAATGGAGAGCAGAAGACGAGTCTGCGAGAAAATCTGAAATCGAGCACGGTTCTGTTTCTTTGTGCATGTGTTGGAGGAAAGACATCTTTCTACACAGCTAGGAACCACGTCAGTTTAAAAACGGGGCGGGGGTTGAGGGGGCACAGAAAAAGAGTATGTTTCCAGTTTTCTGGGGGAAGAAAATCAACAGCTTTAAACGCTCATTTCACAAACGCCTGGATGCTATTGGATTTGCCCAGTTTACGTTTCAGTTTGGGACTCTCCAGCTATTGCGAGGGATTCGAATTTTCTTCCATCACTCCAGCCGATCTCTTGGCCAGCGTGCTCCCATAAGGGTGATAAGATATGTTTATTGGCAAGATGCACTTCTACGAAAATGTATTCACATCAGCTCTGGGGGAATATAATTTCGTGATTGAATAATGCATCAGAGTGAACTAGACTGTACAAAACTGAATCTCCACGTACGCTGTTCAGCTTGGTGATTTTCAAAGACATACTCGAACAAAGAAGGATTGGCTGAACCAACCGTCTTTGACACTCTGAGAGTGTGACCCATTTCCCTACAATAAGCAGAAAATAAAGCTGTTTGAAAATTCAGAGCCAGCGTCCTTTTGTGCTTTCTGACCGGGAGGAATTAACTAACTGTTCCTTGGGCTGTTTCTCACCTCAAGCAAAGTGAAAGCGAGTGTTCACTTCGGGATGACGAAATGCAACCAAGAAACGGTGGTCGGATTTTGCCACAAGTGTAACCTTTGGGGACTAAAATGCGGGTGGGAGGGCTGCTACGCTTTCTGGAATGTTAAGTTCTTGATTATTTTAAAATACTTTGAAGCATTATCTTGTCATACACAAATAAAGTACAGTATTTTCAGTGCCAGGGAATACCAGGACAATCTGTGTGATTTAATATCGTTTTAAACTAATACTAAATCAATTAGAGCAACCTTTTCCCCTCATCCAATTCGAGTCAGGCTAGATAGCAATTCAGTGATCTCTACGCAGTCTCTTTTCATACAGACAATTTCCTCCTTTAAACGAAAGAATCGTCAATCCTGTTGCCTAGGATTTCAACCCTGCTTTTTCCCCCTCCAACACACACACACACACACACACACACACACACACACACACACTCACTCTCTCTCTCTCTCACACACACCCCCAAAACCACCACCACGCACGCGCGCCCCCGCGCGCACACATATTGTAAAAGAAAGAAAAAAAAATTTGATCTTGGCTGCCTAAAACGATCCGTACTGAAGTGAACTGCATTCAAGCTATAAACATGGACTCATACACGTCAGAGATGTGTCATTTCACTTTAACTAAAGATGCATTAATTCTGTAGTTTCGTCCACTGATAAAATGCAAGCAAATCCATCTTTCACAAACAGTCCCCTCTTCAGAAAAGTGTATGCACATGTGCACATATGAATGTATATATGTATACATTTAAATCACTAAACTAGTATAACACGACTAGAGAATTCGATAAAAGCCATAGGCTAATCGCTAAATATTTTATTTCATGCCAATATTGACACGGATAGGGGGAGGGGTATGGCTGCCACTGCTGCTTTTGCATTTTTCACATCTGGCCTACAGACCAACTAATTCTAACTCGTGATCTCGTTGGACGAAACTCGATCTTCGTGGTTTAAATACATTCCAAATCGGGTTGATTTAACAATTGCATCGAATTAAAAGGCAAGCACTGTTCACTATCTGTTGATCCTATATGGAACACAGAGAACACATTGCAAAAACAAACACCAGCGAAACCATTGTCTTTAGGTTAACATACGTACATACACCAGAACACATACTCAACACGCAAAAGGGAGGGAGGGAAGGTAGAGTGTGGTGAAGCATTTAGACAGAGATATAGACTGACGAGAGTCACAGCAAGTCAAGTTAACCCACTCCCCGCCCATAACTCCCCCCCCCCGTGTTAATTAATTCCAAACAAAGCAAGCCAATAAAGTGATGCATTATTATTTGCAAGCGGAGGGAGACGAGAGGCATGTATTTTTAATTGATTTATTTATTTGGAGGGCATTAATTCTCAGTCTTAGGCTGATTTTCAAATCGTTTGCAAAACGCGGCTCCATTGTTCGCTCCAATTGCAAGCCCAGCCCCCTCCTTTGTGTGGCGGCGCCGGGATTGGTCGGCTGCGGGCGGGGGCTGCCGTCAGCGCTCGGGAAGCCCATTCATCTGTGCACTTGGGCGTTGGACTCCGCATCTTATTAGCAACCAGGGAGATTTCTCCATTTTCCCCTTGTCTACAGTGCGGCTACAAATCTGGGATTTTTTTATTACTTCTTTTTTTTTTAAAAAACTACACCTGGGCGCCTTTTTTTGTGCTCGACTTTTCCCCCTTTTCCCTCCCTCCTATGCTGCTGCTTTTTGATCTCTTCGACTAAAATTTTTTATCGGGAGTGTATATAATCGGTTCTGTTCTCTCTTCTCTTCCACCACCCCCATCCCCCCTCCCTCTGGTGTGTGTTGCTGCTGCTGCTGCTGCTGCTACTGCTGCTGCTGATCGCCCAGTATTTATACCAACCCAAGGCTCTTTGTTTCCCCCCTTTTGGATCTGTTGAGTTTCTTTGTTGAATAAGCCAGCATGGGTGCCCAGTTCTCTAAGACCGCTGCAAAAGGAGAAGCTGCTGCTGAGAAACCCGGGGAAGCAGCAGTAGCTGCATCGCCTTCCAAGGCAAACGGACAGGTAAATTGAACACTTGGTTTTATTTACTTATTTGGTGTCTTCTCTTTCCCTTGTCTCACCCCCTTTCTTTCTCTTGGGTTGTGCCTTGGGCACATTCGGTGGAAAAGGAGCATGGCCGGATTCTAGTCTCAAACTTGAATGAAAAAGGATAGTTTGCACTGTTCATTCCTCATAGGAGATGCCTCCCCGCCATCAGGAATGGTTCCTGGCGAATTCTATAGTGTATGTGGAAGAGTAGTGTTTTCATTTAAAATGGCGTGGTTTTGAGCTTGGTAAAACATGATTAGCTTGGTGTCTCTCCTCCCCTCCCTGTTAGTCCAGGTTGTCTTTTCCTGAAGGCATTGTGTTTGAGTAGCTGAGATGGTTTTCGTTGTGGCTCGTTTGCCATAGTTTTTTCTTAACGGAGTGGTGGGGGGGGGCAGTGTTTTGGGGGTCCTTGGATGCCGGCGGCAAAGATAGGAAAAAGGAGCCTCAAGGCACCTTAAAATAAGATGCCTTATTTTTAAGCAGTTGAAGCGTGCTTCGTAGCGCTCGGTTCAGAGGCTTTGTGGTTGTTGCTAGTTGAAGACATTTGGGGGGAGGGAGAAAGAAGCTTGCCTTTAGTTACTTTGCTGTTTCTTACACCGCTGCCGCCCCCCTCCCCCCAGCTCTAAATCTTTATTTTTAGGAAGCTGTGGGATTACAAGGCCATTTGATCTTTTTTTTAAATGCCCCCCCCCCCAACACTGGAAAGTCCCTATCTCTGTCCCTTCAAAAGGGAATTGGGAGTGGGAGGGGAACGAAACGGTGGATACTATGTGTTTGGTTCTGTTGGGTTTGCTTGGCGTTTTGGTCGCTGGCATCTCTTGCCAGGGCTGCTGACCACCTTGTCACTGCTTTCCAGCTTGTTCGGATGGCCTCAGTTACCGCACGAGAGGTTGGTTATGGGTGGCTGCATTTAAAACACCGAGGCACCCACCACGCCTCTTTTCCTAGAGCAGATGCTGTTACTTCGCCTTGACCAACCCGGGCAGGCTCTGAACCCGTTAAAAATGCAAAGACAGCCGCCGGGGCGCGGGAGGGGGGCGCCCCAAGCTTCACAGAATCGCACGAAAGTGGGAGGAAAAAGAAAAGGGGGGGGAAAGAGGAGGGAGGGAGGGAGCGAGCGAGCTGGAGGAAGAGACCCGCAAGATACTGCGTTTCCTTTCTTGTTGGCTCCAACCGGATTGGAAGGGAGGGGAGCAATCTGAGCTTTGTTCGGCTTGCTCCTCAGCAGCGCTGCCGCTGGACGAGAAGCGAGCTGGGGAGCTCCGGGGCGCAGCGGCAGAGCAGGCAGGCCTAGCGGTCCCCGCCCCCGAACCCGGCGGGCCCAGGCCCACCGGGCCTGCACGGGTGGAGCCACAGCGCCCTCTGCCGGCGCAGGCTTTCCCCTGCCTAGCCAGGCCCCTACTCTTGGGAAGCGGGCCCTTCCTATGGTCGCGAAGCTCTCTCCCTGTGTTTGTTTTGAGTGGGAAGGTTGGGCGGGGGGTAGGGGGGGAGGGGGAGGGAGGAGAAGAGAAAAGGGGTCATCTCCCAAGCAGTTCGGCTCCCCCCATGCCTTAGCCAAGTATTTTTCCTGAGGACGCCCTGATACTACGCCCCCCCCCATCTTCTTTTAATTTTTAAAGGCCGCGGGAGGAGAGGGGCAAAGGAGTGATGGGGTTTTACAGAAAATGCACTTTTGATTTTGGACTCTTCTTCCCCTCTCCCTCCAATGCCCCCGGGGAGGGGGAAACCCGGCGAGAGTCCCGAGCGGGGGTTGGTCGGCCAGCCCCTTCCCCTGGATGTTGGTTTATTGCTGCAGGGTCTCCCTCCCCTCGCGGGGGGAAGGGGGGAGGAGAGGGAGCCCCGGGACGTCGCAGCTCGTGTGACCCACTCCCCGCTTCTCTGCCCTTGCAGGAGAACGGCCACGTGAAGGTGAACGGCGACGCTTCTCCGGCGGCCGCCGAGCCGGGCGCCAAGGAGGAGCTGCAGGCCAACGGCAGCGCCCCGGCCGCAGACAAAGAGGAGTCGGCGGCGGCGGCAGGCGCTTCCCCGGCGGCCGGGGCCGACAAGGAGGAGGCGGCCGGTTCCCCCGAGGCCCCAGCGGCGGCCGGGAGCCCCAGCGAGAAGGAGGCCCCGGCGGTGGCGGCAGGAGCCGGGGAGGGCGAGGGCGCGGAGCCCGCGTCTCCCACCGCGGCCGAAGGAGAAGCGGCGTCGGCGTCATCGTCGTCGTCCCCCAAGGCGGAGGACGGGGCGACGCCATCTCCCAGCAGCAACGAGACCCCGAAAAAAAAAAAGAAGCGCTTTTCCTTCAAGAAGTCCTTCAAGCTGAGCGGCTTCTCTTTCAAGAAGAACAAGAAGGAGGCGGGCGAGGGCGGCGAGGCCGAGGGCGCGGCCGGGGGAGCTGCGGGCCCCGCCGCCGCCGAGGGCGGGAAGGACGAGGCCGCGGGTGCGGGCCCGGCCGCCGCTCCGGGCTCCGCGGCTGCCCCCGAGGCCTCGGCGGCCGCGGGTGGGGAGGAGGCCGGCGGGCCGAGCGATGAGGCCGCGGGCGGGGAAGAAGCAGGTAGCGGGGCCGGCGGCGACGCGTCCACGCAGGAGGCCAAGGCCGACGAAGCCGCGCCCGAGAAGGCGCCCGCGGGGGACGAGGTCAAGGGCGCCTCGTCTGACGAGGCCAAGAAGGCCGAGGAGAAGGCCGCCGCCGTCGAGGAGGCCCCCGCTGCGGCCTCGTCGGGCGCTGAGAGCCCCGCGGCCGCCGCCCCCGAGGCCGAGGCGGCCAAAGCCGAGGAGCAGCAGCCCCCCGCAGCAGCAGCCACAGCCACAGCCTCGACAGCCTCAGCAGCCCCCACACAGGAGGCCCCGTCCGAGTCCAGTCCAGAAGCCCCCCCAGCCGAGGCGGCAGCAGAGTAAAAGGGCAAGATTTTTTGAGATAATCGAAGAACTTTTCTCCCCCCTGTTTGTTTGTTGGAGTGGTGCCAGGTACTGGTTTTGGAGAACTTGTCTATAACCAGGGATTGATTTTAAAGATGTCTTCTTTTTTTAATTTTTGCTTTTTTTTTTTAAAGAAAAAAAAAACAATTTTTTTCCTCCCTCCCCACAGATCCCATCTCAAATCATTCTGTTACCACCATTCCAACAGTTCGAGGGAGAGTTTAAAACACCCCTCTCTCTGCCTTGTTCCTTTTATTTTTTTGCATCAGTATTAATGTTTTTTGCATACTTTGCATCTTTATTCAAAATGTAAACTTTCTTTGTCAATCTATGGACATGCCCATATATGAAGGAGATGGGTGGGTCAATAAGGGATATCAGATGAAGTGATAGGGGCCACAATGGGGAAATTCAAGTGGTGCATAAAATTGCCAAGATGATGTGCCACAAGAAATGATGATGTAAAGGGGTTAGTCTTTTTTTAAAAGAAAACTTATTACGATGTATTTTGAGAGGCAGGCGTTCTATAAGGTTTACAACACTAAGAAGGAAAGAAAAAAAAATCAATACCCAGATTAAAAAAAAAAATCATAGTCTTAGGAGTTCATTTAAACCATAGGAACTTTTCACTTATCTCATGTTAGCTGTACCAGTCAGTGATTAAGTAGAGATACAAGTTGTATAGGCTTTATTGTTTATTGCTGGTTTATGACCTTAATAAAGTGTAATTATGTATTACCAGCAGGGTGTTTTTAACTGTGACTATTGTACAAAAACAAATCTTGATATCCAGAAGCACATGAAGTTTGCAACTCTTTTCACCCTGCCCATTTTTGTAAAACTGCAGTCATCTTGGACCTTTTAAACACAAATTTTAAACTCAACCAAGCTGTGATAAGTGGAATGGTTACTGTTTATACTGTGGTATGTTTTTTGATTACAGCAGACAATGCTTTCTTTTCCAGTCGTCTTTGAGAATAAAGGAAAAATCTTCAGATGCAATGGTTTTGTGTAGCATCTTGTCTTATCATGTTTTGTAAATACTGGAGAAGCTTTGACCAATTTGACTTAGAGATGGAATGTAACTTTGCTTACAAAAATTGCTATTAAACTCCTGCTTAAGGTGTTCTAATTTTCTGTGAGCACACTAAAAGCGAAAAATAAATGTGAATAAAATGTATAAATTGGTTGTGTTTCTTTTATGGATGCTCTGAACAGTCAAAGAGGCTTCCAGTCTGCTAAATTTGTGTGGAGGAAAATCTTGCATGCCATCAAAAGTAAATTTTTGGTTCTTAATTACTTATTCACTATTTCATAGTAAGCAATATCACATTGCATACAAGATTTTAGCCATCCTATGTCAAATCTGTGACATGATATTAATTTCTCAGTAACTTAATCCTCATTAAAAAAAACTGTACTCATAACTTTACTTTGTAAATATATAGCATGCCAGATTATTGCCTCTTGAGACGTGATGTGATCCTAAAGGGCTTCTTGGAATGTTTAACGTGAGAATTTCCTAAATCATTTTGTCATCTTGCTCCTTCAAAAAACCTATGTTTTGTATTGAGTCAGCTTTTGCAGATGAGTCATGAAAAATGGCAGAATTTGTATTGAAACTGGTTGCTTGGTATTTGCCATTGTAACTGCTTGGCTCTTGGCTAACTTCCAAAGTATTGCTCAGGGCATGTGTTATACCTTAATAAAACAGTAGGCTTATGTAAAAGGTAGTAATGGTGTTGAATGGAGGAGATTGAAGTGTTGTTTTTAAGTTTATAGGAGAGTTTAGCATTTGCCTCAATTTAAAATTTTCGGCAAAAAGTTGGAAGCAATTATGATTTAGTTTATGAGGGTGACACATTAGCACCTTGTTCCCTAAAGGAAAAGACAAAGTTAAGAATCTAATACTTAAAGCTTACCTATTATTCTGCTCTGTTTACTACCCTACTTATGACTGGGTGTTTTCTATTCCCTCTTTTATTCCAAATTGAAATGTATAGTTTAGGATCTGTATCAAATACTATGACTTCATTTCATGGAGAGAAAGAGTACACACCTGTTCTTGCTGCCTTTAATAGGAGGAGCAGTCTTTCCATGCTGTTTTTTTTTTATTAGTGTTTAACATGGCTATAAAGTCCAAAACTTAGCACACTTGTGTAACAAATAACTACAAGAGGTTAGATTTTTATATGTCTTAATAGAAGATTTACACATTCTTTTTAAAAAAAATAGACAAAACCTTAAGGTGGGAACTGTATTACTGTTTTACAGGTTCCACCCTAGAATTCCCAAATCAGTATATTTGCAGCCCCTAGTTGGCCAGAATAGTCTTGGAATGGTGGTTTCATAGCTTTGGAGTCAAGTGAATGGTAAACTCTACTGTTATTCTGGAGTTGCTGAGATCTATTGTTTTGAATAGATGATTTATTAACTGCTGCCAAAAAGTCAGCAGGGCACTTATGAAGGTGGTAACTTTTCTGTCCTAGTGATGAAATGAAATTTCACATATACCCTTTTATTTACATTTTTGTACATCTTAATGTTATCTAAAGGGGGAAATGTTAATATGGGCTCTCGTTTTTTGTAACTAGGAATAAAATTTAAAGATTAAATAAAATTAAGTACAGTAATGCTGTTGTACCATTTAGTATTGTCTACTACCACTACAATGTTTGTTGGCAATTGCCACTGCTTCAAAATGTTTCAGCCAGATGCAAATATCGTACCAACTAATATTACCATCACTGGTTAGTGCATTTGTTGGAAAATCCAAATTTCCATTGTGTAAAATAAAGCTTTTATCTGCTGGTGTAATCAAGGTCTACTGGAATAAGATTAAATGCAGGTTTTACAAAATAGAGACTTTTATTGCAAACTTACTGTTGGATGAAAAGTCCTCTATTAATATAGGAGGGATTAATAGTTGAAATTAGTCATTAATACATAGCTAATGAAAGATTGCCTAGGATTTCAAATACGACAGCTTTTTTATCTTTGAAAAAATTGGCCATTTTGCATCCTTTCCTCTAGATAAGTGCAGCTGCATTAAGAACCCTAGTAAGCTTAATTCACAAGGGATGGGAGGAGAAGAGGCTTTTTTCTGGTACATAGGTCCAGTGGCTTACGTTATTTTTAGAGATTTTACTGGAAGTTCCTGGTTATGGGTAAATCACAAAGTACCCACCAAAAAGAATTTTTAACAAAGTCAGCAGTTAGCTTACTCTTTATTTTACCTAAAGTCATCCCATTAGTCAAAATAATATTCATCTACATTTTCTAACCAATAAGAATATGCTTAAAGCAGAAGGCATCAAAGGGGAATGCTGTGGGTGCTATCAACCAACAAATGATCCATTCCCTGCTGACTGATTCTAGTATGAACACATTTTATTTAAATGAGTACTTAGTGCCAAGCTACTTGGAAATAAGTGTAATGTGAATTTAAGCAACTTTCTATTAAGCTTTATGTTTTGTGTGTTTTGGCTCTTGATTCATTTGAATATATGTGCATATATATATATATATGCATGTACACATAACATATAGACACAGGCTTGCATATGTGGAGCAGGGATGAGACAACTGAAGTTAGATCACAGAGTTGCTGCCATTTTAACTTTGATAGTAGTAAAATGGATTACTTAAGCATTCTGAAATTCTTACTATTATTTGGCTAGACATTTTCACACTTTTAGATAATTTAGCAAAGAATAAAATCCTCTAGTGACAAATATGAGGGATGGCTATAAAGAAATGAGATCAATTTTAACTCAGATTTCAGAATGTTACACTTCAGAGTAATCACCCTGAGTAGTGCTCCTTTCCATTGCTTGAACTCTGGAACCGTTCACACAACAAAATCATTTTCAGTATTTATGGTCCCCAGTTTTTACCAAAATACTATTAACTAGATTGGACATCTACTTAATGCACCAAAAATGGCTTTTGAACAGAAATTTATGCCTCAGTGGATAAAGATTTGCCAGCAGTGAGAATATTTTTTAAAAAAACGTATCTTGGGCTGTGAAGGCAATTCCAAAAGAGGAGTTCCAAAAATGCTTTAAGAAATTACAGCATCATTTGTTTGGTGCATAGTAAGTGTTTAATAAATGCCTTTTGCATTCATTCATTTGAACAAATGCAGTTTCCCAAAGAGTACTTTCAAGAGGATGAAACTAATTTGAATGCCCGATTTCTTACCTTTGTTAAATCAGTTATGTTACTTCATAGTCTCAGGGTATGTGTGTGATACCATGGAAATGTAACTTGACTCAAAACAGTAGAGTTATATATTCCGTCTATAAATTTTTAGAAGGTAGCTTTATTCAATGCAAGATAGGTAGCATTGTTTATTGTAACTTTTCTAGAGCCTTAATACAATCAGATGTGGACAGATATCAATAGCTGACAGGTCTGGCCTTTCAGAATCAAATAAAATCTTCAGTCAGTATTCAGAAATTAAATGAATTCGGAAGAGTTCAGGTGAGGTCACTTTAAAATGGAGAAGCAACTTAAAACAATATATTTTTTTCTACAATAACTATGCAGTATTGAAAAACAAGAAGTATAAATTCCTGACAAGGTAATATGCAATACCATTTACAATATTTTGCTTTCTTTCAATGGACACTCATTCTTTTCTTGAAATAGACTACAAACCAAATTACTAGACGGCTAAGTCCCATTCTTCTCAACCTAGCTCTATTCTTTTCTTGGCCTGCTCCTTCAAAATAAGGGAATTTAACAACAGCCAACGCCACCCCACCCCCACCCCCCACTCCCAGGAAAAGACAATGTTGAAACCTAGAATGGCATTGCTTCAGGAAGTATTTGCAAGACTATGAAAGGAAAACTGAAATCATTACTTTGGCATACGCTGACAACACAAGATACTGGACAACAGAAAATACAGTCACCTAGTCTGAAAACAGCAGTTTACAAGAATTTTGAGAGAAACTTGACTCCCTCCAGAAAAAAAGACTACCTTTCAGGGACTCTATTTAAATTATTTGAAAAAAATTAAATTTTAAAGGTAGTTTTTTTTAACCTATGATTGTGTAACATGAAGGACATTTTTGTTATCAAGGAAATTATAGTTCAAGCATATAAATGTGGACCTAAAAAGGAAAGGTTTTTATAAGTTATACTGCTTGATCTTACACTTTTTCACTGGTTGGATACCTTCTTTTAATGAGCACTTTCAATCTGCATAATTTTAATCAATGGTATTAACTGTACTAAAACGGAAAACCTGCATCCAAAATGCTCCTGCCAAGAAAATATGAAATATGGAGAACTAATATTTGTATCATTGAGAGAAAGCATTGCTGGATCCAACTCTTTTCAGGCAATGAATAAAATATTTTTTCAAGGTGTTTTCCCCCCTTCTTTTTCAGCCTCTATATTTGAGTGTTTTAAAAATTTGTAAAGCCTGTATACCTCTCATTATAATTAGCAACAGTAAATATTCGCCATTATAGCAAATCTTGACAGTAAAAATCCCATTTTCAATTCTTTTGCTTTGGTAGAATTAGAACTCATAACATTGCAGATTTCAGGTACTGGCAATGGCCTTTCAGAAGTATATTTGGCAAAGAAATATAGAAGCATTTATTTAACAATTACTGTTGCAGCTGCTACTACTACTATTACTGCTACTACTACTACTACTACTACTACTACTACTACTACTACTACTGTTGCTTCTGCTCTTGCTGCTCCTATTAGTACTACTACTAATACTATTACCTTTTCTTGAGAAGTTTAAATAATAACTGACCTGTCCTCATCAGGTAAGAGCTATTGCTAACTTAGGATTTTTATAAAGCCAAGTTCCAAAAGTGCTTTTAAAAAGTAAGGTTAGAGATGCCTAAAAGTGGAAAATATGACTTAAGGACCAGATATG
Source organism: Trichosurus vulpecula (assembly GCF_011100635.1). Lineage (NCBI taxonomy): Eukaryota > Metazoa > Chordata > Mammalia > Diprotodontia > Phalangeridae > Trichosurus > Trichosurus vulpecula. The sequence goes on along the minus strand of NC_050579.1, from coordinate 151,444,268 downwards.
GTACAATTGAAAGAGTAGTGACTTGGAGTTAGAAGAACTAGGTTCAAATTCTGGCTGTGATGCTTGTGTGACTGTGGGTAAGTCACTTAATTTTTCTGAGCCTGAAGTCCTACATCTGTAAAAGAGGGAAGACAATATTTGGACTAGCTTCCTCATAGGATTCTTGTGAAAGGAAGTTTTTTATAGACCTTAAGCTGCTAAAAATAAAACAACAACCAAAAAACCATAGGGTATATTATTTAGTGCTTACTGTATACTCCAGGGAAGTTTGCTTTTAACTGGGTATTTGCAGAAAACTGAGAACCACATTTGGAGAGATCATATGGCATGTCATAAATAATGCTTGCCACTTCTGTAAATATATAAAATGAGGGAGTCCCCAGTACCTGAAATTTTATGAAGATGATTGAGTAAGGGCTCAAATGTAAAAGAGATCTGCATTTTAAACTGGCTTGGTTTTAAGCAGTTAATGAATAATATCAAAAATAAGTCCTGTGTAATGAGATCCTGACATGGAAATATTGTAGGAAAAGGTAGTGCTTAACCAACAATCCAAAGAATCTTACAAGCTGCAAAAAAAAAGTTGGATTTTCTCCTAATTGACAATTTCCTTCATTATTTCATTACTGTGGAAAAGGAGAATGACGGTGTAAGAATGTAATTGATATTTACCATGTGAATCGACAAGATACACACCAAAAAATGATCAAGAAAAGGAAGAGCCAGAAAACAGCTTAGGTTTGGTGATAAACTTATTCTACAGGATGAAGGAGTAGTATATAGGGCATTTGTTTTTTCAGAAGCATATCAGAAATAAACAAATTCAACAGAGGATGTTAGGGGTCAGGAAGGTCAAAGGGAACTTTCTCTTTGTTTTAGTCAGCAATGAGAAGGGGAAAAAATTTCATGTATTGTCTTTATTCTTCATGGTTAGAAAATTTTACCAAATTGTGAAATATGTATTAAACAATTATCACATAATTTAGGTGAAAAATAGCAAATTAGGTGCTAGGTCCTCATTTGTAAAAAGATGATATTAATAGCCCCTACCTCACAGGGTTGTTGGGAGGGCCAAATTAACTAATATATGTAAAATTATTTGCATGCCTTAAGGAATTATATTACATGTTACCTATTTTTATTAATATTTGATAAATATCCACAAGTCCCCATTGGGATGCTATACACAAAAATTTCCAGTCCAATTTTTCCTCTTGACCAGTGCATTACAGTCATAATGTAGTGTTCCTATAATCTATCACTGTGTTGTCTTATTTAAAGGAGTAGGGAATGGCTTTTTTCCCCTATTTTTTAACATTTTTCTTTAAAATTTCAAGTTCCAAATTCTATCCCTCCCTCTCTCCATATCTCTGTCCCCTTCCCTTCCCCCTCACAGAAACAGGAAGATATAGACTATAGATTATACATGTGCAATTATGTAAAATGTTTCCATAACAGTCATTTTGTACAAGAAGACTTGAATAAAAGAAAAAAGTGAAAAACATCATGCTTCAGTCTATATTCAATCACTATTAGTTATTTCTCTGGAGGCATTCATTATTAGTCTTTCGGGATTTTCTTGGATCATTGTATTGCTGAAAACAGCTAAGTCGTTCATCAAACAATATTGCTTTTACTGTGTATAATGTTCTCCTGGTTCTGTTCACTTCACTATACATCAGTTCATTTAAGTCTTTCCAGGTTTTTCTGAAATCATCCTGTTTTGTCCTTTCTTACAGCACAATAATAGATAATGGCTTTTTTTTAAAGAAATCTTAAAAGTGGAACAGAAGAATATGTCAGCATCATCATTAAGAGTTCTGTAGATTGAAATATAATATTAAGCTGGTAAGTGGAAAACATTAATTTATTGGGTAGACATCTAAAACAAAATACTAGATAAGAAGAAAGAAGTTGACAAATAAGAGTTTTTCTAGTTCCAAAAGTAAAGTAACTCAAAACTTGTCTATAGAGTGTGCCTTATGGGCTACACAATTTCTTGTCATCATGCTTATCCTTTAGAAAAATTAAACTTTTACTATAGAACTCAGAGGCACTGTGTTATCTTATAGTTTTGTAAAGAGCCAATGTTGAATTGAAGTGGATTCAGGGTAACCTCTTCACAATCAAGCCTTGAGACCTACCAGCTAGTTTGATAAAGCATTTGAACAAATGACAAATATTGGGATGACACAAACTATAACCTAAACTAGCCAGATGGAGGTTTTTGGAGTTTTAAAAATTATTTCACAGTTACGATGCTTTCTGATAACTGCTGAATCTCTAGCACTAAAATGCATGAACCCCTTTATGCCATGCTGCTAACTACCAAAATATTATTAAAAAATGTATACATTTTCTATCAAAATAGTTATAAAATTTACAAGTAATTGCTAGAAAATGTAACTATTTGCTGAAATAATGATGACAGTAACATATTAATGTCCTCAAGGTCCTGAAATGAGATCTGTGTTTTTGAATTGTGTTATTTGACCTTGGATCGAAGAATATCATGTGCTTTCCCCACCCTTCCTCCATCATGTTCTCTGTCTGGTCAGCATTTTGAACATTCTAAATAAGAACCAGCTTTTTACTTTGGAATTAAAAAAAAAGAATTTCAAATTCAATTATTTTTAATTTTATAGTACTTGTTTTATAAAAATTAAGTTTTTCTTACAAGTGGACTCTAGTAGTTATAGCTATAATCTTATGCCACTTTAAAAAACCAGTTCTTTGAAGAACTTATATGACTACAATGGAGTTTCTTTTTTAAAAACTTGGAAAATATAAGTTGCTTCTCAGAGGCAATGGAAGTCAATGTGCTTTTCTTTAGCATTCCTGCATAAAGTACAAAGAGAAGAATGTTCATACCTACTACTGTTTGGTGGTCAGAGGGGAAAGGCTCTGAATATGGCCTAGTGGAAAACAATGCCAGATCAAAACAATGCCGTGTTCAAGTAGTTCTCCTGTCACTGACCATCAGCAAATCACTTCATTTCTCTGGTCCTAAGTATTCTCATCTGCATATTGATGTGACTACATGATCTTTAAGATTTCTTCTAATTCTAAAGAATACAATCTGTCAGCTATAAAACCCTAATGCAACATGAGTAACAGTTTTTGTGGAACATTAAATCCTTTTCCTTTTAGTTATGACAATATGCTGAAAATTAGATCTAATAAACATTTGTTAAGCACCTACAGTGTGCAAGGCACTCTGTTGGGCTCTGGAGGATGCAAAGAGGGACAAGATATAATCTCACTCATTGAGAAATTTACAAGTCAAGTAGGAAAGATGATACATACCAATAACTATAACAGATTAGAATTTCTAAGTCAATTTCTAAGTGAAAATAGTATAGAAGACCCTAGGAAGGAAAGATGATTTGCACTGGAGAGAGGAGGCATGTTGAGAGAGGAGAATCGGGGTTGAGGTGCGATTAGATCGGTACCTTGAAGAAAGGGTACAATTTTAATTGGCAGAAATGAGGAGTGAATTCCTGACGGGACAGACTGCAAAGGATTAAAGACTTTGAGGATAATAGTAGAGTATGGGTTATGCTTTCTAGATTTTTGATGGTGAAAGAGAAGGTCCAAAGGATGATAGTTCAAGAGGTTAGCAGGAATGAGAGGATCTAATTTTATTTTAGGTTGGGGGGACCTGGAAGGCAGAGGAAAGTGAACCAATGGAGAAGCATCATGGCACAGGGAATAGGATGCTGGACTTACAGAATTAGGAAGACCTGGGTTCATATTCTGCCTCAAATACTTACTAGCTGTGTTACCCTGTGTAAGTCAGTTAACTTCACTGTGCTTTAATCACCTCTTCTGTAAAATAAAGAGGGTTAAACTGGATAGATTCTTTCCAGCTCTAAATTTATGATCCTATCCACGGAAATTGAAAATGTGTGAGAGGGATTGGTTAATGGGTCAAGATCCCTAAGAAATGGGAGGATGGATCATCAGATTGAGAGCACAGATAGGTCTTTGCATCTTCAATGACCTTTCACGGTTCTTTGCAGACGGTTCTTTGCAGATGATAGATGCCTAATAAATGTTCTTTTTTTTCCTATTGAAATTTCATGAGTTGAAATCTTTTGTGATGCTTCTGATAAGAGACGCTAGGAACAGACCAGATGTTTTAGGCAATAGAGGAAAAAACAGTGGTCTTCACTAGAAAGAAAAGTATTCTTTCTCTGAGACAAGAGGGAAGGGAGAAACTTTTAGTTGTGAAGAGAAAAGAGCTGAGAAAACCGATGCCTCGGGTTCTAAAAGAATTAATGTTCAGTGTGGTACAGCATTAATGTCAGTAAATACTTCGAACATTTTAAGCCTGAAGGAAATTATGACTTTGGAATTGGCTAAAGAAGAGAGGTGTAATATCTACTCAAATCCTTAATTTGTGTTATGATTATCTTTTGATTTGCTATTGATATGCTCATTATTAATGCTTTTTTATATCATACAACTGTCTTGGTTAGCCACCATGCATGTATAATTATACAAAACATGAAGAAAATGGACAGGAGAAAGTTTGTATTTTCATCAAGGCTCGAGCTCATAATATTTTGTACATGTGCTTCATTTTATGACTTTTTAATGGTTGCATCTGGAATAGAACACATGAAATCATTTATCAATCGCATAAAATGGTACATAGTAGGTTTAACAGACTGTTTCCTATCAGTGTAATTTACTTATCTAATATTGACTTTTGAGCTCAGGCATTTTAGAAGCTTTACTTTTTTATATTGTAAGAGCCTTGAAGGCAGGGTCTCTTTTTTCTTTTAAAGGAATTTTTGTATCTCCAGTGCCTTTCATATAGCTGGTACCAAATAAACATCTTTGAATCTCGTTAATTGAAATATTTTATGCTGCCTTTTAATAAGAGATCTTAGATAAAAGACCATAGAACATCAGAAGTGTGCTATAATAGAAAGAAAAATGAACTTTTGAAACAGAAGATCTGGGTTTGAGTCCTTATTCTACCACGTTATGTTTGGTGATCCTCAGCAAGTCTCAACTCTGGGTTTCCATTTCTTATATTAAATACTTGCATTTTTTTTTTACTTCATAAGGGATATTGTGAGGTTCATATAAGTTAATATATATAAAGCAGTTTGTCACCATAACAAACCATATAGATGTAACATTATTGTTATTAAAATCAAAAAGAAAATTTTCCGAGACCCTCTCCATTCTCTACTTATTTCCTTTTAGATACATTAAAACAGAATTCCAATTTCATTATCTTGTGATTTTATATAGATTTTCATCTAATGAAAGTTGAATGTGTATCATGGTGGAAATTTGATCATTGTAAATTATATTCCTGGGGATAAGAATAAATATGATAAAATTTTAAAAATTGTTTCTTCATAGAAGAAAATGATGTGGATGGGCAGTTAATGAAAGAAAATATACAAGTGAATAACATACAAGTGAATCTTGCAGTTGATGAAGAGTAGGGATGGCCACTTAATGTGAGAATTTGGATCCCAAAATATCACAACAGCATCCCAGAATTGATTATTCTCTCTTGCTTGTCACTTTCATCAGATGGAGTTTGCTAAACTTTAATATGGAATATAATATTCTAACTTGAAGTGGGCTTTTGCTACCAGTTCCCATGATTAAGACCAAATGTTTCATGCTGCAAAGATTCCATGTATAAATATGACAGTCCTATTTCTGCACCAAAAATTAAAACACATAGTCTGACACTTGCTTTTGTAAGGAGCCACACTAAAATTACCCTTTAAGAAATCAGTAATGTCCTAAAAAATTCAGGACATATGGTTGTTATCTCTAAAACTCTCTATCCATTGTGGCCTCTCCCAAAGACTGCTTGTATGATCCTTGTGTAAGTCTTTCACCATTTTAATACTCCCGATAACTCTCAAAGTACAGGTTTCAGAGTAGCTGCTCATCTACATTGGTAGAGAAAGTTGCTTAGTTTGTCTTGAGTTAATCATAGAAAATGATTTTCAGTATTTCATTTTTCATGGGACACGACTAGCTCAACAGAATTTCACAATGGTGAATTCGTTATCATAGTCTATTCAATTCAATAAATATTTGTTAAGTAACATGGGGAAGGCACTGAGAATACAAAAATGAAAAGTATAGTTCCTGCCTTCAATTTAACTTCATAGATACCACGGAGAATCATTGGGATGAGAGCCATGACTGTACATAGGTGTTCTTCATTTAAATGACATATAACAGGTTGAAGCAGATTGGCATTGTATAATAAGAAGATATAATCATGTAATGATTTCTAGCAACCAGAGAGAGTAAAGTATGGTAGACACTACGTGGGTAAAGATGAATGAAGTTAGAAACAAATGATATTGTCATTATAATACACTATAGACTATTTGGACAGAAAGAGGAAATAAATGAAGAGTTTGGGAAATATCTCAAGCCTAGCATAGGAGCATGATATGACATTTATTCATGTAAATAAAATGGAGTTCTCTCTCTGTCCAAGCAGAGTAGCTAATAATTTCTTGACGTAACTGAATGATAATTTCAGTCCTCAAAAAGTAGACAAATGGACAAAAGGAGAGTTTCTATTCTATATCTGATTGGTGAGAATGATGGGAACCTTGTGGGGAGAAGGGCAGGAGATACCACTCTTTTATACTTTGTGACATAAAAGGAAAAGCATGGGCATAGTCTAACGTTCTCCCTGGACTTTAGGAAGGCAGATTTCAGTGACCTCAGAGAAAGAATAGGTAAGATCATTTGACCTAAAATCCTATAGGGCAAAGTTGGTACAAGAGGAATGGGAAGTTCCTTTTTATTTCCTTCTTTTTTGGTTTTGTTTCTTCTTTCTCATGATTCATTCCATTGGTTATAATTCTTCTTTACAACTGGACTACTACGTAAATAAGTTCAATGTGGAGGTATATGTAGAACCTACATTGTATTACATGCTGTCTTGGGGGAAAAGGGGGAGGAAAGAGAGGGAGAGAAAATTTGGAACCCCAAAACTTGTGGAACTGAGTGTTGTAAACTAAAAATAAAAAATTAACTTATAATTTAAAAAAAGAATGAAATTCTAAAGACATAAAGAGAAATTATTCCAATGGGAACAAAAAAGAAGAACTGTCTAGATACTAATGTGTATAGGGAACTGGTAAACATTTAGATTTTTAAAAGACATGCAAAATATGGATGAAAGGGCTAGTATTAGTTGAATATAAAAGCATGGCACAATGCTGTAAATATCAGAACGAAAGCTAATAATGAGCTAAGGTGTTTAATATACTTTTAAAATTCGACTTTCCTGAGTTAAAATTTATATTGTACTTTAAGGTTTACTAAGCACTTTGCACATATTGAGTAGCTCATTTGATCTTCTTAACAACCCCACAAAGCAGGTGCTATCATTATCTTCATTTTACAAATGAGGAAACTGAGATGAATAAAAGTTAATTGATTTGCCTAGTGTCACACAACTAATGTGTCTGAGTCACCTTTTGAGCTCAGGTCTTCCTGACTTCCAAGTCTAGCACTCTACCAAGAAGTGCTAGGAAAAGTCCCTAGAGCAGGGACTTAACCTTTTTTGTTTCATGGACACCTTGGGCAGTCCAGTAAAACCTATGGACCCTTTCTCAGAATAATGTTTTTAAATGCATAAAATAAGATTAGAAAAGAAACCATGATGTTGAAATGTAGATATCAAAATGGGAGGAGGAGGCAGTTCATCTACCCCTGGTTAAGAACTCAGAACAACTAAAGGACTAGGGATTTTTTAATGATATTAGGGGAAAGGTGGATCAAAGAAAGGCTAAAATCACTGCTCAGGGTGGATAGGACAATGATAACTGATAACAGAGGGCAGAGCAGCTTAAATAGTTTTCTTTTTTGCTGAGGAGAATGCTTTTTGGAGTGGAAGAGGCAGATCAAAAATGGATGACAGAGAATTGATAAACAGAACATATAGTCAATCAACAAACATTTATTAAGCACTTACTTTGTACTTAGGCATTGTACTTAGCACTGAGGATACAAAGAAACACAAAAACTATCCCTGCCTTCAAGGACATTCTAATGAGGGAGACAACATGCACAAAATTGTACTTACAAGATTAATATAGTATAAGTGGAAAGCTAATATAAGAGGGAAGACTGTATGGGGGGGCAGTAAGAGAGAAGGGGGGAACTTGGATGGGAAAGGTCTCCTACAGAAGGTGAGATCTGTGCTGAGTTTAAAGGAAGCTAGGGAATCTAGGAGGTAGAAGTAAAGAGGAAGAAAATCCCAGGCATGGGAGGCAGCCAGTGAAGACTCATCGACAGTCAGTGGACATGTCCTCAGTGAAAATCCAGCAAAGGATACTGAGGAGCAGTCAGGTAGTCAGGTAGGAGGAGAACCAGGAGAAAGTGTCACAAAAACCTAGAGGAAAGAATAAACCAGAGAAGATGGCGATCAGCAGTGTCAAAGGCTGCAGAGAGGTCAAGAAGGGTGGGAATAACCTTGGAAAAAAGCAGGTTTGAGTGATGTTGGAAGTCCAATTGCAGAGGTTTAGAATGGGGGTGGGGTGGGAAATGGAGGCATTTTGTTTTCTTCAAGAGTTTAGCTGAGAAGACACATGGGACGATAGCCAATGAGGATGGTCAGATCAAAGGAGGTGTTGGTGGGCAGGAGAGAAGGACCCAGTAGATAGGGAGAGAATGACTAATAGAGCAGACAATCAGTAAGAGAGCAGATAGCTACCCTTGGCTGATTCAAGTGACACACCAGATGAACTTCATATTAGGGTTCTGAAGGAAGTGGTTGCAGAGCCACATTCAGCAATTTTTGAAAGTCCTTGGAGAATTCAAGAGGCACCACAGTGTTGAAGAGGAACAGGGTTATCCCAATTTTTCAAAAAATTGGTTCCAACCCCTCCCCCAAAAAAAGAAAAAAAACACACAAACTACAAAAAGACCAAGACTTTCATGTGGAAAAGGGAGAAAACATAACTGGGAACAGTGGACAAAAGAGCTAAATGTAGGCTGAATCTTGGACAAAATTTTGGTTGGAACATAAAGGAATCCAGGGAAGGCAAGAGGTAATTTGAGGAGGGAGAGCATTCCAGGCATGGGGAATGCCTTCATGTTATTTATACAGAGAGAATGCCCTTTATATTATTATGAGCATTGTGTAAAATGTTCTCCCAATTCTGCTTACTTGGCTATTCATCAGTTCATGCACGTCTTCCCAAGTTTAAAAATTATTTTTAAAGAGGCCATTGTATATCTTCTGAATGCAATCCAATCATTTAGCATGACAATAGGATTGAGGGAAAGCCAGCCAAGCAATGTTTCTGAAAATATATCTTTCCTTGGCTAGGAATACTATGATGTAAGGGAGAAGAGACCAGTTCTAGCATGAGAGATGCTTTGTTGTTAACTGGGTGGCATAACTGATAAGAGTCCTGTACTTGGAGTCTAGAAGAACTGCATACTAATCCTGCTTCAGATAGGCCAGCAGTGTGGCCTTGGGCAAATCCCTTGAACTTTCTCATACTTAGTTTTTCTCGTCTATGAAATGGGGGTGATAATAGCACTTACCTCCCTGGGTTGTTTCAAGAGTTAAAGTTGACAATAAATAAAATGCTCTATAAATTAGTTCTTCTATTTTCTTTGCATTCCTGTAGCCTAGAACAGTACCTTACATACCCGTGGTACTTAATAAGTATTGGTAGAGTTAATTGGATTGAAATAAGAACTGATTCTTTTTGCCTTTATTCCTCTTACCGTAGTGAAATATACTGATTCATTGCCTAGAAAAAATGTTTTTAACCACTGTTGCTATATTTGCTAGTTGTACACCTCTTCTTTCCCTCCCCAATCTAGAAGATAGGTTCTACATAAAAGTAGTTTAAACGTAAAAGAGGAATATGGGCACATTCCAGGGAATGGGGAGGATGTCATTATTAATCATAAATTCCATTAACTACATCTATCTTTTGTGAACTGAGTTCACCTAAAAACCCTAGCTTTTCTTGTTGTGAAGGGGGGAAAAGTTTGGCAAGGTAGCTTTTCTGGGACATTTCAGAGAGGCTATGAGGGAAAAGGTTGAGAAGCAGGCTGCTTCTACCAAGCTTCAGCATTCCCCCAGACCACAGCCTCAGGTAAGGAGCAATAGGCTTGACTTTTTTTCACCTTTCTCCTTACCCAGTCATTCCTAAAGCATCTAGTTTGTCATCTGATGAAGTGCTGCTCAGTGAAAAGATAGTGTGTTGTTGCCTGTTGGTGTGTTCTTGTGTGTGCCTGTCCATAAGTGTTTGACTTGTGAGACAAGCAGTCTGTCCTGGTATAGTGGGGGGTTGAAGAGGAAGACTAGCAGAGTGGTATGTTGGCAGGGAGGGAAGTGGGTAACTACCACAGAGGGCAGAGAACTAGGCAAGCCTTAGCTGGATTAGTGAGGGCAAGGTGAATCTGAGGAGGAGCTTAAATCACCTACATTTCCCCTGAGATTACAGGCAACATCTAAAGAAAAAGAAACAAACCCTGTTTTCTTTTGGGGGGGCATCTCACTCATTTTCCTAGGATGACTAAATATATAGCTTGTGTATAGCTTGTGGTTTTCAATAGTCTCAGGCCAGGGTGTTATGGGATACCACAGTGTTCTTGCCGGGTACATTATCTCCAAGTAATTTGGGACTTTATAAAGGTCAAGGTAAAAAATAATTAAGGCTAATTTTTTTTTGTACTAGAGATACAGCATCTCATGACCCAGTCATCTATCCATCTACCCTCTCATGTTCTAGTCCATTAGGACTGAGTCCCAGGGCTCAGTCAAAAGTTCTATCATTCCCTCTGATAAGGGTTTAAATCTGTTTTAATTAGCATCATAAGAAGGGGAATGGGAAGAATTCTGGTGGATGGTAAGGAGAGTGGAGAAAGAGTGAGGCACAGGAAATTTTTAACTGGTTACCATGGCTTAGGGTACAAGGGTGGGGAACCTTCGGCATCGCAGCCACATGTGGCCCTCTAGGTCAAGTACTGCCCTTTGAATGAATCCAAACTTCACAGAACATATCCCCTTAATAAAAAGATTTGTTCTGTAAAACTTGGACTCAGTCAAAAGGCTACACCCGAGGACCTAGAAGGCCACATGTGGCCTCCAGGCCGCAGATTAGGGAATGATTATCTGTAGGCTAGGTTCAAAGAACACAATCAATTCATATGTATTTTCTCCTTTGAGGGTAAATTCCTCACGGTTACCTACTGGGGCTGGCAGCAGGGGGAAAGGAAGGGAGGGGAGGATAAAGTTTATACTTAAGAAAGTAACAAAAAGGAACAAAATTCTGTTTCTAATTTGACTTTGGAAATCACTACTTTCCTTTGCGATGAAAGTGGCATAATTCATCTCAAGTATAAAATACAAATTCCTAAAGCCCTTCAAAATATGTCTATAGTCTATCGACTGCAATGATTCCCCTTCGCTCACTCTGTACTAAAAATGTTATTCATTCATGTCTGACTCTTTGTGACCTATTTGGGGTTTTCTTGGCAAAGATGCTGGAATGGATTGCTATTTCTTTCTCCAGCCCCTTTTACAGATGAGGAAACTGCAGCAAACAGGATTAAGTGACTTGCCCAGGGTCACATAGCTAGTCATATTTGAACTTGGGTCTTCCTGACTCCAGGCCCAGAGCTCTATCCACTTCACCACCTAGCTGCCCGATACTTAACACTAGTAATAGCTAGTATTTATATAGCACTTTAAGACTTTCAAAGTGTTTTACAAATATTATCTCATTTGATCTTCACAAGAACTCTGGGAGTTAGATGCTATTATAATCCCCATTTTTACTGGTGAGGAAATTGAGGCTGAGAAAAATTAAAAGTTGTGTCCAGGATTACATAGTTTATAAATGTCTGAGGCCAAGTTTAAACTCATGTCCTCTTGGCTCCTGAGTTCTAACCAGTGCCTCCCTTAGCTGCCTAAGAAGGTCCAACCAAACTGTCTGTACCTTTTCACAAACTGTCCCTTCTGGCTGGCACACTCATCAACCTTATATTCCACTCTTAGAATTCTGAGCTTTCTTCAAGGCTAAGTCCAAGTGCCATCTGATGCCCCTGGACGTTAGAGCCATGCCTCACTGTCCCTCTCCCCCTATCACTTTGTCCTTAATCATCTGCATACCTTTTTTCCTCTTTGTAGGCAAGGATTTGATTCCATTTTTATTCTCTTTGCATCGGTAGCTCTTCTAAGGAGAGCAGCTCTTTGCACACAGTAGACATTTACAAAATACTTGTTGAATGAATAAATAACTAGCCATTTATCATTCTCTAACATGGGAATAATGATACCCACTCACCACGGAAGAGCGCAACTACAATAGTGAATTGCCAAATTATATTTCACATGCTAAGTGTGTCATATACTTATGATCTCATTAGTGCAAATAGATTGATGTCCCTCCAATTTTGCCAGGCCCTCTAACCTGAGATCATAGATCTATGTTGATAGGATTAGAGAGTTAGGGCCAGAAGAGACCTTAGAAGTCATCTAGTTTAATGAGGAAACTGAGGATCAGAGAAATTTTGACTTGCCCAAGGTTCCACATTTTTCTACCAGCTGCACTCCTTGGATTCAACCTTCATCATTCCTCCTCCTCTCCCTCTTCCCCCCCCAAAAAGCTTATCACCAGGAAATATATGTAGGAGTTTGCATCAGCTTACAAGTACTCTTACCTCATCAGTACCCCCAGGAGCTTCTGGCTGTCTGATTGGAAGGCTGGAGGACAGAGCAAAAAAACTCCTCCCACAGTTTCTATTGAAAAAAGGCTCAGACGGCTAAGCAACTTTTCATTTCTCCCCAGTTGCATCGTCATTCCCCATCAGGGTTAACCTCCCTCCCCACCTCCCAGCTTTTCAACTTCCTTTTGTGTTTAGTCTTCCCCCTTTACATTGTAAGCTCCTTGGGGATAGTAACTTTCTTTTTATTATCTCCATCGATTAGCACATTGCCTAGCACATTGTAGGTGATTAATAATGTGTATTGTGTTGTGTTGTATTATTTTGTATTGTATTCCACAGATAATAAGTAGTATGACTGGGATTCTAACCCCGGCCCTGCTACTCCAAATCCATTGTCTTTTCTAATGCACTCATCATTTGGGGTTCCTGTCTATGGGCTCTCCTAAATGGAGATGAAAGGTAGAGGGGGAGAAGGTGTCCACCCAATATGCTGGGCACAGTTTGACTCATTAATAACAGCAATAATCATTGCCATTATAATAGTTAATGCGGTTGTTCTAAAAAATGAAAAGAACCTGAAATTTTTAGTGGATTGCAAGTTCAATAGAAATCAGCTGTGGAATGTGACAGCCAAAAAGAAGCTAATTTGATTTTAGATTGCACTAAACAAAGCCTAGGGTTTTGAATGGAGAGATTATTGACTCCCTCTATTCTTCCACTCTCAGACCATTTTATTTACTTCTTACCAACATATTTTAGGAAGGACATAGTTAAACCAGGATTCAGCCAACTGATGGGCAACTAGCATGGGGAAAGTCTTTGAAACTATGGGAACCATATGAAGAAACTGGTTTTGTTTCACCTGGAGAGCAGAAGGCTCAGGGAGGACATGATAGCTATTTTCAAGTGTTTATAGGATCATAACATTTTAGAGTTAGGAGAAACTTTAGAGATGATTTATTTCATGTTCATCATTTTCAGAAGAGGACAGTGAGATCCAGAGAAGGTAAGTTACATAGCTAATAATCACACACACACACACACAAACACACACACACACACACAAATCAATCAATCAATCCAGTGTTTCCCCATTACACTGGGTTATCTCCAGGACTGTCACGTAGAAAAGGGATCATATTTTCTTTGCTTGGTCTCAGAGAGCTAGATCCAATGGGTGCAATTAACAGATCTACTCATGAGAGGAAAGCTCCCTGATTATGAAAGCTATCAGAAAATGCAAAATGTAGTTTTAGTCTCTGGAGGTTTTCAAATGGAGGCTGGATTATACCTGTAGTGATACTATTCCTACTTCAGATAAGGGTTGGATAACCTCCTTCCCAACTCTGAGATTATGAGACTTTGTGAAAAGAAGAAAACATTTTTTAAAAAAAAATGTTTTAAATTTTTTTTTATTTTTTAAATTTAATTTATTTATTTTTAGTTTTCAACATTTACTTCCAAAAGATTTTGAGTTTCACATTTTCATCCCCTCCCTCTTTCCCCCCCTCGCCCCCCGCCTAAGACAGTGTGCAATCTGACATAGGCTCTACTTATGCATCCATATTAAACATATTTTCACATTAGTCATGATGTAAAGAAGAATTAGAACTAATGGGAGAAACCATGAGAAAGAAGAAACAAAACAAAACAACAAAAGAAAAAGAAAGCAAATAGTGTGCTTCCATCCTCATTCAGACTCCAAAGTTCTTTCTCTGGATATGGATAGCATTTTCCATTGTGAGTCTTTTGGAGTTGTCTCAGATCCTTGCATTGCTGAAAAGAGCTAAGTCTATCAAAGTCAGTCACCGTGATTGTTGTGTACAATGTTCTCCTGGTCCTGCTCATTTCACTCAGCATCAATTCATATAAGTCTTTCCAGGTTTTTCCGAAGTCTGCTTGCTCATCATTTCTTATAGCACAATAGTATTCCATTACATTCATGTACCACGAATTGTTTAGCCATTCCCCAATTGATGGGCATCTGTTTCCACAATCCAGTTAGCAGCTTCTGTGGGGGTGCAAGATTCACCAACAACCAGCACCCAGGAAGCTGCCAACACACTGCAAAAGCACAGGTTCTTTTGATCTGCTTAACTAAGGAAAGCAAGGTGAAGGGGTTGACAAGCTTACTTTAATTGAGCATACAAATATCATTCATTTAGTTCAGGGGAAAAAGGCAGCACCCTAAACTTCGGAACAAAATACAAACAAATTACAAACATTGACAGACAGACCTTGTCTGATTCAAATCCCAATACATAGTTAGCAGAGTTTAACAAAGTCTCAGCATCCAGGTTACAAGCTGGAGGGCCCTTAGCTACATCTGCCTGGAGTCTCTGCATCAGCACCATCATGAGTGAGAGCCCTGCACAAATGGCTTTGTCCTCTCTTCTTATAGGGTTTCAGATGTCATCAAATGTCATCTGAATGACAAGAACTTAGGCTGCTATGATTGGCTCTTGAGTTAGCCCCTCCCCTTAGGACCCTGGGAGGTTCACATCCACAAAGGTTAGGTTAACACCTAGTAGGGGTTAGAGCCTGGGGCTTAGCACTTGGTAAGATTCAAGAGGCATGGCTCTGGAGTTAGCACCTCCCCTTAGCCAGACCCACCTTGGGCCCCACCCCAGTCACCAGTCCACACCCACATAGGTTGCACACCTAATAGGGGTTTGGGCCTGGGGCTTAGCACCTAGTAAGGCTCAATGAAATACACTGAATTACTCAAAGGAGACAAAGGCCAACTAAGTGCTAAGAGCCCATTTTGCTTACCAACATAGCATCCCCTCAATTTCCAATCCTTAGCCACCACAAAAAGAGCTGCTATAAACATTTTTGTACCTGTGGGTCCTTTTCCTTTTTGCATGATCTCTTTGGGATACAGACCTAGAAGTGGTATTGCTGCGTCAAAGGGTATGTAAAGTTTTATAGCCCTTTGGGCATAATTCCAAATTGCTCTCCAGAATGGTTGGATCAGTTCATAACTCCACCAACAATGCATTAGTGTTCCAATTTTTCCACATCTCCAACATTTATCATTTTCCTGTTTTGTCATGTTAGCCAATCTGCTAGGTGTGATGTGATACCTCAGAGTTGTTTTGATTTGCATTTCTCCAAGCAATAGTGATTTGGAGCATTTTTCATATGAGTATAGATAGCTTTAATTATTTCTTCTGAAAACTGCCTGTTCATATCCTTCAACCATTTATCAATTGGGAAATGACTTGTATTCTTATAAATTTGATTCAGTTCCCTATAGATTTTAGAAATGAGGCCTTTATCAAAGACACTAGTTGTAAACATTCTTTCCCAGTTTTCTGCTTACCTCCTAATCTGGGTTGCATTGGCTTTGTGCAAAAACTTTTCAATTTAATGTAATCGAAATTATTCATTTTGCATTTCTATCTCTTGTTTGGTCATAAATTCTTCTGTTCTTCATAAATCTGACATGTAAACTATTCCTTGCTCTCCAAGTTTGCTTATAGTGTCAGCCTTTATATCTAAATCATGTACCCACTTGGACTTTATTTTGGTATACAGTGTAAGATGTTGGTCTATGCCCAGTTTCTGCCACACTATTTTCCGGTTTTCCCAGCAGTTTTTGTCAGATACTAAGTTCTTGTCCCAGAAGCTGGAGTCTTTGAGTTTATCAAACAGTACATAACCATAGTCACTGACTACTGTGTCTCATGTACCTAACCTATTCCACTGATCCACCACTCCATTTCTTAGCCAGTACCAAGTAGTTTTGATGATTGCTGCTTTATAATACAATTTAAGATCTGGTATGGCTAGGCCACCTTCCCTAGCATTTTTTTTCCATTAATTCCCTTGATATTCTGGACCTTTTCTTCTTCCAGATAAATTTTTGGTGGCTTGATTGGCATGGCACTAAATAAGTAAATTAATTTAGATGGAATTGTCATTTTTATTATATTAGCTCAACCTGCCCATGAGCAACTGATGCTTTTCCAATTATTTAGAACTGACTTTATTTGTGTGAGAAGTGTTTTGTAATTGTGCTCATATAATTCCTGGGTTTGTTTTGGCAGGTACACTCCCAAATATTTTATAATGTCTACAGTAACTTTAAATGGAATTTCTCTTTCTATCTCTTGCTTTTGGGCTTTGTTAGTAATATATAGAAATGTCGATGATTTATGTGGGTTTGTTTTATATCCTGTATCTTTGCTAAAGTTGTTTAAAGAAAAAAAAGTTTTAATTGGTGTGGTTGAAATACAACAAATAAGAGTTCTTTAGGATAGCAAACATATGCTGAGTCTTTTATAACATGACAGCCCTATTACCAAACACTATGTAAGGTAATACTGGAAGCTTTCAGCAAATGCTTGCTGCTTAATCATTCTTTCTATATAGTGAAATTTATCTATCTATCTCTTTCTATACACACACACACACAAGTGTAAAAGTGTGAGTGTATACACATGTGCATACTAGCCAGAATGAGAATCAACCAAACAGGAGATATCAGATTCATTTTATCAGGCAGATGTCTGTCTTCTCTCTGTGTATCACCCACACTATAAAGAAAAACCTATCACCACACTAACACCTTAGGAAAGCAGGAGCTGCAAACCATTCTGTCTCCCCAAATACATTAACAACCTATTTGACTTCCTACTGTTTCTGAGTTTAACCAGGTTATTCTGCAGCCTGAAAATGAATTTTCAAGGTGATGTGCTTCATCAGTTTCCATGTCTTAAGCCACATAAATTCAAATTCTACTTTCACACTAAATAGACTTGTGATGGGACAAGATCCGCTGTAAAAAGAACACAGGTCTTTACTAGCCTATGCAAGGGCATTCATTCCAATATTCTACACCAACAGAGAGGAAATTCTTCTAAGACAGTGGGTGAAGAGAGGCAGTGAAAGCTCACGAGTGACACTAAGAGGTCACTTGAGGGTATTGTATCTGGAGTATTTTCAATCTAGCCTCACTCCAAGAACATCCCTTGCTGGAATAGGCACTAAATGTATTAATCAACATGCATTATTAAGTACCCATTATGTTCTGGTGCCGGTGATACAAAGAAAAAAAGCTTACATTATCCTAGGGGAGGGGACACACATATTTGCACATACATAGACATTCATGTATATACACACACATAAATATACATTCATATATATGTATATATGTAACTGTGCATGTGTAGAATAAATTCTAAATAAGTATTAGGATTTTTAAATGCACAGAAGAGAACAAAAGGAAATTTGGAGGGAGATAAACACATTGCAGCTTTGAAAAGAACATGTTTAATTTATTATATAATTTTTAAAAGAAATGCTAGCTATATGTAATGGAAATTTGTGGTTTCATAGTCAATACTTTTTCTATTCTCTGTGTGTGGTAATAATGCTCATATTTGTTAAGTTTAGAATAAAAACCAACAAAAATCCAAATGATAGGTAATTTAAGGATGCTGGACGGTAGTGGCTAAGGCATAAAGACTTAAAAATTGTCGTATTCTTCTTCTGTTTGGTTTGCAGAGCTCCTTGAAGTTAGTGGCTGTACCTCAACAATCCCATATATAATTTTGGTCCAGACTTATAATTTCCTAAGTGCAAGGCCTTATCATGCTGATGCAATTTATAATCTATATAGGGGTAGCTAGGTGGTACAGTGAATAGAGCACCAGCCCTGGAGTTAGGAGGACCAGAGTTCAAATCCAGCCTCAGACACTTGACACATGTACTAGCTGTGTGACCTTGGGCAAGTCACGTAACCCCAATTGCCATGCCTTCCCTCCTCCAAAAACAAAAACAAAAACAAAATTTATAGTCTATAGGAGCCCAGGTCTTACAGATTTCAAGGAAGCCCTCCATGCTCATTCTAATTTTGATGATATGTATTTGCATTTGTTTTTACAAGGATTTATCTATCCCTCCCACTGACCCATCCCCACCAAATGAACATAAACAATTAAAAAACACATACAGAGAAAAATAAACCCTTATAATAACTACGCACTATCCAGTGAAATAAATTCCTAAATTGGCCATATCCCAGAAGGTATGTCTCACTCTCCATTTCTTCTCTGGTAGCAGAACAGTTAATTAGTCAGCTATCATTTATTAAGCGCCTACTAGGTACCAGTGCTAAGTGCTTTAGGGTTCTCTTACTAGTTAAGTGGCCCAGATGGAGTTCATGCCCCAGCACTGTCCTGTCTTTCTTCTTCCTCATCTTCTGGCTTTCACTGAAACCTGGCTTTGTCCTGGTGACACAGCCTCACTGGCCCCTTTCTAGAACTGGCTGCACTTTCACTTAATCCATAGACTCATTGATCATCCAGATGGGGGAGTTGGAATATAGCTTGTTCTCCATTGCCACTTCCAGACTTTCCCTCTACCACCATTACTCAGAAACCTCTCCTCTGCAGTTCACCAAATCCATATCGCCCCCTATCAAAATTCGGGTAGTTGTCTAACTACCTTCAGGACATTCCCCTTCTTTCCTAAGTGAGTTCAGTACCTGGTTCACACTGTTTCTGTACTCCTCAACTCCTGCCCTCCTTCAGCATCCATAGAGATATTCCATCAAATACCTTGACTTCCTAGTTCTTCAGTTTACTCATTTTCCATGATGTGTTCCCCACCCCACCTCAACTACATGTAGAGATGACCACACACTTTATCTTGCCATCAGTCAGTTGATAAATGTTTTTTTTAAATACATATTATGTGTCGGGCACTATGCTAAGCTGGAGATATGAAGAAAGGCAAAAAGACAATTCCTGCTCTCAAGGAGCTCACAGTCCAAGGAACTAGAGGGAGAAAGCATGCAAATAGTTATGTACAAACAGAATACAAAATGGGACATAATCTCAAAAGGTAAGCAATAAGATTAAGAAGGACTAGGAAGGCATTTTGCAGAGACCTGAAGGAAGTCAGGGAAGCTAGGAGGTAGAGATGAGAAGAACATTCCAGGCATGGGGATCAGCCAGTGGAAATTCTCGACTCAGGAGGAGTATTTCCTGCAAGGAATAGGAAGGAGACCAGTGTCACTGGATCAAAGAGTACGTGGTGGGGGGTTTCAAAGCTGTGATGCATGTATCTCCCTCCAAACTTCCTTCTGTTCTCTTCTGTGCATTTAAAAATCCTTATACTTATTTGGAATTTCTTCTACACATGCACAGTTACATATATACACATATACGAATGTATATTTATGTGTGTATGTACACGTGTACATGGTGTAAGATTTGAGAAGACTGAAAAGCTAGGAAGGGGCTAGGTTATGAAGGGCTTTTAAAAGACAGACAGGATTTTATACTTTATCTTGGAGGCAATGGGGAACCATTAGATCTGAATGAGTGTGAGGGCTGAAAAGATTCGAGTTTTGTTTCAGGAAGGTCAATTAGACAACTAAGTGGAGGATGGCTGGGAATGAAGAGACACAAGGCAGGCAGTTCATCGGGTATGTGATGATCCTATACTAAGAATCTTATACTATGTTACAGTGTTATAGGAGAGAAAAGATACAATGAAGGTAGAAAAGATAGAATATGGCAACTTATTGGATATGAATGGGTTAAAGAGTGAAGGTTCATGGATTACACTTTGGGTGCACCTAGTGTGCAAGCCTGAATGACTGGGAGGATAGTGGTACTCTTGACAGTAATAGGGAAATTAGGAAGAGGTTTTGGAGGAAAGATAATAAATTGTTGTCTACTAGGCATACAGTTTGAGATGTCCAATAGACAGTTGGAGATGCAAGACCAGATGTTAGCAGTGAGGTTAGGTCTGGATAAGGATATTTGAGAATCATCAGCAAAGAAATCATAATTGAATCCAAGGCAGCTGATGAGGCCATCAAAATAGTATAGAAAGTAAATAGCAGAGGGCGCAGGACAGAACCCTAGGAGACACCCACCTTCATTGGGCATGACCTGGATGAAGACCCAGCAAAGGAGACTGAGAAGGAGCAGTCAGATAGCAAGGATAGAGAACCAGGATAGAGCAGTGTCACAAAAACCTGGAGAGAAGAAAGTATCAAGAAGAAGGTGATTGACAGTGCCAAGGACTGCAGAGAGGTCAAGGATAAGGAATGAGAAAAATCCATTAGATTTGATGATTAAGAGCTCATTGGTAATTTTGGAGAGAGCAGTTTTAGTTGAATGATGAGACTGGAGGCTAGGCTGTAGAGAATTAAGAAGAGAATGACAGAAAAAGAAGCAGAGGCATGGATTGTAGATGGTTTTCTTTAGAAGTTTCGCCATGAATGGGGGAGAGAGAAGATAAGGGAAAGATAGATAATGGGGATGGATGGATCAAGTGAGGGTTTTTTGAGGATGGGGGAGATATGAGTATGTTTGTAGGCAGTAAAGAAGCAGCCAGTAGACAGGGAAAGATTGAGGATCAATGAAAGAGTGGAGTGATAAAGGGAGCAATCTGCCGGAAAAGACAAGATGGAATGGAATTGCTAGCTCGTCTTTATGTGTGAGAGGAGTAAAGGTGGGAATAGTGGCAGAAGGCTTCTGGGACACGTCAGATGAGGAGGAGGGGAGAAGAGACTATGTTGGCAAATGGTCTCAATTTTTTTAGTGCAATATGAGGCAAGGTTCAGCTGAGAGGGTGTGGGGAGGGGAAACTATGGAATGTTTAAGGTCGGATAGAAAGGTTTGAAAACCCCCTTATGTTGACTAGGTTAGTAAGTTAATTGGGGAGGTGTAAAAGGCTTGCCTTGTAGCATTGAGAGCCTTGTTGGGATTATGTAACATAAATTTGCGGTGGATCCAGTCAGCATGGTTTCATAATTTTCCCTCACTTTGTTGAGCAGCACATGATTAGGATATGCTGTCTACTGAGTAGGGCGGTGGATAGTAGGAGTAATTTGAGGCTGAGGCTTGGTGGGGCAATATTGGAGATAGGCTAAAGGGCAAATTGTCTCAAGATAAGAGGATCATGTAAGGTTGGACTAGTTCATCAAGGGGTCAGGATAGGTAAAAATAAGATTGCAGCCAGTTCTGGAGCAATGACCTGGAAAAGAACTGAAAGATTGAGGGATTGCAGATCACGGTGAGGATGAAGAACAGTATTTGGGGTTGGGAGGCAGAAGGACTGATCAGATAAGGCAATTTCAGAGTTCATGACCATGGAAGCGGGTGCTAACAAGAACAAAGGTATAGCCATCTGTTTGTAGCTAAGAAGAGGTGGAGGGAAGAGTAAGTTTAGAACTTAAGCGGTTAGGGTGTTTAAGGAAGTATCAATATGGAGTTGAATTCCCCTACTATGAGGGCATGAGTTGGAGAAGATAAAAAGATTATAAGCCAGGAACTGAACTCATTGAAGAAAGAAGGGGAATGTGCTGGAGGGTGATAGAAAACAACTACCAGAATTTTGATTGGATGGTATGGATGGAGTGAACCTCAGTGTTGGTAGTAGAGGGTGAAATAGGGAGCAATGAGCATTCCAACTCACCCACCTCAACCAGTGAGTTGGGTGTAATGAGTGAAAGTGACACCAGTGCTAGAAAAGATGGCCAGGGAGACTGTGCTATCAGTGAGAGTCACAAGATGAAAGGAGTGGGGGGAAAGGAAAAGCTTTAAGATGAAATCAAGTTTATTACCCATGGAACGGACATTTTATTTTTTAAAATTAATCAATTTATTTTTAGTCTTCAACATTCACTTTTACAAGATTTTGAGTTCCAAATCTTCTCCCCCACTCCCCCTAAGATGGCATCCAGTCTGATATAGGCCATACATGTACAATCATATTTAACGTATTTCCACGTTAGTCATGCTGTGAAAGAAGAACCAAAACAAAAGGGAAAAGCCACAAGAAAGAAAGAAAAAAGAAAAAAATAGTGTGCTTTGATCTGCATTCAGACTCCACAGTTCCCTCTCTGGATGTGGATAGCATTTTCTATCTTGAGTCCTTTGGAATTGTCCTAGGTCATTGCATTGCTGAGAAGAGCCAAGTTTGTTAACAAAGTCGGTCATCACACAGTGTTGCTGTGTACAGATATAGTGTTCTCCTGGTTCTGCTCACTTCACTCAGCATCAGTTCATGTAGGTCTTTCCAGGTTTTTCTGAAATCCGCTTGGTCACCATTTCTTATGGAACAAAAGTATTCCATTGCATTCATATACCACAGCTTGTTCAGCCATTCCCCAATTGATAGGCATACCCTCAATTTCCAATTCTTTGCCACCACAGAAAGAGCTGCTATAAATATTTTTGTACATGTGAGTCCTTTGGAACAGACACTTTAGAGAAATCAGTGGAAGGAGTGAGTAGCATTAGAATGAAAAATTGTAGAGGTTGGGTTGAGGTGGATAGGAATAAGGGAGAGGACAGTGGGAGAATCAGAAAAGAGTATGGATAATGATAGGGGAGTTCAGAATCACTGGGGTGGGGAGGTTATGACTTTGTTCATTGTTGAGGAATGAATTCAGGTAAGTTATCAATATTCCATAGAGTCTGACCCTAGAATGTAGTCCTCTAAGGATTTTAGGCCACTCAGGGAGGGGACCAGTGGGAGGAACTGAAGGGACATTATTTATTTCCTTCCCTTTCAGGAAGGTCAGGCCAGGCCAAGCCAGGCCAGGAGATAGGTAGAGGGAGCAAGATGCATTGTTATGTAACAGTAACTTCTCTGGCCCCTACTTCTGAGAGCAATTTGTGTAACATTTTACTCTTCCCCCAGGGTTCTCTAGTATTCATATGGGAGTTACGGTGGTGTCCAGTATCTGCCATTGACTCAGGCCCTCCCTAATTGTGTTTCCAAAGTTTTAGGAGTCCACAGCACCCCAGTTCAACTTAACCACTTAAAAGCCAGACAAACTTTTACAAAGGAATATTTACCTCAAAGGAAAAGCAAACATACAAACGTTCTCCCTCAACAGCCAGGGGGCTACAAATTGCCCCCTATACTCCCTTGATCCCTGGGGAAGGGAGAGAGGTAAGGTTCACTGCTTAGCTCATTTCCTATATATAGCCTCAGTCTCACCAAATTCCAACTCCAAAGTCTCCCTGTGTTGGAGTCCTGGCACCCTGACTTCTTGGAGTCTCTTCTGGGCTGGCAGCAGTATCTGTCCTGTAACCCTGGCTCCAAGATCATTATGGTTTAAACTCTTGGCTCTGGAGACTCTACTTTCTGCACCTAGAATTTAAAAGAGCAAAGAGACCAAAACCCCAAGCCTATTTCTTGGGGCCACAAAGTCTAAGGGGCAGGAGAAGTTGGACTTTCCCTTTAACCTATTTAGTGTTCATGCTATGGGTGAACAAGACCTTTACCCGTGGACACCGCTGGAGAGAGTAATCAAGATTGTCCCACTCTGGTTCTTTGGAACACTGATTGTCTTCTTCACAAAGCAGTATCCTGGTGTATCCCACATGGGCACCTCCATCTTAAGTGATTTGGACATGCACCAAAGCCTGATTATAGGTATCTCTCTCTCTCTCTCCCCTCTGCTGTCAGAAAGAAGCCAGGTGAAAAGACAGGTGAAATTGCATGGTCCCCTGCAGGTAAGAAAAGGCAAGGAATGATTTCTTTCTGTTCCCTGCTTACAAGAAGTCCAGGTAACTTTCTGGACAGAAGTGCTTCTCCTAGGACCCTACTTTCCTTTTGTTTGTGTGTATTATCTCCCCCAATTAGAAAAAAAAAGTAAGTTCCTTTTTGTATTTATATGTCCAAGAACACAGACATGGCACTAGGAAATATTTAATAAATTTTTATTTGTTTGTTTGTTTCCTTCATAGGTAAAGAGCACTGCTCTAGGAGTCAGGAAATCTTGGTTCTAGTCTTGACTCACCCATTAACTTGCTGTGTGACGCTGAATGAGTCACAAGCCTCTCATTTTCCTCATCTGTGATATGAGAAAGTTGGACTAGGTCATTTCTATGGTTGCTTTCAGCACAAAACATGTGACCATTTTATACAGCTGTCTATTGACAGGCTGTCTTCTAAAAGAGATCAAAGTTTGTAGATTTAGAGCTAAAGACATTGGAGAGAACATTTGGCCGACCTGCTCATTTGACAGATGAGAAAACGGAGGCTTAGTGAGGTATTGTTGTTATTATTTGTTCTTTATTTTTGAAGAAGACCAAGGACATCAAGGGTGATGTCTTGACTTGTGCGGGAATTGGATTTGTGTGGCAGAGTTGCACAAAGTTGTCAGCCTCACTCTCTCTTCCAGACTCATCGAAGTCCAGTGGCAAGACAAAAGTCAGGACCATCCAAAGGTGTATGATGTTGGCATCTTCAACGCACACCACAATGCCTGGCTTCAGCTGCTTTCATGGCCACTGGAACAAATTGCTCTCCTCCACCCATTGCAGGAGGAGGGCAGGGGAATCTTCACGAAGCATATGAAGATTTTCCCAGGGAGGTATAGAGACTTGCCCAAGGTTACAAAACACGTAATAAGTAACAGAGGTGGGATTTGAATCCAAGAGTCCAAATCTTTCTATTATACCTCTATTTTAGTACTTTTAGATTTTAGTCCATCTCATAATAATTCTTATTCATATTTTCTCTACTTGTATTAGGTTTATTTTTATTTTACATATTTTAAAATGTGTTGTTGTTCAGTCACATCCCACTCTTTGTGACCCCACTTGAGGTTTTCTTGGCAAAGACACTGGAGTGGTTTACAACTTCCTTCTCTCACTCATTTTTTACAGATGAGGAACTGAGGCAAACAGAGTTAAGTGACTTTCTAGTAAGCATCTGAAGCCAGATTTGAACTCAGGTCTTCCTGGCTCCAGGCCTGGCACTCTATCCACTGCACCACCCAGCTGCCCTTTTAAAAAAAAATATAGTTCTAGAATTTTCCTTGAATTTGTTTATACTGAAGCTTGAACAGTTTGGGTAAACCATTTAAGTTGGGTAAACTATTCCATGAAACCCTATTCTTCTAATGCTAGGTTGGTAAAATTCATTCATTCAATGAACATTTTTAAGTGGCTATTACACAATGCTTTGCTAGACCCTGAATCCAGTTCAATAAACATTTATCTAGTCCCTACTCTATATAAGTCACTGTTCTAGCTGCCTGGGGTACAAAGACAAAAAAAAAAAAGTGAAATAGCCCCTGCCTTCCAGGAGTTTACATTCTCCTGAGAAAATATAACATGTGCCTAATATGTATAATAAAAGGAGAGAGAGAGAGAGAGAACACAAATAATGGAGGAGATGTGGGAAGGCTGTAGAGAAATTGGCATTTGAGTTGTGCCTTGAAGCAAGACTGGCTCTAGGCAAGAGGAAAATGCTTATGTGAATGAATGGGAATGGAACATAGAGTGTCACGTTCAAAGAATAGCAAGGAGCCCATTTTGGCTGAAAGGTATTTTGTGAAGGGGATAAGTGTGAAATAAGGCGTAACAAGGAGGGAGACATTTCAGAAGTCCTTGAATGCCAGGCTATCAGTACAGTCTAGCTGTATTCACAACAGCCTCACTATTTTTCAGATAATAGCAATTAATTCCATTTCTATCCCAAATTCTATTCTTCTTTTCAATCTAATTCTTACATGTGTGCATGTCTGTATGTATTTCAATATATCCTTTTGGTCTTGATGGGGGAATTTTATATTTTCAATAGCTAAATAACAAACACACATGGTTTATAAACATATTTTTGTCTGTAGACCTGGTATTCCTCCTTGGTTATGTCAGCATATTCATGATATGGCGAAAAGAGTGCTGAATTTGGAGTCAAAAGACTTCAGTCTGACTCCTGGCTCTAATTAAACCTTTTCTTTTTCCTCCCCCTAATCTAGGGCAAGTCACTTCATCTCTCTTAGGCTAATTTTCCTCAACTACAAAATGACAGGGTTAGACTAGCTGACCTCTAAGGTCCCTTTTTAGTCCTAAATCCTAGAAATTTATTTAGGATTCTACAGGAAATCCCAAAAGTTTTAGAGTAGTTTCAAGGTATTTAGAACTCGACCCATAAATTTAGATATGCTTTGGCTTTGAGAATACTTTCGGTGTATTGATCTGTTTGTTACCTATTCTGTGGAAATTTAGAAGGTTGGGTTTTATCTAGCATGGCTTTATACTATGAATTCCTATAAATGAATTCCTAAAACCCATCATATATATTCTCACTGGGTCATTTTATTTAGACTTAGGGGAGACCTTAGTCATCATTTAGCCCAATCCTCTAATTTTGCAAAGGAGGAAACTATAACCCAGAAAAGTTAAGTGACCTGCAAAGGGCCACACTGCCATTAAGGAGCAGAATTGTCATTTGAACTCTGGTCTGCCAACATCAAATTTCATTATCCACACATGTTTATTTCTCATTGAACTGGTCTGTGAACTGACCCTACACACAACATTCCATCTCAATAGAGGAAAAGCATGTATATGTATAAGTGTATAATACACACATACACATACATGTGTGTATTTATTTATTTGTGTGTGTGTGCGTGTGTGCGTGTGTGCATGTGTGCATGTGTATTTAAACAAAATACGAGGTCATTTGATTTTTTGAGAAGGCAGTTGGTGGATCAGGAAACGCCTTATGTAGGAATTGCTAACTGGGCTGAACTTTGAAAGAAGCTACAGCTTCTTTGAGAGGGAGGTCAGGAGGCAGAATATTTTAGGAATGAGAGACTGCCAATGCAAAGGAATGGAGGCCTGCAGTCAGGAAGACCTGAAGTCAAATATGAAATCAGATACTTAATATCGGTGTGACCGTAGGCAAGTCACTTAGTCTGCCTGCCTAAGCTTTCTTATCTGTGAACTGAGGACAATAGTAGCACCTACCTCCCAGGGCTATTGTAAGGATAAAATGAAATAATAATTGTATGAAAGTTCCTTGGAGACTAGGACTGCTTTATCTTTGTGTCACCAGCACTATCTGGCACAGTGGGAATTGAATGAATTCAATTGTATATCTTTCAAATGGTCATATTCTAAAGGGGAAAAAAAAGAAACAACTATTGTAAAGAGCTTAGTTAGCCCAGTGCCTGGAACCTAGTAAGCACATAGTAAATGCTTGCTATTTTTTTAACTTAAAATTAATTAAATTACTTTAAATAGGAAACACAGTGCCGTGATAATTGGATTGTATGGTACAGAAGATGAATAATCTGCAAAAAACCCCAGAAAGATAAATTGAAACCAGGCTGTGAAGGTGGTTCTCTTGCATGGGGAAAAGAGGAAGGACTCATCTCCTTCTCTCACCACTTTCAACCTGACAGTAATATGTCCTGAGAAAATCCTTAGAGGATCCCAAGAGAAAAGTGGGGCTGAACAGAGTGGGACCTAAAAGTGAATAAGAGACTAGTGGCAATGACCCTGAAGTCACTCAGTGTCTCTTCTTTTTTTATATATACCTTTTATTTTTTTGAAGGGGGGAAAGCAGGGGAATTGGGGTTAAGTGACTTGCCCGAGGTCACACAGCTAGTAAGTGTGTCAAGTGTCTGAGGCTGCATTTGAACTCAAGTCCTCCTGACTCCAGGGCCAGGTGCTCTACTCACTGCACCACCTAGCTGCCCCCAGTGTCTCTCCTTGATCTGGAGTCTGTGAAGTCTTTTTTTAAAAAAAAAATCAACCACCATATTCCAATACAATTGGTTTATTTTGTAAATATCCGTATTTTATGTTGTTCATTTAAAAACAATAGTCTGAAAACAATATCCATAAGCTTTACCAGGCTGTCAAAGGGACCTATGATGCCTTAAAAAGGGATAAGAGTTTTTGGGCCAAAGGGAGGGCTAAGATAGTCACCTTTGTGTTTGGTTCCATGGTACTTACATGTTTGGGGTTTAAAAACAGGGGGAGGTAAAATATGAATCAGGAATTGAATCCCAGTTCTTTTAAATTTTTTGCCCTAGAAATATTGCCTTAACAGGCGCTCTGCTATCTAGTTTGCCTAGATTTTGGTATCTTCATTTATAAAATGTTGTTGAGCTAGTACCTACTTATCTCAAAAAACTGGCAGACAATCCTAACTATAGAAGAGGCTGGGAAATCTTCCAGTCTCATCTTCTCTCTATAGAGCCCAACCTACTTAAAGTAGTTGAAAAGGAAGCACTTTTGTCAAAAACAAAAAAGACTTTTAAGGAAGAAGATTTTTAAAACTCCCTTTGTAGTACCTGTTGTTCTTTATTAATCAAAAGTGTTTGCCTTCCAATTTTATGGAGTTCGTTAATTGGGTAAGACCTTATTTTCTTTTCTTGATCTCCCCAGTCTATCTTTAAACTTCTCAACGGTTCTAATAAATGTGGATTGGGAGCTGGCACCAAAGAGGAAGGGCAGACAGAGCTTGGGATTCATGGCTTGTCTTGCTGCTCTAGGTTTTGTCAGCTTTCTTAGCACTGATTGAAAAGGCCTCCACCCAAGGTTACAAGATAATATCTGCAAGGAAAAATGAGGCAGTGATAAGATCCCACAGTTGAGATCAAGATGCTGATATCTCTGTGAGAATTCAAATTAGGTAAAAAATAAAAACAAAGACTCAATAAACTACCTGGTGCTTCTGGATTAATAGGCTACGCCTACACATGCAAGATAGGTTATTAATGCAATGATTTTGATAATTCAGGCCAAAGTATTTATTGGCCTGAATTATCAAAATAATTACCTCATTTTCTGCTCTGTGATATAGCCATACTGTCTTTTTATTCCAAGTAAAAATTAGATCTTTAGATCTTCAGTAATAGTATCTCCCTCCCTCTCTCTCTCTCTCTCTCTCTCTCTCTCTCTCTCTAGCACACACACACACACACACACACACACACACACACACACACCCAAAAGAGGCAGAGAGACAGAGCCTTTGACAATATTTTACATAAATTATCTCATTTGAGCCTCCTAACCTTAACTATGTGCTAGACATAATATCATTATTTGTAGTTAATAGACACATTTCAGAGAGGTTAAGTACATTGCCCATGGCCACACAGCTAGTACGTAGCAGAGACAAAATCTGAATATTCTAGCACTCCACCTACGGCATAATGTTAACTTAATGCCCTTTTGCAATATCCTAAAGGGGTTGTTCAGAGAAGCTCCCCATCAATTTGATGAGCACATGAAGTAAGCCTTTGCTTGGGACTTTTAATAGTGACTCCTTGTGGAAGGTATAGTACCTCTTGGAAGAAGAGTTTCATTGATGGGGACTACCCTCAAAATGAATCGTTTGGCTCAGGGTATTGTGGGATGAACGTTGTGGGAGGACCCACCCCTAGTGCTGGCTTTACCACTGCTGGTAGTTTGGGGAGGTGGAATGGAGTCATGGAAGGGGAAATTTTTCTTCTACTGCTGTTTCTGCTTGTTTCACTGTTGGAATTCTCTGCCAAGGTAGAAATGAGCATCATTGACTTTGGGTTGTGCTCCTTAAGAGGAGCTAAAGCTGTAGAAAAACTAAAACAATTAACAAACCACCACAAAAGACACTATCAAGTTGCCACAAAACCTCTTTCAACATTGTTCAGTTAAGCACTGATAAATAGAAGTATGTATGGAATGATTTTACATATATACGTATGTATATGTGTATACATGTACATATACATACACACATGCATAAACATGCATACATATTTTATATATGTGTATATATGTGTGTATATACATATATACACACATATATACATATGTGTATGTGTGTATATATACATATATATATATATAAAATGTGCTTTTGTGTGTGTGTATGTAATGGCAGCCATGGTGGGGGCAGTGAAGGGAAAGAAAAAAAGGGGAAAAGGTTACATGATAACTTTATTACATATTTAAAAGGAATAGCAAATTGTATATAATAGATTTGCAGTTTCATGTGCAATCATCTTTTTTTCTATGTTACAGAAATGCTTGTTTTATTTCTCAAGTACAGAATAAAATAAATTTTAAAAAACCAGATGGGTTGGATGATCTCTGAGGTCTCTTTCATCTTTGGGATTCTGGGATTCTTTGAGCCCACTTTAATGAACTGACAAGACTGATTTGTAATGAGCGTATCTCCACAAACAGGTATTGTTAAAGTCCCAGACAGTGCTTTTAGTTAGGCGGTAAAAACTGCTTTCTGAAACCTTGTTAACAGCCTATTTTTTCGCATGAGTCCTGCTTTAACCCCATTCCTGCCCAGGTGACTTCTAATCCAGAATGGGATGTGATCACCGTCTTAAAGTATTTGAAGAATTGGAATGTGAGAGTAGAGCTAGCCTGCTTCTGCTTGGCTCCGGAGGATACAACTAGCAATAGTTCAATGACTGCGATAATATAAAGGGAAACAACACTGAAGAAAGTCATCAAAACTGTGGTTAAAGCAGTGATCAATGGTGATTTCAGTGCCCTCCTAGCGGTGTACGCGCCCTCCTCTCAGCAGAAGAGTGGTAGCCTATCGGTGAAGAATGAGCATCTGCTATCAGATACGACCAACCCACTGATTTATTTTGCTAAGTTTCACTTCTTTGTTTTAATAATAACTAGCACTTAAATAGGTTTGCAAAGCACTTCACAAATATTATGCCATTTTACACTCGCATCAACCCCAAGAGGTAGGTGCTATTCTTATCCCCATTTTACAGATTAGGAAACTGAGGCAGACCTAAGATTAAGTGACTTGTCCAGGGTCACACAGCTATTATGTTTGAGGCCAGATTTAAACTTGGATCTCCCTGACTCCAGGCTCAGTGCTCTATCTACTGTACCACCTAGCTATTATTCTTTTAAGAGAGAGTTTTTTGTTCTTTTTTTAAAAAAAAATTTATCTTTAGGTTTCAACATTCACTTCCACAAGATTTGGAGTTCCAAATTTTTCCCTCTCTCTTCCCTTCCCTCACCCCAAGATGGTGTGCATTCTGACTACCTCTTCCCCCAATCTGCCCTCCCTTTTATCACCCTCCCCCATTCCCTTCCCTTCTATTTTCCTGTAGGTCAAGATAGCTTTCTATACCCCATTGGGTATATAGCTTACTTCCCAGTTGTATGTAAAAACAATTTTTAACATTTGTTTTTAAAACTTTGAGTTCCACATTCTTTCCCTTCCTCCCTCCCCATCCACCCTCATTAAGAAGGCAAGCAATTCGATCTATGTTATACATGTATAGTCATGCAGAACATTTCCATAACAGTCATGTCGTGAAAGACTAACTATATTTCTCTCCATCCTGTTCCTACCCCTCCCCCCACATTTATTCTATTCTCTTAATAGAGAGTTCTACTGGGACAAGTCACTGGGAAATACCAGTGATGAGGAGAAAAAGAGCATGAATAAAACATCTTTTTAATTACTAATTTGGCCAAAAAATCAATTGCTTTCAAAAAAATCTCCAACTGGGCTGAAGCTAAAGCAATAAAAGGGGCAATAAAAGTGTGATTGAGTCTTAAAATGTGTTCATGTTTAGCTAAGAAGACAGCATATCCAGTGCCTAAATACCAGGTGACTCCCTGAGAAAGCGATGGGAAGAGGGATAGAGTAGATTGTCTAGGACAGAAATTTGGGGGCACCTGACAGTGATATTGGGAGCGAAATGGAGGGAGTGAAGGTATGAAATACCTCAGGACGCTGAGAAGGTCTATGGGTTAGGAAGAGGGTGTAGGATGTAAAAGAGCAGGAACATCTCAGGGGAGCTGAGCTAGGTGGAGCTGAACTATGGCCAAAAAAGGGGAAACTTAGTTCAGAGTGTGAAAATATTCCTACTTTATACTTCAGCAAAATTGAAGGTAGGAAGGGAGGAAAATGGAGAAAAAGAAATTTAAGTGAGGCCATTTCAGATATAAGTGAGGTATTCCATACCTTGGAAGGTATTCCGAGGCTCTGAGAAACTCAATTATATATGAAAAGGCCAATAAAGACACTGTACTTACCCAGGAGTATAAACTCAGTACCTTTGTCCCCAGGCACTCGGAACCTGGGAAATGTAACTAGTTGATCTTTATAATTTAGGAAACTCGGCTCTAATCAGGAAGAATTATTGGCCTCTTCCCCTGCCTCCCAGAGGTGCCAGACCTTCAAATGGAGGCTCTGAGGGAGTAGAAGTAGCAAAGCTTCTGCCGATCCTTACTGAAAAATCACAATAGCACCCTATCTGAAAAAAAAGGACTATAACATCATAGCTAAAGGACTAAGTACAGTATTATCCAGGTGATCCTAAGGATGGGGGTGGTACAAATTAAAGAGAAAGCTCAGGGAGTACCTCGAGACCTGTCCAGCACAGACACCATGCCCTGAGCGGAGAGAGCTGCCTGGCCCAACCAGGCAGTATATCAATCCATCCAGTAGCAACATTAAGTGCTTTAAATGGAAAGCCTAGTTCAGTACCTGTCCAGCTGAAGAGATGTCCTGCAAAGAGCAAGTCCAGGTGAGCAGTAGATTTACTTAGCCGTTACCAAAACTCCAACCTGGAGTGAGTTTTGTGAGGATTCTCCAGAGAGAATAAAGACATTAAAGCCCAGATGTTCGGGGATTGTGTATTTCCTCAGCCACATGTCTTTCCTAAACAAATAACTCACTACCATGTACTTTTTGCCCACTCTCTCCCTTGTTCCTGCATTCTATATATCTTTGTGGGAGGATGTGCCCTAGGTTTAGGGGTAAAAATGTTTTGTAACTACTATTCTTGCTACGTTATTTTCTAAATTATTAACTAAATAGCAATATAAGTTATTAACTAAATACCTTTTTCTTAGAGTTAATTGAATCTGTTGACTGATTATTAATGGGAAATATACCAGTAGGGGCTCCTGAGCTAAAGTGTTAGGAACCACTTAGGATTACACTTAGAACCCTTTGGGGACACAATCTGCCAGTATAAATGCAAGTTGAGGAAATGAACCTAGAGGAGGTGCTACAAGGAAAAATCTGTGGATCATAATTAGGAATAATCAGAGAATAATTGGAGAATCCAGGTTCTAATAGCTGCAAGGGTCACTTCAACATGAAATAGAAGAAGCACTTGAAGCCCAGAGAGATGTTACCTATTTCCTCAGACACCAGTGAAGCTGAAAATAACACTGGCATTAGATTGAGGGGGTGGAAATACGGGTGAACTAGAAGAGTAACAGAATGTCTCAAAGTCTGGGGCTAGAGGAGGAGTAAACTGAAATGAGGCCAGCAACAGCATGAGAGACACCTTAAAAGTTGTTAGTTTAAAATAAGTATTGTAAGATTGCATTTACTTATGACCCTAGGCAGTATATAGTTAGTATACCAGATCTTCTCATCCACGAATACAGGTGTTCTTAACCTTGGATCTATGGACCCCCATGGATAGATTTCAGGGAGCTTCGGATCTTAATGGGGAAAAATACATTTTTTTTAACATAATTGGTTTCCTTTGTAATCTTTTGTATTTTAGTGTATGCATTTTTAAACATTATTCTGAGAAGTAGCCTATGGGGATTCACCACACTGTGAGTGTGCTGTTCTATGGCAGACACTTTGGGGGTAGAGATCCTAACAAAAGGGGGCAAAGAAAGATCAAGCATTCTGAGAGAAGAGTCTTTAAAGGTGGCTCTCCTTGCACTCTCTTCCCTGCTTCCCCCCTACCATGACCACCAAGGATTGCAGTAGCCTCCCTTGCCTGAGAGCCCTCAGGAAACTTAAAAAAAAACTCAGGAGTCACCCTATTAGAATAAGACCAGCAATAATGGTCCAAACCCCCTTTTCTCAAAGTGGGAATTTCGATTATCAATTCTTTAGGAATCTTTGTTCCCTCCACTAGGATGAATCAGCACCAGTTCCCAGATCCAGGCTCCTTACTTCCTTCCCCTAGTGCCTGATCCTGATAGACCCAGATAAGAAGCCTATAAAAACCCACCAGATTCTCCTGGTCTAGGGGTAGAAGGTGCCCCATTCCCTCTGGGGCCTCGATGAGGTGGATCTGTTTTCATCATTTTCTCTGATTGCCTTTCATTTGTGAGTATCTTCCCTCAATAAATCTGGTTTGCTTAATGTTTTGTGAGCTCCATGTTTCCTCTTACAGGACTATTGGCATTGAAAATCTTTCTAACTTTGTATTAAGACAACCCTCCCTCTCCATTCTCTTGTAAGACATCAATTAATAGCATATCTGGAAGACTTCCGTTTAGGTCCACCAAGCTATCTAGCTTAGCTAGCCTAATATGGGGGCAGATCTCATCAAATGACACTATGGCAACATGACTCACTCACACCAGTTCCTCACTTTTCCCTCACTAAATGCACACTAGGGCAGAAGGAGAGCTCATCTAGGAACTTGAAGAGCAAGGCTTCTCCCTCGTGCCATTGTCAAATGTTTTAACCCAGACAGAGCTACAAAAGCTTGAACAACAAGCCCATTTGGGGAGGAATTGCAGACACTGAAAGAGGGGAATTCCCCTATTTGCATTGGGGAATTCCTGGGTGAATGTCACAGCTGTGACATTGCACAGGGCTTTGGCTCAACAATCACCCACCTCTCAACAAGGCTGAGAAAGGTAGCCAATCAGATTAACAGCCTCGGCAGTGTTTCCGGCAGTGGCACTAAGGGGCCTAGAGACTAACCGCCTTTGGTGGGACAGCTGCTGATGAGAACAGGGTCCAGCTGCACCATTTCTGTGGGCAACTTGTGCCACCCACCTGGACCCTATCCTTTCTTGGTCTCTCCACAATGACAGCTAGTTCAGCTGCCTGTGATTGTATATGGTGGGCATGATTTCCTCCAACTGCTCGTGGGTTTGTTTGCTTCCTGTTGGCTGTGGGTATTCTACTTCCTTATTGCTAGCTACCATATATTTATGCTGCCTCGCATTGGGGGCAGCCGTGGGCTGGTTTTGTCATAAACTACTGAAGATTGAGAGGGGAAGGAGAAAGAAAATGGGGCAGGGGAAATAAGAGGAATGGAAGGCTGGAAGAAAAGGGCAGGGTCAAAAAAGGCGGGAGAGGGAAGAATGGAAGGAAAAAAAGGAAACCTAGCTGAGAGATGGGAAGAAAAAAAGTGAGGGGGAAAATCAGTAAAGGAAAAGGCCATCTGTCAATGGCTCTAAGTAGTCAGGTTATAGTAATAACTGGGCTTTATATCAAGAATTTCCAAATTTTATAAAACAAGTGTGTATTATTTCATTTCTCTGACTCATGGTAAAAAACGTGCTTATTTTCTCCAGATGTCACAGTTGCTTCAAACAGAGTTCCTTATGCAGAGGGAGGTGTCTCTGCCAAGCTGAAGAGCTGCAAATAGGACACTATAGAAAGCAATTTTTTTAAATAGGGAAAGTCTGCTAAACGTGATCTCTCTGGTTCACTTATTATGACAAGTTCATTTCAGTTTTGATTATAATATTTCAATGTAAACTAGCAGATGTGCTATAAAATTTTATGTGAAGTAATGATGTGTTTAATAACATGAGACCACTGAACAACTCCATGATCCTAATTTTTTTTCCCAGGGAGCAAGAACAGCTAACTTTGTGTAGATATGTATGTAAAAATAATTAAGTCTGGCCTAGTAATGTGAGAATTAGTGAGTACCTCCTGTACAAGGAGTTTTTATTCGGCTCACATAGAGTGAGGCATTTGATTGTAATTAGAGTTACAAAATTGGAAAGAACCTTCCAATCCAGCTACCTCATTTTATCCTTGAGGAAGCTAAGGACCTGAGATATTAAGTGACTCTCCTAAGATTATGCAGTTGAATTAGTGGAAGCCAAGACTAATAACAGTTAAGTTATATAATGTTTGGGCAATTAGGTGGTGCAGCAGATAGAATGCCAGGCCTAGAACGAGGAAGACTCATCTTCATGAGTTCAAATCCAGCCTCAGACACTTACTACCTGTGTGACCCTGGGCAAGTCACTTAATCCTGCTTGCTTCAGTTCTTCATCTGTAAATGAGCTGGAGAAGGAAACGGCCAACCACTCTAGAATCTCAGCCAAGAAAACCGCAAATGGGGTCGTAAAGAATCAGACACAACTGAAAAACAACTTAGCAACAGCAAACATATGATGTTTAAAGTACTGTACATATATTATCTCAGTTTCCTCATTTGTAAAATGAGGCAATTGGAGTAGATGGCTTCTGAGGTTCCTTCCTGCTACAGATTTACAACCTTTGATTTCATTTGGTCCCTGTGAGGCAGGTGCTACTTTTATCATCCTCTTTTTACAGATGAAGAAACTGAGACTGCAAGAGGTTAAGTGATATACTGGGGTTCTCACAGCTAGAAAGTGTCTAATGCAGGATTCAATCACTGCCCTACCCCCCACCCCGGCCCCAATGCTATTTGAACTAATCCATGCTACCTCCTTGCTATGTTTATTGAGAACCTATCCAGTGTTGAAAAAATATGCTGCAGGGGTGGGTGGATTCAGTCAAAGGGCTGCACTTGAGGACCTAAAGGGCCACATGTGGCCTCAAGGCTGCAGGTTCTCCACTCCTTAGATGCTAGAGAGATAAAGATAGAGACCTTGCCCTCATGAAACTTATAATCAAGCAATAAGGGAAAAAATACATGCCTGCAGATATTTAGGCCGTATTTTACAGGCATTTCTGAAAAACACAGTTGAATTTAGTCAAATAATGTACTTATGAAAAAACGTTCTTAATAGATCTAAATAAGTGCTTTATTTTCTTGTATTTTCTCTATGATAATTGATAAAACAATTACTCATATTTTTGAAATATGAAAAAAGCTACAGCCCTTGGTGGGATTCTCCTTTCTTCACATTTGTCTTTTTCTTCATACATATGTTAAACACACCTGGAATCCAGTTTGACACTTTTTTGTTAAGTATATTAGGTGAGATCTTCACCAGATACTGTAGCTGTGCAGCCCATCTGACATCACTATAATCTAATATCCAAGGAAAGAATTCTTTATATGCAAAGCAGAAGAGGACCTGATTTCCATTCCCTATTTAGAAGCCCTGCTCCCACTTCCAGGCAGGTCGAGGAAAGAGCTGAAAAAAAATTTGCATATTGGTAGCCTGGGATTCTGTCAAATGTGCTTTTCCCCCTAAGTGTTCCTGCCATAAACATCTGGGAAGGAGAGATAATGAGAGCCAGTTCCGTGTAAAGTGCAGCACGTTTTAATAAAGAGGATCTTGGTTCAAGTTCTGAGTATTCTTTTCTTGGTGTTCAGGTTTTCTTTGGAAATAGATGTTTTTTTCTTGTCTTGATGTCAGCACAGATTTTCTCCAGCCATGTCTATTACAATGGCGGGAGGTGGGAGTTGGGGAAGGAAGTGAGGACACTGAAGCGGTGCAGCCTCTTTTATACTTTGCCTTTAGGTTTTGGTTTAAATCTGGTTTGAGTGTGAGTCTAATATTAATCACCATTTTTGCGTGCCTTGTTCTTCCTCTAAGTACCCTCGAAATCCTTTTGGTGTGGGGTGAACTAAGGAGAACTTAGTAAAAATGAGGGAAAGAAGATACGGGACTGGAAAAAAAGGACATGGAAGAGGAGGAAGAGAGGTGGTTGGAATGTTGGAGCTTGGTATTGCGCTGGTATCTGAGGGAATGAGTACAACAGTAAGAGAGAATGTGCCACCTGTAAGGCACCACCACATGCTGAGGCAATGCCATATAGACCCCAATCTTAATGGAGTGCCTGGCACCCAAAAGGCACTTGGTGACTGATGACTGAATCCAGTGTTGTTCTGCCTTGTATCAGGTTGTGAATTAAGATGAAGACTCAGGATGGGCAAGTGTTTTTGAATCCATCAGGGATCATTCATTGTTAAACATCTTGGAAGGAGTAGTTGAAAGTTTTTACAAGTTTCAAGATGGACTTTTGTATGCAAAAAGACAAGGACCCTGGGCAAGCTCTTGGTTAGGAATCATGAAAAGAAAACCTAGTTTCTTCCAAACTTCAAGAATTCTCTCTCTTTTATAGGGAAACAAGATCATATTCCTGAAGATCCGATATCAAGTTGAAGAATTGAGAGGAATAAAAAAAATTGGGAGCCCGGAATAGAGGTGGGACAATGCATTTGTGCACCTGTGCAAAGTTAGAGAAGAGTGCCTCTTTCTATTAGAAGCTTTGGCCTTCATTGTTACCTAAGCCATTTGGATTTATCACAGAATTTATCTCCAATGAGACATGGAGAGTGGAATTTGCTGGTATAACGTACATGTTCACTTGGAAAAAGTTGTTGTCATTCTCAAAGAGGACCAATAACATCACGAGGTTGATGTCTTGACTTGCAGGTAAATTGGATTTAAATGAAGCCGAGCTGTGAAAAAGTAATATTTAAACAGGTCCTTCATGGAATCCCCCTTCTTGTTATGGCCTATCTCTGCAGGCCTTGACTACTCAAAGTCTGGGCTGGGGTTCTTTTTCTATCACTTTCCAGTGAGTGCTTTGAAGTACTTGGCTATTGCTAATTTCTTTTCCTCAAAAAGCTAGTTGATCATTAAGAATGTTGAGATCCTAAGTTATGTAACTATAATGTTTGTTTTGAAAATTCCAGAAGCTTGATGGGATCTGATGTTAGGGGGTTGGTATTATGCCACATACCTGTGCTGTAATGTTATGGTTTTATTTCCCTTTCATTTCCCTCCCTTCTTCCCTCCTTCCTTCCCACTGAATGGGATGGATAATGGTGAAGACTTCACAGGGTATGTCTAAGGGAGTAGGAGAGGTTTGGGATTTGGCCTTGTGATTCTGGAAGGTCAGGGCCTGGAGCTGTGGGTATGCCCTTCCCCCTCTCTCTCAGATGTTAGAAGATAATGAACTTCCTGTGAGCTGTTTGTTCTCTGCTTCAGGAAGGTCTCCCCCCATTTCTTCTCCTTGACTTTCAGACGCCACCCCGGCAGTTGAGTTCCGATAGGGAAAACCTGAATGGACCGGATCAACCTTGGTCCTCTGTCTAGTTTTCGCACCTAGACTGTAAGCCCACCTCCCAGCCAATGGTGAGAAGGGATAGAGGTGGGTGGGAATCTTTTCATCAAGAGTACATATTAAGGCAGGTACCCTTTTACCTTGCCCCCTCCATTATGGAGGTGTGCCCAAATCTTGCAAGGTTTGAAAATAAATTTACTTTGTTTTTCCTAAAGATGTCTCTCCTATTATTTAAAAATCCTGTCCCATATACTTCCTTTCTTCCCTCCCTCCTTCTTTCCTTCCTTCCTTCCTTCTTCTTCCTTTCTCTTATTTTTTGTAAAAGGATGTTTACTTTGAAGATATAAGAAGAACAAATACATGAACATTCCCCACCCCTCCCCCGCCAACATCTCAGGAACATATTCTTAGTTCAGTTCCTTCATTGCGTTGGGCATGTACAGATGTGGCGTGACTGTCAGATAAGTCTTGTCTCAGCTATCACTGTACTGGATCCTGAAAATCACTCCCAAAGGCCATTCCTTCCCTCTCTGGGTAGCAATACTGAGCTGGCCTTCAAACCAGGACCCTGGAATGCTGGGATGCTGAGGCAACCTCTTGACCTTTGGAGATTCACAAGATCAGAGGCTTCAATTCCTCCACCTAGAACAGAAAAGAACAAACTCAGGGAACTATGGCCCATTTTACAGGGCCACATGTCCTCCAAGAGGAGAAGACCCATGTCCTCTCCCCTTGCAGCATTGTCTCTTACCTGCTGCCTTAGTGAAACTACAAGTAGAACAGCTTAAAGGACTGTTAGTATTTTGTCCCTTTTAAATCTCTATGGTGGTGGGCATATTGTAGTTATTTCTAGGATGGTAATTTGTATAGAGTAATCGTGCTTCAGGAAAATTGCATGCTTCCCGATAACTGACATTACACTCATTCTGTTGATGGCAATGGGATCCTAATGAAGCTGGGTAACTTGGGACTGTATAACTCCATTTTTATTTATTCCTATTAGGCATCATTCAATTTCTATCATGTTTTTCTTCCACAAAAATGAACCACTGTTGAGTCACTTCATCAGCCACTGGAAGACCAGTACACTGGTGCTGAACTTGCCAGCGTACTTTCTAGAATGCCAAACAATTATTGACTTCTGGACTTTTTCTCATTCCTTTCAATAAGTAAGCCATAGCTTCTTATCATAGCTACTTCACTGTATATAGTGATAAACTTGTGTTTGGCCACAAAATGTTAGATGGTACCAAGCTCTGGGGTATTTATTATTATTATTATTATTATTTATAATAGTATTTTATTTTTTCTCAATTACATGTAAAGACAATTTTTAACATTCATTTTAAAAGAAATTTTTAGTTCCGAATTTTCTCCCTTCCTCTTTTATCTCCCCCCTCCCCAAGATGGCAAGCAATTTGACATAGGTTATATATGTGCAATCATATAAAACATTTCCACATTAGTCATGTTGTAAAAGAAGAAACAAACCAAAAGAAAAAAAACATGAAAAAAATAAAGTAAAAAAAATGCTTCAATCTATATTCAGAATACATCAGTTCTTTCTCAGGAGGAATTTCTCTGGATTTTTATCACAAGTCCTTTGGAATTGTCTTAGATCATTGTATTGCTAAGAATAGCTGGGTCATTCAGAGTTGATCATTGTATAAGATTGTTGCTACTGTGTGCAATGTTCTCCTGGTTCTGCTCACTTTGCATCAGTTTGTGTAAGTCGTTCCAGTTTTTTCTGAAAACATATTGCTCATAATTTCTCATAGCATGATAATATTCCATCACAGTCATATACCAAAACTTGTTCAGCCATTCCCCAATTGATGGGCAACACTTCAATTTGCAATTCTTTGCTGCCACAGAAAGAGCTGCTATAAATATGTTTGTACAAACAGATTATTTTCTTTTTTAAAAAAATATCTCTTTGGGGTACAGATCTGGTAGTATTATTGCTGGGTCAAAGAGTATGCACAGTTTTATAGCTCTTTGGGCATAGTTCCAAATTGCTCTCCAGAATGGTTGGATCAGTTTACAACTCTACCAACAGTAAGTGCGATGGGTATTTATTACTAAAAAATAATGTCATTTACAGGATGGAATTCTACTCACGTTGATAGAAGAGGCCTTGTTGTTACCACAGGAATCCGGAAGTTCCAAAATTAACTTGATTATCATACCTTTATAACTTGTGCCAATTGTAATATTTTGAGTCTTAATTATATCACCATATATGTGGGACTAGAATCTTTTGTGGCAGCTAGGTAGGGCAGTAAATAGAGCACTGGACCTGGAGTCAGAAAGATCTGAGTTCAAATGCAACCTCAGACACTTACTAGCTGTGTGACCTTAGGCTAGTCACAACCCCTATTTGCCTCAGTTCCTCATCTGTAAAATGGGGATACGCTGGAGATGGAGATGGCAAACCACTCCAGTATCCTTGCCAAGGAAACTTTGTGGTCTCATGGAGTCAGACACAACTGAACAACAACAACAGAATCTTTTATTCCGTGCTTACAATTACATGCTAGTCTGAAAACCTAGAAGAGCAGTATAGAATATTTATGATGTCCTAAGCTGGTCACAAGTAGAGGTCCCAGAATATATTTTATTATTTCCGTTGGAAGTTCTGATTTTAGAAGACCTCCCTAACCCAATTCCCTAGGTTAATCAAATTCACAATCCATTGGCTGGGATCTCAGATACGCCTGTGTCTTGAACTGGGTGTGGAGGGGTGGGTAACATATTAGCAATCTGAAGAACTCAAACTATCATACACCATCCGTATAATCTATCTGCCCACGGATTTTGTCTTTTATGGGAACTCATATTGGTGTTAGACAACGAAATTATCATGGTCACATACAGAATAATATGTGAACATTGTTTACATGAAAACATTGACTGGAAGCTACATTTCTTGGCCTGGGATTAATTCTGATACTGATAACTGTAAGGAAAGTTAGCAAATGCCAAGGTACTTAGCATAACTCACCAAATGCAGCTATTTTTCTGTAAGAAGTAACCAAGAAGCTGTTCAAGGAATCTAAATTGATTTTGCAGAACAATTCCAGGGGGAGAACTTCTTGATTGTGGTGGCTCCTTCTCAAAATGTCTTCAAGTGCATCTAGTTCCATCTTGAACTTCTGCTATAAAAATTATTAGATTCCCAGATACTATTTTTCTTGACAGTGGGCCTATACTTACCTCATTTGGGTTTAAGTAACTTTATACAAATTGTCACCATCACATTTTATCATCTTCAAACAAACAGGCTGAAATGATTGTGTAAATAACTGGTCGCCCTGAAGTTAATTGTTGGAGACTAGACACCGAGTTTTAGTATACTTTTTTTTTCTTTTGTACTAGACCTATGACTTTAGACTAATGGTATCAGGAATTTTCAGAGAGGAAATTTCCTCTTTCAAGACAGGATAGTACCTGCTCTGGAACTTATAATTTTGTAAAATTGCCTATTGCACTGAGAGGTTGAGATTTGCACACGGTCACACGGTAAGTAGATATCAGAGGCAGGATTTGATCCCAGGTCTTTCTGACTTCAAGACTAGTTCTTTCTCCATTATGTAAATTTGCCTCCCAGCACGTTTCTTATTACTTAATGTATCATTACATATTTAACAACAGGAATCATCCCTGTTGAAATACAAATGGAAAGATGTCTCTAGACTTAGTTATAGCTGGTATAGTAGATAGAGTGCCAGGCCCAAAGTCAGGAAGATGAGTCTTCCTGAGTTCAAATCCAGCTTGAGACACTTACTAGCTGTGTAACCATGGGCAAGTACCTTAAGCCTGTTTGCCTCAGTTTTCTCATCTGTAAAATGAGCTGGAGAAGGAAATGGCAAACCATTCCAGGATCTTTGCCAAGAAAACCCCAAATAGGGTCAGGAAGAGTTAGACACAACTGAAGATTGCTGAACATTTTTATCACAAGAGTTTTTTTTTGTTTAACAATAATGGAACAAAACTAGACTGGTTTTCTACCAGTATAATTGAGATCTCAAGGTCTATGATATTCAAACTCCAGCATACAGAATGTTCAATAAAGGTATCACCATGTGAAGACCTTCATTTTTGGTGACTCAATGGTACAACTGTTACAATACATCTCCTCTACAGCAGTGATTCTTAAAATTGTTGATTTTAGGACTCCTTTACACTCTGAAAAATTATTGAGAACCCCAAAGACTTTTACTTTATGAAGGATATTTATTAATATTTAACATAGTAGAAATGAAAACTGATAAATGTTAAAAATAATTATTAACTTATTGAAAATAACAATAACAAACTCATGATATATGAACACAAATAACATTTTTATGAAAGTAACTATATTTTCCAAAACAAAAAAATTTAATGAGAAAAATGACATTATTTTACATACCTTTGCAAATCTTTTTAATGTCTGGCTTAATAGAAGGCCGCTGGATTTTTGTATTTGCTTCTACATTCAGTCTGTTATGAGATGTTTTGGTTGACATTTATGAAGAAAATCCGTCCTCACACAAATGTGCAGTTGGAAAAGGAAAGAGTATTTTAATAAGCAAGTGACATTTTAGCATTATTATGAAAATAGTTTTGACCTCAAAGACCCGCTGAAAGAGTCCTGGGGACTCCAAGGGTCCATGGACCACACTTTGAGAACTGCTGCTTTACAGTGTTCCTATATGATTTTCTTTGGCAGGGGTTGGGGGGTAGGGGGAGGTGGTACTACTTAACTGTTTAGAAATTCATGAGCATCACAAAATAAATGAAAAACAGTATTTAAGTACACAATTGCTGAAGTGTGATCACTTGATATTTCTTTAAAAAATTCTTTTAAAAGGTTTTGTTTTTACACCATTTATTTCCCCTTAAGTGCCTTCCCTTGAATTGAACCCTCTCTTAGAAGAAAGTAAAACATTTAAGTAAAACCTACAGAGAGACATCTGCATCTGACAACACATACCACCTTGCACATGTGTTGTTTTCCACCTCTGT
Organism: Trichosurus vulpecula; assembly: GCF_011100635.1. Lineage (NCBI taxonomy): Eukaryota > Metazoa > Chordata > Mammalia > Diprotodontia > Phalangeridae > Trichosurus > Trichosurus vulpecula. The sequence goes on along the minus strand of NC_050579.1, from coordinate 151,399,823 downwards.
ACGGAGAGTAAGGATGACCAAGATTGCTCGTTACAATTATTCAGAGGTATATTGCTCTTCAGAGTTATTTTTGTTCAGAGTATTCATTATGTATATTGTTCTCTTGGTTCTGTTTATTCACTATGCACCACTTATACAAGTCTTCGCGTGTTTCTCTGAATTTTTCACAGTTGTAGCATAAAGCACAGTAGTATTTCATCACATTTAAAAACTGACAATTTTATCAGCAATTTCAAAATCTTTGAATATTCATTTTGTTTCTAATCATGTTTCTTTGTCACCACAGAAAGCATTCCTATGAAAACTTTGTTATATATTTGATTTTTCTGTCTTTGACCTCCTTCAGGTATATGCCCAATAATAGGATCATTGGGTCAAATATTATGAATAGCGCAGTGATTTTTTCTCTCTCACATAACTCCAAATTGTTTTTCAAAATAGGTGGAGAAATTTACAATTCTACCAACCACGGAGAAATTGCTTTCCCTATCTGAGTATCGATTTCTATTTTATGAAATGAAGTAGTTTGCCTAGATTACCCCAAATGTCCCTTCCCGAAAGGATTTTTAAATAAATCTTTATTGAAATCTTTTGGTTTTATATCAACTACATTTCCCAATGTGTTAATCCTCTCATGTTCCTAGAGAGCCATCCCACATAATAAAGAAAAAATAGAAAAAAATTCAGCAAAAGTCCATTATCATCTGTAGTGTTCCCCACCCATAGTTTCCTATATCTGCAAAGAAGAAAGGGTATTATCTTTTCATGACTTTTCTTTAGAGCCACTTTTGGTCATTTCAATTATAATTGGTCATTACAGTATGAAAGAGTACTCCAAAACACAGCAGAACAAGGAAATACATATTAAAATAATCCTGAAGTTCCACTCCATACCCAGTGAAATGGAAAAGTTGACAAAAAGTTGAAAATGCTAGTCAATATTGAAGAGACTATGGGAAAACAGGGACAATGTGTCATACACCACTGACACATTTGCAAAGTCACCAAATATTTGTGGCAACCCTTTTTGTAGTAGCAAAAAACTTGAAACAAAGTAGATACTCATTGACTGAAGACTGGCTGGTATATCAATGTAATGGAGTATTTCTGTACCATAAGAAATTATGAATATAAAGAATTCAGAGAAAAATAGGAACACATATGAACTGATGCAAAGTAAACTAAGTAGAACCAGGAAAACTATATATATGATTGCAGCAATGTATATGCAAAGAAAAAAATTATAAAATTGAATAGTGTAATTATAACAACCAAGCTGGATCTTGATGAAAAGATGAGAAAATTCATCTCCCCTGGGGCACTATGGGTATGGAACATTGCATATAATGTCAGACTTGGGTAATATACTGGTTAGTTTTCTTGAATTGCTTCCCCACCCCTTTCTTATTTATTACAGGGGATAATTCTCTGAGTAGATGAGGGAAAGGATATAAATAAAAATGAATATAATATAAAAACAAACACATTAAAAAGAATCTTTTTCCTAGCCACAATGTTACCTGGACCCCTTTCTATACTCTGTTTTTTCTAATGGTGTGACCTTTTATGTATCAATTAGGATCTTGTGGTTTTAATAGTGTAAGATGATAATAATTTCTGCAAAACTGCTTTTCAGTTTTCCCAGCAGTTCTTGGAAAATAAGGATCCACTCTATATAGACTTAATCTAACACTGTTCACCTTCACATACTTTATATCACAGTAAAACTGGGCTACTATTCCCTAGTTTTATCCTGACTTATATCTCTGTTTTAAGTCATATCTCCCCACCATGGATAGAATTGACTCCCATCCTCTTTACACCCCTCTGCTGTCTTTTGAAGTTCTTTCCTATTTTTAAGGTCCAGCTTCTAGTTGCCACCTCCTCCATGAGCCTTTCTCTGAATGCTCCTTTCCCCACCCCATCCCCTCACTTCCAGGTGGCAGTGATATCTCCATTTTCTCAGAGCATTGCTTGAATCATTCCTTTGTAATTGCCTAAATTTTTCTCGTATAATAATTATTAGAATACATGTCTTTTCCCTATTAGATTGTAAGCTCCTTGTAAGCAGACCTATGTCACAACCAGTGATGTGCTAGTAAATATTTGACAAGTGACTTCCCAAAAATGCATGACACACATTTCAATTTATCCCATATTATAACATCTTTTCCTTCACCTTCTTATGTCTAGATCAGGGTTCAACAGAAATCTGATCTGCCACCTGTTTTTGTACTGCCTGCAAGCCTTTAAAAAATGTTTGTTACATAAATTCTTGTTGTACTTAAAAATGTGAAAAACACTTAGCTCACAGGCCATACAAAAACAAGCCATGGCCTAGATTTGGCTTGTTGACCACCTGATCTAGACAATCAACAAAACAGTAAATCAAGCCCTGATTTGTAGCTTTGCCAATTTTCAAGATATAAATGTACAGACTGAAAATTTAACAATAGTCTCTCATGAACTGGTTGGAACTGGCTCTAGCATACTCCCTAGCCATATCTCACTTTATATCCCCAGAACCCAGGACAGTTCCTTAAATAAAGTGGGCCTGGAAACATCATTTTTGTTATTTGGCTCATTTCCTCAGTTCACTGACATTTACTATTTCTCTGATGATTCATTAGTTCTTCTCTAGTACTTTTGACTCCTTAGAGATTCTCTTAAATACTTCTATACAATATCTTCTATCACATTACTCCCTTGGTCAAGATTTTCTTCAAGTATGTATTTTTTTTCTAAGAATATTTGCCAAATTGTAAAATTGAACTCAATTGTTTTCTAATATTCTGTAGCAGCCCCCAACTTCTTTTCCTCCCTTTTTGTCTGTACCTGGTAAAAGTATATTACAGGATATGATTTTACTGTAAAAATTGAGCAATATGAAGAATTCAGATTTGGTTGGGTAGATTTATTTGAACTTATGAAATCATAATTAATTAGAACCAAAAGAAATACATGTATATATATATATATATATGTGTGTGTGTGTGTGTGTGTGTGTGTGTGTGTGTGTGTGCGTGCATGTGTGTGTGCATACGTGCGCATACACATACACACAATGACCACAATCATGTAAAGGAAAACAACATTGAAAGATATCAGAACTCTGGTCAATATAATAACTAATCTTGACTCCAGACAGTAGCTAATAATAATAGCTAACATTTATATAGAGCCTACCATGTTCCAGGCACAAAAATATTATCTCATTATCCTTACAACAACCCTGGGAGGTAGGTGCTATTATTTTCCTAATTTTACATATAAAGAAACTGAGGCAAACAGAGGTTAAGTGACTTGCCCAGGGTCACAGAGCTAGTAAGTGTCTGAGGCTGGATTTGTACTTAGGTTTTCCTGACTTGAGGCCCAGCACTCTATCCACTGGGCTACCTAGCTGTCCTAGAGATCCAGAAGAACTTGATAATGAAATATATTTCTCTTCTCTTGAGTGGAAGTGGTGGACCACAAGAATAAGCTATATATAAGTCTATGGGTATAAAAGTGGTTGGTGTTCTAGAGGAATATATAGTGGACAGCTTGGTATAGAAGTACTGTACAATAAAAATGAAACATACATTGTGAGACATGGCTAATGTTGACTTGTTTTATTTAATTACTTTTTTTAACAAGGGAGAGTTCTTTCATGGGTATTAGAAAAATATATTTTTAAAGTATTAAAATTGCTTTTATTTTTAAACAACGAGAATACATCAATGACTCTTATCCCTTAAGGATATGAGTACAATGTGCCTCTGACAAAAAACACCTACTTTGGGGGTAAATGCTCTGACTGTGTTATCCTCTTTCTTCAATTCTTTAAGGAGTTCATTTTGCTTTTTCCATCAAATGCAAATTCCTTATGCTCAGTTTGTGGGCTCTTCTCCAGTTTCCTCTTGGTAATCCTGTTTCTATCACATCCATCTGGGTTCAATTCTTTGGTTTACTGAAGTCAACCATTTTTCTGATAATTATTTCATTCCTTTCTCATATTTTTTCTTCTGTTCCCACAAGCTCTCAAATGCTACTTATATGCCTTCTTCTCACATATTATTATTCCTCAGTCAAAACTTTCTCAAAGTCTGGGCATTTCTAATAACATATACTTAGGAAAAGGTAACTTTACCTGCCCACAATCATTTAGGATCTATGACCCGATGCATCCAATCTAAGAATGTGGAACTTCACTTATGGTTGACAGTGTATTCATATCCCCACTCTCAATCCAAAACAAAAAAGGTAGTTTACTAAATAAATAAGGAGACAACTAGGTGGTATAGAGTGCTGGGCTTGGATCAGGAAGACTTTGGTTCAGATACCACACTAGCTGTCACTCAACCTCTCTGAGTCTCAGTTACCTTGTCTATAAAATGGGGACAAAAATAGCACTTATTTCACAGAATTGTTGTAAGGATGAAATGAGGTTATATGTGTGTGTGTGTGTGTAGACAGATAGATAGACAGACAGGCAGGCAGGCAGATAGGTAGAATGCTTTTGCAAATCTTTGTAAATACAAGCTATTTTTATTAGTAGTAATAATTTATATAGCCCAAAGTAAAGGGGAGGCGTAGTTGCTGTGCAGTCATTTTTCAATCTTGTTTGACTCTTCGTAACCCATTTGGGGTTTTCTTGGCAGAGATACTGGAGTGTTTTGGCATTTCCCTCTCCAACGCATTTTACAGATGAGGAAACCAAGGCAAACAAGGTTAAGTGACTTGTCCAGGGTTACACACCTAGTAAGTGTCTGAGGCCAGATTTGAAGTAAGGAGATGAGTCTTCCTGACTCTGGACCTGGCATTCTATCCACTGCATCTAATAAACGTCCAATGTCATGCTTTCCAGATTGCAGGTACCCAATGAATTCAGCGAAAGTTATTGACAAAATGATACTCTTTTATTTTTTCAGAGGGAAGGTTTTTGGTTTCTATTTTACTCCCTGGTCCTAGACCATTGTGACCACTTGAGATCAAATAGTGCTGATAATGGAGGAAGATGAAAAAGATAATCTTAGAGAATGAGCTTTGGCAGATTTTAGATTTAGATTATGATTTTTCAGTTATAAACTATATAATGAGTTTTAAATGAGATAATGTGACAGAGGTTATAAATGTAAAGAAAAATGAAGGAACTTCCAGTGCCAAGATGGGGGAGTAAGGAAGGAACTCTCAGAAGCCCTCCCAAATTCCCCTCCAAACAACTAGAAAACTGTTTCAGAATTGCTCTAGGAGAAAGAAAGGTCTGTCTCTTTGGGGTGGGTGGGGAGCAAAGTCCAAGAGCAGCAGCAGCAACCAGACTCATAGCAGGGGGCCTGCAGCAAGGCTCCAAGCCTGGGACAATCTACCAGAGAGGCCTTGCCCTCCAGCAAACCAGCAGCCCCCTAGGCAAGTCTATTCAGTGCAGCAAGGCCCCACCCCAGTGAGGCCCACCCCTAGCACAGGCCACCAGTGAGTCCTTGACCCCATTGCTTACCAGTTGTGAAGCCGTGCCCCAGGGCTGGCCAACACTGAGACCCTGCCCCTGGGCCCTGCCAATAGAGAGACCCTGTTTCTATAACAACCCAGCAGCAGGGCCCTACCCTTGGGGCAGAGCAGCCCTCCTCCAGGGCCACCCACCAGAAAGATACTGTTACCTTAGCAACCCAATAGCAAGGCCCCACCCCTAAGGCAGGCTAGCAACTAACCCCCACATCCAGGGGAGGCCAAAAGAGAGCCTCCCCCCCCCCCCCCCCCAGTACAGAAGAGAAGGCTATTCTCCAGGGAAAGCAAGCAGCTAAGCCCTGAAACCCAGCACAAAAAAACTTGGGACAGTGCAGGACCAGAGCCCAAATCTCATATAAAAACACCAAGTCACAAAAAAAGGCAGAAAAAAAATGAGCAAAAATAAAAGAACTTGATTATAGAAAGTTACTATAGTGACAGGAAGGATCAAGGCATACACTTAGAATAGGACAATACAAAATGCCTATATGTGAAGCCTCAAAGAAAAATGTAATTTGGTCTCAGGCCCCAAAAAAGAATTCCTGGAAGAGCTTAAAAAGGATTTAAAAAAGGAAATTAGAGAAGTAGAAGAAAAATTGGAAAAAGAAATGAGAGTAGTACAAGAGAATCATGAAAAAAAAGAGCCAATAGCCTGGCAAAAGATATACAAAAATTTACTGAGGAAAATAACTCTCTAAAAAATAAAATTGGCCAAATGGAAAAGGAATTACAAAAGCTCACTATAGAAAACAATTCCTTAGAAATTAGAATTGAACAAGTGGAAGCTAATAACGCTACGAAATATCAAGATATGATAAAACAAAATAAAAAAGTAAAAAAAGAACACATATGTAAGAAAATGTGAAATTTCTCACTGGAAAAACAACTGACCTATGAGACAGATCCATGAGAGATAATACAAGAATTATTGGGCTGCCTGAAGCCCATGATAAAAACAAACAACCTGGACGTCTTTCAAGAAATTATCAAAGAAAACTGCCCTGACATATTAGAACCAGAGGACAAAATCAAAATAGAAAGAGATCCCAAAATGAAAACTCCCAGAAACATATAGCAAAATAGACAATGGAAAGAGAAATTAAAAATTAATTGGAAATTAAATAATCTAATCCTAAATAAGTGAGGGTCAAAGAACAAATCATAGAAACAACTGATAATTTCATTAAATGAAATGACAACAATGAGACAATCTACCAAAATTTATGGGATGCAGTCAAAACAGTACCTAGGGGAAAATTTATATCTCTGCTTACATCAATAAAATAGAAAAAAGTAGAGCAATGAATTGGGCATGCAACTAAAAAAAATTAGAAAAAGAATAAATTAAAAATCCCCAATTACACACCACATTGGAAATCCTGAAAATCAAAGGAGAGATTAATAAAATTGAAAGTAAAAAAACCATTGGACTAATAAATAAAACTAGAAGGTGATTTTATGAAAAAAGAAAACAATAAAATGGATAAACCATTGGTTAATTTAATTTAAAAAAGGAAAAAAGAAAACCAAATTACTAGCATCAAAAATGAAAGGGGTGAATTCACCACCAGTGAAGAGGAAATTAAAACAATTGCTAGGAGATAGTTTGCTCAATTTTATGCCAATGAATTTGGCAATCTAAATGAAATTGATGGATATCTACCAAAATATAAATTACCCAGATTAGCAGGAGAAGAAATAAAATACCTAAATAACCCAATCTTAGACAAAGAAATTGAACAAACCATCAATGAACTTCCTAAGAAAAAATCCCCAGGACCAGATGGATTCACAAGAGAATTCTACCAGATATTCAAAGAACAATTAATACTATATAAACTATTTGAAAAAATAGGTGAAGGAGTCCTACCAAATTCTTTTATGTCATAAATATGGTGCTGATACTTAAACTAGAAAGAGCCAAAACAGAAAAAGAAAATTATAGACCAATTTCCCTTATGAATGTTGATGCAAAAATTTTAAATAAAATTCTAGCAAAGAGATCACAGCAATATATGACAAGGATCATACACTATGACTAGGTGGGATTTATACCAGAAATGCAGGGCTGGTTCAATATTAGGAAAACTATCAGCATAATTGACCATATCAATAACAAAACCAATAGAAATCATATGACTATCTCAATATATGCAGAAAAGGTCTTTGACAAAATATAACACCTGTTGCTATTAAAAACACTAGAAAACATAGGAATAAATGGAACTTACTTTAAAATGATAAGTAATATTTACCTGAAACCATCAGCAAGCATTATCTGTAAGGGGGATAAGGTAGAAGCCTTCCCAATAAAATCAGGGAAGAAGCAAGGATGCCCATTACCATCTCTATTCTTTAGTATTGTACTAGAAATGTTACCTATAAAAATAAAAGAAGAAAAGGAAATTAAAGGAATTAGAATAGGCAAGGAGGAAACAAAACTATCACTCTTTGCAGACAATATGATGTTATACTTAGAAAATCCTAGAGAATCAACTAAAAAAAATCTGAAATTATTAAGAACTTTAGCAAAGTTGCAGGACACAAAACAAATCCGTATAAATCATCAGCATTTGTGTATGCTACCAACAAATTCCAGAGGCAAGAGATAGAAAGAGAAGTTCCATTTACAATAAGTGTAGACAATATGAAATAGTTGGTAGTCTACCAGCCAAGAAAAACCCAGGAACTATAAGAACACAACTATAAAACACTTTTCACACAAATAAAGTCAGATCTAAATAATTGAAGAAATATTAATTACTTATGGGCAGGCCAAGACAATATAATAAAAATGACAATTCTATCAAAATTAATCTATTCACTGCCATACCAAACTATCAAAAATGTATTTTATTGAGCTAGAAAACAATAATAACAAAATTCGTCTGGAAGAACAAAAGCTCAAGGATATCAAGTGAATCAATTTTTAAAAATGTGAAAGAAGGTGGTCTAGCCATACAAGATCTCAAACTGTATTATAAAGTGGTAATTATCAAAACAATATAGCACTGGCTAAGAAATAGAGTGGTGGATCAGTGGAATTGATTAAGTACTAATTATATTATAGTAAATGACCATAATAATCAGGTACATGATAAACCTGAAGATCCAAGCTTTTGGAAGAAAAGCTCATTTATTTGACAAAAACTGTTGGGAAAACTTGAAAACAGTATGGCAGAAACTAGGCATAGACCAACATCTCAAGATTACTAAGATAAAGTCAAATGGGTCTATAATTTGAACATAAAAGTTAATACCATGAACAAATTAAGAGGACATGGAATAGTTTATCTGTCCAACTTATGGATAGAGGAAGAATTTATGGCCAAAGAAGCTATAGAGAGCATTACAAAATGTAAAATAGGTAATTTTGATTACATAAAATTAAAAGGTTTGCACAAACAAAATCGATGCAACCTAAATTATAGGAAAAGCAGAAAACTGAGAAAAAAATTGTTGCAAATAAGTGTCTCTGGTAAAGGCCTCATTTCTCAAATAGATAGAGAACTGAGTCTAATTTGTAAAAATATAAGTCATTCCCCAATTGATAAATGGTCAAAGGATATAAACAGTTTTCAGACAAAGAAATCAAAGCTATCTATAGTCATATAAAAATGCTCTAAATCACTATTGATTTAATTAAAACAACTCTGAGAACCACCTTGCACCTATCGGATTGAATAATATGACAAAAAGGGAAAATGTTGGATGTGGGAAAACTCAGACACTAATGCAGTATTGGTGGAGCTGTGAACTGATCTAACCATTCTGGGGAGCAATTTGGAATTATGCCCAAAGAGCTATAAAACCATGCATACCCTTTGATCCAACAATACCACTGCTAGGTTTATATCCCAAAGACACCCCCCAAAAGGAAAAAAGTCCTATTTGTACAAAACAATATTTATAGCAACTCTTTGTGGTGACTAAGAACTGGAAATCAAAGGGATGCCCATCAATTTGGGAATGGCTAAACAAGCTGTGATATATGATTGTAATAGAATATCAACATGCTATAAGAAATGACAAACAGGATGATTTCAGAAAAACCTGGAAAGACTTACACGAACTGATGCTGAGGGAAGCAATCGGAACCAGGAGAATGTTGTACACAGTAACAGTAATATTGTTCAGTGAAGAACTGTGAATGGCAGTTATTCTCAGCAGTATGATGATCCAATACAATCCCATAGGACTTTCAGAGAAAGAACTGATATTATTTTAATACAGGCTCAAGCATGTTATTTTTCACTTTCTTTTTTTTTCCTTACTGTCCCAAGATGAGCAGAGGGAGAGAGGGACAGAGGGATAGAATTTGGAACTCAAAACTTCAAATAAAAATGTTAATATAGAAAAAAAAAAGAAAAATGAAGATGATCATGACCATGACAATGATGAGAATGATAACAAGTTGAAAATAGAAAGAATGCTAAATCAGTGACTGTTAGCTGTGTATTTCTGGGCAAATCATTTAACTCCTCTAGGCCTCGTTTTCCTCATCTATAAAATGAAGGAACTGTGGAGCATAATCAAGCCTAATGTCTCTTTTAACTCTAAAATTATATGATTTTAGGATTAATAATATCTCTGAGACCGTCTGTACAATGAAGGCATTGGATTAGATGACTTCTAAGCTATCTTCCACCATTTAAGCTTTATAGTAAGAGTCAATATTTTCACATCTATATTTGTGGACTGTGTTGAGAGAGGAATATAAGTTTATTTAATCGGAAATGTGTCATTCTTCTTGTCTTCTAGGAGATAAGGTAACTTTTTGAACAAGCTCTGTTGGGTTGTTTTTGGAAGTTAAGCAAGCATGAAAAAAAAAACGGTTAAGCCATCTTTCAGACACTTCTTCTTGTACTTGGTTGACTCCTAAATAGCTGTCTTTAGCTTCTCCTAAAAATTAGTCTTTAGGGAAGACTAATATAATTTAAGTGTCTAAGAAATTAAGTTGGGGGTAGGAAGAGGATAGGAGAGTTCTACCTCTAACCCATTCTACTGCAATAGTTCATTTCCTAGTTGATCTACCAGCCTCCAGTCTTTCTATGCAGTTCATATTCCTAAAGCACAGATCTGACCAGATCACTCTCCTGCTCAAGAGGCTCTAGGGCTCCCTCTTGCCTCTAGGATAGAATAAAAGCTTCCCTGCTTGTCTTTTAAAACCTTTGACAATCTGTCATAAGCTTATTTTTCCATGCTTATTACTCCCTTCTGACACCCTATTTACTGCTCCCCATATATGAGATGTTATCTATTGTTTCTGAACCTTTGTATAAGCTGTCCCAAATGCCTAGAATACTTTACCTTTTCACCACCTTTCATTGAATCCCTGACTTCCATTAAAACTAAGCTCATCCATGCAATCCCATAAACATTTATTAAGCACCTACAATGTACCAGGTACTGTGTTAAGTGCTGGGGATACAATTAATGAAAAGAAAGATAGTCCCTACCCTCAAGGAGCTTACAATCTGCATGCGTGGGAAGACAACACATAAAAGGAGGTGAGAAAGCAGGATATGTGGTGGTGGGGTAGGACACCAGGGAACATCTGGTATATGGAGGGGGTGGGGAGTGGTGGCATCTTTTTCTGTGGAGTTGAAAGCAGGTAGAGCAGCAGACACAATGTGGAGTAAGTCTAAAAGTATAGTTTCTGCTCTTTATAAGGGAGGGCATTATCTACATCCAGAGAAAGAACTACGGAGTTTGAATGCAGATTGAGGCAAACTATTTGCTCTCTGTTTTTTCTTCTTTTTTGGTTTTGTTTCTTCTCTCTCATGATTCATTCTGTTGGTCATAATTCTTCTTTAAAACTTGACTATTGTGCAAATAAGTTTAATGCGAAGGTATATATAGAATCTATATCAGACTACATGCCATCTTGGGGGGGAGGGGAGGGAAGGGAAGAAAATTTGAAACTCAAGAACATGCAGAACTGAGTGTTGTAAACTAAAAATAAAAAATCTAGTAAAAAAAAGTAATTAAAAAATAAGGGAAGGCATTGAGGGGAGTTTGGTACTTCACCCTCTAGCCCTCCATTCAGAGGGCAGAGATAAGGGAGGCATCAAGTTAGGTGATGAGATTAGAGCTTAACCTGGGAGGGGCATCTTGTTCAATAGATAGGAAACTAGGCTGAGTAGCAGATGCAGAATAGTGTGAGACTCATATCACCTCCTACAAGAAGCCAGGACTGATCTCCTTAGTTGATAATTTCCCGCTCTGTACTAATTTGTACTTAACTGTGTACATGTTTTTCCCTCCCAGTGGAATGTAAACTCCTTAAGAAAAGGAGTTTTTGTTTTGTGTCTTTGTATCCCTACACCCTAGCACAAAATCTGGGACATGGGGATAGGGATGGAATCTGGACCTGTGATTTTACTGGTACAAGGAATTCCCAGTAAGGAAACTTTTTTTTTTTAAACTAAAGCAGGTTGACACCTTTTGCCATGTCATTCGAATGCAAAACATATGCTTGCCAAAAAGACTGTTTTATGGAGAACTCACACAGGGCAAGTGTTTACATGGTGATCAGAAGAATTGATACAAGGGCACTCTCAAGGTCTCTCTTAAGAACTTTGGAATTAATTGTGTGACATGGGAGATGCAGGCACAGGACTGCTCAGCATGGCATGCCCACATCAGAGAAGGTGCTGTGCTTTATGAGCAAAGCAGAACTGAAACAGCTCAGAGGAGATGCAGGATGCACAACTTTAGAGAATCCACCCCAAATGTTCACATAGACTATTTGTGCCTGACTTGTGGTAGAGCATTCTGAGCTCATGTTGGTCTGATCAGCCACAGTTGTACACATTGAAACTTGACTATAGCATAGTGATGTCATTTTGGTCCTCTTTGAGAATGAAGGACAACAACCAACCAGTTTTATAGAGTTGCCCAGGATACTGAAAGGTCAAGAATCATATAGACATTATGTCTCTGGGGTGCAATTTAAACCCAAGTATTCAAAGTTTGTTCTCTTATCTACTACTCCATGCTGTCTCTTACTATCTGATATACAAAAGGTGTTTATTAAATACTTATTGAATGAACATATAAGTAGTAGATTAGCCAAAAAGTCATATCTTGGTGGTAAAACATTTAGCCAAAACATGCAATACACTTTAAAATGGCAAAAAAGTCAAATCTTACACATACAACCCATTACCATAAGATTGGACCCCAGTTACCACCCACTTTCTTCTTTCTATTCACACGTAAAAACAAAAACCTAGTCACAGAAATATTATCTAACATGACTGAGTCCTAGCTATTGCTTAGCAATCTTTTTATTCTCCCTAGATTTACTTTTATATGCTCCATAGTGACTATTTTCTCTCTCCTCTCAGACCTCCTACATTCCCTCCTCCCCTTTGCCCTCTCAGAGAATCTTATACCCTATACTGCTGAGAAAATGGAGGCCCCATGAATTCCCTATTCTCCTTCACTCCACTCCTCAAAACTTCTCTTCATCATCTCATTCTCTCTCTTGAAAAGAGGTGGGCCTTCTTCCTGCCAAAGCTAACTCTTCCATTATAAGAACATTCCATGTGTTCTTGATCATATATCCTCCTATCTTGATCCCATATCCCCTCAATCATTCCTTTTACCCTCTCATCTTCAACCAATCTTCATTCACTGGTGGCTTTTTTATTACCTACAAATGTGTCCAAATCTTCTTATCCTTAAAGAAGAAATCTTCACTTGACCCAGCCATCCCTTCAAGTTATAATTCTATATCTCTTCTCCTTTATACAACCAAATTCCTAGAAAGTTTTGTATCCCCCTCTTTCCAAAGCTATTAGGCATATGTTTATTGCTAAATCCAAAGGCCTTTTCTTAGTGCACATCCTCCTCAAACACTCTGCACATTTGACTTTTAACACTGTCAAGTACTCCCTTTTTAAAATATTTTCACCTTTGTCTTTGCACAGGTGACTTCTCTATGCTTGGAATTCTCTCCCTTTATACTGCCACCTTTTAGAATTTCTATGTGATGGAATACTATTGTGTTGTAAGAAATGATAAAGGAAATGGTTTTTAGAAAAACCTGGGAAGATTTCTATAAACTGATGCAAAACGAAGTTAGTAGGAGATCATTGTACACAGAAACAGCAATATTGTAACAATGGTTAACTGTGAAAGACTTGGCTACTTTCAATTGATACAATGATCCATGACAATTCCAAAGAACTCAAGATGAAAAATGCTATCCACTCTATAGAGAATTAATGAACTCAGAATATAGATTGATGTATTTTTTCCACTTTATTTTTATTGCTTTTTTCAAGGTGGCTAATATATAAATGTTTTACATGACTTCATATATATAATGGGTATCATATTTCTTGCTTTCTCAATAGGCAGAGGGAATTTGAAACTGAAAATAATATTTTTAATTAACAAAACAAAACAAAATTCTTATCTCATTTTAAGATTTAGCTCAGATGGCCCTCCTACAGGAATTCTTTAATGCACTGATGATACACTCAATATGTCACTGGGTCTGGAGTCAGAAAGTCTTAACTATAAATCTGGCTTCAGACATTTAATCATTGTGGGACCCTGGGCAACTAACAACCTCTGTTTGCCTCAATTTCCTTAACTGTAAAATGAGGATTTGAATATGCTGAGCTTGAGATAGCTACAAGACATCCACATTTTCTGCCTCCAAGTTCAACGCTCTTTCCATTATACCAGGACTTCAGAACCTCAGGTCACTTAGCCCATTTCTGTGGTCCCATAGTACTGACTCAAGTCCCCAGGCAAAGACCAAGCCTGGTTCCCAAGTCATCATAATTCTCTGAATCTTAAGACTGGCTGAAGCAGAACTCATGAAGTTGTTGAGTTGGGTATTATGAACCATGTAGCTACCATGGAGACAATAAAAACCTTGTGAAATAAGGAACATCTATGGGAAGGCATGAATAAGTGCCATATAGGATGAAAAGACATGGATGGGTTACAGTCTGTACCACTACAAAGAGTACCCACATTAGTGAGATCACAGTTCTATCAATGAATCTAAGAATATGTACATACTACATTTAATTTAGTTACCCTATGGAATGGGTGGTATGAGAAAAAAGGTCCGGGGGAAAATAACCTTGGCTAAAGTGAGGGAGAATTTTTTTTTTTAAAAAGGGAATTTGAGCTGTTTTTATGGCTATTCAAATCTTGGGTACAATATGTTGACACTCATACAGACAGATTTTATACTGATCATAAAATTTTACCACTACCACAAACTTTTCTTGAATTTATGCCAAAGAATTTCTCTAAAATCAGATGCTAAAACATGTCTCCTGCATAATTCTTCATGTTTGTCTGCTACATACATAGACAGGACAGATTGTAGAATGCTAACCTGGAAGAGACATTCCCAATAATCTTGTCTATCTTGATCATTTTACAGAGGAGGAACTAAGGAATTTAGGCATAAGGAACTTAATTGGAGAAAACTAATGTCCCAGGAAGTAAAATGGGTTGCCCAAATTCACATCATGCTAATTAGTACAGATCTAGAATGAGAACATGGGTCTCCTGCCTCATCATCATGCTCTTTCCAGTGTACTGCAAATCTTTTTCCAAGTCTAAAAGTCTGCAGTAGTAGATCAAATCCTGTCTTACCAGCAGTATCAAACTTTGAACCAGTATGCTGGAAAAACCCATTCAGGGTCTGAACTATCTGGAACTAAATTCTCTGCTCCCCTATTCATTTAACCCCACGAGGGTGGGTGTTCTACATAATGCTAGGTAAACACAACTAAACTGATTTCTTCCTGTATATAAATTCATTTGAAAGAAATGTCAAAAACTTAATTGGTCTTCAGGAAGATTTATCTCAATAACAACAGCTGTCATGTGTTACCATAGAAAGAATGCTTAGCTTCTCATCTGAGTTCTACCATTTACTAGAAATGTGACCTTAGTCAAGTTACTGGACTTCTTACTTTCAGTACTCTCATGATTGGGGCAGCTAGGTGTGTTGCAGTGGATAGAGCACTGGGCTTAGAGACATGAAGACTCGTCTTCATGAGTTCAAATCTGTCCCCTGGTCAAGTCACTTAACCCTGTTTGCCTCAGTTTCCTCATCTGTAAAATAAACTGGAGAAGGAAATGGTAAACCACTCTGGTATCTTTGCCAAGAAAATCCCAAATGTGGTCATGATGAGTCAGACACAATTGAAAAATTACTGATGACCACATCACCACCACAAATTCTCATGATTAATGTGGACATAATAATGCCTCTCCTGACTCCTTGTTCTGAGAACTCAATGAGGGTGTAAAGAAGATGGAAGTGCTTGGAAAGTAATTCAGTTTGATCATTTAGTGCTATAAAAACACAAGGGATTAACACAAAATATCCAGACATTTTCAGATAGCCAGGTGATTAACTACATATTTCATTTTTCATCTGGATCCTTGTCTCTGTGCATATGCACAGTCCTTCCTAAAAACTGTTTTATCTTGTTGTTTGACAGATACATAGCCCCCTCCTTCTGCCTTGACCAAAGAGGCAGGGAAAGAGGCACTGGCTGACTTTTTCTACTGAGGTAAGTTATAAGGAAAGCCCAAAGGACAGAGAAAGAAATGATATAAAATGTGGCAGGGACACAGATTTTTCAAGAACATATAATAAGGGGAGGCAAAGAAAAGCAAGATGGTAAAGGTCAACAAAGGTGTTGATCTCTCTCTCCTACTCTCTCTAACCTTGGTCTATTATAAGCTACAGTCATTCATTTCTACCTATCTTTTAGACATCTCAGATTGGATGTCCTGTAGCTATCTCAAGCTCAATATATTCAAAACAGAATTCATTCTCTTCCTCTCCCTCCCCAAATTTACTCCCTCCTGAATTTCTCTGTACTGCTGGGGATACCACATCCTCCCCATCATTCAGGGACACACCTCTGTGTCACCCTCAATCTCTTGCTTTCATTCACTACACATTGTCAAATCTTATTCTTTCTATCTTTGCATCACATACATAGTATCTCCAGTGCTTAGTACAGTGCCTAGCATTTAGTAAGGACTTAAATGTTTATTGATGAATGGCTATGCATGTCTATTTCCTTTTATCCACTTACACAATTGCAACTCTATATTCCAATAGGAGAAATTACATGTAAATAACAGTGTACATACAAAACATATACAAAGTAGGGAGAATGTAATCTGAAAAGGGAGGGCATTATCACCTCTTTCTTAGATTGCTGCATAGCCCTCTGATTGGGCTCACTGATTCAATTAGAGGACTTCGTTGTTGTTCAGTTGTGTCTGACTTTTCATGACCCCATTTAGGGTTTTCTTGGAAAAGATACTGGAGGGGTTTGCCATTTCCTTCTCCAGCTTATTTTACAGATGAGGAAACTGAAGCAGAGTTAAGTGACTTACCCAGGCTCACATAGCTAATATGTATCTGAGACCAGATTTGTACTCATGAAGATGAGTCTTCCTGACTCCAGGCCCAGAACCCTATCTACTACACCATCTAGCAGTCCCAATTAGAGGGCTTGCCTCTCTCCTATCCATCTTGCCTCATCTCCTATCCAAGGCGACTTTTCTGAAGTAGATTTGATCACACCGTCCTTCTGTTCGATAAGTTCCAGTGTCTATTACCTCTAGGAACAATTAAAATTTCCTCTGTTTGAAATGGCAATTTTCAGACAAACAAATCAAAGCTATCTATAGTCATATAAAAATGCTCTAAATCGCTATTGATTAGAGAAATATAAATTCAACCAACTCTGAGTTACCACCTCACACCTATCAGATTGGTTAATATGACAAAAAAGGAAAATGATAAATGTTGGAGAACATGTGGGAAAATCAAGACACTAATGCATTATTTGTGGATTCAAACATTGTGTGATCCAACTAGTCTGGAAAGCAATTTGGAACAGTGCCCAAAGGGCTATAAAACTGCATACCCTTTGATCCAGCAATACAATTGCTAGGTCTGTATCTCAAAGAGATTTTTTTTAAAAAAGAGAGAGAAAAGAGCATATTTGTATAAAAATAATTATAGCAGCTCTCTTTGTGGTGGCTAAGAATTGGAAATTGAGGGGATGCCCATCAATTAGGGAATGGCGGAACAAGTTGTGGTATATGATTGTAATGAAATATTATTGTGCTATAAGAAATAACAAACACGATGATTAAAAAAAACCTGGAAAGACTTGTATGAACCGATACAAAGTGAAGTGAGCAGAACCAGGAGAATATTATACACAATAATAGCAATATTGTATGATGAAGAACTGTGAATGATTTAGCTATTCTCAGCAATACAATGATCTAAGATAATTCCAAAGGACTTATCATGAAAAATGCTATGCACCTCCAGAGAAAGAACTGATGTTATCTGAATACAGACTGAAGCATACTATTTTTCACTTCTTCCTTCCTTCCTTCGTCCCTCCCTCTCTCCCTTCCTCTCTCCTTTCCTTCTTTCTTCCTTTGTTTCTTTTTCTTTCTTTCTTTCTTTCTTTCTTTCTTTCTTTCTTTCTTTCTTTCTTTCTTTCTTTCTTTCTTTCTTTCTTTCTTTCTTTCTTTCCTCCCTTCCTCCCTTCTTTCCTTCCTTCCTTCCTTCTTCCCTCTCTCTGCTTTCTTTCTTTCTTTCTTTCTTTCTTTCTTTCTTTCTTTCTTTCTTTCTTTCTTTCTTTCTTTCTTGTTTGAGACTTCTTTCACAAAATGACATATGGAAATGTTTTACATGATTGCACTTGTGTATCCTATATCAGATCGCTTACTGTCTCAGGGTGGCAAGGGGAGGGAAGGAGGGATAGAATTTGGAACTGAAAACTAAAAAAATGCTAAAAATTGTTCTTACATGTAATTGGGGAGAAAAATAAATATTATTAAAAAATAAATCCCTCTGTTTGGTATTTTCATAACCTGTCTCCTCCCTACATTTTGAGACTTCTTACACCTTACTCCCCTCTATATATTCTAAAATCCAGCAACATTGGCCTACTTCCAGTTCTTCCAACATGCCACTTTAGCTCCCTTCCCTATGCTTTTGTACCCCTTGTCCTCCATGCCTAGCATGTTCTGCCTCTTCACCTCTGTCTCTTAGTTACCATGACTTCCTTCAGAGCGCAACTCAAAGCCAATCTTCTGCAGGAAGTCTTTCCTGGTAGCCCCACCCCAGCTGCTAATGCCTTCCCCTTTCAGATTCTCTTCCACCTACTTTGGATATATCTTGTATGTACATAATTATTTATGTGTTGTCTTTCCTATTAGAAAGTATGCTCTTTGAGGTCAGGGACCGTTTTTCTTTCCTTTCCTTTTTCTGTATCTTCAATATTTTTCACAGCACCTGGAACATAGTAAGTGTTTAATAAATCCTTCTTGACAGCCTGCCTGTCTTCATGCTTGGCCTGCCCTGGAATCCACACCACTGCTCCATTTACAATTAACAAGTTGTGAGCGGTGATCAAAGCCCTATAAAGCCCAGGTGATGAACACCTGGGCTAGGAGGCAGAGAGCAATATTGAGTTTGCTGGCAGTGACAGAATCATCAATGGGGCATACTTAGGACATGAATAAAAAGGCTTTGAAGATGTTTGTCGAATCCAATGTTTGGTATGCTTATAGGGAGTGGCTAAATACAGGTCTCTGAATTGTGTGCAGGAGCATGAGGAGACTGGGGAAGATCTGTAAGCATATAGCCAATAATATAATTGTGCCAGTACATATTTGATCTTCTCCATATTTCTTTGGTCATAAGTCAATACTGTACATAGTTAATCCATTCTTATGTGGTTGCCTCTATTTAGAAAAGTTCATGTGATTAGGTTTTATTGAAATACTGCAGACTGAGAAAGAAAACAGAGTCTCCCAGAGAGTAAAGGTTTGAATGGAGAATTTAATTTGGTAAATCCACAATGACCACTCTCCCTAATGGGAATTCTTAGCTTTTTTTGTGTCATTGACCCCTTTGGCAGTCTCACTAAGCCTATTGTCCTCTTCTCAGATAATATTTTTTTAAAAAAACATAAAATAAAATACATAGGATTACAAAGGAATCCAAAGGTTAATATTTTCACCAAAGGTGAAAATAAAGATGTATTTGTTTTTTTACCCAAATTTATGAACCCCCTGAAATCTATCCATGGATTCCAGATTAAGAACAGTTGCCCTACACTAAAGAGAAGATCAGCCACCATTTACAAAAGGGTAGAGCCAGAGCTATAGGTATCAGTTTTCTGAGAACCATGGAAAGATTGGCAACCTTCTTGAGCATCCCCTGGAGTTGTGTGGATGAAGCACATGACATCCAGGTAAGTATGGGACTAAAAGTACCTGGGCCCTCATCACTGAAATAGTTTGGATAACTGGGCAGACTAACCTTTGGGGATTAGAAATGCTTTAGGACTTTCAGGGTTCATCATTTAATAACAGACTTTTTATATATCTTTAAATTTTACGAAGTTTGTACATATACAGCATGTCCCAAGAGTCTTAATGAAGCTATAAAGCTTTTAATATCTTAGGAACTATTAAATTTAATAACTATTTAAGATATTAAAAGCTTAAAAATAGCAACAAGTCTTTTGGGACACTCTGTATTATCTCATCCTTCAAAATAATTCTAAGAGGTAGGTCCTACAGGTATTACTATCCTTATTTTATATATAATGAGATGGCCTCAGGAAGAATTTGAACACAGGCCTTCTTGGCTCTAAGTCTGGCTTCCTCTCCACTACTTCATGCTGCTTTGTACGTCAGTGATGTAAGTAGTTATTATCTTGAATCACAATCTCTCTTCATCTTGGGAAGATGATCCTTGAGAGTTGTTAAGAGTCAATTTATCATCCTGAGGGAAATCTTGATAAGCCTCTCCAAAGTAAGATAGGCTCACCTTTAAAAGATGGACATAGTCCATCCCCAACCCTGTAGTAAAAGGCCTTCCAGTTTCTCCGTTCATGGTTCCATGACTTCCAGCAACATTCAATTTTGTTCTATGATGGGCTCCTGGAGTAGCTGCCGTCGGTTGTTGTTGCTGTTATCATTCAGTCATTTTTCAGTCATGTCCAACTCTCTGTGACCCCATTGGAGTTTTCTTGGCATAAATACTAGAGTGGTTTGCTATTTCTTCCTCCAGCTCATTTTACCGATGAGGAGATAAACAGAGTTAAGTGATTTGCCTAGAGTCACACTGCTAGTAAGTGTCTGAGTCCAGATTTGAACTCAGAAGGTTGAATATTCCTGACTCTAGGCCTAGCACTCCATACACTGTGCCACCTAGCTACCCTAGCTTTTATTGGGCTATGTGGGACTCTGATCATTGCTCACAAGTGGAGCAATGGTGTGTGGTCAAGGATGGGTCAGACATGGAGACAGTTCATCAATCTAGAATCTGCAAGAGCTTGTTCTCCACTTGATTAGCCATGAAGAACCCAGGATCACCCCAATAGCATGATCCAATCCAATCCAATTCAAACTACTACATAGAAGACACTGGGCTAAGTGGTAGGGATGCAAAGACAAAATGAAAGTCTCTGTATTCAAAGATCTTACATTCTCCTTGGAGGATATAACATAAATAAATAACTCTATGGGAGATTAATTGAGAAAGGATGCTAGCATTCTAAAAATCAAGGAATCAGAAAACGTCTTGAGTAGGAGGTGGCACTTGACCTGAGCCATAAAGGGAGCATGATGGAGGTGAAGAAGGAGCTCATTTTAAGTCCAGAGAACAGCCTAGGCAAAAGATCAGAGTCAGGCGATGGAATACCAAGTTCGGGAAAGAAAAAAATAGGGCAGTTTAGCTGGAACTTAGAGCATACCAAAGGAAGTAATGTGAAATAAGACACCAAGAGGAGGACTTTGGTGGAGGTGCTGCACAAATATTTGACAAATACTTGGATTAAACTTCTGGGTTGCTTGAACTTAGTGAAACCCAGCTTTGCTCCAGTTATCAAGGTGGTGTAGCGGTCCTGGAATCAGAAAGACCTGAGCTCTAATCCAACTTCAGATACTTACTAGCTATGTGACCATGGGCAAGTCACTTAACCTCTGTCTCCTTCAAATTCCTCAAGTATAAAATGATGATAATAATAGCGCCAACCTTCCAGGGTTGTTGTGAAAATCAAATGAGATATTTGTAGGCGCTGCACTTAGTGTAGTACCTGGTACATAGTAGACACTAAATAAATGCTCGTTTTCTTCCTTCATGCCTATAGAAAGTTGATGCCTTTTCAGGGCTGCTCATCTACCTTTGGTGCCCACCTTCACCCAACTCTCACCTGTGGCTCCTAGAAACTGTAGCATGCATGACTGCCACACCTTGGTAAACTGCTCAGCAGATGGGCTAAACCAGGCTGAGCATAAACAACAGGCCTCAAACCTGTTGGTGAGTTAGGGGGATGTCTACCCCAAACATATGAACATGTTCACTGGCAGAATGGGTGGATCTTTGTTCCAATTTATTTCAATGGCCACAAATGCAGCGGAACCAGGTGCTGTGGACTGCTTAGAGCTTGGTCAGACATCAAAGACGCCAAGGTCATCCACTGGGTCATCACTAGTCATCTTGACTTTTGTCTTATTGCTGGACTTTGATGATTCTGGAAGAGAGAGTCGGGCTGATAACTTTGTGCAACACTGCCTTACTTAAATCCAAGAGGACCCATGAGTGGTCCTCTTCAGAAACAAAGGATGAACAAAGATGCTCCTAGTATCCTAGATGTCAGGAATATTGTTTATTTTGCTTTTCAGATTTCAATCCACATAATGTTCATATTACTTCACGGACAGCAAATGTTCCATTTGGCTGTTGGAAGACTTGTGTTTATTTCCTTACCAGTTTAAATAAGCAGCTGAGAACTGGTGCTGTCTTCTAAGCTTTATATTTACTTAAAGGAAACTGGCCTCAAGAATATAAACATGAACTAGCAGATAAAAAATAGAGTTGGCTTCTTTTTATTACATTAGCTTATTAAATTGCACAAGAACACCTCTGAAGTTCTATTAGAGGGAGTAAAGAATTTAATGAATAGATCACTGGGGTTTACTTATTCCCAATCTGATAGCCATAATGATTCAAGTAAAAAATGCTTTTTTCTACAATATGTAATTTTAAGCTTGTTCAATAAGTGCAAAATGGAGAAGTAAATAGGATATTGATGAAAAGGAAATTTTGAATTAAGAGAACAAGCTCATGGTAGAATTTAAATTTTTATTGTTGTGTTAATATTAATATTTTTTTTCTCTTTTAGACAAGCCAAAATGACCGCCTAATGTCTGACTATGATCATTGAGAAAAACTTTCAGTGGATTGCTGTTAATATTGTGTCAATCTTGTCCTTGTGCCATACACAAGGACCACAAGTCAGCTTAGATGAAGCAGCAAGGCACACTGAAGGAGAGATAAGAGGCAGTATGTACCAGGGAAGTTAAACCAATTCTACCACTTTGATCACCATCTCTCCTCAGACTCTGGAGCCCAGAACCCTGGATCAAAAGGGCAGAATCCCAAAGTAGCCTACCTGGGGAAGTTCCAGGGGAGACCAAAGACTATAGCAATGTCTTACCCAAAGAAAATCTGGGTGGGACAGAAGTCTGTGGCATTACCCTAACTAGGGAGGCTCCATGTTATTTCATTTGTTAGATGCTTTAAAAAAACTGATCACATCCTCTGGCTGACTATTAAAGGTAAATACTTTGATGGGAGTATAGGGGTGGCTCACGAGCTATAGTTTTAAGGGCTTGAAGACCCAGAGAGTATGCTGAACTTTGAGTAATAATTCCCTGGGAGAAACTCTCCTGTGAGTTGGGGGGAGGGTATCCCCATGTACTACATTAGCAAGAATAATAAATTAGAATAGGAAGCTGCCAAATGACAAATCTCTGTCCCCAAGTGTGCTCCTCTCTGGCAAGGCACTAACAATGTCAGCTTCCCTTCGAACAATGGTGGTATCCCCTGGTCTCTCTCCCCATGGTACCTCATATCTGGATCAGACCTGTAGCTTGGGATTTCTTCTAAGGGCAACAGATTTAGACGGTGCTGACAACACTTACAATCTTTCAACAGCAGAAATAACTGAGCTTAGCATCTAATTAACAAGAAAATTAGTTAAAATTAAAAACTCTTTTTCTTCATCCTGATCTTACTAACCTTTTCCCTGCTGCCTCCTTCATTCTGCTCCTTGGTAGGAGCTCTCTTCTTCCCCTGCCTCCCCACCCCCAACTGAATTGAGGACTTGTTTTGTGTGGATCACCCCAATTCTAACTCCTGTGCCAAAATTGCTAGTTATAGCTCCCAAGGGCACCGATGTTGCTCTGACAAAAACAAATAAAACCATTATGTAAAGAACAATCAATTATATCTCTGCAGAGATAGCCAGAAGAGTCAGATAATGTATAGGAGTAAGTAGAAACAGGTGGTGTGTTTCTCTGTCCTCTGGAAAAGCATTTTAAAGAGGAGGAGAGTGAATAGTCCACATATGAGGAGATATTAAAAGACAGGTCTTACTGGGGTCATGATTTTTAGATATAGGCAAAGATCTCGGGAACACTTGGCCTATCTTATTCTTTCTTATTTTTGCTTCGTTTATGATTTAATTTGGTTATTTTCAATCCTTCTGTCATTTTAAGGGGGAGATGATAAGGATTTTTCCATACATACTAATAAGAAACACCTGCGGCCACTTGTGACCTAGAAAGACCATCTTTTCTTAAAAGGAATCATAAGTCAAGACTAGCATGACTTAATGTTGCCAGCATTAATTAGCACTGTGCAGCCCCCTTGATCAGTAAGCAGACCCAGAGTGTTTGCCTTGAGCGCCATTTTTTCCATTCCTTATATTGTTAGTAACCAGAAGTTGGCTGGTGCTATGAGATTATAGTCATCATTACCTCCTCAGCACAGCTGTGTTGTTGGCTTGTTTTGTTGTTGTTTATTATTATTATTATTATTAATCACCATAGAGTCAAGCATAAGAAAACAAGGCTATGTATTATTCAGACACTCATTTCAATGCTCCAAGGACTTATGATTTTACTGGTGTGGCTAAAAGAATACATGACCTGGTAGCCAGCCCTCTGGTGATGAAATTACTCCTAAAGGTTTCTTTAAATTGGGAAAGCTAGATAATAAGCCTACGGTTATAAATAAATATATTCATATATTTATATGCACATACACCCATGCATAACACTTCAGATGGTCCTCACATCAGGCTTCATAAACTGAGTAAATTTGGCCTTGGTCAGTCCTTGGCCTTACCCTGTTTAACAGCTGTGTAAGAAGAAAGACTTGATTATGTTTACAGATGGTGTTTAAAGTCAAGCTAAACTAAATACCTTAACCCTAATAGATCATTAATTTAGAAAAGCTAATGTTAGACTATATAGGGCTAAAACAAGAAGGAAAACACCCTCTCACAAATGAATCAGAATGAGCCCACTACAGAGGAGCCTGTCTTTCCAAAGAATTAACTAGATCCAATCCAAGTCCTTTCCAGAACTGATCTAAATCAGGGGTGTTTTACCTTTTGGGGGGATGGTGTCATGGAAACATTGAGGACAAAGCTGAGATTGGTAATACCAATTTGTAGTCAATCCAGTTTGTGAGATCTCCTCCACCAGCACTCAGCAGTATGTTAGGGGAAGCAGTGATGTTGGAAGTCAGGAATAACCTCAATCAATACTTTCCAGTACAGGACTTGATAAAAAGATGGTTTGGAAGGACCCTATTGTGACTCTCCCTTCAAGGTCCATAAATATTTCTAGAATCGTACAACCTTGGCAACTCAAAGCATCAGAACACAGTTCTGGGGTCTACTTGTTCAAAATTAATCCAAGTGAAGAAATACAGCTGGGAAACACTAACATAGTTTTCCAGCTGTATGTCTTCACTTTGCCAAGTATATTTGGCATTGACTGCCTATATGTAACTAGTGGGTTTTTTTTAGTATTTTTAATGTCTTTTTCTCCTCCCTCCCTTCCTCCCTTCCTTCCTTCCTTCCTTCCTTCCTCCTTCCCTCTCTCCCTTCCTTCCTTCCCTCCCTCCCTCCCTTCCTTCCTTCCTTCCATCATTTAACTGAATTGCTAAGTTTCACCCTATTCAGTACTAAGAACCAGGGTATTTCTATCATCAGGCACTCACCTCAACTGTCATGCTCACCAACTAACAACAGAGAGGACTGTGGGGTATCAGTCACAGTTTCTGGGGCTCTCTCTGGCTCCACATCAGATTTCAACTTACTCCCTTGACCCTGCTCCTTTATGAATGGTGATGCAGATTCTTATGTTAATCTAGAACAGGGATTCTTAACCTGGGTCCACAGACCTTGAAGGGTGGGGGAGGTGGGTGGCTGTGAACTTGAATGTGGAAGTAATTGTTTCTTTATTTTCATTAACCTTTAACTGAAATTTAACATTTTTTTTTTTTGCTTCCGAATGCAGGCAATGAACCACAGTAATTTTTAGCAGTACTTGCGATTTTGTCACCAGAAGAAGTCACAGATATTTTTATATCGTATCACAGTTGTTATAGTCATTTTCACTCATCGTTACTGAGAAATTACTGTAGTTATTAGACCTGACACTAGATTTCAAGTGATCACAGTCTTCCTGTCTACAGATTGTATTTCAATATAAATAATTTTCTTTTAAATTGTATATATCTTATTTTATGCATTCAAAAGCACTATTCTGAGAAGTTCATACACTTCACCACACTGCCAAATGGGTCCATGATGCTCCCCGCCTCAAAAAGCTTAAGATCCCCAGCTCTAGGATATGGGTGGATGATCTAATCAGATCATGGCTTGTCCCCATCCTACTTTACAGTCCTTCCTTCATCCAGTCCTGACGCTAAGTGTTTCACTTTTACCCTTCACCTTTTCCTGGGTCATGAGGGCATAAGCATTTAATCAGACTCAATTAAAGGTGATAAAATAGAAGAAGTATTCATCCCTGGCATAAGCATATTCCATTCCATTAGATCTCAGCTCCTCCAGAAGATGTAAATCCATTGAGACTGACATACTTTTTTTTCTCTTATTCTCTGTTGCTACAAGGTAGGGGCTGAGTAAAAGGAATTCCTCCACACTCAAAAGGTCCCTACCTCCATCAGTTAGCCTTCCTGTTGATATAATACGGGGAACCCAAAGCACCCTGTTGTAGCATGAACTAGTAAGGCATCACCAGACCCTAATCATGGAGTCTAAACTCTACTTCTCAGCAATCTTCTCTCTCTATCTCTGTCCCTTTAGTCCTGACACAAAGTGTGTTGGATTTCCCCACAGACAAAACAGTCACTATCTGATACCCGAAACCCTTCCAAAGTAAATGGTTTAAGGGGGAGCAAGCAACGATCTTTCACTTGATGGCCATTTTCTTTCTGAAATTTCTTTGTAAAGCCTGGGCATCAGTACATTCTCTTGTTCAGGTAAGCTACGCCTGATGCATATATACCAGTTAGGTTTTTTAATGTTTGGTTTGGAGTCAGGAAAACCTGAGTTTAAATCTCTCCACAGACATTTACTAGTTGTTTGATCAAGCCACTTAACCTTCCTCAGCCTCAGTTTTGCCATTTATAAAATGGGAATAACTCCTACGTCACAGAGTTCTTGTGAAGACCAAATGAGATATTACATATAAAATACATTGCAAACCTTGAAGGACTACATAAAAATGTTAACTGTTTTTATTATGTAATGGGGGTCTGGGGCATGCACAGACCCCATTACCTGGCTTTGCTGAGGCTATTTCACCACAGAAAATCTGGGAAACTTGCTTCCTTTGATGACATATAATGGAAGTGCCTTGAAGAGATTACAGAGCATGCACAGACATTTTGTAACTTGTTCTGGTTGGTAAACCACATGGCTAGATGAAGCTTTTTTTCAACTGTCTGCATGGCCAGAATTGAATTACTTGGAGTCTTCAGAAAGGCCTGAGTCAGCTCTGGCTGTCTCCTCAATTCATTCCCACGTTGGAAAGGTCAGGGGTTCAGCGAAAGACCACAGAGAAAAGGAGATGTCCTTAGGGCCACTTTCTCCTGTGGTCATATGGCCCCCAATAAACAGGCCTGGGTCCATGGCTTTTTTATTTGGTCTGTTCTAGGTGGAAGGAGTGAAGTCTCCATAACTTTGTGAGTTTCAGGAGTTGGGAGGGTGCCTTGGCAGCAGGGAAGCAGCCAGCTCAGCATCATTGTCAACTCTCCAGGCCTAGCACAGTGCCTTGAACAGAGCTTAATAAATGTTTGTTGAATCGGATTGAATTGAAATGAATATACTAAAGAGAAAGTGATTACTACTGTATTTGGTGTTATAACACTAGATCAAACATAGATCATGACCCTAACTTTCTGCTGCACAGTCGGTCTGCTCCTTTGACAATGTATTTTGTGAACTGGAGGTATGTCATAAAGATTTCTTTCACAAGCACAGCGATGAGAATCCATTGTTATAATTCTTTAGGAATGATTTTAGGCTGCTTGATTAAAAAGATGTGTTTCTTACTGAGTTAAGAACACGGCTGTGCCTAGTAACTCCCCCAGCAACATCTGGGACTACTCTTTGCCAGGTGATTGTTTCCAGAAAAGAAATTTAAGTTAAGATGCCTTTAAGGGGGGGGAGAAAAGAAAATGTCAAAAAAAAATCTTGCCCATGTCTTGTCTCACTCCGGAATGCAGTGGAAGCCTGCAGAGAAATCGTTGTAATGCATCTTTTTCAAACTGAGAAATGGCCCCATAGGTTCCCTAGGATATTGAATCTCCTCTGTTGAACTTGGCCAATTTCCCAATCCTTTCCCCTTGAGGGCCATTGTTTTATAAAGGTGCTCCCACTAGTTCCCACCACCTCTACCCCATTTCTCTCCTCTCCTCCCTCCACTTCCTTACTGTAAAGCCAATAAGCAATGTTTTAAAATGGAATTGGTTAGTGTGAGTTTTCTCTGTCTCCAAGGATCTAAAAACAGCAGGGCAGAGAGCAGCAACATTTAAGAGCAGCTGAACCCACTTAAAAAGTACTTAAACATTGTTGGTTTTTTATCAGTTCATTTGACCTTTTATCCCCCCACTTTTTAGTTGATGAATTCTATACATGTGTTTACCTTTCAGCCTCTGACATTTTACAAGAAACAAACAGGGCCAAGGCTATCACCATTATTATTTTCAATCAACAAGTGTTTATAGGTGTCTACTATGTGTCAGATGCTGTGGTGGGCACTGGAGGTATGAAGACAGAAATAAAATATCCATGTCCTCAAGGAGTCCACGAACAATCAAGTAGATATATAGAGCATTTGTATAAAGGTTTTATAAATGGGAGAAAAGAGGTGTATGGGTATGTAATTACTGATGCTTTTCCAATGGGCAAAGTTTATTAAAGAAACAAAAAAAATTGTCATTTTTGTGGCACAGTGGGAAGTACCTCATTGGGTATTTTTTTTTAAAAAAAAAAAAAGCATACAATTCTTTCAAATTTGAGACTAATTAAAGGCAAGGGCAGTTAGATGCTGAGAGCACTGGGCTCAGAGCCAGAAAGACTCAGTTCAAATTTGGCCTCAGACACTTACTAACCATGGGACCCACAGCAAGTCACTTAACCCTGTTTGCCTCAGTTTCCTCCTCTGTAAAATGAGCTGGAGAAGGAAATGGCAAACCACTTCAGTATCTCTGCCAAGAAAACTTCAAATAGGGTCATGAGGGGTTGGACATGACTGAAAAACAACAGCAATAAATTAAAGGCAAAAAGAGCTTGGCAAATTATTTTGAGATTTTTCTCCTTGGGATTCTTGGTTAATGTTCATCTCCGTCTTTTTAATATTTGTACTCTGTGGTGTTGTACTTGTGGCATCTGTACTTATGGCATTGAATTCATGTGATTTTCAGGATACAAAGGTTTGATTAAAACCACTAACCACAGAATTGTTCCCTAACAAGACCAACATCTGAAGACATGTAAATTTCTGTGTAAGTATATATGTATGGAGTGTCTATGTTTACATCCCTCTGCCAATGTAGGGCTATGTAAAGAGCTCACCACCAAAGCATACAAAACAAGATATTCCTGAAGAAGCTAACACTGCCTACCACAGACAAAACAATCTGTTTAGAAGACGGGATTTTCATTTTTAAAAAAAGCAGTGAACACTTCAGTATATCATGATAACAAGCAAAATTCAGAACAGATGAGGATAGACCTCTAACAAAACCACCTGTCTCAGAATCATCTCCCCAAATATTTGATCTTGGAGTTGACCTTGTTTTATGGGCATATGAATCTTGAAAGTTACACTAGTGGTAAAGTAAGTACTTTCCATGAACTACTGGATGCTTGAAGAATAAACTATGAAATGTCTTCTCAGGTCCTGATGATACTGATCATTTCCATGGTATAGGCAGACAACTCATCTTATGCCCCACCCCCACTAGTCTCCCTCCCTCCTCCCCACCTTCTCCAAAGTAAATGACCTAGTTTGGTTCCTGTTTGTCATGTATTTTACTTACTTCCTGGACCAAAGCAGTTTGTTCTTGAGTTCAGAAGCTGATCTTCAGAGTTTTCATTTCCTTAGTTGGTATATGTTTATCAAAATGGTGATCCCTTGATAGGGCATCCTGTTGAGTGAGCTGCTGGTATCTGACCTTCCCTGCAGAATGTTACCTTTTCTCAGTAATTGCTGTTGCTAGAGACTCAGAGGTATGGCATATGGTTTTGTAAAGACGATCCTCTCATGCCCTGAAACTTGAAGGACATCCAGCCCTCAAAGAACAAGGAGTGAAACACATGGCACTTGCCAGTTTCATTATCTGTATAAACTTTTGATCTAATCCTCAAAAATTCCTCATGAGTCATATTTTCAAGGCAAGCGGAGAAGACTTATAGGGAGGCGTAAGGGTTGAGCAACAAAAGGAGTCAGAGATCCTAGGGCCAGAGATATTTCTTTCTCCCTGACAGGCTAGCAATAGAATAATCATGAAGGCAGGGGAGAACTGGAGAGCCCAAGGCACTGTCAAAGGACAGCTACTTGCTTTGACTGTGGTCTGGCCAGTTTCTCCGCTGGATTTCAGTATTTGATTTGTGCCAACCTCTTTGTTAGGCTCAGGCGCCACAGTCCCACTAGGAGGTCTTAAGAAGTGACCTGTGGTTCCCATTCTTTTGCCCAAACTGAGAATTTTTGGGTCTCCAAACATTGTCTTCTTTGCTTTTCAAATCCAGTTGACTGTTGTTACTGGTTTCCTGGAATAAGGTCAATAGAATCTATTTTCCCTAAGATCGTTCTCCTGCGTTACCAAGAAGTATTTAAAAGTGCAAAAACACAAGCAGACCCTACTTGGATGCCCAGGCACATAAGATGAAATGTCACTCAACTCTTGGTTTTGCTCTGATGCTCTAAGAGCATTTCTAGTAAAGTCCTCTCAAATGTTGTGGTCCAAATTATTCTTAACCTTTTAGTTGGCTTAGGAAAAAAAATGTTCAGCCATTTCAGGACTTAACCAAATGTGGGAGCTGAGGGAGTCATTGTGTTACAATGAAAAGAACAGGGACAGAATCAGAAGGACCCAGATTAAAGTCCAGCCTCTGACACTTACTGCCTGTCTGGCCTTGGGGCAGGTCACTTCATTTCTCTGACCCTCAGTTTCCTCATTCATAAATGAGGAGGACAGACTAGATGGCCTCTAAAATCTTTTCTGGCTCTAACTCTGAGATCCTGTGATCTAACCAATTTTGGATAGCTATGAAAAATATTATTGACCTGAGTCTACAATCACAGATGATACATTTCTCACCCACCTTACAGCTTCTCACTAACTATCCCAAACCTTAACCCCTGTTTATATAGGACGGTCCATTCCCCACCCCTACTTCTATGGAGCATGCTTGGAATTTACTTTACTCGTTCTGGTCAACTGTGCCAGTTTCTGGATACATGTGACTCATTGCTAAGGGGCTAGTACTCTGATGTCATATGGGAAAGGGTCCCTTAATTGGCTGCTGATGACTCAATGGAACTTTTAAAAGAAGGGACAGCCTCTGGGTTCTTTCAGCTGCAACTCTAAGTAGCAATATTTTTAACAACAATGTTAGCAACAATTTTCAGAAGGATGCATCAGATTTAGACACTAGCGTGTTAGCTCAAAAGGTCTGGAGGCTTGCAATTGGAGCCACAGGAGTGTCCAAAGGAATAGTGGTGGTCCACTGGAACAGCTGATTGGGGTAGTAGCAGATGTAGCAGTGGAAGCTGCTGAGGGCAAAATTCAGAGGAGGTATGGATTTGGAGTAGAGTGATAGTGCAGAACCAAAGTGAAATGTTAAATGCCTATTCAGCATTCCCATAAATTACTTTTTGTTCCAATGAAACTTAAATATTAGGCTCCTAACAGATTGTAACAGTAGTTTTAAGATAAATTATTGATTCTTCTTAAAATTTCTGAATCCTTTTCCATTAGAACACCCTTATTATGAGTTTTTTAAAGCATTATATTAAATTGGCGGGACGTTACTTGATTTTTGTTCATTTTTAGTTCAAGAGCTTATGAATGGAACTTATTTTTGTGGAAGCCCCACTCTGAACTCTTTACGGTGGTCTAATTAGATCTGTGAATCCTAATTTTGTCTACTACAGAAATTTCAGGTCTTTTTGCTTCTTGATTCTTTTTCCCTATTTCTTCCCCTGTCATTATCCTATGAGTTGTTCCCTCTTGCTATCTCGACTCCAAGTTCTGGGGTTACATGAACTGGGTTTAATCCTAGTGGACAACATCTCAATAATATTTCCTATACAGACAGGCCTTCATACTTATGGTACTACTCAAAGGATTCATACTCCTCTAGGAAGGAAACAGTTATTAAAAAGACAGTCCCCTTCTCATTAAAACTCCAATGTTGCTTTTAAAAAAATTACAAGCATTTGTCTTCTGTTCCTTCCCTATTATCCTTACTGAAAATAAAAGCAAAAGCAAAATCATTATAATAAATGGGCATAATCAAGTAAAGCAAAGTCCCACACCAGCAATGTCCAAAAATGTATTTTTCATTTTTGAGAGAGACAGGGAGTCTGTACATCACCTCTCTACCAGGAGGTAGGCAGTGTTCCTCATAGGTTTTCAAAAATCATTGTTGTTCATTGATCAGAGTTTATAAGTCTTTCAAAGTTGTTTATTTTTACAATATTTGTGTTATTATACAAATTATTTTCCAGGTTTTGCTCACTTCAAACTGCATTGTTTCATTCAAGTTTTCTCAGGTTTCTCCAAAACCATCCTTTTCATAAATTCTTACGGCACAATAGTATTTTATTACATTCATATACCTTAACTTGTTCAGCCATTCTCCAGCTGATGGTTAATATTCGGCTATTTGCCATCACATGTAGAGGGCGCAGTGGATAGGGTACTGGGCCTGGAGTCAGAAAGTCAAAAGTCAGGAGTCAGGAGGACTCATCTTCCTGAGTTCAAACCTGGCCTCAGACACTTACTAACTGTGTAACCCCAGGTAAGTCACTTAACCCTATTTGCCTTGGTTCCTCATGTATAAAATGAAATGGCGAGCCCCTCCAGTATCTTTATCAAGAAAACCCCAAATGGGGTCATGAAGAGTTGGACACGACTGAAAATGACTGAACAACAATAATAACATTCCCATTGTCACACATAGAAAATTTTAGAGCCAGAAGGGATCTTAAAAATCAGAAAAATTTATCCCAAACCCAATCCTCCTGGCTTCAGTGACCTCTGTTGACTTTAGAATCATCAATTTGTATTAGGATCTACTGACCTAGTATAGGATCAAGTATATATTTCTCTTATGGCTCTATCTGGTACCATCTTTTTGTGTCATAGGGTTGTTGTTTTTTGGAATCCATTGTAGCTTCCTACTAGATTGTTAGCTTCATGAAGGCAGGAACTGTCTCTTTTCTAAACTTTGTATTTTCCCCACCTGCTAGGTGTTCCCAGAATGTACCGTGAACTTAAAGAGTATTTGATCAAGTTATATTACTAATGGGTAAGTTGAGGCAGCTGGCAACGCCAGAAGATGCTACTGAAGATGGAGAAATGGGGGTAATCATGATAGGAACTGGGCTATGCATTAGATTGAAAGGCTTTAGCAGCCCCCTCTCCCATGTAACGTCCTAACTCTGTTCTTGTAGAATGGAACTATAAGAGTAGGAGAGAGAAAGAAACAGAAAGACAGGGACAGAGAGAACAGAGACAAAGAAATTGGATATAGAAACTGGAATATTCCTTGTTTTGCAGGTGTATTATTCAAAGCCATAATACCACCCCAATTCCCTGGGGGGGGGGCAAAGGGGAAGGGATAACTTTTCTACTTTGGGAAACTTTTGTAAGAATAAAGAGTAAGATTTTATTTTCTATAGCAGAAATTTTACAAGGAAATATTATATTAGCAAACTAAATGTTTTTAGCCAGTTCCTTCTATGTTAATCATCGTTTTGATATTTGCAACTACTCGACATTACATTTCTATTAATATTACCTGACCCTTACTTCTCAGTACTGTTGGAAGATTGAGTAGTCTCAGAAGAAAGACATGAAATAAGTGCATAGTATTATTGGTTTTTATTAATTAATACCTCCATTATTGCTAATAAAAAGAGCTTTGTAGTGATAATGGTAATTTAATGTCATTGGTCATCACCCTTTATAGTTCCTATGAAACGGTATGGGCTCCCTCTAGTGGCAAAACCAGAATTTACATCTTGGACAAATTCCTATTTGTTTGGACTCCTATTTAAATGCCACAGGAAAGGATAAAAATATTCACCATGTGGATCTAGTTTGTCAACTGTAAATACAATCCAAGTTGAATTTTATCTGAAAAAAGTTTTCAAGCTTTAACTTTTCTCTTTCCTGTTCCCAAAGTTGCTTCCTAACATTGATAGAATTGAAGAGGTTATCTCAATAGCTGTTTTTATTGGTATAATTTATTATCATTTACTTTCAATAAAGTGTTTATTGAGTTTCAGTTCCCATCACACATGTAATTATCAACTAATTAATGCATCGGTTGTTTATTCCTTTGCTATGGAAGCATATTTACAAATAACAAAGAAGAGAAGGGATCTGTCATTCTGGGTGAAATACCCTTCAAACCCTAACTAAGCTTCTCCAGTCATTGCTTTCAAAAAAAAAAATCCACCTGAATTTTGTGGTAAGATTGTTCCTAGCCTTTAAGTCAGTTTAAGAGAAAAGATTCTGTCCCCCACCTGGAATTCCCCCACTCCCCGCTCTGCCTTTCCATGGCCCTAGTTTTCTTCAAGCTCAGTTTAAGCATCACCTCCTATATGGGGCTTTCCAGAGCCCCTCCCCCCACCAATTAGCTCGGATGTATTTTGATTACATTTTGAAGGTACTTAGTGTACAAATTGTCTTCCTCATTAGACTATAAACTCTTTGAGAGGAAGGACTGTTTATTTTTGTCATTGTACCCCTAGCATTGGTTGGGTGATTGATTGATTAAAGGCCCCAAGACAGATGAACTCATCCCTTTTGACTTGTTTATGAATGAATACTCCATGGGAAAACACCAATATTTCAGTCTTGTTTAAACCATTTCCCATTTTTCTTACATTTTCCCTTAGAAAAAAAAGCATCACGTATATAGCAATTTACTCTCTTTCAGGAGATTCTGGCAATCATACTGAAATTGTACTTGCTACGAGTATCTTGCTCCAAGGGACAGAGGCTGGATAAAGGTCATCGAAGCAAAAACTAAGGCCTCAGTGACTTCAGTAGTCATCGTTCACGTCAATGGTCAGAAGTAGAACAGAAATTTGTTAGAAGAGAGTTTTCCCTCCTCTTTCTCTCATTTCTCAATGGGGATGTGAAAGGAAGGAGGGGAAGAGCGATGAGCAACAATGTTAAAAAAGGGGAGCCATTGTAACATGTTAAAACATAGGCAAGAGAACAGAAGGAAGTTCAGGAGGAAGAACAAATAAGTAGGCCAATTTCGAAATTAACATTGAATTTATTCTACACTTAAAAAAAGAATAAGCATTATGAAATGGGGATTCATAGTTTCATAATAATAGCTAACATTTATATAGGGCTTGCTATGTGTCAGACATTGTGCACTTTACACTTTATTTTTGTTTATTATTTATTTTATTATATATTTTATTTATGTATTTATTTATTTACCACTTTACAATTTATTATCTCATTTGATTCTCATATCAATCCTATTATTGGCCCCATTTTACAGAAGAAGAAACTGAGGCAAACAGAGGTTAGCTAGCTAAGTATCTGAAGCTGGGTTTGAACTCAGGTCTTCCTTTCTCCGGAGCCAAATAGCCACCTCTTTTTGTGTTCCTCTGTGTCAATGGAAATGCTTTTCGCTGTTGTCTAGGCTTAAAATTTTAGAAATTAAAAAAAGCAGAGCAGGGTCAATGATACAGGTCATTAGATAAAAGCCAAAGTTTAAGAGATGCTTCTCTGAGTCCAGGACTTCAGACACCTGCGTCGGAAATGCCATCTTCGAATCTAATCTTTGCCAAATATGTGTCTCTTTAAACAAAAATACTTTTGCTTTTCCTTTTTGAGTGAAGATTGCAGGGAGAGGAAGCTCCCTTAGAGCTATTTAATGACACACTTTATGAAAAGAGTGAGCTCCTTTTCACTAGTATTCTAGCAGAGGAATTGCAGCAGAGACCTATGAAGGATCCGGCATAGTGGATTGCTGCAGAGGTTGGATTAAATATCTTCTAAAGGCTCTCCCCTCCAAGTGGGTTGAGTGAGAGACTTAGAGTCAGGAAGACTCGGGTTCAAATTCTGACTCTGACATTTACTAGCTGGGTGACCTTGGACAAGTTACTTAACCCTCCTAGGCCTGTTTCCTTATCTGTAAAATGAGAGGTTAGTGTTAGATTACCTTTAAGATTACCTTTGATTCTACGTTGAATTCAAGGCTAGATTCTGTTTCTCTTCATAGGAAATGGGGAACTCTAAACCGTACAGCCATTGGTTCTCACAGGTGTCAAGGAAGAAAGCAAATGGCAGCAGCAAATGACTCTTTGTGTAGGGGATTACAGCCCCCTGTTATTAGCTTTTCTCAGTTAAACCTTAATTATCAGCTAACACTTTGGGGATGGGGGAGGGTGGGAATTCAGAGAAATGGATGGGAATTCCAAGAGTGCCAGGAGAGAAAAGGTTTTGATAGGGAAGACAGAAACTTTAACCTAGGGAACAGCTTAGTTCCTTGCCCT
Source organism: Trichosurus vulpecula (assembly GCF_011100635.1). Classification (NCBI taxonomy): domain Eukaryota; kingdom Metazoa; phylum Chordata; class Mammalia; order Diprotodontia; family Phalangeridae; genus Trichosurus; species Trichosurus vulpecula. The sequence goes on along the minus strand of NC_050579.1, from coordinate 151,363,148 downwards.
AAGTTCACCTTATGACCACCGTGGTTGCAAACATCTTGTGGTTATAATACCAGGGAAGCTTTCCATGTAGCAACTTCAGAGAATTTCTTAAAGAGTACTGGCTTCTCTTCCTCCTCTCCTCTTCCCCATCTTCTCTCATTCTCCACCCTGCTCATTCTCTTTTTGCGGAAAGAAAGTGGTTTTAGGTACTCAACAAGAATTCAAAGAGTAGTTAGGATTAGAATCCTCTAGGTTAGAATGGACCTCAGAAGTCATCTCAACACCCTCAATTTACAGATGAGGGTCTGAAATCCACAGACTTAGCCCAAATCTCACAGATAAGTTAAATAGTGGAGCTAGGATTTGAACTTAGGCCATATAATTCCAAATTTAGTATGCCTTCCACTGAAGATCAGTCACCAATCTGAGCCATGGGGAGGGAGGAGCGGAGGTTTGAGAGAGAGGCCCCTTTGGGTAGAAGTTAAAAAATTCTTTCATCAAAAGCTAAAAAATTCATTCACCCTTGATGAAATGTTAACTCCATTAAAGTGACAATTTAAAAAATTGATAGGTTTCCTTAATTAAACAAATTGGAATTGTTTCTTTTTAGAATATAATCAGAGAGTACCTGAGAAAAGTTAGAGAAATAAATGTTTTTTTTCTCACTTAAAGACTCAATAGTTTTAGCCAATATGGTTAGTTGTTTCTGGCTTAACTGGTTTAGGAGTAAGCTATCTGGCTTAACATGCTGAGAACAATTAAGCATCTTGTTTAACCAGTTTGGCAATGAATTTCCTATGAGTCTAAGCTGGAAGGTGTTCTCCTTTCTCCCTGCCACCCCTGCTATCAACCCTGACTCAGTCCAGAAATAACATAAAGGGAAAAGTGACAAGAAGGGAGACATTCCAGCCACCTCTTCCTTTTCCAACAATCAATCCATAAACATTTACGAACTTGTTACTACTTCTGAAGGCAATAGAAAGAAAAAGCATCAGGACCCAAACTAAGAACTTCCATTTTGGCCCTTCTTAGCTTTGATTAGAAAGAGAGTTTCCATTGTCTGGAATTCAGTTTTCACAGATTTTAAAATTACTTTTGACAGAATATTTCTCCTTTTCTTACATGGCACATATCTTATCAACCCCAGATTCTCTGTATTTTAAGTATATACGCTACCAAAGCAAGCATGGCTTTTGATCTCATAATAGATTATAAGTTTTAAGAGAAGTCAATTGGCATGGTGTATTGAGATCTGGCCTCAGATCCCGGAAGACCTGAGCTCAAGTCACTGACTCAGTGGTTGTGTAAGCTTGAGCAATTCATCAATCATCTCTGTGCCCTAGGCAACTCTCTAACACTATAAATTGTAGAGAAGATGCCAACTTGCATTGGTAGGATTTTCCTCATCTGGGAGTTCCCTATAGCACAGTTCTAGACCATAGCCCTAAGATCCAAGAGGGCAAGCACATCTTTTCTAAATGTTGTAATCCCTCCCCCCTCCAACTTTGACTTGTGTTCTGCATGAAGTGGCTGCTTTAATAAATATTGAAAAAAATGACTCTTCACTATTTCTTGTATTTTTGCCCAAATCATTGGCTTTCCCTTGTGCTGCTCAGATTTATATAGTACTTTGAGGTTTATAAAATGATTTCTGAATCAATGCTCTTCCCCCTATAACACACTCAGATTGCTTACCTGTTGACAGCCCTATGTAGCCTCATTTTACAGATGAAGAGCTTGAAGCCCAGCAAGAGTAAGTGTCATAGGGAAAGTTTTGAACTGAGTATCACTGGCTCCAGTTGAAGACTCAAATTGACCACTATAAAACAACCAGTAATCAACTCAACCAGCGTTCAAACCCAACCTTTCTAGCTCCAGGTTCAATGTCCTTTACATTATACTTCAATGCTTTCAATGCCTTAGAGTCGTATAATGCTTTTCAAAGCATGTTCCCATAAGTCATCTCATTTAATTCTCCCAAGAACATTATAAGTTAGCTAGGAAATGACAGAGGCACAGAGTGGTCAGGAAACTTAGTCACCATAATGCCAAATGTTAAGTCCATCAAAAACTGAGACCTGTGTTTATGAAGTCTGAGTTCCTCCTGTAAAAAATCCAATTCCAAATAAACATTCTCTGTTATAGTTTAGATGTATTCCTGAGGTTTGAATTGGAAATGGATCCGGGAAAGCCAAGGTTCATTAGAGGTTTCCTTATTCATATGATCCCTGTGAAATAATAATAATAATAATAACCAACATTTATATAGTACTTACTATGTGCCAGGCACTGTGCTGAGTGTTTTACTGAAACGTCAATGAGGACGGGCATACAACCTTTGCCCACAGCTGGCTCCTAGTGATCTGGTTTTACAAAAGGACCACAAACTGTGCTAGCAGAGGGGATACTTAGGGCTACACCTATATATGCAATCTTAGGGATATCTGACGATTATCCAGCTATTGGGCACAATGGCCAGAGCCAAACCTGGAAATTCAGGGGGAATGGTAGGGGATCTATCCCACTATCAGTGACAGAGCCATATGTCTGGAAAATGGGTTAGTGTAGGGAGCCAGTGTAGGTTAGTGGGGAGCTGGCCTGAGAGTTAAGAATTATATTCAAATCCTGTCTTTGACTTATATTGGCTCTGTGATCTTGGACCAGTAACTGAATCTCTCAGTGCCCCAAGCAACTGTATAAGACCATGATGAAGAGGTGGTACCAATGTGCATTGGCGGAGAAAGTTTTCTCACTTGGAGTTCCCCATCCCGGATGAAATCACAGATTCTCCTTCACTCCCACCAATGGGTTAAACTTTTGCTCAATCTTACCTAGATATCATCTCATTATATGACAAAATTCTACTTTTTCCTCTTCGCTCTATTTTGAAGCAGATGTATCTAGTATACACAGAAAGGGCATGACTTCCTTTCCCTCCCCCTCTCTTAAAGTTAATTAACTAAAGCATAGGAAAATCTTCAGCAATGCTTTTGATATTAATTGTCAGGCAGGAAACTCCTTTGGTGTTACATAGCTCCTGACAATATTTATAAAGGCTAACATAATTGACAGCATATTGTTTCATCCGGAGTCCTCATTTCTTCATTACCAATCTAGGAAAACTGTCAGTCTATTAATAAGGAAACATTTGTGCACATACCCACATTTCCCAATATTTAAGTTCCTTGGTCATTTTAATATGTCTCATCACTCCTTGTTGTTTGTCTGTCGTTCTCAAAGAGGACCATGACATCAGGGAGGTGATGCCATGACATGCGAGTGAATTGGACTTAAGTGAGAGAGGGCTGTGCAAAATCACCAGCCTCATTTTCTCCTCCTAGGTTAAGGAAAAAAAGTTTAAAGGTTGGGAAGAAATGAAGAAATACACAGAGGATTTCACTTTGCTGTAATTTAGAAAACCAGAACGAAGCAGCAAAGCAGAAAATGTAGTGAAAATAAACACAGCACAAGCTACTGAATGAGGTGCCTTCTCTCCATTTTCCCCAGAGGATGGTAGAGTTAGACATGTGGAGGGTGTCTGGACTGAGATTTCATGGATATAGGGAACTTTCAGTGCAGAAACTCCCCCAAAATGCAAACCACTCATGTGCAACTTACCCTCTTAGAGGATAGCGAGGGGCATAGAGGGTCTACATAACTTGCTCAGAGTCAACAGAGCTAGTATACGTCAGTGGCAGGACATTAATGATAATAATAATAATGATAGCTAACATTTATATAATGCTTATTATGTGCCAAACACTGTGCTAAGTGCTTTATAATTATTACTTCATTTGAGCCTCACAATAAACCCTGCAAGGTAGGCACTATTATTATCCCCATTTTGTTGTGGTGTTCATTGAGTTGTTTCAGTTGTGTCTGACTCTCCCCCATTTGGGGTTTTCTTGGCAAAGATACTGGAATGGCTTGCAGTTTCCTTCTCCAGCTTATTTTACAGATGAGGAAACTGAGGCAAACAGAGTTAAGTGACTTGCCCAGGGTCACACAGCTAGTAAGCATTGGAGGCTGTATTTGAACACAGGTTTTCCTGACTCCAGGCCTGGTGCTGTACCCACTGTACCATCTAGCTGCCCCAAGTGAACCCAGGTGTTCCATACTCCAAGACTATGTCTATTTACTATGTAGAATCTTAATAATAATAATAATAATACCTCTCATTTATATTTCTTAAGGTTTGGTTCGGCAAGGCAGCACGACCTAAGGCAGGGCTGTCCAAAATGCAGCCTGCGTGGCCAACAGTGCGATTTATGCAGCATGCCTACAAGCATAGAAATTTATATAAATGCTTTGGTAAAGGAAACTGAGCTACCTCAGAGCTCTCACTAAAACGGCAAATCAAAGCATATTGCCTATTGTTTCAATAAAAACCTAAGGTTGGACAGCCCTGACCTAAGGCATAGTAAGCTAGACTTGGGAACTAGGAACACCCAGGTTCAAATTGTACCTCTGACCTCTTACAACATAGGCAAGTCACTTAACTTCTCTGAGACATATACACCTCTCTAAGATTATCAGTGATAGATGGGTTATAATCTGGGAGATCTCCAACCAACTCCAAAGACTAGCTTATAATGGCATTGGATGCTAATATAGACAAAAATTAATGTTCATTATTTTAAGAAGAGTTTAAAATTATAAGTTGTTTCAGTGTAATATATTATTTATAGCTAAGTTTTACACTTTGCCACCAGAAGCTAGAACAATTAGTTACTTAGTTTTCCTATTATATGGAAACCGTGAACTGCTTAAATTCTGCAGATAAAAATGTTAATTAAGTTAAACTTCAATACCTGTGATATTGTAAAAGTTTTCATGAAAAGAGAAAAAAATATTGACTTTGTCTTACATTTTTATCAACAGGAGGTACTGTGGCATATTGGAAATACCTAACAGGAGGTGCCATGGTATACTGGAAAGAACACTGGTCTTTGTCTCAAAAGACCTGAAATCAAATCCCAGTTCTGTGCCTTTAAAGAGCTCATTTAAGCTCCCATTCCTCAATTTCCTCATTTATAGAAAGTGGAAAATAACTAACTCTCAGAGTTGTTATGAGAAAAAAAACTTTGTAAACCTTAAAGTATTATGCAAGTGAGATTTATTATTATTATTGGGACATGTACTCAGCAAAGCTCAAATCAGTTTCATCATCATTAACTAAAATCCTATATACCATCCCATTCTCCCGAGGGGATCACTCATTCATATTCCTAGGAAGCTTTGGAATACATTGGGCCCCTTTTTCAACTTGTATTTGATATCCATGGAAACTCTTACATGGGTTTTGGAGGAATTTGCTACAATTGACTGATTCTTTCTATCTCTTATTTTTGAGGATCACTGATCCAGAATATGAAGACCAGAAGCAGAACACTGATTTCCAAGGGAGATGGCACAGCCTTGGCTTGAGCCAGAAATTGATGCCCTTAATACCAAGAAGGGCACACAACTCACATAGCAAGAAAAGGAGTGAGGTACTTGAAGATTGTAGTGTTAGTACCTTTTGGCCTTGCTCACCATAATGCAAACCCAGTCCAGATGGAGTGCTGGTGTCCTGGATGACTTCAGAAAGTTGAGAGAATTGGATATGAAGAAACAATAACCAAAAATGGGTGGCATCCATTTGCTGCTTCTTATAGTACCTGAGATCAGGTGAATTGACTGGAGCAGTTGTTCTAATCTAGACTGTGTTGATAGATGGCACTTCTCTACTGGAAACCCCACTCCCATGATGTTAAGTAACCACAGCTACCATGCCATGGATGGTACACAGCTTCTGTGGGTAGTGAATGGTAGAGGTGTGAGAATCAGCACAAGTGAATTGAGCCTAATGTTCCTAATAATGCTCTCTATATCAGCATTATCTGCTTAATGGCTGGCAAAATACACACCGGTTCCTCTTAAGCTCTGTAGTGGAGGCTGAATGGACCTACACAAGCCATTCCATGAGCCATGTGCCCAGAGCTTCCCTGGAAATTTCTGGTTATTCTAAGAACATGGTGACTCATTTCTTGGCCATTTAGAAGGCTATAAACTTCCTAGCTATTGTTGGCCACGTGGGGGCCCTTCACTGAAAGCACTTGGCCTTTTAGAATGACTCAGAAAATCCTGAGCAGTCCCTTGGTCCTCTACCCAGCCAGTGATAATGGCGGGGATGGGGTCGGGGTGTAGTTGCATCTGTCACAATAAATGACATCTTCTTGATCAGCCCTCTTTTCTGTGGCTGGCTTTGTACTCTCTTCCTTAACTCTCTTGTGTTGGTGGGTAAGTAGGTGGGCTTCCTCTCCCTGAAACTGGCCTCTTATAGAACATGGACTCAACTAAGCAATCTTTCACCAGTCCCCTTGGCAGCTTTATAAACTTGGCATTTCCTCTCTCGAAGTGGTGACCTCATGAGTTCAAAAGTATGGAGGTTAGCGAGTATAGCAATGACAACCTACACTAGATTTGTATGTGACCAGCTGTATCCAGGGAGATTGGCGGCAGCAACAGCAAATGCAGCAGTGGTGGACCATGGAAACAATTGCGCATGAAGTCCCAATGGTGCTTGGGTTTGAATTTGGAGCCAAGTAATAGTCGTGTCAATGTGGACTGTAAAATACCTACTTCACAATTCTGTCAACTGCTATATGTTCTGATGAAGTCTAACATCAGCTCCCTGATAGATTGTAACAACAGCTGTTAAGTTGTGATCGAATTCTGTTCAAGTTGCCTTGTTAATGCTTGCTGTGATTCTTTCAGGCTTAGTATTCTTCTTTCTGCGTAGGAGTAAATGACTTACTCAATATAAAGTTAGTCAGCAAACATTTATTACATGTCTACTACGTGCCAGGCACTGTATGAAGTGCTGGTTATACAAAGAAAGTCGGAAAAGTGCTGGTTATGCAAAGAAAGTACTCATATCCCTCCTAATGGGGGAGACGACGTGTAGAATATTGCACATAAAAATATATCTTCAGTGTAAATGGGACATAATCTCAGAGGGAAGACCCTAGAAGTAGAGGGTACTTAGGAAAAGTTTCCTGCAGACAGCTAGGTGGTGTGTGGATAGAGTGCCTGGTATGATGCACTCCTCCTGATACTGTGGTTTCAGTTAAACTGTTGGGTGAGCCACGTCCCCTGTGGTTGACTTCAAGCTTCTGGGCTCTGTTCCACATGACAGCTCCCAGCTTCTCCTCTTGCTTCCACAGTTATACCAGAGAGGGGTATGGTGATGGGAGTTTGTGTCTCCTCCCTCTGGTCCCTTCACGTTCCCATGGCTTCTGCTTCCCCTGTTGTAACAGAGAAAAGGATGGTGAAGCTACCACCTCCCTTTCTCCACTACCTCTGTGACTGTTTGCTGGGGAGAACCTGATGACAGCCCACTTGTTAAATACCTAGTGTGGGCCTAAAGTACCTTCTAGTTTCTGTCTTGTTGCATTCCAGCTGCTTTAGGAAGGCTCCCATGGGGATAGTCCAAGCCAGAATGAGTTTCTGGAAGAAGCACTGGGGCCATGATATTAAACCAAAGAATGACTTGCTATTGGAACTGGGACAGAATTTCTCTGGTGTCTATTGTACTTGTCCCTCCGGGTACATAGAAGACCTGAAAAACCCTGTTGGGTATCAACCTAGTCCAATGAAGCATGCAGTGTGAGGAGGCCCTGTTAGCATAGGAAAGAAGGCAATCATGGACGGGGGAGAGAACAGGCTCTCTCTGCTGGGAGATTTCCTGAGGGTTTCTGCTCATGTGAATACCGAGTGTAGCCTGTGAATGTATGTGGGAGGAGCAATTCAACTCTTCCCTGGATGAGGCTGGACTTCTTTAATTCTACATGTGCCAACTGATCTATTATAAATAGAGAGAAAGAGAGATGAAGAGAGCCATGGCTTTAGTCCTCGGTCCTGGGGTGTGTGTTTTTTTCTCTGTGTGTCCATGTGCTCTGCTATTGTATGAACCCTCCTTATAAGACAGCCAGAAAAGAGGTGGCATGCGTATTCTCCTCAGGGTGCCTTAGATGAGTGTTGCCCTCAAACACGTCACTCCTACAGGAAGAGAGTTTGTGATGACTCTGCCTTCAGAACGTGCATACAGAGAAGTGACGGACTCAAGGTGCAGAATGAGGCATATGTTTTTGGAAATAACATTTGTTTTGCTTGACTATATGTGTTTGTTATGAAGGTTTTATATTTTTATTTTTCAATTTATTTTGCAGGTGGGAAGGAGAGACAATAAGTGCTTGTTCACTGAAAAAAATTACAAGCAAATAAACAAAAAGAAGCAGCATACATATTAGAAGACATGCCTGAGAATCTTTCCTGCCTAGGCTAGTGTTAGAAGGGTCTAAGACAGGGGTGGGGGACCTAATCAGGGGCAGAGCCAAGATGGCAGCTGGAAAGCAGGGACTTGCTTAAGCTCTTCCCCAAATACCTCCAAATACCTGTAAAAAATGACTCTGATCAAATTCTAGAGCTGTGGAATTCACAAAATAGTGGAGGGAAGCAGGTCTCCAGCCAAGGAGAGCCTGGATGGTGGCTGGGAAGGGTCTATCGCACAGTGCTGGGAGCAGAGTGCAGCCCAGCGTGGGCTGCAACCAGAGCAGACCAGACTGGGAGTTGGCCTGGAGCAGGCCTTAGGGCCATGAATCATTGAGCTGTGGCAGTTACCAGACTTCTCAACCCACAAACACTGAAGACCACAGAGCAGATTAGTGGGAAAACTGCTAGATAGGGTTAGAGAGCAGTCTGGCCCCAGCCCTAGGGGTGGTGGAGGGGGTACAGCGGTGGTGGCAACAGCAGCAGGAAGCTCCTGAGGCTGCTTCCAGAGGTCCAGCATCAGCTGCTTCTGGAGTTCCTGGCTCACACACTGGGAGGAATCAAGCGGCAGACCAGAACAGGAGTGCAGGGCTTGCTTTGCCTTGCTTCGATCTGGGTTACAAACCTGGTTGGTGGTTCTTGGGGGAGGAGGAACGCTGCTGTGGCAGAGCTTGCGATGACAGTGGAGTAGAAGTAGCTCTGAAAACAACAGTGCTTGGACCCTAAAGCTTGGGACAAAGTCATACCCTGACAAAAAGCTCAAAGGTCAAGTAGCTGGCTGGGAACATGACCAGGCAGCAAAAAAGGATGCAGACTCAGACTCAGGCTCTACAATCTTTTTTTGGTGACAAAGAAGGTCAAAACATACAAGCCAGAAGAAGTCAACAAAGTCAAAGAGCCTACATCAAAAGCCTCTAAAAAAATGAATTGGTCTTAGGCCATGGAAGAGCTCAAAAAGGATTTAGAAAAGCAAGTAAGAGAAGTAGAGGAAAAATTGGGAAGAGAAATGAGAAAGATGCAAGAAAACCATGAAAAACAAGTCAATGACTTGCTAAAGGAGACCCCAAAAATACTGAAAAAATAACACCTTAAAAAATAGACTAACTCAAATGGCAAAAGAGCTCCAAAAAGCCAACGAGGAGAAGAATGCCTTGAAAGGCAGAATTAGTCAAATGGAAAAGGAGGTCCAAAAGACCACTGAAGAAAATACCACCTTAAAATTAGATTGGAGCAAGTGGAAGCTAGTGACTTTATGAGAAATGAAAATATTACAAAACAGAACCAAAGGAATGAAAAAATGGAAGACAACGTGAAATATCTCACTGGAAAAACCACTGACCTGGAAAATAGATCTAGGAGAGATAATTTAAAAATTATTGGACTACTTGAAAGCCATGATCAAAAAAAGAGCCTAGACACCATCTTTCAAGAAATTATCAAGGAGAACTGCCCTGATATTCTAGAGCCAGAGAGTAAAATAGAAATTGAAAGAATCCACCGATTGCCTCTTGAAAAAGATCCCTAAAAGAAAACTCCTAGGAATATTATTGCCAAATTCCAGGGTTCCCAGGTCAAGGAAAAATACTGCAAGTAGCCAGAAAGAAACAATTTGAGTATTGTGGAAACACAATCAAGCTACTACAAGATCTAGCAGCTTCTACACTAAAGAATTGGAGGGCTTGGAATATGATATTCCGGAGATCAAAGAAGCTAGGATTAAAACCAAGAATCACCTACCCAGCAAAGTTGAGTATAATGCTCCAAGGCGAAATATGGATTTTCAAGACAGTAGTGGGGAACCCGCAGCCTTGAAGCCACATGTGACCCTCTAGATCCTCAAGTGTGGCCCTTTGACTGAATCCAAACTTCACAGAGCAAATCCCTTTAATAAAAGGATTTGTTCTATAAAACTTGGACTCAGCCAAAAGGCCACACCCAAGGACCTAGAAGACCACATGTGGCCTTGAGGTTGTAGGTTCCCTACTCCTGGTCTAAGGGTTTAACAAAAGTATAAACTATAACATGCCACTATGTAGATGAGCAGTCTGCCATCCATCACTCAACAAGCATTTATTAAGTGAATACTATTGAGGCATCTAGGTGATGCAGTGGAGAAAGTGAAGGGCTAAAGTCAGAAAGACCCGAGTTCAAATCCAGCCTCAGATACTTAGTAGCTGTGTCACTCTGGACAAGTCAATTAACCTCTGATTGCCTCAGTTTCTTCATCAGAAGATGAAAATTATTATAGCATCTACCTCTCAAGGTTGCTGTAAGGATCAAGTGAGATAGTATTTATAAAGCTCTTTGTAAATCTTAAAGTGCTATAGAAAAGTTGGCTATTATTATTAGTTGTAGTACTAGTATTATGAGGCAGCTAAGTGGCATAGTAGATAGAGTGCCAGGCCTGGAGTCAGGAAGACTCTTCTTTCTGAGTTCAAATCTGACCTCAGACACTTCCTAGCTGTGTGACCCCGAGCAAGTCCTCATCTGTAAAATAAACTGGAGAAGGAAATGGCAAACCACTCCAGTATCTTTGCCAATAAAACCCCAAATGGGGTCATGAAGAGCTGAACATGACTGAAAGCCACTGAACAACAACAGTACTGTCATCTATTTTCTATGTGACAAGCACTATGCTGGGCATTGTGAATACAAAGACAAAAGTGAATGCATATGTCTTGAACACACAGTATAGATGGACAGAGACATGGGACCAGACTGAACAGGAGAAAGAGACTGGGTTAGACTGAATTTAGGAAATTGGATACAAACTTTCAAGCCGCTCTCTGACACAAAATCTTTTTTAACACCAAACTTTTTCCATTGCGTCTTTATGACTACAAATCATGATGCATCACAATCCCTGAGGAATCAAAAGTGCTGGTAATTCAAAGGGAACCAAAAAAGCAAAAAGGGGAGACATATTATTAATGATGACATCATCCTACCATGTAACATAAAGGATATCATCTGGGAAACATCTGAAGAGAAAAGGAGGCAGGTCTGTAACATAATGAAGGATAACAGCTGGACCATCTGACTTATGCACTGATACCCCAAAGGCTAAGAGCCTTAGAGGAAGACCTCTGGAATGTTAAATAGACCCTCTATGGAAGATCTAGGGGAGGAAATAGACAAGAATCATACGGGATGAGGAGTGAAGGGACTGCAGTCTATCCTTGATGGCTGGAGTAGTAAGATCATGAATCGATTATACTTCATATGTTGGTGCTTATGCCCTTCTTAGATTGTAAGATTCATGAGAACAGACTATTCTGTGTTCAAACGGTATCCATTTCCCAGCATTTAGTTAAGTCAATAAGCAGTTAAGTTCTTACTATGTGCCAGACACTGTGCTGAGGATACAAGAAAGAGTCCCTGCCCTCAAGGAGCTTATATTCTAAAGGGGGAAGACAATACATAAAAAGGAGTTGAAAAGATGTGTGTGTGTGTGTGTGTGTGTGTGTGTGTGTGTGTGTGTGTATGTTTGGGGTGGGGAGGGGACATGAGGAGGGAGAGATACCAGCACAGTGGCATCAAGACAAAATCTAGGGAGTCAGAAGCGGAATTGGGAGAGAACAGAAAGATGGATGACCTGGGACATTCCTCAAAATGAAAGTTCCAGGAAGAACTTACCAATGAGAGAAGGAGGCTTCAGGGGTAGAGGAATGTCCCAGAATGAGAAGACCACAGGGACTAAAAGAACTTCCAGGGTGGGAAGGCTACTGAGACATAGGGTAAAGTGCAGAGAGTCAGAAGAGGAAGCATGGTGCTCTGGCTCCTTAGGCTTAATAGATAATTATTCCTCAGTTTCAAAGCTTTTCATCAAAACATTCTATTATAATCATGCATGCTTATGGATTTTGGAATTAGAGACTAAATTTCCTTCATTAAGAAACTAATGATATATTTGTTTTTAAGCTAATATTTGCCCAAAGTATATTTTAGGGCTATAGATTCAATAAGTATATATATGCACATATTATATACATATATATGTATATATAAGTACAATATAATGTAGCTGCAGGTGGGCGGTGCAGTGGATAGAGTGCTGGGCCTGGAGTCAGGAAGACTCATCATCATGAGCCCAAATCTATCCTCAAGACACCAGCTGTGTGACCCTGGGCAAGTTCCTGGGATGTATGGTGTGTTCATGGAGGACTAGCATCTCTGGTGTGAAGGCTTGCCCAGTCCTTTTCAGAGCTGCTCACTCACCTTTGGTATCTACCTGGCACTTGACTCCCATCTGTGGCTCCAAGCAGGTGTAGCATGGATGGACAGGGGTTATATCCCAGTTAACCCAACTTGACAGAACAGGCTAAACCAGACTGAGGGTAACTGACAGATCTCAAACCCTTAGGGGAGTTGGGAGATGGGGTGGGGTGGGGAGATCATCTACTCCAAGCATGTGAAGACTTCCCCCCAGGGGAAAGGGCAAATTGGAATAATTTGTTCCAATGGCCATGAAGATGGCTGGGTACCGTGGGGCACGTAGAGCTTGGTCAGACATTGAAGATGTCAAGGTCATCCACTGCATCCCGGGCCATCACCAGTGGTTCTGATTTTTGTCTTGCCACTGGACTTCAATGACTCAGGAAGAGAAAATGGGTCTGACAGCTTTGTGCAACTCTGTCTGACTTAAAGTCAATTCACCCATGAGTCAAGACATCACCCTGTGATATTATTGGTCCTCTTCAAAAATGAGGGACAAACAACAGCTGTGTGATCCTGGGCAAGCAACTTAACCTTGTTTTGCCTGTGGAAAAAGAAATGGCAAACTATTCCAGTTTCTCTGCCAAGAAAATCCAAAATGGAGTCACAAAGAGTCAGACACGACTGAAAATGACTGAACAACAACAAATGTATATATAATATATATTCTGTGTGCCAGTAATTTATTGGATGCCAACATTGCTAGGTCCCATAGTTTACAACACAAGCCTTACTAGGTAAACTGGGGAACAGCCTGTTGGAACTTCCAGTGGAGAAGACAGGTGTCCAGACAAAATTCAAAATAAGACACAAAAAACCTGCAGCTGCTACTTTGAAGTGGGGAGCAGCCAAGCAGGTGGCCGTGGGGCCGCTACCACTTCCACCTCCTGAGGTGGCAACAGTTACAAACCACAACTGAGCAAGGTGATCATGGTAAAGCAAGCAAAGGACACAGGACTCTATGGGGCTGAGAGGAGGCAGAGCTGGTTTGCTAGCTGTCATCAGTCAAGCCGGGAGTCTGTTTTCAAGTAAATAGCCCATAACACACGGGCACCTAGCATTTATGTGGGACTTGGAGCTTTATACAGCGCTGTGGAAGTTCTATCTCATTTTATCCTCTCAGTAATCCTAAGAAGGAGATCCTGTTAACCCCTATTTTAGAGATGATGAAACTGAGGCAGAGAGAGGTTAAGTGACTTGCCAGAGTCACACAGCTGGTAAGTGTCTGTGGCTTGATTTGAATTCAGGTCTTCCTCTCTCCAGGCCTGGTGCTCGATTGGTCCACTGCACCACTTAGCTGCCTGAAGTGTTCCTGGAATGTGGTTTTTAAAAGTTTCATGAGGATGTTAACAAGAAAAATACTCATCTGAACGAAATGATGTTGGAAAACATGTTGTAGTGGAAAGTACAGGTGCTTCAGAGACATGATCTGAGGCATGAGTCCCCTCTATGACCCTCCGACAACCGGAGCCTCTTATGCATGCTTGCCATGATGAGGAAGTGTTCTCAGTCTCAAAGCTTCTCATCAGAACATTCCAAACTAACCTCACTGGCTTCACTCTTAACTTTCTACCCAGTCTGTGTTGTTGTCATCGTACTGTCCTCCTTTCCCTCTCTCTCCTCCTTCTCCCCCTCCTCCCCCTGCCTCTTCACCTCCTCCTTCTCTTCTTCCTCCTCCCCCCCTTCCTCTTCCCCTCCCCTTCTCCACCCCACTCTGTCATCCTTCTCCCCCTCCCCCCATCCCTCCCCCTCTCCCTTTCTTCCTCCCCTCTTCCTCTTTCTCCTCTTCCTCCCTTCTGCCATCCTTTTCCTCCTCCTCCCTCTATCCCTCCTCCTCTCCTTCTTCATCTTCTCTTCTTTCCCCCCCTTCCCCTTCCCCTTTTCCTCCTCCCCTCCTCTTTCTCCCCCCGTTCTATTCCTCCTGCCCCATCTCTTCCCCTCCTCCTTCTCTTCTTTTTTCCCTTCTTCCTCCCCTCCCCCTCTTGTTCCTCCTCCCTTCTTCTTCTCCTCCTGCCCCTCCTCCTTTTCCTCCTTTCCCTTTTCCTCTCCCTTCTCCTCCTTTCCCCCCTCCTCTTCCTCCTCCTTCTCTCTCTCTCCCCCTCCTGCTCCTCTTCCTCCTCCCCTCCTCCCCTCTCCTCCTCTTTCTCTTCCCCCTCCTCCTCATCAACCTGTTTCACTTAGGCCACTCACAGTCCCAGTCTCACTGCTGACGGGCATGGCCTGCTCCGTTTCTGACCTGGGCTAATTCATTTGTCTAAGCAGCCTAGTGACTTTACACTCCTGTGGGCTCACCGTAGTGTGGCCAGACTTCATGGGGATGCTCAATTGATTTCAGTCTTACTATAAGTCAGAACTCCTGAGTTTAAACGATCTGCCAACCTCAGTCTCTCCCAGGATTGCAGGCAGGCATCACCACCATGTGCAGCAAACCCAAATCTTCTGAAGGGTTTTTGGGTTTTCATGGCAAAAAAATCTACTGCTCAAAATCTGGGGTACGTCAGCCTAAAAACAAGTTTTATTGATATTACAAGCCATTGTAGAGACAGTCTGGTTGATTCACAGAGAAAATCTCTATGGGGAAAGTAGATTCTGTATAGACACCATTTTCCTATAGTAGGCATAGAATAAAATGAAGAGAAACAAGAGCAGTCATATGAGACAGCAATGTTCCTATCAAAGAAAGTCCTTGGTTATAATTTTTGTTATTTAGTCAACAAGCTTACTACATCCCAGGCTTAATGCTGGGAATGCAAATAAAAGAAGAAAAAAAAAAAAGACAGTCCCCGTCGGCAAGGAGCTTACATTTTAATGGGGGAAGACAATACATTAAAGGGAGATAAAAAAAGTGAGGAACAAGAGGAAAGTACCCATCAGAAGCATGATGGAGATCTTGCAGCCTAGTAGGAAGTGGAGAGATGCCTAACCTGGGAGAGCTCCTCAAATGGAGGTTTGAGGGAGAGACTAAGGGTACTTCTGACCTGTGATATTTTACGGCCTTGTTTCTGCCTAGAATAAGAGGGACCTTGGCAAGGACAAGAATATGATTTTGAAAGGCCTTGCAAAAGAATAAAAAACCTCCTCACCCAGGGGAGTGTATGGAACTTACTTAGTTTACTCTGAAATGAAGAATATTTCTAAATGTAGTTGCTCATGGTAAGAGAGGGAAGCTACAGGGCTCTTCTCTTGTTGCCTTCACAGGGTTCAGGAAGTGAATTGTATCGTTTTCATTTCTATTACACTATAGTGTGAGAAGTTGGTCTCTAGAAATTTTATATTAAAACTATATAAAGACTGCATTGCTTGAGTATCTGTTACTTTTTAAATGTTCTCATAGAAACCGAGAAAATAGCTTTGCACGGAGGTTACACAATTTCTCAGTTACAAAGACCCGGATCCAAGAGATATCTTAAAAGAAAAGTCATGTTTCTTTAGGACCTTCCACACAGGCTTGATCTCTGTAGCATATCTAAGTTCAGTATTAGTAGAATAGTAGATGACATAGCTCAGGTGTAAGCAACCCCTGAGTCTCAACAAATATCATGCTCTCCTATCTCTGTGTCTTTGCCCGCACTATTCCCTATGTCCCTGTTTCCTCTAATCTCAACCTGTTGAAATCCTAGCTGTTGTTCAAGGCCTAATTCAAATATTACCTTCCCCAGGAAGCCTTCCTCCATATCACCCAACCAGAAGTGTTCTCACTCTCTTAGGAATTTTTAAACCATTATTCATACCTTCCTAAGGGACCTATCATAATCTATTATGTATTATAGTTATTTGTATCTCCCCTACTAGATTGCAAGCTTCTTAAGGGCAGGGGTTTATGTTATATACCTTAGAATTGTAGAATTAGAACCAGAAGGGATCTTAGAGATCATTCAGTCTAAACCATTTGTTTCAAAAATGGGAAAACTGAGGCCAGGCAAAATAACTTGTCCAGAGTCACCCATGGGCAGAAGGTAGAAAGAGGATTCCAAGATGAAACTTTTGAATCAAGTCCAGTACTGTTTCCACTACAGCACACCTTGTCCTTTCCTACAGGCTAACTGGAGTGGGGAACCCACGGCCTTGAGGCAACATATGGTCCTCTAGGGTGGCCGTTTGGTAGAATCCAAACTTCATGGAAAGGGCCACCCTTGAGGACCTAGAGGGCCACATGTGGCTTCGAGGCCCTGGCTAGCACAATGCTGTCCATGAAATAGAAATATTTATTGAATGATAAATAAATGCATGAACCTGGAAGAAGGATTATAGGGAATTCTGGCATTATACTTTCTTTTCTGACTAGAATTCAGGACATGGTCCAGTTCTACAACTATTAGACAAATTGTATGAACACTCTAGATAATCCCATTAGGAATGAAGTGAACACAGTCATAAAGTAATCAGCTTTGGCTTCTTCTTGATGCCAGAATGCTAACTGCCACAGACTGTGATGGCGAGGTGAGGAAAGGCAGGAAGCTAACCAGACCTTCAACTGACAGATGGCTGAACCATAGTCTCCACAGAGAAACTCAATAGGCTCACAGATATTTCATAAAAGTCCCTGAATATGTACACGGCTGTCTGGGTCAAATGCTCACTGAAGATTACTGGGGTCCGAGAATTTGAAGTGCTACTTATTGGGTTTTTTTTGTATTTTTAAGAAACACATTGAAAAAGCCAGTGGCTTTTAAAAAGTGGTCTTTTGGGATGCTAAAAAAAAAGTTAGAAAAAGCACATCGTTATATTTCTTTCATATTCTTTATAGAATGAAAGATTCTCAGACTTGAAACAAATCTCAAAGGCCATCCAGTTTGCCTTATATCTTAACAAAAATGCTCTAAAATCCTCTGTTGTTGTTGTTCAGTTTTTTCTGACTCTTCATGACCCATTTGGGGTTTTCTTGGCAAAGATACTGGAGTGGTTTGCCGTCTCCTTCTCCAGCTCATCTTATAGATGAGGACACTGAGGCAAACAGGGTTAAGTGACTTGCCCACAGTTACATAGCTAGTAAGTATCTGAGGGTGTATTTGAACTCGCAAAGATGAGTCTTCCAGACTTCAGACTGGGTTCTCTAACCATTGTGCCACCTAGCTGCCCCCTGGTATCTTCTACAAGTAGTCAACTAGTTTCCTCTCAAAAGGTGGGCACTGCTTGGCATCCTATCATTTTTGATTATATCAGTGAAAGAACTTGAGAACATGAGGGGGGAAGGTCCATATGCTCATTCATGAGGCTTGAAATAATATGAGGTACTTTTGATATCTTTTATTCATGGACCTTCACAACTTTCATTTTAGTTCCTTATTTAAATGGATGAGGGATTCAACTCAAGTAAATCTGAAATAGCAATATTTTCTTTTTATAGTGTAGCTTTTCACCCCCCAAATCTCAAAGTCTTATAGGTAGAAATATTAACATGCCCATTTTAGAGATGGGTACTGTGGAGGTTAAGAGACTTGGTCAAATGCACAAAGGGTTAGGAAAGAAAAATAGAGTGGAACATCAGATTCCATTTTTAAACAACACTAATATGAAATCTAACAACATAGCAAATATTTCAAATAGAATTCTTACTATACAATGTCTATCATAGCATCTTACACGTAGTAGACAAGAAATATTTTCTGAGTGAATTAATTTAACTTAAATTCATTATAAGTGTGACAATCTTAGGGTCATAGCTTCAGAGCTGGAAGAAACGTTAGAGGTTATCTAATAAAACCCCTTCTTACAGAGGAGGAGACTGAAGCTATGAGATGAAGTGACTTGCCTAAGGTCATACAGGTAGATTACGGGAGTTAGAATTTGAACCCAGGTCTTCTGACTCTAAATCTAAGTGTTGGGTTTTTTTAATATATTGAAAAAGCCAGTGGTTCCTAAAAAGGGGCCCCTATAACAGGGGTCCTTAACTTGCAGCCTGTGAACTTTTTAAAATATTCATTTTCATAACTGTATTTGAATATGATTAAAATGCTGGACCTGGAGTCAGGAAGACAGGGTTCAAATCTGGCCTTAGGCACTTACTAGTTGTGTGACTCTGGGCAAGTTGGTTAACCCTGTTTGCCTCAGTTTCCTCATCTGTAAAATGAGCTGGAGAAGGAAATGGCAAACCACTCCAGTAACTTAGCCCAGAAAACCCCATATGGGGTCACAAAGAATCGTAAATGACTCAAAACGACTGACTAACAATAAAATTTGAATATAATTGATTTCATTTGCAATCATAAGTATTTTCTTATATGCATTTAAAAATATCAAGGGATCCAGAGGCTTCACCAGACTGTCAAAGTGGTCCATGAAACACAAAATAGTTAAGAATCTTTGCACTGCACCAGTCTTCAAGAAACATGTTTAAAATCTGAGAACACTTATTTTTTATTTCTTTTAGCCAAAAGAGAAAAAAGCTATTTGGCATTAAATGAACACCACGATTCATTCATTGATGGTGCTATCTTGGATAGTAACACATGGGAACGTTTTTTGAGCCTGCTATTAACTGGCTGGTATATTTAGATGAGAAATTAGATAGAACTTAGGCATTCTGATATCAAAATCACTGTTTAGAAACAAACAGATATTTCTACTTCCAAACACAGTTACATCTATATAGCTGGAAAGCAAGAAGTCTTGACATGTTTTTGCTTTGGGGAATTTGATAAATGCCACTCTCCCGTAAGGTCAAGGAAACTTAATGTAAAAGTGTATTTCTAAGACAAAAAAATTGGTTCCTAGTTCATTGTTTAAGTCAAGAAGCACAGATTTTCAATTAATAATTGTATTGGAGAAATAGGAGGAGTCTGTGTTTGACTCTGTCATAATATCCATCATAAATCCATCAGATTTAGTCCCACAACTTTTAAACTTTACCCACAAATAAATGTTCCATTATTTCTAGCAAACTCTTTGATGTCTTTGAAATTAATGCTTGCTGAAATGACTGCCACTGTCACTTTGAAAGTGGATGGGAGTTTCACTGTACAGTCTTCTTCTGTTTTACAATGTATGTGGAAATTCTGCTCAATTTTGCTTTGCATTTGACGTTTAAGTTCAGAATAAAAAAATTAAAACGACAAAAAGAAATAAAGGAATTGGGCACAGAAATAAAGGGTATGGGACTTGGAGAGCTAAACATTATGCAAGTATGTATATGCATTTACAGATGTGTGCATGCACAGAAGTGTACACACCCACACAGAAATAAAAGTTGACTTTTGTCTCATCTCAAAACCACCTTCAGCACTCTGTCATGAATTATACCATTTAAATACAAAGGTTCTGGGGTCTCCTTCTCAAGCTTATTTGAAACTGAACACATGTTACATCTGTTCTCTGTGAATGTTGAATACTTGGCACTGAAATGGGACTTTTTTTTCTTTGGCATGAAATGATCTCGAAGATTCATTTAATCAAAATGTCAACTTTCTTTTCCACTTTGCAGCTTGGAGAGTTGGTCAGTTTCCTGAGCTGCTTCTCCTCTGCAATGGACAGATAAGACTCAGTCTCCCTTTGTATGTAGGAGGGTAGCTATGGGTGTGGGTGTGGAGCTGAACTCTCACAGAAGTCCTAAGGTCACCAGGAATCCCAAAGACACATTTTGCCCCAGCTGGAAAGGGTTTAGTTAGAACTTCATAAGAAAGTGAGCTTTTTCAGGGTAGTCTGCTAAGAGGTGGGAAGTTTGTGCTTTACCACATACTGTTGCTTATAAGACAGTTTCTTTTTTCTCTTTTTCGAAGAACTTCATGCGAGCAAAGATTTGCCTATTAGTAAAGTGGGTGGATGAGAGAAACATCATGGTTTAGGGGGCAGCAGAAACTTCCTGTTCCCTCCTTCTTTGCTTTCTTCCTTCCTTCATTGACCATGTATCCACTAAAAGCATATGCTTAGTCGGGTGGAGGCATTGAGAACTTGACAAGAGAGAAAGCAGAGCCATTGGTTCTTAATTTTTTTTCTATTTCCTCTGCCAAAGAGAATGACCTTTGGATTGGAAAGAAAAGAATAAAATTGCCCAACAGGGAGATGAAATCCAGCAAAAGTAAAGAGATTGTAAAAACTCCTAGTTTTCTTTGATGAACCCAAATCATGTGACCCAGAAGAACTACCTGCTCAGCTACTGCAAGATCTGGGAGACGTGATTATTGAATCCCTGTCAGTGATCATTAGAAAATTCATGGACAACAGGAGAGGCCCCTCAGAACAGGCGAAGGGTAAGTATTGTTTCAATTTTCAGAAAAGGCAAAAGGATGGAATCTGCAAATGATAAGCTAGCATACTTGACTTCAATCCCTGGGAAAACTCTGAACTATATCATTAAGGAGAAGGTTTGCAAACATCTAGATAAGGAAGAGTTGATCCCAAAGACTGACAGGTCATGCCAGACTAAACTTATTTCCTTTCTTAACAGCGTTACTAATCGAGCAGATCAGGGAAATGCTAAAAAAAAAAAGTTCATCTAGATTTTAGCAAAGTCTTTGTTGAGGTAGCTCATATTTGGGGGGGGGGGGTGGAATGAAAAGATGTGGGTCAGGTTATAACAAAATTAAATAGATTTCGAACTGGTTGAATAGCCGTGTCAAATCAGTACCAGGTGTGGTGTACTCCAAGAATGTATACTTGGTCCTGTGCTATTTAATATTTTATTAATAACTTCGATAAAGCATCGATGACATGCTTAGCCAATGTGTAGATGCTACCAAGCTGGGAGGGATACCTAACACCCTGGGTGACAATTGAAACCCTCAAAGATAGAGGAAAATTAGGCTGAATTTAATAAGATGAAATTTAATAGGTATAAATGCAAAGTCTAAATATTATATCACTAGAACTGGAAGGGGCATCAGGAGCTGTCTAGTCTGACCTCTTCACTTTACAGATGAAGACACCCGGGCCCAAAGAGGTTAAGCATTTTGTCCAAGGGGTAGAATTCAAACTGAAATTCTCTGACTCCTGATTCAGTTCTTTATAGATAGCGATTCATCTCAAAGAGATCTAAGAGTATCAGTGGACTGCAAGTTCAGTCTGAGTTAACAACACAGTAGTCAAAAAAGTTAGTGAATCTTGGGCTACATTAAAAGAGGCACGAATTCTAGGAATAAGGAGGTGATGTGGCATGGGGTTCCTCAGGAGGTAATGGGTTCCCCTTCACTGGGGATATTCAAACAAAGGCTCCATGACCACTTATCAGGTGTATTACAGTGGAGATTCCTTTTAGGGCCTGAGTTTGACTACATGGCTGCTGAGGTTCCTTCCAATTTTAGAACTCTATGAGTTTGTGGTTGGCAGGCCAGACAGACTTAAATGGGTCTGAAGGACAAATTTAACCTCACTCTGAGGGCTTTTGTCATCTGGGTTTCTTCTGACTTGAGTAAAAGGGGAGATGGATCAATGAAGGCCCAACCCTTGGAGCATATGTGGATTTACCCTTCCTGATGGGCTGTATAGAGTATGTATATGAAATATTCTCCACTCATTTGAATCCAACACATAGAGTCTTGATAAGCCTACTTCTCACCATGAGTGGGCTAGTACAATGGTGATGATGAGTCTTATGACTGGCTGAGAAGCCAACACTGAGAAATCAGACAAAGGATTCATTCAAAAAATCTCTCTTCCCAGGTAGCACTGGAGTGAGGAGGACTGCTGCTATGGACCACCGGGTAGATGAGTGGTATCAGGCATGAGTACATGGCACCTCTGTTTCTTATATCTCTTTGTGTTTATTTGTTCATTATCTTAAGTGATTAAGTATCAGGAAACTGAGTGGACCAGGTTATGACTTTATCAGCTTCAAGAGTCAGAAGAGCCATAAGTGATCCCCTCAGAAACTAGAATCAATAGCAGAGACCACCCAAGCTAGTAGTAGCATCAAAAACTTCATGTAGTGAGGAGCCAGTCCTGAGGAGCCACCTGCTTGGTTCAGCCCAATGGTGGACTATTTGAGAGGCAAAACATCATATTCTTCATGGAGCTAGCCCATTTGAACAAAGGATCTATTCTTCACCTGGCTATGCCACACTCGGAAGTGAACGTGACTGGGATTCTGTGTAAGAAGAAATAGAATTCCTAGGTTTTTTTTTTTTTAGCAACTTAGCATCCCCTTCCCCTCTCGAGTCTATGAGTTCAAGACTTTTCAGAATGAGTGTTACACTGGCTTTATGATTTAAATAAAAAGAGATAGAGATTGACCCCGAGTTTAGATTTTAAATCAACTGACAACCCCTACCTTACTAAAACCAAACCAAACCAAACCATACCACACAGAAGGGGTAAATCCACAGATGACCAGCAGGTGGCAGCAGATATCAGAGTACCCACAGGTAACCTCATCCATCCATCAGTCAATAAACATTTATTAAATGCCTACTATTCCAGCCACAGAGCACCAGAGAGAACAACAGACCAGCAGTGCAGCCTGATAGACTGTACTTAGATGATATCACTCATCTGGACAAAGTCATTTTGTGATTCTTCAGCAGCAATAAATGGCAGCAAAGAGAGCAGTTGCCAGCTAGGTGATAGCCACGGGACCCAACTCCATGCCCTGGCTATACATCTTCCTTATTGGGTGTACCTTTCCTAGGTGTGTTTCCTCACCAGGAATGCTTCTTCTCTTACCAGTGGGATGTAAATCTGTGGGAGGATGGGTTTATGGAGGGCGGAGGAATTTTCCTTGCCATTTTTTTTCTTTAATTTTTTTTCCATGTTTAATTAAGAGCTCTTTCCACTGTACTGCACTGCCTTCCTTCATAGGTTTATGTGAGGAAAGTGATCTTCAAACCTTGCAGCACAATACAAAGGCAGGCTGCTACTTAAAAGGGGAGTAAAATCCATCTTATAAAGCTCTCCTCTTTCTTATGCATGAAGGAAAACTATGTTGAGAATGGAGGTGTTCAGAATTTGTCCAAGATCCTAGGATGGTGGATTTATAGCTAAAATAGACCTTAGAGGTCCGTTATTTCAGATTGTTTAGTTTGAGAGTCATCAAGGGCATTAAAAGGAATAGAAGTGATAAAAGGGCTCCCTGAGGGGGTGTGTGTGTGTGTGTATGTGTGTGTGTGTGTGTGTCTGTGTGTCTGTTTGTCTGAGAAGGGCAGTCCTAAACCCCAGAACATAAACTCCTTTAGAGCAGGGATTGTTTCATTCTTTATACCTATCCCTCTAATGCCTACCACTTAGGTGTCTAGCACTCAGTGGACATTTAATAAATGCTTGTCTATAGATTGGGTAAGAGTTTTGCCCAAAAGAAGCAGAATTTACCATTGAGCAGGAGCTGACACCCTTCCAGTCCAGCACATCCAAACAATAAAGCTTAGCACATAGTTAGCAAGAACAATTAGTTAAAATAGGAGCTACCAGATGGATATCCACTTTCTTTCCATTTCTTTGATACAACAAAAATAGGGCTATAAATATTTTTGTGTTTCTTCTCTCTTTCATAAGATCACAGATTTAGAACTAGAAGGGACATTTAGAGGTCATGTCTAAAGCTTTCACTTTGCAGATGAGGAAGCCAAAGCTTAGAAAGGTTAAGTAATTTTACTGGTTACACAACTAGAAAGTATATGAGATAGGATTCAAAACCACATCTTCCCAACTCTAGGGCTTACACTACAGCCACTACAACACATTGCCTCTCTTTCTTTGATTTCTTTTGGGTACATGCCTACCAGAGGTATTGCTAAATCAAGGGATATGCGCAGTTTGATTACTGCTTTTAAGTGTAATTCCAAATTGCTTTCCAGAATATTGGATCAATTCATAGTCCTACCAGTGGTGCATTAGTGTGCCTGTATTCTCACACTGTATTATGGCCCACATTCTCCCATGCTGAGTGTTACAGGAGTTCAGACAAGGGGGAAAAATCAGTATGGGCTAAATGAGTAAGTGAAGACTTCATTCAGAGAGAGCATGGGGCTTGAGATGGATCTGGAAGGCTAGGTAGGATTTAGGCAAGCTAAGTCTATTTAGGGAAAGGCAATAGGTACTTACATTCTCTACAGCATAAACTAGACAATCATTTGCTTTGTAGCTGTTGAAGACTGGAAAAAGCTAGTTTTGCTGGCCTGAAAGTCCTCTGTCCAACAGGTCATCTATGCCCTCATCATGCCCCTCATCTCCTCTTTGGTACCTCTGTCCCCTCTATTCTGCTTCTTCCCTTGAACCCTTATTTTTGGGAAACACCCCAGGGTAGAGACATCCAGTTTCCTAATTCATTATTTATAATCTCAGGAGTGAAAACATAGTCATCCCTGCTGGCCCCTCTCTCCTTTCCCTCTACAACACCTAGAACAGGCTTCACATCTGAGACGACGTGAGCCCCAGAGCCAGGTGAGTAAGCAGTCCCGAAGCAGACTTAGGGGCACTAGACTATCATGGATATTCTCATCATGCCATAGCCTGAAGATGGTTGTGCTGTAGGTTCTCTGGCTGTGTCCCTTTCCTGACCCTTCCCAGCCCTGCTTTGAGTAAGTTCCAAGTCCCAGAGTGAGGGAGGTTAGTGGTCTAACCTAGTCTGGAGGGGTCAGGCCTAGCCCACTGATGGGAAATTAAGAGAAATTGTTCTAGTTTGGAGGTATAGGTCCTGACTACAGTGTGAAGGGCTCATTGAGCTTCCTCGCACTTTCCCCCTGCCTCCCACTCTCTTGAGTATCTCTCCTTAAGTCATCCCTTTTCGGCTATTCCTTAAATGTATAAGTAAGTGTCTATTGCTTTCCATATTGAACCCAGGTTCTCTGACTTAAGAGGCAGCACTTTACCCTGTACCTCAAGCATTTCTGGAGAATTTTCAGAAATTATCAGGCTTGTACACTTTAATGGACACCACCCACATTTATTTACCAGTGTTTCCCATACCTTTTTCTACTGATCCCATATCACTGGGTTGAGAGAACAGAAGCGTCACCCAAAGTAAGTGTCCTCATTTCCCTACAGATGCAGGAAAGCTCACTTTGACATGATGCCTTAAGATTTAGAAAGAGCTTTCAATTAATATCAAGCCAAGTCAGCAAGTATTTATTAAGCACCAACTCTATGCTCACTGCTTTCCTCAGGCAAACCTGAGAGATGGGTGGTGGGAGTGTTATCCCCGTTTTCAAGATAAAGAAATTGAATATTAGAGAAGCAAACTGTATGGCACAAGGTCAAACCAACGGGTCACACCACTGAATCTTGGACCAAACTTCTTTTTACCCTCTTGCCGCAAAGATCGACAAAATGAGAAAACAAGTGGAAATCGTAACGCTTTCTTCCCAGTGGTTGAGGCCTTTCCTCTCTTCCACAGTGGCAGGCAGCAAGCAACAATTGGCATTCTTTGTTCTAGCAGTTAGTAAGCATTTATTAAAAATCTACTATGAGCTAGGTACTGTGCTAGGTGCTGGGTATTTAAAAGGGAAAAATAATGAAGCAACTTGTGTTCTCTGTATGAAAGAGGACAGTCCTTTTCTCACTCCTATTCTCCCGAACTCTGTAATTTCAGAGTGCTCTCAGCCAGCTTTAGCTTTAGCACATAAACTGTCCACCTGGAATGAGTTTATAAGTATGAAGCATAATTGCTTAAAAGTCTTGGAATCCAAAGGCTTGCAGCTGGTTTCCAGAGGAAATTCATATTCTCATACCCTAACTCTCCCTTTCACTCCCATGTCAAGTTCTATTATACTCTAAATTCTGTGGCTAAAGAGTTTTGGAAAAACAAAGTCCTTTTTTTTTTTTTAAATGAGCTTGTACCCAGAGTTCCAAACTGGGACCTTGGGTTTATATTCTAATAATCGTTGGCATTTAGACAGTGCTTTAAGGCATGCAAAGCACTTTTCAAATGTTAACTTATTTTATCCTCAAAAAAATCCAAGGAGGTTGGGGCTATTGTTATGTCCATTTTATGGATGAGGAAACTGAGGCAGACTAAGATTAAGTGACTTGCCTAGTGTCATACAGCTAGTAAGTGAACTTAGGTCTTCTGGACTCCGGGTTTGGCAGCCTACCACTATGTCACCCAATTGCTTCCATCTGGTCCTTTTCTAGAACATAGATCTTCAGAGTAGTCAAATCTTCAATAAATAATAATAATACGCTAGCAAGTGTATTATGAAATGAAAGGACTACAGTGATCTAGTTTCATTTTCCTTTCGTAGGTCAGGGGAGGTCTTGATCTAAATGAAGAGTTTTCTAATCAACCTGATAAGATCACAGGGCACTTGTCCCTGATCAAATTGAAGAGTTCCTCTAATCAAACATGAGATCCCAGGGCTTGCTTGGGCCATTGCCCTTGGAATCAGCTGATGCGACACTGGGACCTTTTATTAATTGGTTGATTAAAAATCTTGGCTGGTCCGAAGGTAGTGAGTTACCTCAATTGATTGTTCACAGTCAGTTACAGATCCATCTCCTTGTTCTCTCTTTCCCTCCCTTTTCACTACTGCAGTCAACTAGTCTTAAAAATAAATCTGACACCATTCCTTGTAGCCCATACATGAGGGCTAATCTTATTCTCTGGAACCTAGGCCTTTTGGAGACTTGATCTTGACTCCAAAAAGACTTGATTTTGACCCTGTCCCTTGTACCTTCTTTTTCTTTTCCTTTTTTTTTATAATTTAAAATAAAAGATTATGTTTACTTTTAACATTCATTTTTTAAAAATTTGAGTTCCGAATTGTTTTCCTCCTTTCCACTCCTTCCCCACTCAAAAAGGTAAAAATGTGGAGGCAAGAAAAGTGACATCAATTATACATGTGAAATCATGCAAAATACATTTTCATATCAGCCATATTATAAAAGAAAAAACCAAAAAAATAAAGAAAAAAATTTTTTTAAAAAGTGTGCTTCAATCTGTACTCAGATTCCACCAGTTTTCTCTCTAAAGGTGGACAGCATTTTTCATCATAAGTCTTTTGGAATTAGCTTGGATCATTGTACTAATCAGAGCAGCTAAGTCTTTCAGCTGATCATCCTTACAATGTTGTTGTTATTGTCTACAATGTTTTCCTGGTTCTGCTTACTTCACTTTGCATCAGTTCATGTAAGGCTTCCCAATTTTTTTCTGAAACCGTCCTGCACATCATTTCTTATAGCCCAATGGTATTTCCCATCATGATCATATACCACAAGTTGTTCAGTCATTCCCCAATCGATGGGCAAAACCCCTCAGTTTCCAATTCTTTGCCACCACAAAAAGAGCTGCTATATATTTTTGTGCACTTAAGTTCTTTTCCTTTTTCTCTGATCTCTTTGGGATACAGACCTAGTCGTTATATTGCTGGGTCAATGGGTACGCAGTTTTACAGCCTTTCAGTTCACAACTCACAATCAGTTCACAACTACACCAACAGTGCATTAGTGTCCCAATTTCTCCACATCCCATCCAACATTTATCATTTTCCTTTTCTCTTGTGTTAACTAACCTGATAGGTATGAGGTCGTACCTCAGAGTAATTTTTAATTTGCATTTCTCTAATGCCTACAAGGTTAAATCCCAAGTCCATTCCATCCTCTCATTGCCCCTGCTTATTCCAGAAATAAAAAAAAGTAATTTTTATATTTTCTCTCTCTGTGAAGTCTTCACAAGAATTATCCCCCACTCATAATGATAAAGAGTGCCAAGCCAAGGTCAGGAAGACCTGAGTTCAAATCCAGCTTCAGATACTTCTTAGCTGTATGATCCTGTGTTAAGTCACTTAACGCTATTTGCCTCAGTTTCCTCCTCTGTAAAATGAGCTGGAGAAGGAAATGGCAAACCTCTCTAGTATCTTTGCCTCCCACTCCCCAAAAAAGAGCAAACCAAATGGGGACAAGAAGTGTCCAACACAACTGAAATGACTAAACAACAGTAATAATTCAATATACAGTGTTCAAGGATCTGGGTTTTTTGAGTTTGTAAAATTGAAAATTGACTTTAATTCTATTTTGCTACGACTTTATCAAGCTAGATTTAATATTCCCTTTCATTGTTCCTTACCCTAGTAAGCTTCACCTACCATTCCCAGAGAAACTTATCTAAAGGTCAAGCTTTTGTCTTCCCCTTTGTAACCTCACCCACCACCCACTTTCCAGAGAACTTCATTAACCTAAAAAAGTAAAATCTCATCAAATTAAACTACTGTAGCAACGACTCTTATCACCTGAGAACATTTGTTTTGTGACAAGTCTGTGGTTAAGAGAGTTTTCTGGAAGGGGAGGTCCAAGTGAGGTAATCTCAATTCTGACTATGTCATCTATTTTGGGTTTACTTGGCAAAGACACTGGAGTTGCTTGCTATTTCCTTCTCCACCTCACTTTATAGATGAGGAACTGAGGCAGAGTTAAGTGGCTTGCCCAGGGTCACACAGCTAGTACACATAGGGAGGCCAAATTTGAAATCATGAAGATGAGTCTTCCTGACTTCAGGCCTGACACTCTATCTACTGCACCACCTAGCTGCTGTGATGCCCCATTCAGAAGACAATACTGTGGGTCTGTGTGCTCAGCTTGTGCCTATGTAGCATGAAATAAATAGAACTCTTGCAATTAGTCTGTTAATTTGATCTTGTTAATTAGCCTATTAATTTGATCAGGATCAGTCATAGGCAAAACTATAGGGTTAATAAAGTTTGTCATCAATGACCCTAAAATTCCCTTTTCTGTTACCTCTCCTTACTCTACCCCAAATTTGGTGGTACCTACCCACTTAGTCAATTACCCACTTTCCTTGGGTCCCTCTCTACTTACTCCACTGTCAGAACCTACAGTCTCTCATCGTAAATTGAAGTAAAGGTATTTATTCCTTCTAGTACTTTTGTTTTCAAATCTCATCTCTAGGTTAGATAATACAGTGGATAGAGTGCTAGGCCTGGAGTTGTCAAGACATGAGTTTAAATCCAACCTCAGATATTACTAGTTGTGTGATCACAGTCACTTAACCTCTTTTTCCTTCAGTTTCATCATTTATAAAATGGAAATAATAGCTTGTAGAGCTGTTGTAAGGATCAGCATCAAATGAGATAATATTTATAAAGCTCTTAGCACGGTGCCTGGCACATAGTGTTATATAAATGCTAGCTATTACTCAGTCATTAAACATTTATTAAATGCTTGCACCATGTAGCAACAATCTTGCTAGCAGCTACTGGGGCTGTATAAGACCAATAACACCAGCATACAGGAGGGCTGCTAACATGGGTTCTTTTGATTTGCTTTGCTAAGGAGAGTAACTTTAAGGAGTTAACTATCGCACTTTAATCCAACATGCAAATATCATTCACTTAGTTCAGGAAGAAAAGCCAGCACACTGAACTTCAGAGCAAATACAAACAAATTACAAACAGAGACAATATAAACAGACCAAATCACAGTTCAGTTACTGAAGAACCAGTGGGTCTGGGTTAGCAAAGCCAGGGAGTTACAAGGGCTTGCTCAGAGTCCCACGCCACTCTTTCAGTAACTGAGAGCCCCCCAAACAAAACATCTGGGCTTCTTCAAAGGGTGGAGGGAGGCTCCTTAATGGCTACCCAGAGTCTCCACACCAACACTCTTCCAATGAGTGAGAGCCCCAGACAAAATGCTAACCTTTGGGTTTTTAAACCCTGTTCAGGGCCCCGAAGGATTCACACTTAATCAGCAAAAGGGTATGAGTCTGGGGCTTAGTACCTAGTTAGCAAAAGGGTGTGTGCCTGGAGCTTTGCACCTAGTAAGACTTAATCAAAAGCACTTAATTAATTTAGCATTCTAAAACAGCAAAAAAAGTCCCACATTAATTAATATTACACACTGTGCTAAGCACTAGGTATACAAAAAGAGGCAAAAGACAGTCCCTGCCCTCAAGAAACCTACAATCTAATAGGGGAGACCATATACAAACAAATATATAAAAAGCAAACTATATATAGGATGAATAATTTGGGATTTAACCTTGTATTTTTAATTTGCATTTCTCTAATGATTTGAGCATTTTTCATATGACTATAGTTAGCTTTGATTTCTTCTTGTAAAAACAGCCTGTTCATATTCTCTGACCATTTATCAATTTGGGAGTGACTTGTATTTTTATAACTTTGATTTGGCTCCCCTCATATTTGAGAAATGAAGCCTTTATGAAAGAAACTTGCTATAAATTCTCCCCCCCCCCGCCCAATTTCCTGATTTCCCTCTAATCTTGGCTACATTGGTTTTGTTTGCCTTGTACCTTCTTTTTAGAGTGCCACAAATGGGTAACGGAAGGAAGATTCTTCTATCCTTTGAGTAGTAATGTTGACTTAGAACAGATGGATATGAACATAGGAGACACGTTTTCTTGCAGCCTGAGAAAAGAGTTCAAAGATACTGCTCCTGAATCTCAACCTCCTATGTAAAAGAAAATGGGGAGGAGATTTGGAATTTACTAGGCTTCATGCACTTGGAATCTAGGTGGTGGGGGGTGAGACAGAAGGAAAATATTATTTTTGCTAATCATTTTTTTAAACTAAGAAGTTGGCAGGGGGAAAGTTATAGATGTGGGACATTTAATGTAGTTTCAGATAAGGTTGTTATATTGTTAGTTTTGTTTTACTTTGAAATAGTAGACCTCTGATAGAGTAAGGGCTATCTGTAAATGGTTGTAATGTCAGAACAAAATACATTAACAAAACTCAAAAAGATAAAAAGAAATCAAACCTTCTACAGAATTCATGGACAGAAGCACCAGCCTTGAAATTTGCCTCATGAGTAACTCCACGTTCAAAAGTTCTTGAGTTTGGGCACCACATCTTCAAGAGACAGAAAATTTCCTGATGCACTCTCTTTTTGGAGAAAGAAAAGCACACAACCCTTGGTTCCTACATAGTACCCTACTTGGAAAAAAAAGCCAGTAAGTCACTCAGATAGTGCAGTTATGATGAGAAAAGGCTGGCTTGCTTATCAAGCCCCAAAACATTTTTTTCCCTTTAGAGGAGTCTAATTCTGAGTCATCATGGTTAATACTGGCTTCTAAAACTCTACTTTTTGCATAGGCAGCAGACAGAGAATTTTGCCCATGCTCAGTATAACCCATTAAGAACTGCAAATTTAAGCATGACCCAAGGAATGAGACCTCTTTGGCCAGTACCTCTACTCAGTTTAGTCATTTCAGTTGTGTCCAACTCTTCATGGCCCCATTTGGGGTTTTCTTGGTAAATATACTGAAGTTGTTTGCCCTTTCCTTCTCTGGCTCATTTTAAAGATGAGAAAACTGAGGCAAACAGGGTTAAGTGACTTGCTCAAGGTCACATAGCTAGTAGGTGTCTGAGATCTCCATTACACACACATAACTGGAACCAAGCATGGAATATTTGGGCATCCTTTGTATGACCCACCAGGAAGGGCAGTTCTGAGCGTAATCCCTCCATCATATAAGCAAGCAATCCATAAATCTTTAGAAGTAAACTCCTCCATTCAGTCCAGAACTGCACAAATAATTGGCCAGAAGCTAGTGGAGGCTGGTAAAGAGGTCACACCAGCTATGGAAGATGCAGAAAGAAAGTTCTTACTACCAAAGTCCTTGACACTATTAAAGAGTTCAACATCAAAAACTGATATGTTATTATGGGAAATGACATTTAAAAAGAGGCACCACCATATGCTTTGTGTCTTTACCCAAAGGACCACACAGTTTAAACCTATATGTGTTGTTTCCCTCATTAGAATGTGAGTGCTTTGAGAGTACGAAGTACATTTCTTTTTTATTTGTATGTAAAGTGCTTAGCATAGGAAGAACTTAATAAATGTATTTTTTAATTCATTCATTCAACAATTCTAGTAAAGAAGCAAGGTATAAAATAAAACCATAGAAATGATCAGCCTTTGTGCATATTTAACAACAAAAAACCAGCAGGAAGAGATTGAAAAAAGAAATTCTATTGGAAATAATTATAGGAGAAAAAAATTTCTGGGAGTCCAGTTACCAAGTCATACTCAGGAATTATATGAATACAATTACAAAACATTCTTCACAGAAATAAGACCTAAAAGACAGACCTAAATACAATAATTGGAGAGATATTAATTGTTCATGGTTAGGTCATGTCAATATCATAAAAATCACAACACTTCTTGAGTGAATTTACTCAGTGAATGAGACTCAGACTCAGACTCAGATTCTAGAATCTTTTTTGGTGACAAAGAAGATCAAAACATACAGCCAGAAGAAGTCAACAAAGTCAAAGAGCCTATATCAAAAGCCTCCAAGAAAAATATGAATTGGTCTCAGGCCATGGAAGAGCTCAAAAAGGATTTGGAAAAGCAAGTTAGAGAAGTAGAGAAAAAATTGGGAAGATAAATGAGAATGATGGGAGAAAACCATGAAAAACAAGTCAATGACTTGCTAAAGGAGATCCAAAAAATACTGAAGAAAATAACACCTTAAAAAATAGACTAACTCAAATGGCAAAAGAGCTCCAAAAAGCCAATGAGGAGAAGAATGCCCTGAAAGGCAGAATTAGCCAAATGGAAAAGGAGGTCCAAAAGACCACTGAAGAAAATACCACCTTAAAAATTAGACTGGAGCAAGTGAAAGCTAGTGACCTTATGAGAAATTAAGATATAAAACAACCAAAAGAATGAAAAAAATGGAAGACAATGTGAAATATCTCATTGGAAAAACCACTGACCTGGAAAATAATTCCAGGAGAGATAATTTAAAAATTATTGGACTACCTGAAAGTCATGATCAAAAAAAGAGCCTAGACACCATCTTTCAAGAAATTATCAAGGAAAACTGCCCTGATATTCTAGAGGCAGAGGGTAAAATAGAAATTGAAAGAATCCACTGATCGCCTCTTGAAAAAGATCCCAAAAAGAAAACTCCTAGGAATATTGTTGCCAAATTCCAGAGATCCCAGATCAAGGAGAAAATACTTCAAGTAACCAGAAAGAAACAATTTGAGTATTGTGGAAACACAATCAGAATAACACAAGATCTAGCAGCTTCTACATTAAGGGATCAAAGGGCCTGGCATATGATATTCTGGAGGTGAAAGAAGCTAGGATTAAAACCAAGAATCACATACCCAGCAAAACTGAGCATCATGCTCCAAGACAAAATATGGATTTTCAATAAAATAGAGGACTTTCAAGGTTTCTCAATGAAAAGACCAGAGCTGAATAGAAAATGTGACTTTCAAACATAAGAATCAAGAGAAGTTTGAAAAGGTAAACAAGAAAGAGAACTCATAAGGGACTTACTGAAGTTGAACTCTTTTGTTTACATTCATACATGGAAAGATGATGTGTGGAATTCATGAGACCTCTCTCAGTATTGCAGTAGTTGAAGGGAATATAGATAGATAGATAGATAGATAGATATAGATATATAGAGATACATGTATGTATATAGACAGAATGCACAGTGAGTTGAATATGAAGGGATGATATCGAAAATAAATAAATAAATAAAAAAGAACTATACCCAAAAAGTATTTAAAGTGTTCATATTGTTTGATCCGATAATACTATGTCTAATCTTTTATCCCAAAGAATTCCAAGAATGAGGGAAAGCATTCATATGTACAAAATACTTACAGAAGCACTTTTTATTGTAAAGCAAGGACCTGGAAACAAATTAGTTGCCTCTCAACTGTAGAAATGTGAAACAAATTATAGTATACAAATGTAATGAATTATTATTTCATCTTAAGAAATGAGAAAATGTTGGTACTGGCTAAGAAATACAGTGGTGGATCAGTGGAATAGGTTAGGTACACAAGACACAGTGTAATGGTAACTAAAGTGGGACTTTTTTATTTTCTCTTTTAGAATGCTAAAGTGTCTTTGATCAAGTCTTGCTAGATGCGAAGCCCCAGACCCACACCCTTTTGCTAATTAGGTTTGAAGCCCTCTGGCCCTAAGAAGGCTATATAAACTCAGAGGTTAGCGTTTTGTTTGGGGCTCTCGCTCACTGGAACAGTGTGTGTGATTTGACCAGATGAGACTCTGGGTAGCTGCTGGAGCCCCCCGGCTTGAAAGCCCAGATTTTGGGGCTTCCCTGGTAACTACTGAGATGTTGGACAGAAAGCTCAAAGCCTGTCTACTGGTTCATGTTATTTGATCTGTTGATATTTTCTGTTTGTAATTTCTGTTTGCATTTGCTCTGAAGTTCAGGGTGCTGGCTTTACTCCCTGAACTAAGTGAATTATATATGTATGTTTGATTAAAGTGATATTGTTAACCCCTTAAAGTTGTTTTCCTTAGAAAAGCAGATCAAAGAACTTGTGCTGGCAGCTCTTCTGTGTGCTGGTGTTGTTGGTCTTACACAGCTACAGTAGCAGCGAGCCACATTGTTGTTACACACAGTAGTCAATGACTATAGTAATCTACCCTTTGATGAAACCAAAGACTCCAGCCTCTGAGATAAGAACTCATTATTTGATAACAGCTTCTGGGAAAACTGGAAAATAGTATGGCAGAAACTAGGCATAAACCAACATCTTATACCCTATACCAAGATAAAGTCAAAATGGATACATGATTTAGATTAAAAAGGCAATACCATAAACAAGTTAGGAGAGCAAAGAACAGTTTACCTGTTAGATCTATGGAGAGGGGAAGAACTTTTGACCAAACAAGACATAGAAAACATTATAAAATGCAAAATGGATAATTTTGATTATATTAAATTTAAAAAGCTTTGCACAAACAAAGCCAATGCAACCAAGATTAGAAGAAAAGCAGAAAGCTGGGAAACAACTTTTACAGCCAGTGTTTCTGATAAAGGCCTCGTTTCTCAACTACATAGAGAACTGAGTCAAATTTATAAGAATATAAGTCATTCCCAAATTGATAGTCAAAGGATATGAACAGGCAGTTTTCAGATGATTAAAGCTATCTATAGTTATATAAAAATACTCTAAATCAGTATTGATTAGAGAAATGCAAATCAAAACAACTTTGAGGTACCACCTCACACCTATCAGATTGGCCAATATGACAGAAAAGGAAAATGATAAATGTTGGAGATGTGGGAAAATTGTAACATTACTGCATTGTTGGTGGAGTTGTGAACTGATCCAACCATTCTGGAGAGCAATTTGTAACTATGCTCAAAGGGCAACCAAACTGGGAATACTCTTTGATCCAGCAATACCACTATTTGGTCTGTATCCCAAAGATATCATAAAAAAGTGAAAAGGACCCACAAGTACAAAAATATTTATAGCAGCTCTTTTTGTGGACAAAGAATTGGAAATTGAGGGAATTTCCATCAATTTGAGCAGGTGGATTTCAGCAAAACCTGGAAAGATTTACATGAACTGATGCTGAATGAAGTGAGCAGAACCAGGAGAATATTGTACACAGTAATAACAACATTGTATAATAATCAACTATGATAGACTTCGCTCTTCTCAGCAACACAATGATCTAAGACAATTCCAAAAGACTCCTGATGGAAACTGCTATCCATATCCAGAGAAAGAGCTATGGATTCTGAATGCAGATCAAAGCATACTATTTTC
Organism: Trichosurus vulpecula; assembly: GCF_011100635.1. Lineage (NCBI taxonomy): Eukaryota > Metazoa > Chordata > Mammalia > Diprotodontia > Phalangeridae > Trichosurus > Trichosurus vulpecula. The sequence goes on along the minus strand of NC_050579.1, from coordinate 151,327,236 downwards.
ATTTCTCTTTGGTTTTTTTCTTCCTTGTGGTTTTTCCCTTTTGTTCTGATTCTTCTTTGACAATATGACTAATGTGGAAATATGATTAACATGATTGTACAGGTATAACCTATATCAGATTGCTTGCTGTCTTGGGGAGGGTGGAGGGAAGGGAAGGAAGAAGAAAAATTTGGAACTCAGAATCTTATAAAAGTGAATGTTGAAAACTATCTTTACATGTAATTGGAAAACATACTATTAAGTGGGAAAAAAAGAAATAAGAAAATGGAGGGATACAGAGAGTGCTAGAAGGACTTACATGGAATTGAAACTCGATAACCCGCTTTATTTTGTATTAATTTTTCATGATCAATCCACTATGTATTGGTTGAGCCCCTCCTTGTGTTTGAGTTCCCTAAAGCCTACAACTTCATTTGCCTGTTGTGAAATTTGAAAATTTATATTTCATGACTAATTATTAATTGAGATTTGTATCCAAACAGTGTACCTAATCAGAATCAATATTTGTGAATCAAATTCAGATTTGATTTTATAAGCCCTATTAGTAAAATTTGTAAGAGTTTAATTTCCCTGTTCCTGTAGGCTAAAGTCCAACTACAAAAACCCTAATATGTGAGCTTCTGCTGACCATGGGGGAAGATGCATTAGCCTGGTAGTAGGATGTCTGCCCACCATAGAACTTTCCAAAGGATGTTAGTAGGGGGATGTTGGTCCACTTGTGAGGAACTAATGTAAGCAGCACCAACCAATCAGGAGTGAAAAACGTCTGTATAGCCACTGTGTAAATGCTATAAAAGAGTTGTTCTGTCAGATACATCCTTGACTACTGAGGAGTCTTGGATCTAGTTTATTGGTAATTGCTATCCATATTAATAAAATGATCATGCTTGGAACTTTGGGCCTCAGTTTCTTTATCACAGATTTTTTTTCATAACATTTGTATGAACTGGAGCAGAATGAAATGAGCAGAATCAGGAGGGTAATTTATACAATAACTATACCATCGTAAAGAAAAGCAACTGTGATCAATGCAACAACCAATCCTCCAAAATACATCCTTTCCATAATTTCTTATAGCCTAATAACATCCCATTGCATTCAAATGTTATAGTTTGTTCAGTCTTTCCCAAGGTTATGGGCACACTTTGTTTCCAGGTCTTTGATATAAATATTTTTGTATATATAGGTCCTTTCTAACCTTTCTTGGATCTCTTCCCTTCTGTCCCTCCAATTCACTCTTCCCCCTTCCCTCTGCAAACAGATGTGTTCCCCTACCCTATCCTAAGGCTAATCCCTGAACCTGCTCTTGTGGTATTTTTCCTGCCAAGCCCCTCATCTTGACTTTTTATTCTATTTCTCCACCATTTCCTTCTGTCTCCTGTATTCAAAGCCTTACTGTTTTGCTCTCTCCTTTAACTTTGCTCTCAATCTTTCACTTTCATTGGCTGGCTTCATTCTATTTGTCTACAACTATGATCAGATGTCCTTAAGCCCCAAATGAAATAAATAAACCTTTCCTTTTGACCTTTCTCCATTATAGAGCTACCATCTCTTCTTCCCGGTCTTTGTTCATATATTTGAAGAAGTCTTCACTCCATGCTCCCACTATTTAATTCTCTATTCCTCAACCCCTTAACAACTAATTTTGCCATCCTTTTTTTATTGAAACTATTCTCTCAAAGATAGCTAGCTATTCCTAATCTCCAAATTTAGTGCCCCTTTCCTCAGGCATGTTCATAAGATCAAAGATTTATTGCTAGAAGTAACTTTAGATGTTATTTAGTCCACTTTTATCAATTTATAGATGAGTAAACTGAGGCCCAATGACATCAAGTTAGGTCACACAGTTAATAAGCAGCATCAGAGGCAGGGTTGGAACCAGAGTTCTATGGTTTCAGAGCCAGTGGTACCATGCTACCTCCTTGATTCTACTGACCTCTCCTATAGGAATAATTCCTTTGCCTTTGTAAATACCACACATGCCTCCTTCTCCTCATGCCTCTGTATTGCATTTTTTCTCTCCTTTGCTTGGCTGCTCATTCTCTCCCTTACTCCTTTACTGCCCCTTAGTAATTGCTGACTTCAATTCACATTTCTATGCTGGTGATTCCCAAATCATTACCTACAGTGTGACCTCTCTTACAGGCTCCAGACCCACATTTCTCTTCCTGTGTTTGGAATATGTTCACCTGGATCTTTTACCATGAAACTCAAAGTCAACATATCTAAGTCAGGCTTATTCTATTTCCCCTTAAAATTGATCGTTCTCTTCACTGTTTGTCTGTGGAACTATCATTGAGTCTGCCTCCTGTGTTTAGAAGCTTGCTGTTACCTTTTGACTATTTCCTCACCTTCACCATTCCCTAATCAAATTTTAGAAGAGACATTGAGAAGCTGGAGAGCCAGATTAAAGTTACCAAAATAGGGGGTGAGGGGATCAGAGACCATGCTATACAAAGACTGATGGATGTAATTGGAAATGGTTAGCCTAGAGAAGACTTTCAGCAGGGGTGGAAGTTGGGAATATCTTCAAATATTCGGACAGCCATGTGAAAGGCAGCCTATCTTCCCAAAATTTATTGTTAACATCTCCTTTTATCTGATTACATAGCACTCATCTGAATTCAGGTCATTATCGTTAATTACTTTGACTACTGCTTTAGTCCAAAGTCCCTGGCACTGTCAAATGGTTTGGTGTCAGAAACATAGATTTGATCAGTGAAAATGACATGAAAGAAAAATGGCCACTTGTTTTAGCATCACACTCTATGAACCATGGGACTTTTTCATTTGGCTTAAAGCTGGAGCTTTCTCTATGGGCTGCTTTCCCCATTAGAATATGAGCTCCTTGAGAACAGCGGCTGTCTTTTTCATTTGTATCCCCAGTACTGAGTACTGTGCTTTGCTCATAGTAAGCCCTTTATAAATGCTCATTCAGCAGCCTCGTAACTGGATTCTTTGGATTGAGGTTCTCCGTACTCAAATTCAACTTCCTCTCAATTGCTAATTTTTTTACATTCTCCCCACCTTCCTCCACAGCCACCCATATCAATAAACTCTAGTGGCTCCCTATTATTTCAGGATCAAATGTAGTCTTCTGCAATTGAAAGCTCACCACAATCTTCTTTTCTTACTTTTCATACACTTTGCTTCCATCTATCCACTCTATAACCCAGTACACTGGCCTACTTGAACATGATACTCTATCTCCTGACTCCATGACCTTATATTGGCTGTTCCATGCGCATCCCCAAGTTTCCTTGACTTCTTTTAAGTCTTGGCTCAAATCTCACTTTCTGTAGGCAGCCTTTCTTGATACTCCCATCTACTAATACCCTCCCTTTTGAGATTACCTCCCATCTACCGTGTATATATTGCATATGTACCTAATTATTAATGTGTTGTCTCCCAAATTGAAATGTAAGCTCCATGATATTCCCAGTTCTTCGGACAGTACCTGGCACATAAGAAGCAGAACCATCTCTGAATATGAGGAATAACAAATATATGGTTTTTTTTTTCAATAAAATCAGAAGTCTGTTGAACTTCTTAAGTAAAGCCCAAAATGTGACAAAGCATGGGCAGGTCATTAGCTATGAGATAAATCATAGACATGGCTGACCTCACATGTAGGCAGAGTAATTCTAAGTTTATGTGCTGTGTGTTGAGGGCATTGGGAGGTAGGTGCTATTATCCCCGTTTTACAGATAAGAAAATTGAGACAGAGATGTTAATTGACTTGCCCAGGGTCCTGCAGGTACTGTGTCACACTTGGTACTAATCCAAGGTAGGATTCAATCTAAGTTCTTCCTGATTCCACATTCAGTACTCTTGGTGCTGTGCCACCTAGTTACCTCTATTATTAGTTTGGAAGTCACTCAGCATCAACTTATCTGTAAAATGGGCTGATCATACTTATACTATATCTAAAGGGCTGGTAAAAGAATCAAAGTTCTCAAATATAAGTTCAATTCTTTAATGAAACTGAACATGTCACTTATTATTGGCAGCTGAGTATCAGCTATCATCAATATTATTAACCCATAGTAAATAACACCTTAATGATGACGCTCATTGATCTCAGATCGGGAGAGAGGAAGACCCTGAATGGAAAGGATACAATATGGGGAACGCTGGAGGCAGTATAAAAGGGGACAAGTGGAAGCAAAGACAAGGTTTATCCATTTCACAGTTTTGCTGATGACTGGTAATGATGCCAGATGACAAACAGGATTCATTCTATAGTTTTCTCTTCCCATACACTCTATTACCCTGAACTGGACTTGGAGCTCCTAAACAAATGCTTTTGAATAACACTCTTTGCTTATGAGGCTCCATGTTAGTTCTCTATTAAGCTTAACTTTGGAATTTTTATTGCTATAATTTTAAGGAGTCCTACTGAGTTGTAACATACTTTCAGGAAGAATGTCCAAATGTTCAACGTCTAAAGTTGATTTAGAATCATATCATTGTTCCTTCAATCTTTCTGTCCTTAGTTCATTAACTTTTAAATTTACTTCTGGTGCTGAAAGTAGTAAGTAGATGTTTTAGTTCTCCAAAACACAAATTAAGAGTTTTGCTCACATATTGATAGTTCACATGGCACTGACTTTGGAGTCAGAGGACCTGGGTTCAAATCTTGCCTCTAACACTTATACCTGTATGGTCTTGGGAAAGTTGCAACCTTCTCTGGGCCTATTTCCTTCCTTGTAAAATGAGAGGTTGGCTTCTGTTCATGGGTCATTGTAGTAGAATGGCAAAGTGGGTGGAGCTAGACCTGGAGTCAGGATAATTGTGAATCCAAGCATGTCATTAACCTGTTTGAACCTGTTTCTTTATCTTTAAAATGAGGATAACAGCATGAACGTACAGGGTTGTTATAAGGACTAAATGATGTACGTGAAGTGCTTTGCAAACTTTAAAGTGCTATATAAATATAAATTTATGAGAAAGCCAGAGATCTTTCATTATGAACTCGACAGACCATTATTACAAACTTGAGAAACGTCAACAAATGAACATTTCCCTATATACAAAGAACAGAAAAAGAAGACTACATATGAAAACACAGATCTGCTTTTATTGGGGGGGGGTTGTTATTTTTTTTAATGCTTTACTGACAATATTTTGTTTTCTAGAAACACTGTCACTACCCTACCACTCTTTTTCAACTCAGAAAATAAAACAAGGATAGTGGACTATACCCAGACTGCTTCCAACCCAACTATACGGAAACTTTGGAGTAGTTTCTACTCAGGGATTGTTACTGAATAATGACATTTTCTGACTTTGGAGACGGAAAAACTTGTGACTTTAAAACTTCTGGGTCAGAATTGAGTGTGTATATAAAAGGTATGACTTAAACTCTCAGCCTTTTTTCCTTGTGGCTACAAGTAGTGGGGCAGCTTATTATACCAGGACACCATACTTCTGTGACCATATGGTGTCTCTGTTTTTTGCTTTTAGGTGAATAAATATTACAAGAGGGGAGTAGCCTGGCAACCATGTGAGTTTAAGCATTTATATGGTGCTTTAAGGTTTTTAAAGGACAAGAGTGTGAAGCAGGTCCTACATGGATTTTTCCTATTTTTATTGATGATCCCATTTCCTCTAATTAAGCATCAGAGGTCAAATCAATGACTGGAGCTCTCAGCAGAATCCACCAGTAGCAGCAGCTGGGGTAATAATGAATGACCCAATAGCAGCTTTGATATGGACATGCCACAGCAGCAACTCTATACGCATTTCACAGTCTGGAAAAGTTGCAGAGTAGCTGAGCAGCCTGGCCCAACAGTTGCAAATCTATCAATTTAAGGAGCCTGGCCCCAAAGGAGAGATATGAGAACGTACCTTCTCCTTCCCCTCTGCAGAGACGTGTAGAATAGAACATATAAATACATGGCATGGTTTTTTTTTAATGTATTGGTTGATTTTGCTGATTTTTCTTGTTCTTCCTTTAATTCTTTTTCAGGAGGTGCTCTATAAAAAGGGAAGGGGAAGGAACATAAGGTGATGTAAAACAAGTTATCAACAAAAATCTACTACTAAAAATGGGGAAACTTCCTGGAGATGAAAATTTTAGAGGAAGAGTTCCACTTTGAACATACTGAGTTTGTGATTCCTATGGGATAGCTACATGAGTTGGTGATAAGTTTGAATTAGGGCTGAGTGCGAATTAAATAATTTTATATTTAAAGTATATTTTATTATATTTCATTCATTTATTGTATTTTATATAAAGCATATTTTAACAAATACTAAATAAAAACCCATGGGATCTGATGAGATCACTGGGAAACGGTAGAGATGGTACTACATTCCCTCACCTCCTACCCCCACCCCCTTGGATTATGCCACAGTTTATACTGCTTATATGAAAGCATCGGTCTTGTACAACTGTACTCTTTCACCTAATGAACAGCTTTATTTAATGACAATTTAATCATGGCATTAACTGTCTCACAGGAACTATGTAGTTGCACAATTGGAAGATGTTATGCTAAACATATGCTCTTGAAAAGAAAAGAGTCGAGTTCACATTTGCGTATAGAATCACTCCACTGGGCTCTCTGGGCCAGGTTTGACAAAGATCATAACCAGGTAGATTTAGAGCTGGGAGCTTAGAGGTTATCAAGGCCATATTGAAACAGTGGCCATTAAACTGTACACAAGGATGTCTAAGAGCAACATACTGACTTAGAAAACCACATATTAATATAATCTATGTTCTATCATATTTCTATTTATTTTGTTAAATATTTCCTGATTACATATTTGTCTGGTTTGGGCCCACTTGTGAGTACTGCCCATCAAACCTCTGGTGTAGTCCAACTCTTCATTTTATAGATGAAGAAACCGAGGCTAAGAAATGTTAAAACGACCTGCCCAAAGTCTCACTGGTGTTAAGTGGGAGACCTGGGATTTTAAGTCTGGTCTTTTGACTCTAAAGCCAATGTCCAGATTCCACCAATGGGTCCTACCTCGGCCTACCTTTGGACACAGCATTTAATTGTATGGGGGCAGAGGGTGGATATGGGGCAGTGATGAGGTTCTAAGATGCAAACTCCAAGCACTGTCAAGATGGTCAGATTCAAACATGTGGATTTAGGAGAAAAGCAGAATACATTGTTGATATTATCAAGCTAAGTGATAGAATTTAAACTATTTGATGCAAAAGACGGTTTCTTTTTTTTTTCTTTTTTGTATCCCACTGGCAAGCAGAGTGGAGCAGTTGCTTAGTAAATGCTCGCTGACTGACTCATTGAAATCTATTTCCAGTGAAGGAAGATGAGCAGCAAATCTTGTACCTCTGAATTATAACCAATTTTTAAACTAGCAATAAATTTTTGCTTTAAGAAGGCAAAAAGTATAAAGGATGGTACTAGTATTAGATTGTCCCATTTACTTCCCATTCCTTGACAGGGAAACTAACAATCAACATATGCAAAGCACAAAGAGATAAGGTACTACAGTGTAGTAAGAAAGACAATAGGACCTGGAATAAGGACATACCTGGGTTCAAATCCCAGATCCCACACTCTGCTTACTTAGAGGAAATGGGATCATCAGTAAAAACAGGAATAATCCATACAGGACCTACCTCACACTCTACCTACAATAGAGTACTTTAAAAACCTTAAAGTACTATGTAAATGCCTGCCATGGTTATTATTATTAATATAGCATTAGGGTCTTTATGGATACAAAGTTTTGGAATTAATATCATATTTTTACTTGTTTGGAGACACCAAAATCAACATATACATTTCTACCTTCTTCATATCATATTCTTTCAAAATGCAGATGGTAAAAAACACAGCTTCATTTCCTAACCGGTGCAAATCTTCTTTTGCAATACTATGAATTACTATGGAACCTTAAATAACTTTAGTAGTAATACATATGGCAAGGAGACAGACATACTGTATTTATTTTTAAGACATCTGAACAGTGGGAAAGCTGACACCTTGTGGTCAGAAAGGGAAAAGACAATTGTACGGAAATGAATATTTTCTTTCTACAATTCTGTTCACATTACAACTGTTCTCTACAATGAATGCATTCCATATTATTTCCATTGTTCCCTTGTGACTTTTTTCAAATGCCTAAAAACAGATACCAATCCAATACATGGCCTTGCTTCATAACAATCAAGTCAAACATCTGTTTATAAATTGTTCATTTTCAAGGTATTTCCATATGTGAATTCCAGAGCCCACATAAACCTTAATTCCTTGCTAAATCCCACCAACTTTCCCTGATTTGTATTCCATGGCTATTTTTCAACATGTAGTGCTCCCAAGGCAGTCGTCCTAACAACACAAATGGAAAGAGAATTAGGTTCTGCACTGTCTCCTCATCTCTCTTGCACCATGACATAAGAAACAAAGCCTGAGTTCAAATTTGTTACTGACCTCTTTTGATGACAATCCATTTTGATGCTTTAAGATTTCCCTCCCATGATTTATAACAAACTTCTATTTCACTGATACTTGTAAAGAATTACATAGGGCGAGTGGCATAAAGGATATTAGAGAGATTACCAGAAAAGAACTATTCATGCACCAAAAGCAATATGTAACCAATGTTCTGCTTGTATAGTTCCTTTGTTTAAATGCAATGTCCAGAAACCTAAAAGATCCCTAAAATGATGGGTATGGAGGCTTAATGGGAAAACAGGGACAAGAGTCACAGGATGATTAAGTGTGGATGAGCTGTGATTTGTACTGGTTGAAATCACAGACCCACCGTAACAAAATTATGAACAGTTTACAATAGCTTAAAATTCCTTGTAGCTAAGAAAAATAAAACTTGGTACATACATAAAGTTTGAGACTTAAAAAGTCTCCCTAAAAGACTAAAAAATTAAAAACTGACCAATTCTAGGCCCCCTAAAGAAAAAAAGTATGACCTTGGTTTAACTTATTGCCAGTGAGAGAAATCATACGCATGATGTAGCTGGGGCACAACTTTAAGTAAAGCAAGGTCACTAAGTCAATGAGTTATGAACAATATCTGTGTAAATTTCAAATACAATTTCATAATTTTGATAAACTCTTTCTTATGTTATTAGGCTGTTTTTCCACTGACAACTGATTTGGTCAACAATTTATTAAACACACACTATGTGCAGAGCAGCCCCCTATTCACCAAACCTTCCCCCCTTGGCAAGGCTTTGTTGAGCTGGGTTAGGAATTCAAGTGATGAAAGCAAAAACAGACCTACAAAACTCTAAATAATCTGGAAAAAAAGAAGGCTGGGCAACCAAGTCAGTTGAGGGTTGGCAGAGAAGGGTAATTAATTGTCTGGCTTACACGTTACATGCTGAAAACTGACATAGAAAAAATTCATTTTAGACTAGGGGTTCTTAAACTTTTTTGTGTGTCATGGATCCCCTTTGGCAGTCCAGTGAAGTCTATGGATTCCTTCTCAGAACATTTTAAAATTTACAAAATAAAACATGTAAGATTACAAAGAAAACCACCTATTCTGAAATAGTTATCAAAATATTTAAAAATTCATGGACCTCAAGTTAAGAACTCTGGAGTTAGATCATTTCACCAGGTGGCTTTACATGCCATAGTCTTAATTCTTAGTTTGAACTGAATTAATTAAAAAAAAACAACAACAATTTAGTAGAGTCTGCCAAAAATATGCAAACCTTTAAGTCCTTCTCAAAAATGATTAAATTTAGCTCCCCTTCCCATTTGAAAGTATTTCTCATTTTCTAATACTTTTAGGCATCCAATTATCAATGATAAGCCTCAGAAATTATTCTTACAACTCAATGTTTCATTACCCAGTTTATTACCTTCAGAAACAACTTAAATTGACTATCTGAACTATAAAATGTAACTGAATCTCTGAAGCATTAGAAAAAATTTAAATTTCTGAAGACAGTATCCTAGATGATTGTAAATCATACTAAAAAAATTAACTAAATTTACAACATTTCTTTCAAATCTCAATAATAGGACAAAGAATCACAAATCAAATTTAGTATAGAAGTTTACAGCATTAAATAAATCTCTAATCTCAGTACTCAATTAAAATAGAAATATTACTAGCAGCCTTAGCAATAATGTGAAAGATTGAAAATGTCCATTTATATTCTTGGTTCCCTTTTCACCTACTATACAAATTTTCTTGCTAATTCTAAAACAGAAGTTAGGGGATGGGGTTAGAGATCTGTTCACTCTCAAATGTTTTGAGTGTTGTATCCAGGAAATAAAATACTTCTAATTTAAACTCGCACTGAAAATCCAATAAACACAGCAAAAAATGAATCTTCTACTCTACATGTATATTAAACATGGTCAATTATGAAATATGGATATACATGAATGGTTTATTTCTTTGGTGTAAAAACTGCTTCACCTAGGAATATCTCATACCACCTATAACTGAGTTGAGACATCTTACAGAGTTATCTGAAGGTCAATAAGAAAGGTTATGTGATTTGTCTATAAAAGTTTGCCAAATAATCTAGAGTGGGTATTGATATTCTACTATCTGAATACCAAATTTTTTTAAAACAAGTTTTACTGTTTTTGAATAACAATTTCTAGGGGATTCATTAAACTAAATATTGTAGTTACTTTTATATCTTAATGTGGCCAATTCAATTTGAGGTATATGAGCTCAATAAGACACCCAAGAAAGAGGAATTTCCAAATTTTCAAATCAATTGCAGTCAATTTCCTTACCCCCAAATGAACTCCAATATACTAATTCTATGTAACTGTTGTACTCTACCCTGTCAACCAAAAGTTGACAATGTATTACAATGAAAAACGAAAGACAACCCAAGTACAATTTGTTTTTTAATAAAGATAGTTACAAAAGATGGAAAATCAGCTCAGAAAGGCAAATTACTTCTTTAATAGATCAGTTTTTAGACATAACATAATAACTCACATCAATTTTAAATACTATCACATAAAGCATGGTGGAGAAAGAAATTTTGCATCATAATTAGAAAAACTCACAATACAACTTGCTAACAACCAAAAAAAAAAAAGCCATTTTGAAAATAAATACAGTCCATGCCAAGTAGTACAAAATGAAGTCAGCAGTCTCTTTTGAAAAGAAACCTGTATTTTTTTCTCCCAATATTTCCCAATTTAGTACTTTTTCCTGAAATTGGTGTGAGGCTCTCTAATTCAAGGATTGCTGAGCTGTTCCGATTTGGCTCTGTTCAAAAGGCAAAATATAAAAGTGGCACAATTTTAGTTTTAATGCACTTTGACTGAACTAACATTTGCAACTATATACAGCAAAACAAGTATTTCAGGGACAGAAAATGTCTTCCTTAATTTTTTGTTCACTTAGTTCTTTTCATTAATTTCTGAGGGCTGGGACTAGGTATGGTAATTGATTTTATAAAGCTTAGCACAGTTTATCATGAGTTGATGTAGATATTCAGATTAACTGAATATATGACACTAGGAATTCCATAGTTGTATTCATCATTCCTAGTGTATGTTAGTCTAGGTGGGTTATTTTAAACTTTTATTTGAAACTTAACCACAACTAACTCATAGGAGATTCAATTAGTACTGGGTTACCCTTTGGTGTCTGTCTTTTCACCACTGTTGTCCTTGGACTTCTCCTCTTCTTTAACATCTACAAATTAAAGATCAAAAGAAATGTACAATAAATACAAATAGCCCACACAGGAAAGCTTAGTCCTGAAATCAAAATAAAAAGAAAGAAAACAATCCTATGTCCTCGTAAAACTGTCACTGAATAAATACAAACTTGAAAGTTCTGAGCAACTGAAACCTCACAATTCTTATACCTATGTCACCTATGTAAAATGTCTTACTTAATTTCCACTCAAGTGATCAAAAAACAAAATAAACCAAAGAGCTAAACAAAAATTCCAATATGGAAGATAGAGTGAGACGTTAAGTCTTAGGCTATAATCAAGCTTTATTCTAGGTAGTTATATCATGTAGTCGGAGATACAAAACACACACACACAGATATACATATGGATGCACATACACACATACATATACACATATATACACACAAACATATATGCTTATTCCCTTCTGTTCCCTTCCATGTACTTAGTGCAGTGTCTGCAACATAGTAGGCACTTAAATGCTTACCGAATTGAATATATAATGAGCTCTGTTGGTTTGCTTCAATTTCTCATTTTATTTTGGCTTTAGAGACTAAGCATTGTTAAAATGAGATGATGCACACTTTTAAAAAAATATATTGATCCTTTAAAGGCTAAGGGAGATGTACCTCGCTTTTTGGCCAGTTATTTACTTAGCACAATGCCCTATTTGAGTACTGCTGTAATTGAGTTCACGTCACTTCAGAAATGAAATAATCTCATTAGCAAATCTATCATTTACTACATTTTGAAGACCAACAACTAACCTGCTTTCTTGTCCTCTGTTTCCTTCTTGTCCTCTTCTATCCTTGCTTTCTTCGCTCCTTTCTTATGATCAGCCACATTTCTACGTCCTCCTTCCCCTTCATCCTCGGAATCTGAAAATTCTTCATCACAAGCTATCCGCTTGTCTGATGCTCGAACTGAAATACAATGTAAAGGTACATACTACATTTTGGCAAACAGCAGTATAAAATTTGCATTCATGAGCTTCAAGTACAGATTTTAAGTTCTACCCAAAGTATAAATAACACAAAATACTTAAAATATACCAAAGCTAAAGCCAAACTGGACATCTTAAAATTCCAGAATTAGGCCATGTTTTCTCTCAATAAATACTAAACATACTTTAGTACCGGGGGAAAACAGTTAAAGGGAAATGAAAAGAAATCTGGAAAGCTGGAAAATCTATTTTAAAAACATAGCTTACAATGAGAAATATTCTTACACTGCTGTGCTGTACCAGTTATTATAGTAACTATTTTTTAAAGACAAACAGGTAAAATGCCAAGAGGGGCTTTAGAAATCAGAACAGGGGATGCTCAATGTAATAACATAGTTAAGAGGCAAATAAGATGACTACTCACCCATAACTAAGCTTTTAAAAGGTTAGCAGCAAACCTTTTTGAACATCTAAAGTTTTTTAAAAATGTATAATAGTCTGTTAAAACATGTATATTCTGATTAAGCATAAAATTCTACTCAAGTGGGTTTTGAATCTTTAAGGAAGACCTGCAATTCAGTTTGTTTTCAATGAGAAGCAAGTTATTTTTTCTAAGAAAGAAAACTATCCTAGAATTCAATCTGTATCAAAGTTCTTGGTATGCAAGCCACTTTCAAATAGGTTGAGGAACTAAGAAAACCAACATACCTAACACAATTTTCATAATATTTTAATAGTATTAGCTTACTAGAAATTCGTTTGTCTGGATCTTCTCCATCTTCATCCCCACTGTCTTCATGAACAGCATCTTCCGGGATGGCTTGCATCTGTACACCAGGCGCATGAGGTAACATGCGCAAGTTTTCAAACAAACGTTGTCTATATTGCACAGGGAATAGTCATTCAAATAATTCATTTTTTTCATTAGTCCCTAATATATTTTTTATTGAATTTTATTTTACCAGAACACAAATACAAAATAGAGAAAAGAAACAAAAACACATCCTATAGTCCCTAATATATTTTAAGCTTGAGTACCTATACGTTTATGTATTAGATATATTTGGAAGTTGTATTGGTCATTTTTTTTTTATCAAAATAGAACATTTTCTAGAGTTCAAATTTCAGCAGCTATCCAAAGTACACAGAAAAATTGCACACACAGGAGTTATACTAGGTTACAATGCAGCAAACTGTAAGAAATACTTGGGTCTAAATCCATACATATTTAATTTTCTTTCCTTCTCTTTAAGACGAATGGGCTTAACGGTAATCCAACTAATAGACTGATACATAATTTCATTCTTGGAATTTCAAATTACCCCAAAGAAAGAGGAAACAGTTTATCTGTATGATTAGCCCTATGCTCTAACATCCCATGATTTTTAACAATACTAAAACTGAATAACAACTACATTTCTTTTCAAGTAAAAACCTTCAAGATGATGCTAAAAATAGAATCAATCAGTCAATATTTGCTATCTATGCCACAGGTCATATTCACAATAAACATTCACAGGTCAGAGCATACTCTTAAAAAAATGCATTCAGATTCACTATATATCATTCACATCAAGAACTGGCTTTCTTAACAGGGTAGTATCTAAATTTTAAAAAAATTCTTTCATTGGTCTTAACTAATGCCTTTGTTATGTGGAACTTATTTATACTGAAAATGACAAAATTTGTAAGAAAAATATCATCATTATGTCAACTAATGAGATATTTGCAGTATATATTGCCAATTTAAAACAGTATTAAAGGAGAATGGGAAAATCTTGCTATTAGGCACGTACATTATCATTAAAAAGCAATCCTCGTCTAAATGTCAGTTTATGTTTCATTAACGGATTTCATTAAGAAGCAATTTCCTAATACTTTCATCAAAGTTATAACATTATAAGAATAATGTTAATTCACGAAACACTGAAATTGTTTCAAAATAAACTAATAAAATAATGCTTTAAACCTATTAAGGTGATAAAATTTTAACTGAACTTTGTTGACTTCAAGTGAACCAGTGTTTCAATATTTTTTCAAATTTTCAATGTTTCAATATTAATTTGTCCTCAGTTAAATAGTCAATAAAGTTTTATAAGTTAGATAGTCAATAAAGCCTAGTTATATTAAGATTACTTAAAGACTATTTACAAGCATCTTCAGATATTTCATTGTTTAAGTTCACAATTGCTAAAATCTGCACAGAATCTCTAGATCTTGGAACCTCAGAAGAAATAGTCAAACCTGTACTTGAACAGAAATCCTCTAAATACACCCAAGAAGTGATCATCCAGCCACTGACTAAAGAAAGCACTGTCCTCTGACAAGAGTTCATTCTAGGTTTGAATAATTGGTTCTATTTGTTAATTGAGTATAAATCTGTCTCTCTGCAACTTCTGTTCAAGGTTCTTCACCTTGCCCTCTAGTAAGAGGCAGAATAAGTCAAAAGCCTTCCTGGGTGTTAGCCATTTAGATATATCTTAAGATAACTGCTGGTTTTTCATACTGAAATATTTCCCTTGATTTTTGTCAGTCTCCTATCTTCTCTTTTCTATCTATATTGATATCTATCTATCCAGCTATATAGACCTATATCTATATCTATATATGAAAACATATAACATGTGTATCTCTCTCTCTAAATGTACATACACATACATAGCATATCTACAGTTTCCTCAATTCTTTATATATAGAGTACTGTTTTTGGTGCATCAATGCTTTATTAGATTATGAGGTTCAAAGATCTTAAATCCGGATCCAATTCAACCACGAAGTTAGGGCTTATAGTTATCAAGTCCAAAGTGGACTAGGCACTATTTGCTAGATTATATTAAAAAGTAACACAAGAGAAATGTTTACCTTCCTATTAACAATAAATCATAACCACTGAGAGAAATAATATTATTTTCAAGGTCACTTAGTTAAAAAACATCTTCAAGTAAGAACTAGATGATCACTTGTCAGATATGTTATAAAGGGGTTTCTGATTTTACTATGGGTTGAACTAGATGGTCTCTGAAGATTCTCCAATTTGAGATTCTCTGAAAAAAATGTTTCAGAATGAAAATTTAATGGTATTAAGTATAAAGAAGTAAAAAGTAGGAAGAATATAAACATAGTTCATTATCTAACATTATCTAAATCTAAGTTTTGCAACTTAAGTTATAAAGGACTAAAATATACAAAAGATAATTTAAAAAATGTGTCTGCTTGTGTATGTACCAATTTTTTTATTTTATCAAACATTTAACAAAATAAACTATTTTAATCACTACTTACTTGATCTTTTCCATATACTCTGGGGTATTCTGATTTGTCATATTTGATGGACTAATGTGCAGTTTAAAGTCTGGTCCAAAATACTCAAAGTAATCATTGTATGGCAACTCTGTTGAAGACAACAAAACAAGTTACAGAAACAAAGCTCATCTTTAATGTAGATAAAGTAAACACCCATCAGACCTAGAATTTAAAAATATTTCTTAGAAAATTATAAAAATAGATAGGACCACATACAGCAGGCTAAGTTACAAATAAGTCTACACAAGTGAATGCAAAAGTATAGGAAAAATCTAAAATACAGAAATAATTAATCTCTTAATACTTAAGTCCAAATCTTCCATAACAAGAAATTTGAGTCGCTTAAGTCACTATTCCTCTTCAACTCAAGAATATTGGTAACCTGGACCATTTTGGGGATGTTGGGGAAAAAGAGGAAGGGAGCCAAGAGGGACTAGACACATGATTTCATTAGGAGAGGAATTTTTAGTGAGGAAATTCCTTCTGCCAATGCAGTTACCTTAGAACTTACAGTGTTAGACAAGGGGCACTAAGAGGTTAAATGATTTACTTGCCGATCACACAACCAGCATGTGTCAAGAGCAGTGGTCGAAACCCAATGTTGTTGACTTTGAGGTCACCTCTTTAGTCGCTGTCACAATATACCCTCTCTTCCATCTATCCCCCCCTTTTTCAAAGCTAGGTGAATATGAACTATTACTACATTTGGTTCAAAGAGCATCTATTAAGTACTTACTATGTACAAAGCATTGTTAGGGTCTGGGAATATAAAGATAAAATGAAAAAAGCACTGTACACATTTTAAAATGTAGTAACACAATGTTAATTTCATTAAACCAAAGTACAGAATCACGATACTTAATTTAAAGGGCAGTTTACAACATCCAACACTAGTAATAATTCACCATGCATTTATTAAACTTGTGTAGGGAGGAGACAACATGCAGAGAACAACAGATAAAATATTTACAAATAACTACAAGGTAACCAAGGGATGGGGTGGAACCAACACTTGAGAAATCAAGGTAGGATGGTGTAGGATGTGGTACCTGAGCTTGGTAAGTAGCTGGGAATTCTAAGAGGCAGAGTCGAGAAGGGAATATATTCAAGAGACAGGGCACACAGCTTATGCAAACGTAAGGAGAGAGATGATGGGATCAAGATGGATCATGGAAAGATAGTCATCAGCCTCACTCTCTTCGTGAATCAATAAAGTCCCGGGGCAGGACAACATTCGAGATGACTGGCAATGGCCTGGGCATTCAGGCACCTTTGATGCTTAACCAACTAAGCACTCCACAGCACCCGTTTCAGTCTGTTCTGTGGCCTTTGGAACAAATTGTTCTCATCTACCCATTCTACTAGAGTCGTCACATGTTTGGAGCAGACATCCCCCTAACTCACTGATTCGTTTGAGACCTGTTGGTTACCCACCGCACTAAACTGTCAGGAATCAACTGCCAAGCATGAGGAACAATACCAGCGTGAGCCCACAGAGTGTGTGAAGGGGAAGGACACACAAGGCCAGAAAGCAGACTGGAGGCAGACTACAAAGGGATACGGAACAGAGACAGATATCCCAGATGGGGCCTTCGGGTAGAACACTGGAGATAATTCAACATATGAGACTAAGTCATACAGGTCAGAGAGCCAAAGAAAAACAGTGTCAGGAAAACCCAGGAGAAAGTATCTAGGGGAGGGTAATTCCCTTTCTACCTTTAGAATCTTCCTCTGCCTTACTCCCTTTTACAATGCAAGCACACTGCCCAGCTTGTTCTTCATACAGGACATTCCATCTGTCTCTGAGCCTTTCCACAATTTGTCCCCCATATCTGGAATGTTCTTTCTCTCAGCTCTGCCAATTTTCCCTCTCTCTATTCTAATAATTCCTATTCTTCTATGCTAAGTTGTTGGATTTGAACTCAGGTCTTTCTGACCCCAAGTGCAGCGTTGTATTCACTGCATTATTGAACTGCGTATTCTCTGGCTATTTTACCTAAACCTAGCCTCTCAACCCCACAATCGACCCATTCTGGAAGGAGTATTAAATAAACTCTGCCACTGTTCCCGTAAGGCGTATGTTCATCTATTTCCCATGGACCCATTGATCATCCCAGTTAACATTCTGAAGCAAAGTGCTACCACCGACCACCATTCCCCTAAATGATTGTTATTTTACCCAACAGAATTCAAGCTGCCTTGAAGGTACAGACTGTCTTTGCTTTTGTAGTTGAATCCCCAGTGCTTAGAACATGGGGTCAGGGGGCAGCTAGGTGGCGCAATGAATAGAGCACCAGCCCTGGAGTCAGGAGGACCTGAGATCAAATGCGGCCTCAGACACTTGACACGCTTACTAGCTGTGTGACCTTGGGCAAGTCACTTGACCCCAACTGCCCTGCCTTCCCCCCTCCAAAGCTCCACCCCCTGCTGACAAAAGAACATGTTTGTCATATAGTAAGTGCTTAATAGTTTGTTCATAATAAATATAGTTCATTCAGTCCTTCATCCAACCATTAAGAAGCCCATAGCTACCAGTGACTCCCCCTCTGAGATTCCATGTCCTCTGTATTATGTATGTGTGTGTATATGTATATGTACATACATACTGTACCTACTTATTTTCATGTATGTAGGGAAGAGAGAAAAATAAAATAACCAATATTTACATACTGCTTTAAGGTTTGCAAAAAAGATTTACATATATTTTCATTTGAGAAATTGTTTTCTTTAATCCAATTTTTGTTTCATTCAAATACCCTTCTGCTGAATGAAAAATACCATAGCACTCTAAGATCCTTTATCAAGGGTAAAACATTTAATGTTCTGTTACACCACACTGACAACTCCTCAGCCACATTCATCCTCTAACTCAGTAATTCTTAACTTGGGGCCTGTGAACTTATTCTTTTCAATATTTTGATAACTGTATTTTAATATAATTTCCTTTGCAATGCTATGTATCTTATTTTATATATAAAATAGAAACGTTATTCTGAGGAGGTGTCTACAGGCTTCCCCAAACTTCCAAACGACAGGATGGCAAAGAAGGTGAAGAACCGTAACAGCTAAAGGCTTCATCCTTCTCTTTGTTGTGAGCAAGGATTAATCATAAATAATCTTATCATTTTATCATTGTTTTCACTGTTTAATTGGGTAATAATACTTGCCATTTGGAATTTCACAATCTAAGGCAACAGCAGTTTCATATGTCCAACACCGTGCAACATTACGGATTGTATATCCACCTCCTCCAAGCATCAGCAGGGGTAAATTGAAAGTCTTTACAACTTCTACACATTTAGCATGACCTGATACAAAGACAAAAGACATAAATGAGCAGTTTTACTCACAAAATAAACTGTAACATTTTTAAAACAAGGTAAACAAATAGTCAAAATGGTTTTCAAACATTGTATATAAACTTTATAAGGATATTTTTGTTATTTTAAAACACTTCACAAACATACATCTGCCAGAGGCAATTTCTACTGCTTTAATCAGAGTCAAAAGTACCTCCAAAGGTCTTCTTGTTCAAATCACGCCTAACTGGGAACCCCTTCAACAGCATCTCCAATAAGAGAGGAAGAGGTAACCTGTCAGCTCCCAAGGCAACCCATTTCACTTTGGGGTAAAGAGAACTGTACTGTTTACATGGAAAAATACTGACACTTCATTGGAAACTTCAGTCATTAGGCCAGGGTTTCTTAACTGGAGGTTTGTGAATGTGTTTCCAATGTAGGACATATTTTGTATTTTTTAAAATGTGACCATAGTTTTCTTCAGTACCCAAACCTCTCCTCCACACCTTCCCAGAGGTGTCCCATATAGTATTAAAAAAAAAAAAACTCTCCCTCCAAAAATAAAAAGGAAAAATGTCAGTATAATTGGTCAATACAATGAAAATGCTTGAAAATATGTGCAATGCATACTAGTGGAGCCTGTCTTTGAAAAGAAGGTGGCATGTTTTTCATCTTTCTTTGGAGTCATGCTTATTCTAATTTTACAAAATTCACTTTTGGTTGTATTTTTTTCCATTTGCAGTTGTTGTAGTCATTGTGTACTTTTTTTCTTTGCTTTGCTTGACTGCATAAATTCATGTAGACCATTCTATGCTTTTCTGAATTCATCTCATCTTATAGAACATTATTATATTCACATATCCTAATCAAATGAGCATCCCCTTGGTTTCCAATTCTTTGCTATCTCAAGAAGGGCTGCTATAATTTTAGTGTATGTGGGCACTTTGCTGTTATCAAAAACCTTGATACAAAAGCCTAGTTGTGGAATCTACGGGTCAAAAATTTTACTTGCATAATTCTAAACTGCTTTCCAAAATGGCTGTACAGATTCACACCTCTACCAAAAACGTGCTAGTCTCCTCACAAGCCCCCTCCAACGCTGACTTCTCATCTTTTGTCATTTTTTACTCATTTGCACAGTGAGATGAAATCTCAGGGTTGTTTTGATTTGCACTTCCATTATTAATATTTGATTTGCATTTTTCTTACATATGATTATTTGGCAATTCCTTTGACCACTTATCTATTGACGATTGCCTTTTGGTCTTGTTTACATGCAGATGTATATATGTCAATTATTTATGTATCTTAAATACCAAACTCTTACCAGAAAAACTCAACACAAAGCTTTCCCCTATTTGACCACTAAACTGATCCAAGATGTATTTCTGTGTGAAGTTTTTCACCTTTATGTAATCGGTTATCTATTTTATCTTTTGTTATTGCCACTATCCCTTGGTTAAGAATTTATTTGCTATGCATCACTGTAAAGGCATACGATCTACTTCTTTTTTCGTATCAATTTTTGATTATCAAGGTAATGAATCCATTTAGAATGTATCACAGAATACAGTGCCAAAGCCTAATTTCTGGCAGACTCCTCTACTTTTCCCTGTGTATTTATTTTTAAAAAGCCAACTGGGGAATTTTTCCCTAAATTTGTTTTATTAAACATTTTTGAGTTCTATTATGGTTCTCTTGTCGTATGTTTCACCATCTAACTCTATTTTAAACTGAGATGGTTCTGATGACTAGTCTAGTTTAAAGTGCTACTCCCTCTTTATTTGTGCCCATTTCTGTGTCGTGTCTGGAGTTCACATTTGAACTCAGGTCCTCCTGACTCCAGGGTCCGTGCTCTATTCACTGTGCCATCTAGCTGCCCCAAATGCAGTTGATTTTTTAAAGTCTACAACTTTGCTTGTTGTTTCAATTAATATTTTTGCTGATTCCTTAGATAGTAGTGGTTATTCTATCATTTCAGTCATGTCTGACTCTTGGTTACACCATTTGAGGTTTTCTTGGGAAAGACATTGGAGCGGTTTGCCATTTCCTTCTCCAGCTCATTTTACAGATGAGGAACTGAGACAATGTTAAGTGACTTACCCAGGATCACACAGATAGTGTCTGAGGTCACATCTGAACTCAGGAAGGAGTCTTCCTGACTCCAGGTGTTGCACTCTAACCACTGTACCACCTAGCTGGAGACACCAGCAAATAGGAATCCTTATGCCTTTAATTTTCTCATTGCTATTGTTAGCTTTTCCAAAACTGTGTCAAATAATAGTGGGCACCATTGTCATACTCTTCTTTTAACTGGAAGTTTTTTGTATATTCCTGTTGTCATCATAATGCTTGCTTCTGAACACTTTTAAGACATTTAAAAAAGCCCCTCTATTCCCACTATTTGCAGAGGTTTTAGCATAAATGCATACTATACTTTGTCAAAGGCTTTTCCCACATCTACAAATAATGATGTGGGGTTTTAAGTATTTGTTTTCACTATGAGTAAAGTTTTCTTTCCCTAATGTTGACAACATCTTTACATCCCTGTTATAAATCTAATTCCATCAGAATGATTTCTCAGATAAAGCACTGGAGTATGACTGACCAGGTTTCATTGAAATTTTAAAAATCAATATTCCCTAAACATTATTCCATAGTTGTTTTGTCCTTTCTTGGTTTAGCTTAGAATTTCTTTTCTTTCATAAAAGAAATCTGGTAGGGCACTTTCTCAATTTTGAGAATGCTAAGTAATGTGGACATGGTTTTTAAAGGTTTGAAAGAAATCTGTGAATCTATCAGGGGCAGTTTTTTTTTCCCCCTTTGGTAGTTCCTTTTTTCTTCCTGAGAAGGGGTTGTTTAAATTCTCTATTTGGTCTTCGGTCAATTTCTCAATTTTTATTTTGAAACTAACGTATTTCTTTTGTGTTGTTTTGTTAGCACACTACTGTTTCTAACGTGTCAATTAAGAATATTCATTCTGATTTTGTTGTGATTTCATTTTGCTTTGTTAATTTGATTTTTGCTAACCCCTTTGTAATCAAATTGGCTAAAGGTCTATCAACTTTATAGGCTTTTCAAAAAACCAGCATTTATTTTGATGATTTCTATAGCATGTTTCTAATTTATATTCAACTTGTTATCTCCTCTTTTGTATTCATTTTAGCTTTGTTAGCTTTCAAACTTTTAAAAATACATATTCAGTTTATTAATACTCCCTATTTTATTTCTTCAGAAATGTTTTTCCCCCAAGTACTGCATTAGCTGCACCTCAGAAAGTTTAGCATGTTGTTTCATCACTATCATTTTCTTCCAATTAATTGTTTCCATAATTTGTTCTTTAACCTAACTTTAGTATTTCATTGAATTTCTAATTGGTTTCATGTTGTGGTCTCCGAATTATTTTTATTGTGTTACAGTATGTAAAGAATATCATATTTTTTAACATTTATAACATCTCTATACCCTAATACACAGTAAAATTTATAAAAGTTCCAATTAGTGGTGGGAAATGTATATACTTTAGCAACTGCACATAGAAGACATCTTAAGTCCTTTAGCTGGTTTGTCCAGCAAAACATTGTTCCCTATTTTCCATTTCATTTCTTTCTCTTAAACTTACCCAAAACCCAAGACATGAAAATGTCCTGCCACCTACGTTGCTATAACCTCTTGTAGTTAACTTTTCTTTTTTTAATTTAGATGCCAAGGCATTTGAAGTGTTTAAGTGTAATACTGATATATGGCTTTTTAGCATAATGTAGTTATTCCTTTTTGTTTTCAATGCATTTACTTTTGTCTGACAGCATGACTGCAACTCATTGTTTTGAAATTTGCCTGATGCAGAGATTTTTTTTCCTAGCCCATATTTATAATATGTATGTTTTAAAAATGTTTTTTCTTGTAAGCAACAGGTTGTGAGGGTTGTTTTCTTGCGCAATCTGTCACTTTTACTGGATTCTTCATTCTTCTGTCACCCCATTTCCTAGTTTTAGAGTATTCTTTAACTTACAAGTTCCTTTAGCTAATTCTAGCTAGCTAATTATTCTTCCCTTTCTCTCCTCAGTTAGTCAAACAAAACGCCCCTTGTCTCCCTCCTTTCCTTCAATGAATTGTTACTTTTTACATTTTTATTTTTGCCTTTTTCCTTGCCTATCCTAGATTTCTGTTCATGGTCCTTATACTTAATTAGTCCTTTATTAACATTATTCTAAGAAGAGGTCCATAGACTTCACTGGACTGTTAAAGGGGTTCACAACAAAGGTTAAGAATTAGTGCTCTGGGAGAATAAAAAAACTCAACTTGTAACTATTATCTGTTACTTTTGTATTACACATCTCCCAGCTTAGTACACTTTAATCAATCTCCTAACTTTTGCACCACCCTCATTTGATTTTTCTGTACTGTCAAGTTTATAAATTACTTGGCTATAATCAGGATAGATGAAGAGCTTTGCTGTAGCACCTAGTTAGTGTGCTTCTCCAGTCTAGCTCTTTTCTTGTAGCCATAAATAATAAAGAACTGTCTTGGCTAAGCTAGAAAAAATGAAAAGTGGTCAATTCTTTAAAAATGTACATACTTGATTTGTTCATGTATCAACGTTTCTGTATTACCAGCCTACTTCCTTTTCTGATCAGACCTCTAAGATGGTAGTTTTCATGCTACTCCTTAATGTATAAGTCACTAGTGATAATGCTGGGGGGTTACTAATCCCTGCCTGTCTCTCCACTGTCCTTTGAGTCACCTGGAATTTTGAATATTAGAAAATAAGGATGCTACATGATTTACAGCTATCTAGTTTTTTCCCCAACTTTTCAGCTTAAATACCTCATTTGAATAGTTCAGGTTGGGACCATTGTAACTGGAGACCATTTCATCTTATCCTTTCTTTCAATTCCTTTCTTGAACAGAACACTCACGAAACAGAGGCATAAACATTTGAGATGTCTGCTGGTACCTAAATTACAATTATTTTTGCTTATGTCCATCATAAGCATGAAAAAGCAAAATGATGAGGAGTCTTATGAAATTATTTCTCTTAGACCCTTCGGATGAAATACTCTACTGATTAGGATTTTGTGTTTGGAGTACCTAAGGTAAAATTATTATTTACCAAACCTCTAAATACTGATATTTTAAACCACCTCTGCTCCTTTTTATGCCACTCTATACATATTGCCAATACTTAAGTGGAAGAAGTTACCTGAGATGGAGGGCCATTTAAAAAAATTTGCATCATGAGTCACCATGTTCAAAGAATTCGTATGCCTAGTGGCTAGACTATTAGTGATGAGCCTCTCACACTTAGGCTGGTTCTCAGATAGCACATTTAATCTGCTCTCTGAACCATACCAAACCTTTCCAATGTGTAAAACATCCAATAACATGAACTTTTTCTACAAGAACGTGAGGTCACTCACCAAAATGAATTCTGAGAGTAGGACTTTTGTAAAGGAACGATGACTACTCTAGAATGTTAGCCTGTCTTAATTTCTCTGTAAAATCTACATAGTACGGATTCAGCTTCAAATAGCATTTGACTAAATTTACTATTTTCAAAAGAAAAGTTGAATTTTTAATTAGTCTGTATAAACAAAGAATATTGGTATGTGATTTGCATATACTTTAATAAGCCCAAAGATTACATACTATTGTCATAAAAACAATAATTATTGCTTTAATGTCTTCTTGGTAGTAGTCTTGAAGAAAATTCGGGATTGCTTTATTGATGTGAAAAATTCAGGAATCTGCGGATAATCTTTCCACTGATTCAGATTGCAATCCTTCTAAATTTAGTTCTCTATCGTAGGCCCAGTTTCTCTGATGCAGCTTCCCCCTAACCCTACCCCCACTCCCATATGGGGAGGCTTTACCTATAAGACAAAACTTTCCAAATGTGATTGGCCCCAGCTTCCACGATGCAGATTCATGATACTCTAAGGGCATAAAAAGTATTAGCCATGTGGAATCTAGGCCTTTTAAGTCTTAGGTGGGAGGCTAAAACCATATCCATCTGATTCAGATACATCTCTGTGAGAGGGTAATTTCATAACTTTGCTATGTTAAGGCAAAGGAAACTTTTTGTTAAATGTTCAATGGCTTACAAGCCCCTCAAATTTAACCTGAACTAAGTGTGCTGGTGTTAGAGGAGCACCTTTGATATATGGCCCAGTTTCAGCAATTTGGGATGAGTTTATGTTAAATTGGGGGGAAAGTCCTGCAAATATAGAGGAGGGTGGGGTGATTGGACCATTATGCAGTTTCCCGTTTCATGAGCCCTCCTGATGATGTATTTCTGGATAGTATATTAAGCAAGCTCCTGCTTAGGGATTAGTTCAATGGGTGCTGAAGAATCTTGTCCAGGAAGGGTAAATCAAGCCCAGAGTTCCCTGACTTTTATTGACTGCTCTGTATATGTTGGACTACCAGCTGAAGACTGAAAGTGAACTGGAATGGAACACTGAAGCAGCTAGAGACTGAATTCTCAGCTTTCAGGGAACATGCAATGAAAGCCAGGGGTCAACTGGTGTCTGATGAATTAAAGGGATCTCTCCTGATGGGAATGGAGATTGATGATTTGTCAGTCCCCATCCAGGAACTCACCTTATGGGAGCTGGTAGTGAGCAAACCTTTTCCACCGATGAACTGGGATGTTTGTAGAAGTTCAAAGAGAAACCTAAGGAGTCCCTGGAACACTATACCAAGCCTGTCTCAGGTGCAAGTAGATCCTTTCTCAGAGGAGCCTTGCTTGAAAGTTTCAGACTTTAGCTATGGGTCTCCCCAGGTGCATAACCACACAAGAATGGGCTGATCAAGGGGTGAAACTTGAGCAGCAGGTTGGGACAGTTGTGGCTTGTGCAAATATTGTCAGTTTAAATAGGAACTCTGAACTGAGGAGGTATCAGAGGCCATCACCCCGCTCAGTAGGCATAAGAAATAACACCATCCTCAGGAGGGAGCTTAGGGAAGGTTCCTGAAACATGAGTTTGATAAGAAAGCAACAACCAGCTCAAGGTGGTGTTAACAAAACTGTACAAAGAAATTAAGAAACCAGGCACCAAGGGTCCTTCAGCCCCATCCTGAGGTATCCTCTGAAGTCCTTGCCCCAGTTAGATCGTTCAGGAGAGGCTACAGAGGACAGATTATAGGTTCAGATCCTGTGTGAATCCTTTCAGAGATCTATAGGCATATTACTCTGGGTAAGGCTAAAAGAAAATGTTTAGGGTTATCTGCTCCCATGTTGTTAACACCGTACAGTATCTGGTCCCCAAGGGGGCAGATGGAGGTGAAAGATATTTCTTCTCAAGTGATGGAGATGAAGGAAGCTGAATCACTTCATTATACCAGTTTCCCTTATATAACCTTGTGTCATTTGAGAGGAAGGTAGATGGCACCTGGTAGCTTACAGCAAACTGGAAGCTGAAAAGTTGTCAAGTCTATTTCTACAGCTGTTCCTGACACTATCAATGTTGTAGATGAGTTACCCAGGACCGCGGTGATTGGCATGGGGCAATCAACTTTGCCAATGCTCTTTTCTCTATTTCTGTGGCTAAGATTGGTCAAGAATGATTTGCTTTCACCTGGAAAGAAGTCCAATATAATTTAACCATCCTTCCCCAGTGTTTCCTCCACTCTCTCTCATACTACCACATTATGATCAGTAGAGACCTAAAGAGGTCTGAAAGGACGATGGTGAACACCACTACATTGATGGTGTAATATTAATAGGTTATTAGGGCCAGATGAAGCCCACTGTGGCAGAAGGCCCATAAAGGAGGATGGGGGGCAGCTAGGTGGTGCAGTGAGTAGAGCACCGGCCCTGGAGTCATGAGGATCTGAATTGAAATCCGGCCTCAGACAACTGACACACTTACTAGCTGTGTGACCTTGGGCAAATCACTTAACTCCAATTGCCCTGCCTTCCCCCCTCCAAAAAAAAAATTTAAAAAAAAAAAAAGGATAGAGATGGGAGTGAGAATCAACCATAGGGTAATCCAGGGTCCAAACTGCTCAGTCTAATTTTGAGGAATACAGTAGGTAGGGAAAAACCAGAGGATTCCAGGTAGAGTCTGGAATAAGCTACGGACACTTGCTTTTACATGAACTAAAAAGGAAGCCAAAGATTGATTAGACTTTTCAAATTTTGGAGAACCTGTATTTCCTACCTGGGTATCTTGATGGCCCCTATTTATAGTCACTGCAAATCTGCCTCTTTCAAATGGCTCCCAGAGCAGACCACAGCCCTGGAAAGATATAAAGCAAGCTGTCTCATAGTTTGGGTCCTTATGGCTATGTAAGGCTCATGCTTCTCAAAGTCTCTATCCATACAGATTAAGATGAGCAGAATCTTTAGTGGAAATCAAGAGGTTTCCAGAATAAATGACTATTAGGCTTCTGGAGCACCAAGTTTTTCTAGTGCAGCTGGTCACTACATCACTTTTGAAAGGCAGTTCCTTGCTTCTTATTAGTCCCTAATTGTAATGCAAGATGG
This sequence comes from Trichosurus vulpecula, assembly GCF_011100635.1. Lineage (NCBI taxonomy): Eukaryota > Metazoa > Chordata > Mammalia > Diprotodontia > Phalangeridae > Trichosurus > Trichosurus vulpecula. The sequence continues at coordinate 151,299,568 of NC_050579.1, read as the reverse complement.
TCCTTCTTAACAAGACAATTATAATACAAGAGGCTTCTAGTGCTAGATGGAAATGGTACATTAGAAATTACACTTCCTTGAGACCCTCTGGTGTGAGTGCCCTTCATAAGCAGGTGATGACTACACCAGAGACTAGTATAGTCTCCACTTCAGATCCTGGGAGCCTTGCCTCCTCTACTGGCCTAATGGGCCTTTTTCCTAAAAAGACCTGAGGAAAAGCCATTCTGCCTGGTTGACTAATGGCTCTATTTGCTATGAGAGGCATGTGCAAATTGACTTCTGCAGCCCTTAATCTGGTAACAGGGGATACCCCAGATAATGAGGAGCCTTGTAAGTCCATTCAGTAGACAAGAAGATCTTCATCTATATTGACTCCTGAGTGGTGGCCATAGGTCTGGCCATGTTGTCTGGGGCCTGGATTGCACAGGACTGGACAACCAAAAGCTCTCCCCTTTGAAACTGGGACAAAGGGAAGAATTATACTGATGCCTCCCACTGCACATAGCCATTTGTGGAGCATGTCAACACCCATCAGAGATATCATACTCTAAACCACTACTGTGGAGCTGCTATAAGAAAAGCAGAGGTTAGGGAATGGATCTAATGCCAAGTCGAACACTGGGGTAGCAATGCCATGCTGTGATAGGCACAGGACCATATGATCCCCTTAACTGAAAATGAGGCAATTGCCCAACTGGGCAAGCTGGAACACAACTCAAGTGACACTCAACTTGTCTCCAACTAGCAAAATGGCACTCTCTCATCTCAGGGACAAGAGGTTTGCTTCTGATAATCAACAGTCACAGACATTGTTTGTGGGAGGTTGGACACCTCACCTTAGCAATCAACATTATGCATTTGATTGCTAAGGTAAGGTGTCCCACCGCCCACAAACAATGTTTCTGACAAATCAATGACATCCTAGGAAGAAGCACTTTCTGGTCCAGTGGTTTTTGGAATCCAGTCTCCAGAACTTACCTGATAAGAATGGACTGTTTTTGGACTTAGTTCCAGCTAACCCTCCCTGGCCCTTCCTTTCCCAGTGCAGGGTCTCAGTTCTTGCCTCCTCAGAGGGTACCATATCCCCCTGAGAAGTAGCTTATGTTCCCCTCAACTGGCAGGCTTCCTTTTCTCTAGGATGTTTTGGGTAACTCCTTCCCAGAAAGGGCCTGGGAGACAAAGGGGTAGAAATTTTGGGAGTATCCTTGCTTTTAATAGCATACTACCACTATAACAACGATGGATTCATAATTACCTGGTAGAAAAGGGATCCCTGAGTTGACTTGGTGGCACCCACGATATGAACTAGATTTTAAAACTTGAGACTTGAACCAGATTTTAAAACTTGTCCTCCTTCTGAAGGAATGAGGAAAGGACTAGTATTTCTGGCTTCTGTTTACCTCCATGTTTTTGTTTCATTTTTTTTCTCCCTCTTTTCCCTTTCCCCCTTTAATACTGTGGAACAAGAGTCCTATAAGCATTAAATGGTAGAAGGTCCTCCAGGAGATTCTTAAGACCCGGCCGCCAAGCAGTTATGTTTTCCTGACACAGCTTCTTCCCTCCCACTCAAAACATGAGGAAGTATTAATTAAAAAAGCCAGAAGTGACTTGATGGGCCTAGATGATTAATTCCTGCTTCTCTGATGCAGCTTTTCCTCCCACTCCCAACTTCCACCCCACTCCTGGGGTAGGTACAGGACAAAAGCTGTCCTGGGACTTGACTGGCCCTGGCTTCCGTGTCGCAGATTCATGGTCAACTAACGACACTGGAAAGTCCAAGCCACGTGGAATCTAGGCCTCTCAGTCTTGAAGGGTATCTAGGATCATACCCTGACGACCTGCTGATCAGACGTGTTTCCATGAGGAGGCGAGGGAGGACGGGTCAACCAAAGCCGAAGATAAGTGTCACTGTATCCTTGTTGCATATCCTTGCTGTGTTAGGGCAAAGTAAACTTCCTTTTGTTAAATGTTTAATGACTTATAACTGACTCTGTGTTTTAAAATTTGAAACTGAACTAAGAGAGTGCTGGCATTAAAACTGCAGCCTCCAACAACAGTCTTTGAGAGATGCTGTGGCTACAAAATTCACTCTTCTGCAGCCAATTTGAGGATGAGCATCTTTCAAGTTCAGTTAAGGTGGACCTCAGAAGAGAGACCAAATCTCACTCAAAGCCTTTTTAGGGTGACAGGACCTGCCAAAGATTACATTCCATTGGCATTGTCTTTAACAACCCAAGATTATCTTTACACTATGGCCAAGTGAGTTTAGTGAAAGACTAATAATAAAGTAATTTTTAAAATGACAACATGCAAAAAGTCCATTGATCAAATATTTGTTACTTAATATTATATATGTATATATCTATACATATATATGTGCACCTGAGGTTTAAACTCTTATCAAATCAGACATAATTAAGTTAAAGAATAATAATTTTTGAAAACTCCTCTCCCACCCTGATCTGGGAATATCACTTTTTAAAGTAGTTACCTTTGACAGTAAGATTGAAACAACCAAGTCTGTCACCAGATAATGAGTCTGCACCACACTGCAACACCACTGCACTAGGTTGATACATCTCCATCACTTTTGATATTATCTACACAGAAACAGGATATCAAAGGTTAATGTCTTTCAACATATAAGAAGAAATGGAGGAGATCTGGCAAATATAATACTTACTGGTTTAAATATCTGCCCATAGGACTCATCATCTATACCATCTCTCATTGGAAAGTTGACAGCATAGTACTTGCCTTTTCCTGCACCAATGTCCTAAAAATTAGAGAATTTTTCATAACAAATACTATAAAATGTGTCAATCAAACTAATTTGTTGGAAATCTCACAATATTTATTTAAGCGACAAAGTGAAAAATCTAAAATCTGATACAACTAACAAACACCAGTATACATTGGATATGAAAAGGAAAACAGCACATAGTAGCATGCACCCAAATACTTGGTAACTGATTATTAACGACAGACAAAAAACATCTAGATGAAATTTGGCATTTACTACAATTATCAGTGAAGGCGACCCAGAGTTAGTATTATGAATACTCATGACTGTCGCCAGAAGAAATCATGGCTGCCCAACTATTAGACAACTCTGCACCAAGTAGCCATTCACCACCAAATGAAGTCATGTACTCTTATACTGGTGACCTAGACATCCAAGCTGTTTTCTAGTATTCCCTACCTACAATGGTTTGTAGATCAACTCATGGAAGGAGATATGTTGTTTCCATTGTTTGTCAAAATTTTGTAAAACTTGGCAGTTCAAGTGAGAATTATAATTCTACAGAAGGCAATGTTAGCCTTTTGCAACACAGACAGGGTCCAGGTTTTGAGTGTAGACAAATAAAGTTCCAACATATCTGATAGCTGAAGCAACTGTTGAAGTCTGTTATTTAATAATGGCTATCATTAATATAGTTCTTTAAGGTTGCAAAAGACCTTACTTGTGTCATTTTATTTGATACAAGAACCACAGGAGGTAGTGATACAATTATTCCCATTTTATAGTTGAGGAAACCAAGGTGGAGAGCGGTTAAGTGACCTGCCTGAGGAAGGAACTAAACTCAATTCTTTCTAATTCCAGGTCCAACACTCAACCTCCTGTACCACAAAGCTGTCTCTATGAATTTAAAGTAATTTTTTTTTTTACTGCTAACAAATTGGGTAATGATACAGATTATGCACCATCTTGTAGAGCCTAGGAGTAAAGAAGGGCATATTTGTGAGAGCTGCTGGGAGTTAGAAGTGATAGGGCATGGCAACTGATTAGATATGGGTAGTAATATGAGGAGGTGAGGATGACACCTGGGTTGCTATGATGGGTGAGTGGGAGGACAGTAGTACTCTTAACAGTAATTGGGAAGTTAGGAAGAATAGAGGGAAGGACTGTGGGGAGAGAGGAGATCAATTCTGGACATGACAAACTTAAGAAATTCAATTATAGAGATGTCGCATAGGCAGTAAAATGTGAGAATGGAGGTCAGGGCTGGGTAAATGGAGTTGATGACATCACCAAGCAAAATAATATAGGGGGGAAAGGAGGGCCCAAGACAGAGTCTTAAGGGACTCATGTTTAGTGGAAGTAACCTGGATAAAGATCCATCAAAGAAGACGGAGAAAAAGCAGTCAGACAAGGAGGAAGAAAGCCAGGAGAAAGCAGTGAAGTGAAGATTTATAAAACAAGAAATTATCAGGGAAAACAGGGCTATCAGGATTGTCAGAGATAGCAGAGAGATCAAAGAAAATGAGGATTAAGAAAAGGCCCTTGGGGGCAGCTAGGTGGTGTAGTGAGTAGAGCACCAGCCCTGGAGTCAGGAGGACCTGAATTCAAACTTGACACACTTATTACCTGTGTGACCTTGGAAAAGTCACTTAGCCCCAATTGCCCTGCCTTTCCCCCACACCTCCAAAAAAGAAAAGGCTCCTGGATCTGGTAAATTTAGAGACAGCAGTTTTACTGAAAGATGGAGCTGGAGGTCAGAATGTAGAGAACTGAGAAGAAAGGAAGTGAAGGTACTAATTACAAACAGGGTTCTCAAGGAGTTAAACTAAGAAAGAGAGGAGACATAGAAGATAGTAGTGAGGTTATACAGACGATATACAGTAGACTTAGGTGTGTTTGTGTGCAGTAAAGAAAAAATGAGTACAGGGAGAGATTAAAGATTAGTGTAGCAGAGTTAGAGAAAAGGGGCAAACTGCTGGAGAATATAGAGTGGACCAAGATCTACTTTTCCCCGTAAAGGAGTTTGTCTTGTCTAAGAGAAGGGCTACCTCCTCATATGAGATAGGGATGAAGGAAGATACTGAAGAACGGCATCTGAATAATATGAGATGAAAAGAGAGAGCTCTTGGCAAAAACCCTCAGATGAGATTATATAATGTAAAGCTGTGGAATCAGTAAGCATGGATTCATGATTTTTTTCAGCTTCCTTCAAAAGCACATTAATAAGAGGGAAGGTACAATGCATCCCGTGAGTAAGCAGGAATTTCAGAGTTCATAAACTAGAAAGCGTAAAACAGCACTTCTTAAACTGTGGGTCACAACTCCATACGGGGTCACATAACTGAATATGGGGGTCATGAAAAATTTGGCAATAGTAAAAAATTTCTGAATGCACAATGACCAAAAATTAATTCAAAATCAAATGTGTAATGAATCCAAGGTGTTTTCCGGAAGTATGCATCACGCAACTTCACTGCAGCCTTGGTTCTGAACACACAACATGCACACTTTGCTTGTTATCATGCTGTCAATGCCAATAAATGCTGCCAGAAACACCTTGGCCCAGATTTGGGACTACTGTATGTTATGAATTGCAGTGTTTTTACTGTACATACAAAATCATTTAATGAATTTTGATTGGGATTAGGACAGAATTTCCAACAATTTGTGCAATGGTCCTAAACATATTTCTGCCATTTTGCACTACATATCTATGCAAAGCAGCATTCTCAGCATTGACGATTACAAAATCAAAATATCGATCAACTCCGAATAATGTTGAAGATCCTCTGTGTTCTGCAGTAGCAAATATTTTGCCAAGACTTAATTCTTTATGTAAAAATAAACAAGCACATCCATCTCATTAGTACATAAATTTGCTTTAGTCTTTAATAAATGGTAAAATTATATGTATACCAAAGAATTATTTTAAAATAAATTTCTTTATGATTTATTATCAGTAAATACTTGATTTGTGTACCTATTTTTTATACCTATATACCTGGGGTCATATAAAAATTTCTTGGGTGAAGAGGGGTCATGAGCAGAAAAAGTTTAAGAAGTCCTGGTGTGGAACACTAGTGGGTGATGGTGGTGTCAAGGATAGGACCTCTCTGTGTGTAGCTAAGTCAGGATGTTTTGAGGGAGTATCAATAAGTATGGTGAATTCTCCTAGTATAAAGACAAAAGTTGGAGGAGATTGAGAGCTAGGAATTTTAATAAGGCTAGAAGCAGCGTGTCCTGGAGAAAAGTTACCAGAATGTTAATTAAGTAAGGTACAAGATATTCAGTTACTTTTTATGACAAGTAAAATAAAGCTGGTCTTGTAATTTATCTAAAGCTTTAATAATTCTAATGGCTTAATAACTCAGGAATCATATTATTCTTGTAATGTGGATTTTTTCATGCCTTCCTAGAAATAATTGTTCTCATTTCAGACTGAATTCAATTCTCTTGAGACATAATTTTAAAATGTGTATTATTTTCATGGAATGATAAATACACTGACACTACACATACAACCTTTACTTCATAAATATACATAAACAGAGTGTGAAGGAAAAAAAAAATCACCCTTCTGACCAGGACACACACTTATGTGTTAAACTCCAGTGATTCCCTATTATTTGCAGAAGCAAGAATAAAATTCTCTATTTTGCTTTTAAAGCCCTTCACAGGCTGGCCCCTTGCTACCTGTCCAGTCTTTCTATATACCTTACCCCACTCCATACTACTCTGTGATACAATGACACGACTCCTTTGTTGATTGAAATACTCCGTCTCTAACTCCCAACACTGCATTTTCAGTGGCTCTCCCCCATTCCTGGGATTCTTTCCCTCCTCATCTATGCCTTCTGGCTTATCTGACCTCCTTTAGGTCAGAGCTAAAATCCTACCTTCTGCAAGAAGCCTTTCCTAGTCACCTTTATTGCTAGAGACTTTTCTCTCTTAATCACCTTCAACTTAACCTATTTCTATCCCATAAATGCAGTTTTTACATGTTGTTTCCACCATTAGATTTTGAGCTCTTTGAGAGCAGAGGTTGATTTAGCCTTTCTTTGTTTTCTCCAAAGCCTAGCACAATGCCTGGCACATAGTAAGCATTAATAAATGCCCGCTGACAACATAGAAATTATTTCTATGTAGGTTTATCAAACAAGTCACTTAAAAAACCATACAAAAATATTGAGTTTCAAAAAAAATCTACAATCCCAATTTAAGTTAAAAAAAGATGAAATAAAATGAAATAATAACGAACAACCACATATTAATATGGTTTCATTTGCATTAACAAACATGTTGGGACATGCCACAGTATTTGTTGCAGCAAAAATTCTTACCAATGTTAGTACAAAGCCAGCAAAACTGAAAGGGTATCTCATATCAGATCACCTTAAAAATGTACCTAAAGATGTCAGGTTCTTTTTGTGTGAAGAAAGGTCAATTTGAAAAAGTGAGGCATTTGCAAAATTTGTACTTGCCTTTTCATAAAAACTGTGAAGAGTCCTATGAAGCTGCTTACCAGACTGCCAAACAAATGAAGTCCCACATTACTGAAGAGACTTTAGCAGAGCCATGAGCACTGCAAAGGGTCAAACTGGTTTATGAAATATAACAGAGGAAAAATCTAGGAGTGGCTTCACTGTCAAATAATGTGATAAATTATGGGATAGTTGATATTTCTTTTTATATTTTGAAGCAAGTCACTGAGGCATTGGTAGTCTTGCCAATGACCCCTTCAGTACGTAAGTATGGATGAAAATACAAACACCGCTTAATGAAAATAGATGATTAATACTTTGTGAATCCCTTTTGGAAGCTACAAAGCCCATTAATGTTTTGGAAATAGTTTAAAAAAAAAGGTGTTTTTTTTGTTTTTTTTTTTTTGCCAAATAAAACTGTGGAATGGAAAGTTTTATACAGTTTGCATAGATGCAGTTGCTTTAAATTTTCTGGTTATGCTACTTTAGCAAAAACAGGGAAGCTCCTCATGTCGCTGTTGTTCACTGCTTTTAACACCAACATGCAACGCCAACAGACTCTTCCAACAGCCTTGAAAAAAGTTTTGTGAATAGCCACAAAAGTCATCAACTTTATGAGGCGTAGGTGTCTGAATCATCATATTTTAAAAAAGACTCTCTTAGAAGTGGGAGCAGAAAACGAAGTGCCATTCTACTACACTGAAATTCACTACTTTGCAAGAGGACAAGTCTTGAAGGGCTTGTTTGAACCAAGAGCAGCTTAAGGAAAAAGAAAACTTGCTCTAGGAAATACTTTGAAAGAAAGGGTTTTATTCATTAGTTATCTTCCTGGTAGATATCTTTAACCATATAATGAGATAAATCTTTCAATTCAAGTTCCTGAAATCATCATTATGGATGCTACTGAAAAATCACAAGCTTTCTTGGCTATGCTGGTAGTCAAGAAAAAAGCAGAGGATATAATCTTACAAACTTCCACATGCTGGAAGAAAGTACCTTACAAAGATGGAGTAGAGTAAAATTCTGTTAACTTCTTGGAAAAGACAAATCTCCAAATACCTTGGAAATAATTCAGAACTCTTTCAAAGTTATTTTTATTTTGATGGTATTACACTTAAACCATGGACTGATGCTTTCTGACATGGACTCTGCTTTCTGACATAAACTCTATCAAAGACGCTGACTTAGCTCAAACTGAACACCTTAATCTTAGGACAAAAAACTTACTATGTTTGGAATTTTACTCAAAAAAAGCAGATCCTACTCTCAAAAAGCTCACAGTCCAAAGGTGGAGATAACATGCAAATATCTATGTACAAACAAGATACAGACAGGATAAACTGGAGATAATTGACAGAGCAAAGGCACTAGTATGAATTAGGAACGAGAATGGCATCTTGTAGAAGGTGGGATTTTCACTGAAAATTGATTGAAAGAAGCCAGAGAAACCAGAAAGCACAAATGGAGAGGGAGAGAATTCCAGGCATGGGGGATAGCCATTGAAAACACATAAAGTTGGGAGTTGGAGACTGGATGTCTCGTACAAGGAACATCAAGGTCATGTTGTTGGACTGTGGAGTATTTGGAGGGGAGTAAGGTATAAGAAGAATGGAAAGGTAGAAAAGAGTAATGTTATGAAGGGCTTTAAAAGTCAAACAGAATTTTCTATTAGATCCTGGAGGTAAAAGAAAAACCAATGGAGTTTAATGCATAGGAGACTGACATGGTCAGAAAAGACAATTTTTAGGAAGAACAATTTGATAACATAGCAGAAGATGAACCGGAGTGGGGAGAAACCTGAGGCAGGGAGACCAATCAGCAGGCTACTGCAACGGTCCAAGTGTAAGGAGATGAGGGTTTGTATTAGGGTAGTGGCAATGTCAAAGAAAAGAAGGGAGTCTACATGAAAATTTTGGTAAGGTAGAATCAACTGGACTTAGCGACTGACAGTATATGCTGGTAACAATGCATATGAGAAAAGTGAGGAGTTTAGAATGAAAACTAGGTTGTGAGCCTGTGAGGCTGGTTGTTCCTTGGACACTAACACGGCAGGGCTGGAAGGGAGGGGGAAGGTGAGAAAATAATTAGGTCTTATGTGCTCCACTTTAAAAAATTCTATTTCTTTTTTGGTTTTCTGATTATCTTCTGAGAGAAGATAGCATTTCAAATAATCTACATACATTTTTTCCTGGTCTATTAACATAGGAAAGGAAAAAGGACATAGATCTAGGACAACAAGGAGGTATGGTACTAATAAATGCAGACATGGTCATGTCATTATATCAAACAAAATATTTTAAGGTCACCTACACAAGTGGTATAGAATTCTACATACAATGTGAAAGATGCTATGCAAGTTAAAAAAAAAACTTTCAACGAGACAGCAAAAAATCCTATTAATTTTATTGCTGACTGTGAAATACTTAAATTACAATAAATCCCAAATTTCTCATGAGCACATATATGGAATGAAAACTAAGTTGCCTTTTAAATAAGCTTTCAATATTCTCAGTAATCCAGCATTAATAACTTTAGGGTTAAGGAAACAGTACCATCTTGTGGACAGATGAAGTAAAAATCATACCTAGAAAGAAATATTTTAGATTTGAAGACTTCCAATGATTTCTTTTACAAGCAACTACCATTTAGAAAGAAACACTGTACGCTGATTGTTCAGACTCCCAAATATGCCATTTAAGTAGTTCAAAGTGATGAAAAGAGGGAAACAGAATAGGTTTGTCTTAAAATTTATTAAATTCAACAAATATATATTAAACGCTTACTCTGTAGAAGACATTGAAGATATAAATATAAAAATTGCAATACAACACCTGCCTTCATGATACTTCTATTACAGTGCAATTACTGCCCATTAAAAATATCATCTATTTCTCCTTCTTATCAAATAGCTCATGATTCATGGCTTAGTTATATCAAAGTAGAAAATTTCACTTAATATACTAATTTAGTCTGCTGTATTAAAAGTATTTCGATACATTTATTTTCTTCCTAAAATCTAGCAGGACCAAAAAAGTTGTTAACAAAAATAGTCAAGAACACTGGGGTATTTAATAGATGACTGATAATGTATACAGGATAAAAAAGGTAAAATATTAATGATGATAATCTAAGGAATCAAAAGAAGAAAAAGTAATTTTAACATAGTTAACTAGAAAATTTTCTTTTAAAATATTAGAAATAAACTTGTTTTTCATTATTTCTATTCCAGTGAATAATGAAAAAAGCAATTTACAGTCTCAGTAAACAAAAAAATCAGAGATCACAGAGTTTAACAGGAAAATCATGTATATTTAGTTTTAAAAATTACATAATTTTTGGTAGAACACTTCTATAATCTAGCTCCTTTAAGTTCTTTCTATTTATATAGAAAGGGCTTCTATGGCAAATTTCTGTTTTAAAGTCGGCAGAATATTATGACTTCATTAAAAAAAAAGATAACGTAGTGATATTTAAATGCTACCTTTTATTAACATCAGAAGGAAAAAAGCATGTGATATGCAATTTTATTAAATTACTGTAATAAAAATTTCAACTTATCACTAAATCTATTTTGGTAAGCAAACTTAGGAAAATAAATTAGTATTGGTACAAAACAAATAGCATGCTGACAGAAAACTTCATAGACATGTTTTGCAGACAAAGCTCAATTTTTAGGAAGAGTTGTTGTATAGTTAAAAAGACTTAACTAGGGGGGCGGAGCCAAGATGGCGGCTGGTAAGCATGGACTAGAGTGAGCTCCGTACCCGAGTCCCTCCAAAAACCTATAAAAATGGCTCTGAACCAATTCTAGAACGGCAGAACCCACAGAACAGCAGAAGGAAGCAGGGCTCCAGCCCAGGACAGCCCGGATGGTCTCTGGGTGAGCTCTATTCCACACAGAGCTGGGAGCTGGGAACGGAGTGGAGCAGAGCCCAGCCTGAGCGGCGTGGACGTTCCAGACCAGAAGCCGGGCGGAGGGGGCCCTAGCGCCCTGATTCAGTGAGCTGCGGCAGTTACCAGACCCCTCGACCCACAAACACCAAAGACCGCGGAGAAGGTTAGTGGGAAAAGCTGCGGGAGTGGAAGGAGTTCGCGGTTCGGCTTCCAGCCCCGGGGGCAGCAGAGGTGGGGCAGCTACAGCTGTTGTTACTTCCGGCTCCAGGCCCACCTGGTGGGAGGAATTAAGTGGCGGATCACAGCAGGGGTGCACAGCCTGCCAAAGATCTGAGCCCAGTCTGGACTGGGGGTCCTTGGGGAAGGAGGAGTGCGGCTCTGACAGAGCTGGCACCTCCCCCCCAAACATAGAACATAGAACTCTGTAATCTACAAGCAGTCATACCCCACTGAAAAACTCAAGAGTCAAGTTAGTTGGTTGGGAATATGGCCAGGCAGCGAAAACGCGCCCAGATTCAGTCTCAGACTTTGGATTCTTTCTTTGGTGACAAAGAAGACCAAAACATACAGCCTAAAGAAGACAACAAAGTCATAGAGCCTACAACCAAAGCCTCCAAGAAAAACATGAACTGGCCCCAGGCCATAGAAGAACTCAAAAAGGATTTGGAAAAGCAAGTTAGAGAAGTAGAGGAAAAATTGGGAAGAGAAATAAGAAGGATGCGAGAAAACCATGAAAAACAAGTCAATGACTTACTAAAAGAGACCCAAAAAAATACTGAAAAATACACTGAAGAAAACAACACCTTAAAAAATAGACTAACTCAAATGGCAAAAGAGCTCCAAAAAGCCAATGAGGAGAAGAATGCCTTGAAAGGCAGAATTAGCCAAATGGAAAAGGAGGTCCAAAAGACCACTGAAGAAAATACTACTTTAAAAATTAGATTGGAGCAAGTGGAAGCTAGTGACTTGATGAGAAATCAGGATATTATAAAACAGAACCAGAGGAATGAAAAAATGGAAGACAATGTGAAATATCTCCTTGGAAAAACCACTGACCTGGAAAATAGATCCAGGAGAGATAATTTAAAAATAATTGGACTACCTGAAAGCCATGATCAAAAAAAGAGCCTAGATACCATCTTTCAGGAAATTATCAAGGAGAACTGCCCTGATATTCTAGAGCCACAGGGCAAAATAGAAATTGAAAGAATCCATCGATCGCCTCCTCAAATAGATCCCAAAAAGAAATCTCCTAGGAATATTGTTGCCAAATTCCAGAGCTCCCAGATCAAGGAGAAAATACTGCAAGCAGCCAGAAAGAAACAATTTGAGTATTGTGGAAACCCAATCAGAATAACCCAAGATCTGGCAGCTTCTACATTAAGAGATCGAAGGGCTTGGAATGCGATATTCCGGAGGTCAATGGAGCTAGGATTAAAACCTAGAATCACCTACTCAGCAAAACTGAGTATCATGTTCCAAGGCAAAATATGGAGTTTCAATAAAATAGAGGACTTTCAAGCTTTCTCAGTGAAAAGACCAGAACTGAATAGAAAATCTGACTTTCAAACACAAGAATCAAGAGAAGCATGAAAAGGTAATCAAGAAACGGAAATTGCAAGGGACTTACTAAAGTTGAACTGTTTTGTTTACATTCCTACATGGAAAGATGAGACCTCAGTATTAGGGTAGTTGAAGGGAATATGCATATACATATATATATATATATGTTTATGTATATATATAAGTGAATGTGTATGTATGTATGTATCTATGTGTATATGTATGTATGTGTATGTAAGTGCATATATATATATGTAAAAGAGAGAGAGCAGACACAGGGTGAGTTGAGGATGAAGGGAAGATAGCTAAAAGAAATAAAATGAAATTAAGGGATGAGAGAGTAACATACTGAGAGAGGGAGATAGGGAGAGATAGAATGGGGTGGATTATCTCGCATAAAGGTGGCAAGAGGAAGCAGTTCTATGGGAGGAGGGGAGAGGGCAGGTGAGGGGGGAATGAGTGAACCTTGCTCTCATCAGATTTGGCCTGAGGGGGAATACCATACATACTCAGTTGGGTATCTTACCCCACAGGAAAGAAGAGGGAGGAAGATAAAAAAAAAAATAAAAGGCGGGGGGATGATGGAGTGGAGGGCAGATGGGGGTGGAGGTAATCAAAACAAACACTTTGGAAAGGGGACAGGGTCAAGGGAGAAAATTCAATAAAGCGGGATGGGTTGGGAAGGAGCAAAATGTAGTTAGCCTTTCACAACATGAGTATTGTGGAAGGGTTATACATAATAATACATGTGTGGCCTAGGTTGAATTGCTCAACTTCTTAGGGAGGGTGGGTGGGAAGGGAAGAGGGAAGGGAATTTGGAACTCAAAGTTTTAAAATCAGATGTTCAAAAACAAAAAAAGTTTTTGTATGCAACTAAAAAATAAGATACACAGGCAATGGGGCGTAGAAATTTATCTTGCCCTACAAGAAAGGAAGGGAAAAGGGGATGAGAGGGGAGGGGGGTGATAGAGGGGAGGGCTGACTGGGGAACAGGGCAACCAGAATATAAGCCATCTTGGAGTGGGGGGGGAGGGCAGAAATGGGGAGAAAATTTGTAATTCAAACTGTTGTGAAAATCAATGCTGAAAACCAAATATGTTAAATAAATAAATTGCATTTAAAAAAAAAAATCTAGAATGTACTTTCCCAATCTGTAGAATTAAGAACCTCAGTAATGATCTTATAAACAGAATTGGAAAATATTTAATAACATAAAGGTATTAAATCAATAGAGTTAATAAGTAGTTTTTTTTTTTATGTGCAACTACAGAGATCCTTATGTGCAATTTAGTGACCCTCATTCCTATTTGAGTTTGAAACAAGTGGCTTAAAGCTTTCAAAATAGAGAAATAAAAGCAGAGAATGAGAGCCAATCTGAATATATCTGACCAGAAAGACTGTTACTGTATTCCTGAGAAACAAAATATACTTCTTAGAATAGGAATTATCTCAATAGATATTTCTAGCTTGCTGTGGTCTTCCTAAGTTTGCTACTTGGAAAGTTTAAAAAGTGATTCAGCTGTGAATATACAATAGAGAGTTGGCTCCTTTTCAAAATAATTGCCCTGCTTACTAGCTGCTTTTTCTTATTTAGGCCCTTTATTTTGTTGTTTTTTCACCTAAAGTCTCTATGTAAATTAAATTATAATAACATTGAAACTACAAAAATTAAAATACATGTTGCAACCAAAAAAAAAAAAAAAGACTTAACTATTACCATTAAACTTCTGACAAAATATAAGCTTTTTGAAGGCCTGCACACTCATTTTATCTCCTTATTCCTAAGAGAAAGGCAGTTATTCTGAAATGTCCCCAAGACCATAAACTGCAGAACTGCTGACCTTCATTGATAGAGAGAGCTCTTTACACCAATGAAATCATAGATGTAGACTCTTTACTCCACAACCAAAAAAAAAAAAGAAAAGAAAAGAAAAGAATCCTAGTATATGCTCTGCTACTAAAAAATGTTTTTTGAAGGAATAATTTGATTCTTCATAAATAAGTGCCAAGGAAAAGACAGAAACAAATTTGCTTAAGTAACAAAACACACTTTACCCCAAACATAATGTTGTGACCCACTTAAAGTTACCTAGTGCCATAAAAGCATTACTTTGTAGGTGACAATAATTAGGTCAAAGGATTCAGGATTCTAAGTGATGAGAGAGAAATCAATTCCAATACCTTCACTTTGCACAAAAGCAGAAACTATAACCTTGAATGGTTAATTACTCACTAACCAATTAACTTTTGGGTAACCAAAGTCACCCAGATCATAAGTATCAGGAGCTACAATTTGAATCCAGTTCTCAATTCCAAATCAAGTTTTCTTTCCACTATACTAAACTACTTTTCAATATTAAAAATGGAAGACAATTATTGGACAGCCAAAATTTATAGTATACATTTTGTAGTATAATAGTAAATGGCAACTGGTCTTTATAGACAATTGACAGCATAAGAGAGGTATAAGGGACAGCTAAAACTACCAATCAGTGCAATGTTCTGAATGTGCAGAAACTTATTAAAAACAAAAACACCATCTTTTTCCTTAGACAATTAACTTGATTCTCCTTTCTTGTTAATAAAGCTATGAATGACAATATATTTCTATGATATTTAAACACACAAAACTATTAAGATTCAAATTGGATACCAAGGTAGGGCTGCATATGGGAATTAGCTGAAAGACTCTATATTAAACAGATTTAGTAAAATACCTATACTCACCCCATCCACGGAAACAAGAAAAATTCAAGTATTACTTATTTCATAAAAATGATGAAAATGAAAAACAATTAATTACAACCATTTTAATTCAACTAACAATATCTTATGGCTACATCAGTTATGCAGTGGTTCACAAAGACAAATACCTCTTACAATTGTAAATGCTTAATAAGATTTTGTTGAGGAAAATTAAAATACAAGCCTAGGCCACAGTAAACTCTAAGCATATTGTGTATAATGCACAGAAATTAACAAGGTACATGCATTAATTAGCTCACATATGAACTCTACAATTCCCCATGAGGAAAATTAAAATGCTTAACAGTCTTACCCTCAAGTCTCCTGTGCCAGGAAAGTATTCACCATATTTGTGGAATGATACAGTCATTACACGGTCTGTTGTGTAAAATGCTTCCTCAACACCATCACCATGATGGATATCAATATCAATGTACAGAACTCTCTGATGGTACCTACAAAAAGATTTATAGGAAA
This sequence comes from Trichosurus vulpecula, assembly GCF_011100635.1. NCBI lineage: Eukaryota > Metazoa > Chordata > Mammalia > Diprotodontia > Phalangeridae > Trichosurus > Trichosurus vulpecula. The sequence continues at coordinate 151,283,665 of NC_050579.1, read as the reverse complement.
TAAATATTTACAGGAAAATAAATGCAGAAAATATTAGTCCTTAAACTAAATTAATTTTAAACATATTTGTTAAGAAAGAAGGAATTTGCCAAATTCACAAAACTACTAAAAGCTATTTATAAAAAAAAAAAAATTAGTATTCAATTCAATGAATATTTTTAGTATTTAGAGTGGTAATTTTTTCTTCTCACACTCTTGATGCTATTTCTTTAATCTCTCTGTGTAAAACTCAGGCAAAGAGTACTAGTCTTCTACACCTTTCTGTTTTCTGTTTTAATATAACACCTGCTAGTGTTTCCAACAATTGTAAGAAAAGACTTTCCGATCATAAAACACAATTACAGCAAATCTAAGAAGTGGTGAGGAGAAATCCTGGATGCTATTAGCTGCCCTATCCCCTCTAACCCATTAAGGATGAAGCCAAAGATGAAGAAACTCTAAAACCATACAGAAAATGGCAACAACAAAAAGAAAACATCAGGTCCTGATTATGGCCTATCAAGTAAGGAGAAACACCTCAAAACTTGTTGGTCATTCAATATAATTATTTACTGATTACTTGGTGAAAGGCTATTGCCTTCTCACCTTTCTTAAGTCTTCAAAGAGTCCTTTAATGCTCCCAATGGTAGCTGGGAATTCCTTACCTTCTAATAATTAAAAATCATAATCAGACATTAATTAATTTTGAGTTTTGCACATTTAACATGGTCTTCTCTTCCAAAAATTGTCAAGAATAAGCTCTCTTAATGTTGGATTAAACGGATGCAAGTCAAGACTCAAGAAGAATAAAATAATTTTAAAATTATCTTTTGCTAATGGAGAGGGGATTATCTTCACTAATATGTGGAATTTTCAATATAATTACAATATCAAAAAAGTAACCATTAATATTAGAATGAACTTACTTTAGCAATTCTAAGATGGCAAGGACAATATCATTAACATAACAGAAACCTGATGCCTCTGATTTCTTTGCATGATGAAGACCTCCAGCCCAATTAACAGCCATGTCAGTCTGCTGTCTGTTTAATTTTACTGCCCCAGCTGAGAAAGAGAAATTAAAAAAGGGAAAATACTGTTAGTTCTAACAATGAATAAAATAAGAAAGACTTCAGCATAATTTTTCATTACATAAAACATGAGGAATTTTCAGCTCTTGATTTTCAAGTCAAGAAGTATTTTAGTGTCTACCAGGTGTTTTAAAAATGGGAAAACTTAAATTTTAAAACCATTTGTGGATATAGGATTAAATCAAGATTACTCACCAACAGAGCCACCAGTTGAGAGCTGGCAGAACTCAAAAAGCCCATCAAACACAGGACAATCTTCTCCAACGTTAACTGTGAAAGAAGTACCAAGTCTAATTTAACCGAATGTATTAATACAAAAAAAAAAATTAAAGACAACAAATATTAAGCATCTTGTATGTATAAAGGACTAAAGCTAGTCACTACCATGAAGGAACTTAGGAGTTAGTGTATGCTAGGTGCACAAATGCATAAAAAATATAAAGTGTTGTAAGATTCCAAAGAAAAGAGATAATTTTTGTCTAGAGATTTGCCTCAGGGAAGAGTTCTTATAGGAGCAGTATTTCAACAGCCAGAAGTAGGGGAAGGAAAGTTTTCAAATAGTACAGTTTGAGAGAGAGGAGTGTGAGAGACTGGAAAGGTAGATTACAGCCAAGTTGTGGTGGGCCTTGAACATCCAGCTTAGAAGTCAAAGCTTCATTCAGGAAGCAATGAAGAGATTTCAGAGAAATAAAATAATGCAATAAAATGTGTACATGGAAGTATTTTATGTGACAGAATAAAGGAAACATTGGTAGCCAGAAAAAAGAAGAGAACAGATATTTTAATAGACTAAATGAGAGGTAATGATATATTACTTCATAGCACTAGACAAAAATATCAAAATTTATTTTTCAAGAGAAACACTGAAAAAAAGCAGGAATGGAGGCTTAGGATTAACAGATCTAACTCAAACCATATTATAACAACAACCATAAAAAATGATCTGGTAATGGTTATTTCATATACAGACACACACATAAACACAATGGAGGAGAATAGCTAAATAATACTCCTAAACAAATGAACACATTAACCCAGTATTTAATAAATCCAAGAATACTAAGGAGTGGATTCCTCATTCAAGAAGCAATGCTCAGAAAACTGGAAAGCAGTCTGATGAAACACAGATTAAGGGCAACATCTTATGCCATCTACCATAATAAACCCAAATGGACAAGGGATCTAAATAAAAAGCTAAACCATTTTAAAAATAGTAAAGAATGAAAAGGAAAGGGAAAAACTCATAACTAGACACAAACTAGAAGAGATCACATATGACAAAATAGAAAATCAAGATGATGTAAAATTGGAATAATGCACTAATGAAATCTGTTCAGCTATAATAAGTTATGGAGTAGGAAAAAAAAATTCCTTTGCATTAAATAACTGACAAATATCTGACATCCAAAATACATAAGGAGCTGACACAAATCTATAAAACAAAGAAACATTCCACAACAAACGTTCAAAGAATATGAAGTTTTCAAAAGAAGAAATATAAGCTATCCACAACCACTTGAAAAAATGTTCAGACATCACTAATAATCAGAGAAATGAAAATTACAACAAAGCTAAGATAGAAATCATACCCTTCAAACTAGCAAAAAGTCTAAAAGATGGGAAAACATTGTTGGAAAAGCTACAGGGAATACAAGTAGCACTAAATCACTGTAGGTTCGAGCACACAAGTTGGTAACTGTTTAATATCTCATTTGACCCTCACAACACCCCTGTGGGGCAGGTGCTGTTATTATCTTGACTTTTTTTTGTTTGTTTTCACCATTGAAGGGTCAGGACAGTCAGTTTCAAGTTCACGCTAATTTGTTAGTATTCAAAAGCCCAACTACATATGCTAGTTTCCCATTAAAAGTTGGTTATATCAATCTCTACATCCAATGGATAAAAGCTAATAACTCAATTTTGAAATCCTGGCATTTTCCAGTTACATTACTTTTACAGTCCTAAGTCAATCCTTTGTTAATTAGGACAAAAACTATCATAGCATAATTAAGCCACATGAAATGTCATTTTAATCATTTCCAAGTGACTACAGACTATCATTACTTCACTTCAGTCATAGAAAGGAACTTTTAACATCCGAGTTCAGTTTCCCTATCTATAAAACGGGGAGACTAAAACTTATCTATATTACAGGGTTGCTATTAGGCTCAAATGAAATACTGTATATAAACTGCTTGGCAAACTTTAAAGTGCTATATAAATGTTAGCTGTCATTGTTACTATCATTGCCATTAAGCAGTATTGAAAATTAACTGAAGTAAAAAAAAAATTGCTCTATCTAGGTACTTCTTTCCATAAATGTCAATATCTTAATATGCACTGATAAAATACATTTGGAGTAAGGATGACGAATAAGAGTAATGTTAATCCTATTGCACTTATAAGTAACCATTTACGATAAGCCTTATATAACTTCATAGATAAAGTCTCTATATAAACAGAGGAATTTTATGAAACAGTATTAACATCTACTTTTAATTTCCAAACTCACATCTTTGCATCTGTTTGCTATACTCAGACATGTTATCTGGCCTTATTGAGCGCAGAAATTTGATGTATTCATCACTGTGATACTTGGTCATTTCTTCAGCTGTAGCTTTGTGGGGCCTCTGTAGGAAAAAAAATTAGAATTTTAGGATTATATCTAATTATTTTAAAATAAATTCACTGACAAAGGATGCTTAAACGTTCCCATTTGTTGCCATCACTGGAAAAAAACTATGAAAAAATAAATTACCCTATTTCAGAAAAACCAGTCCAAAATATCATTCCCAGCTCCAAGCTTTTACCATGCTGTCTCTTTCCCTGGAATGCCTTTCTCTTCTGTCTATCTAGAATCCCACTCCATCCTCACGCTGGGAATGGAGACCTTGCTCTGGCCTTAATGCCTCCCTCTTTCTCAGGTGTCTTTCAGAGTGGGTAGGTTTATAAGGAACCTCAAAGCATTCAATTTTGTGTCAGATGATAAGAGGAGTGGGGAAGGAGAAAACTGCCCTCGAAACATAGCACCCTAGATGCTAGTGAGTAATTACAATGAAAGAATAGGATCTGAGACACTCACAAAGTCAAAGGAGACAAAATCCAAGAAAGGAGCAAGTAGTAATAAAACCATTAATCAACAAACATTTATTACATTTCTACAGTACACCAGGCAATGTGCTACGTGCTGCAGTTGCAAAGACAAAAGCAGAACTGCTATAAAATGATAACCTCAAATGTATACACACAAAAGTTCAAAGTTTAAGTAATAAGTAAGAGGAAGTAGATGTCCTAAAGCAAGAAGGTAATAAACTTGAACCTCATGGGCATCACTGAAATTTGGTGAGATAAAACCCATGAATGGAATGTACTCTGGATGGATTATGCCTTAATAAAAATTTATGGTATAATTATTTAAAAGGAGAAGAAAGGAGATAATGGCAGTATTGTATACTAAGATAATTATACTTTTGTGAGGAAATATACAAATCTGGAACCAGGGTGGGGAAAGCATGGTGGAGTGCATTTAGCTGACTATCAATGGATTGAGAAACAGAAGTAATTTTATCATTGCAGAATACTACAGAACACCTGGATAGAAAGAGGTAATAGATGGGAAGTTCAACAAAATAGAAAATAAGCCTGATATAAAAGACATAATACAATGGTAATAGAAGACTTAAATTATGCAGACACTTGCTAGAACTCTTTGTGCCAAAAAGCACAGCTAGTAATTTTGTGACATGCCTTAACTATGATTTTGTCATTCAAAAAGTAGAGGAAACAAGAAGGGGAAATTCAATTCTGGAGACGATTGAACAGAGGAACTGGGTGTTAGAGTAGAATTGATGGGAACCCTTGGGCGGATGTGACTACTTCCTCTAAGTAGTATATGTAACACAGGTGAGCAAAGCTAGGCATAGTCTGGCATGCAACCTTATATGCTGGGAGGGCAGATTTCAAAGGGTTAAGGGCTTTGAAGAATAGGCTCCAACTCCTATGGACTAAAATTCTACAAGGGAAGTCAGCTCAGGAGGGTCAAGATCCACTCAAAAAATGAAATTCCTGAAAATAAAACAAAGGGAAACAATCCTAATGGGAAGGAAAAATAGGAGCTATGAAGAGAACGATGCAGAAGAAAATGGAACTCCCCAACCACATGACAAGTTATAAAAAGGTATGTCCAGAAGATCACAGCAAAGCCATTTAATTGAAGGTAACATTAATGTAGCAGAGTCCAATGACAACAGAGAAAGGGCAGAGATGCTCAATTCTTTTCCATGTCTGTTTTCTCTATTAAAGAAGTGATCTCTACAATAGAAATACTTGAACAAAAATGGCTAATGGGAAGCTGATGCCCAAGGTAAAAGGACATCCGTTAAGTACCATGGCTAAATCCAAGTTACTTGGCTCAGGTGAACTAACTTCATGCTCTGGCACTAAAAAACTAGAAGGTAGGATGGCTGAGCCACTGTCAGTATCTGAAAGAAAGAAAGGCTGGAGGACCTGAAAAGACTGCAGAAGAGTAATGTTCTGATTTTCAAAAGAGAATGGTTTATACACTATAAACCAGAAAGCTTACCTTTGATTCCTAGAAAAAATTCTAGAACAGAGCATTAAAGAGATGATTGGTAGCCATCTAGGAAATGAAATGGTTTTGACTAAGACCCAGCATAGCATCATCCAGAATGGGTCACGCGAAAATAGCTGCATTTGCTTTTCTGAGAGAATTATTCAATTGGTAGGGCAGGGGATATCATAGAGTTTACATAGATTTTAGTAAACCACTTGATAAAGCAGCTCATCCTATTCTTCTATGCACTAGAGGGTAACACAATTAGATTCAGAATCAGCTGAATGGTTGGATTCATAGAGCAATCATTAATGTATTAGTCAACCTGGAAATCTCTAGTCAAGTGTCTCAGGGATCTGTGCTTAGCCTTGTCCTAATTAATATTTTTATCCGTGTCTTGGGATAAAAATTTAGATGATATCTTATCAAATTTGCAAATGACACAAAGATGAAGAATAGCTAACAATGAATGACATTCAGTATCTCAAAAAAACCAAAGCCTCTTGATTGGCTGGATAGAGCATTAGCCTGAATCTAAAACGATGAAATTCAATAGAGATGTAAAGTTTTACATTTAGATTCAAGAAATCAACTTCACAGACACAAAACGGGGGAAGCACGGCTTAGCGAAGTGGGATATGGCAATCACAAAAGCTAATGCAATCTTCGGCCACATTAAGAAGGGCAGACATTCCAGGAAGGAAATGATGGTTCCTTTATACTCTTCCCTGGTCAAACACACTTGATAAAACAGAGTGTGTCCAAAGTTGGTCAGTGAGAATAGTAAACTGGGTTAGTTGTCATAAGAGCATCACTTAAAGGAAATGGGGACATTTAACTTTAAGTGAGGACTGAGGGAGAACATAATATTAATGTCTTCAAGCATTTGAAGAGCTGTCAAATGATATAAGGATTGGACTTGCTTCATTTGGCTCCAGCGGGTAGAATCAGAAATAAAGAAGAGGTTTGTAAAAAAAGACAAATTTAAGCTTAATATTAGAAAAAATTTCTAACAGACCTATCCAAAAAGTAGAATATGGTGGGTATCCTCTCAGTGGAGGTCCTCAAGCAGAGGACAGATGATTAGCAGTTCGATATATTGTAGTGGGGATTCATTTTCAGGTACACACTGGACTAGATGGCTGGTGAGGTCCCTTCCAACTTTACTAGTCTGTGTGGGTTCTGACATAGTAACATCAGAGTGGAAAAGAAAAGATTGTTTAAGGATTTAAGGTCATGTGGCACAGTGGAACATTAAAATTGGGGCCTGGAAGCCAGTCACTCAGTACCACCAATTAACTTGGGCACATCACTTTCTTTCTCTGAACCTTAATTTACTAACCTGTAAAAAACCAAAGGCCTAGGTAGAGAAGTGATGGACCTTCTAACTCAAATTCTGTGGTTCTAGCTTGTCTTCTTAATTAGACAATATGCTGCAGCAGAGCAGGGACTCACTTCTTTTGTGTTTTCCTCAGCGTTCTGTACAAGGATATGCACAGAAGCTAGGGCTTGACAAACATGCTTGATGGGTTTTTGGATATTTTTTATTCCTTCCTATTGTTACATTTTATTAAGTAATTGAGTTAATGGATTGCTATTTAAATATGATTCTTTAAATATGAGGGGATAGACTATTTAAGGCCCAGGGGTTCCAAGAAGGCTAAGGATAGAGGAGAAAAAAAAATACTGATGATATTTTTCTCTCATTTACCACTGTTGACTCATTTGGTCAAAACTGTGCTCATTTCAAAGTAGCAGCTCAATTAAATTTTCAATCATGAATGTTCTTGTGGAAAGGTGATACTTACATATATTTCCATTTTTCTGTATAAGCCATAATTTAGCAGCAGGTTATGGGTCATGCGAATCCTATGAGGTTTCATAGGATGACCCTGTCCATAATAATAATTTCCAATATCACCTGAAATAAGAAGAAATAAGTACAATCAACAATACCAATAAGAACTTATAGTTTACATGCAAACATTTTAAAGGATATCACTATATAGGCCTATCCCTACATAATGATGTCCTGGTTTACATCATTTTACAGCATTATCATCAATTAAACAAGCCACACTGAGTTTGGAGACAACCACAGAGGAGTGGCAAGTGCCCTAGGTTGTCTCAACTCTTTTAGTGATTCACTGTGTGACACCAATACTGGGCTCTAAAATGTGTGTATATAACATGATAGTATTATATTAATCTCTTAAGTCCCTTCTAGTTTGAAAAAAACCTAAGACTTTCATGAAAGTTATCATTATCAAGTCACTGGAAAATAAACATTTTGAATTCAACAGTTTATAGATGACGGTGGTGGTTTCAGGCTATGCTAGGACAACAATTTTCACTACCAAGATCAAATATCTTAAATATTAATATCTTACTTATTTAGATAACTAAACTAGTTATCTTAACACTTTGTGGAGATTTTCCTGATAACAAAAATTCACTTAGTTACTTTAACAAAGCAAATATGTATTTTTCAATTTTCAGCCAGGTGAACAAGAGAAACTTAAATATATTAAAAATTATTCTTGCTCTTTATGTTCTTGGTAAATCTGACAGGGAAAGATTGACATGCTTTTCTGATTTTTCAGCTTTCTTAATTTAAGATGAATAAATACACAGGAAGAAATTGTTCCTACTGCTATGTTAAAAGGAATATCTGATAAATTTTTTTAAAAAACATGAAAAATAAACAATTTTTAAAAAATATGTCTCTGGTAAATCCAGATGCTCAATGTGACTGCAACCAGTCACACATATATGTATGAATTTTAAAAATCTTACCAGGGGAAAGGTGGCAGAGTCAAGATGGCAGAGTGAGAGTTAGTATTTTTTGCACAGCTCACTCCATACACATCTCCTCTACAACAAGCTAGAAAATGTGCCAAACTGATTGGGAAAGCCAAGAAAAAGCAACAGTGAGTCATTTTTCCAGTCCAGAGAAGCTTAGAAAGATAGACAGAGAGGTCTGTGGACACTGGGTTGGGCTGGCCAGGAACAGCAAGGGAGGCAGCAGCAACAGTAGTGGGGAGCATTCTAATGCCCAAGGATTGCAAAGGGGCAGAGACTGAACACTAGTGCTGGAAGCACAGGGGCAGAAGGAAATCCCAGGGATCCCTTAACAAGTGTTAGGAACAGGTGCTAGCTGGCAGCTCTGTCACCCATTACCCAGGTTCAGGTTACAGTTCCAGGGCAGAGAGGAATAGTTGTGAACAAGAGAGGCTCTCACTGTATAAAGGGCAAGAAACAAGTTCCAGAACCATAACTGTGTGACTCTGAGCTCAAGAGCAGAGAGGGGAACCCAACTCTAGCTTTTAGTCCTCCATCAAAGCCTGCAGTAGAAAAACCTGGGTAAGAAACCCAGACCAAAACGGAGCCAGCAATTCAGTTGTTCTGAACCTGCAGAAGCTTCTAGTGAGCTAACAATGACTGAGTCCAGCAGCAGTCTACTGAAACTCAACTACACATAAGCCAACAGACCTAAACCTGGGTCAGGAACTTGCAGAACTCAGGCCAGGAGGGCAGTAAACACACTTCTCTCCAGATCACATCACCTTTGAACCACCAAAACCTTGCAGGCCCCTAGGCTGAGTTGTGAAAACAGCAGAAGAACATAAAAAAACAAAAGCTCAAGCCAGACATCCCCCTAGAAGTGAACAGAGCCCAACACTAATATAAAGTCTGAAGTCAAAAATGAGCAAACAAAAAAAGAGATGGGCAACCATAAAGAGCTACCATGGTGACAGGGAAGCTCAAGGGACACAAACACAGGAGAAGACAATGACCTGAAAATATCTACAAGCAGAGCCTCAAAGAAAAATGCAGATTAGATATAAGCCCAACAAGAATTCTTAGAAGAGGTTTCTTGTTTTTTTTTTTAAAGATGTTTTAAAAGAGTAAAATAAATACATACATAAATACATAAAATACTAGCAAGGAGATTGCAGCAAAAATATCACAAAGATCATATACTATGACCAGGATGAATCTAAACAACCACATTAATAACATAAACAAAAATCCTATTATTATTTCAAACATAAGACTAACAGGAGCTTTCTTAAATGATATGTGGCACCTGTCTAAAATCAAGAGCAAGCATTACTGGTCAAGGGCCTTTCCAAGACAAGCAGGGTTGTGAAGCAAGGATTACATCACCACTACTTTTCAGTATTATATTAGAAAAGCTAGCTATAGCAGTAAGACAATAAAAAGAAATTAAATAAGTGTAGCCACTGAGGAAACAAAACTATCACTCTTGGCAGATGATATGATGGCTTACCTAGGAAACCCTAAAATCAACTAAAAAGCTAACTGAAGCAATTAACAACTTCAGCAAAGTTGCAGGAGATAAAATAACTCCACATAAATCACCGGCATTTGTGTACCACTGTACCAACAAAATCCAGCAGAGACAGAAAAATTCCCTTTAAAATAACTGTTTAACCGCATAAAATACTTGGGAGTCTACTTCTCAACACACACACTGGAACTAAATAAACACCATTACAAAACACTTTTCACACAAATAAAGACAGACACAAATAACTGGAGAAATATGAAGTGCTTATGAGTAGGCTGAGCCAATATAATAAAATGACAATACTATCTAATTGAATTTGCTTATTAAGTGCCACACCAATAATTAAACCACCAAAGAATTACTTTATAGAGCTAGAAGCAAAATAACAAAACTCACCTAGAGAAACAGAAGATCAAGAACATCAAAGGAATTAATTTTAAAAAACTGGAAGAAAGAGGGCCTTGTAGTACAGGAATTCAAATTAACTACAAAGCTATAATCATCACAACAATTTGGTACTGAATAAGAAATAGAGAGGCTGATCAATGGAACAGATTAGGCATGTCAGATATTAAATGAACACAGTAACCTAATGATTGATAAACCCAAAGATCCCAGGGCAAGAAATCACCGCCTGACAAAACCTATAAGAAAACTGTAAAGTAGTCTGATAGAAACAAGGCACTGACCAACATCTCACATTTTATACCAAAATAAGCTCAAAATGAGCACAAGATTTAGACACAGAGGATAATATCATAAGTAAATTACAGAAGCAAGGAAGAAATTACATATCAGACTAATGAACAGGGGGAGGGTTTATGTCCAAACAAGGGATAATGAGGTTCATGGAAGATAAAATAAAAAATCTTGATTAATAAGAAATTTAAGATTTTGCACAAACAAAACCAAAGTAGCTAAAATGAGAAGAAAAGCAACGGGGAGGGGAAGACAGTTTGGTGGTAGTATCTTTGTAGCAAGTTTTTCTGATAAAGATCTTATTTTTAAAATATATAGGGAACTGGGTCAAATTTGTAAGAATAAGAGTCACCCCTCAATTGATAAATGGACAAGGGATATGAATAGGCAGGGGAAGTAATATAAGCTAGCAACTGCCAAATGAGAAAAAGGCTCTAAATCATTAATAGAGAGGTACAAATTAAAATGACTCAGGTACCATTTCATACCCATCAGATTGGATAAGACAACAAAAAAAAGAAAATGAGAAATGCTGAAGGGGATGTAGAACAGAAACACTAATGCACTGTTAGTGAAACTGAGAAGTAGTACAATCATTTTAAAAAACAATTTGGAACTATGCCCAAGAAGCTATTAAGTAGTGTATTAACTTCAGATGTAGTGATACTGCTACTAGGATTATACCCAAAAGAGATTTCCATTCCCCCTTCCTTCCTCCCCCACTAAAAGAAGAAAAAACTCATACGCACAAACAATATTTACAGCGGCTCTTCTTGCGGTGACAACGAATTAGAAACTGAGGCAATGCCCATCATCAATTAGGGAATGGCTGAACAAGTTATGTGGTATATGAATGTTATAGAATACTACAGTGCTCTAAGCAATAATGAAGGGAACGGTGTAAGAAAAACCTGGGAAGACCTGCAGAAACTTAGGCAAAATGAAGTGAGCAGAATCAGGAAAACAATCTAGACAGTCACATCAATAATGTAAAGAAAATCAACTGTGACAGACTTAGTAACTCTAATCAATACAATGACCCGCCACAATCTGATATGATTCATGATGAAACATGCTACACTTGAATAATTCATCTATAGTCCTGATTATTACCGAAGGATACTGCTTAATGTCCACATCTCTGTCAAGTGGATGAGGGTGTCTAGGAACCAGAAAACAGGTCCGTTCATACGTTATATGAGGTCTGTATCTCAAAGAGATCCAAGAAAAAGAAAAATTATCTATACATACAAAAAAATTTATAGCAGCTCTTTTTTGTGGTGGCTAAAGAACTAGAAATTAAAAGGACATTTATCAATTGTGGAATGGCTAAAAATATTGTGGCTTATCACTGTGACTGGAAACTACCGTGCTGTAAGAATTGACTAGAGGGATGGTTTAGAAAAACCTGGGAAGACCTACATGAACTGATGCAAACTGAAGTGAGCAGAACCAGGATATCATTGTACACAGTTAACAGCAATATTGTAATAATGATTGACTGTGAAAGACTTGTTGTTTAGTTGTGTCCCACCCCTCTTCATGACCCCATTTGGGGTTTTTCTGGCAAAGCTATTGGAGTGGCTTGCCATTTCCTTCTCCAGCTCATTTTACAGATGAGGAAACTGAGACAAACAGGGTTAACAGACTTGCCCAGGGTCACAAGACTAATAAGTATCTGATGCCAAATTTGAGTTCAGGTCTTCCTGACTGTAGGCCTGGAGCTCTATCCGCTGCACCACCTAGCTGCTTTATGCTACTCTGATCAATAGGATGATCCAAGACAATCTGGAAGGACTAAGGATGAAAACTGCTATCTACCTCCAGAGACAGTACTGATGAACTATGAGTGCATATTGAAGTATAACTTTTTAAAAATGTTTCTTGCCTTTTTTTGTGACATGGCTTGTTTTGCCTGATTTCACATGTGTAATGGGTATCATATTGCTTACCTTCTCAGTGTGCAGGGGAGAGAGATTCTCCCTCCAGAGAATTTGGAACTCAAAATTTTTTAAATGTTAAAAATAAAAAATAAATGAAATTTTTTAAAAGTACATATTGTCTCAAATATTCATGCTCATTCTTGTGATGATCTATTTGAGATTAAATCAAAGTTGACATATTTTTACATTGTTAAATTTTTTAACCAAAAAAAGCCTATTTTTAAACATCAGTCATTTTTATCTACTATATTACATTTTACAAATTCAGGTTATTCAAAATTTCTGTAATGAATGGCAACAATAAGTAATACGATTGTAGTTCATTTAACTTTTCCAATTCAGTGAGAAACTTAACATTCCATAAGCTATTTTTGTGCATCTTTTAAGCATACATTCTTTGCTTCTTATACTCTCATACCAGAGCTGCTATTATTGAATATCTTTTCTTTTGTTTGGGACTTGTATTTTCATTGGTTTGGGGGCTCCTGGTATAAGAAAACACCTTCTACTAATGCAAATCAATGACCATTTTGCATCTTACAGGCTCAGAGACTTTGGGTGACCTGCCCAGGTCATGGCTCTGCTATCTGTTTCAATTTTTGTCAGTAGCCTTACATGCAGTCTTTCTGATTCCAAGGCTGTCATGCTGCCTTTGTATTTTAATTTCTTAACATATCATGTACATTTCATAGAAAGTAGTTTTAATAGTTTTAGAAATACTACCTTTATTTTGTTTAGTAGCGTCTGGGCTACCTATTTCTTTCAAATTATTAAGTAAATGGATGAAAAGATACTTCTTAATGTGAAACGAAGAAATTATACAAATGAACTGCTTATGATTTTGTTACATGATAGGTATGTGATCTTGTTACAAGTTGCTCAACTATTCTCAATGGATTGAAGTTTTATGGTTCAATAGTATAGTTAGCTATTGAACGCTTCTTGAGAGACATCTATCCACCTTCAACATAGAAAAGCCTTTTGAAATGTCTTAGTTATAAAATATTTTCATGAAAATTCTGGTAAAAAAGATTTTTTTTGTTTCTCTACCATGGTCATCAAAATAGTTACTTGAAGACAACTATCCATTTTTTAAATTGCAGGGATATTTCCAAAATTAATAATAAACATTTATATAGCATCTTAAGATTTGCAAAGTCATTAACACATTATTTGATATTAAGTATTCATGGTTAACTAAAACTTCAAGCTTCAGCCAACTTTTGAGATAAAGCACCTTGAGTATGTTAATACTTGTTTTTTTATTTTTCTAGCTTTGAAATTCTCTTCTGAAAATGATGAAAATAGGCATTTTGGTACTGTTTGGATTAAAGACTAGCAACTTCTATTTTCCAGGTGCCATCAACAGGGACTGGCAAGCCTCTAATTTACTGTTATGAAAGCAAAGGTATCTTCTATGAAAACAAAAGGGTAATAGTACTCCATTCACTGCTGTATTAGCCACAATTCAAAAATTATCTAGAGATCTGTTATGATTGTACTTTAAGCAGCAAAGTGGTATTTAGAAAGGCAAATATTCAGTGAATCCTGAAATGTCAGTTCAATCAAACAGTAACCTCATTCTATAAGCAAAGGGGATACAGTTGGAATGCTATCAAACAATGTATCCTAATTGTCAGAGAGCAACAAGTTAGAGTTAACCTCACTATCAAACTGGTTCCAAATATGAATATTTAGAGAATGGGTAAAGAACTTCCAGGGCTCAGTGATACATGATCTCTAAGTTTCCATTCAGTGTCCTGCTGCTGGACTTGGATGACTCAGGAAGAGAGTGAGGCTGACAAATCTGCATAACTCTACTTCACTTCACTTAAATCCAATTCACTCACAAGCCAAGGAAGACATCATCTTGGTCCACTTCGAAATGAAAGACCAACAACGGTTTTGAAATGTTATGATTACATATTAATAATCCTTGTATTTTCCCATTTCCATGACCTCTACTATTAACACCTGAGGTCCACGACAACTGAAATATACAATAATAAAACATCTACAAACACTAATTTAAGATATTTCCTCAATTCCCTACTCAACAAATATTTATTATGCAAACATTATGTACAAGTAACACACTGAATAGAGGACTTAATTTTCCATTAAAAGAAAACATCACAAGAATATTAGTGATCAAATTATAGAGGGATTCCCTCATGAAGCTGTCACCTTCCACTTAAAACTGCCTAAAAGATTTAAAAGGTTAAGGATGCAAAAGGAACAAGTAGGAAAGACTATACCGTTCTTAATCTTTCAAAAACCACTTTTCCTCCCCTCAGTGGTATGACAATTTAGATTGCTTTTTGAGGAGAACAAAGAGAAAAGTAGTTAAGGTATCTGAGAGTGGGGAGAGGAGACAAAGATATCTCAAAATTCTACTGCCTTGCTAGATTAACTTAAAATTTTGAAATACTATGAAGTCCCCTCTCCTGTCACCTTCCCATCCTCTGAAAATTAGTTAGGAAACAAGAACTCAAGTAACAGAAAAAAATCTCCCTCAAAATTAGCATTGTGCAAGAACTATAACCACAGGCTATAAGTTAGGATGTTAGAGCCCACCTAATCTAACTCAGAAAAAATCACCTAAACAAGACTTCTGACAAATGGTTTTCTAGTAGACCATGCTTAAAAATGTTCTCCATAATCAGATATATTTAACTGCTGAGAAAGAATGCAAAGCACTATAAAAATACAAAATATTTAGTATTTATCAGTTAGAAGGGACCTTAGAGGTTATATAGTCAAGCCAGTGCCTGAGTAAGACTCCTCACAATAAAACTGCCAACAAGTGTTTGATTGCACAGCCCCATCAGTCCGTATGCTTCATCACTTTTTGAAAGTTTCTCCTTACATAACGTTGCTAAAAATGCCTTTTGGCAACTCCCACATATTGGTTCTGCCCTCTAGAAAAAACTTTTATTCTTATAAGATACGCAAAACAGTTCAATTTTGAGTGTTCAGAAAAGTGATTTGCCTTTTCTGTTATTTGGCTTTCCACATCATGTCAAAATGATGTCTAAATGTTTGGAGCTATTTAACTGGATCCTAAATCAATGAATTCTCTTCCACCTAAGTTCTCCTAGATGCCCCATGGTGGATTACAGGTGACCCTGGATTCTTAAAGGTTATATCACAGTAACTGTTCATGCCTTGGTCCAAGGTAGCAGTTGCCAAGCATGAGCCTAATTCAGAGTCAGGACCACATAGTTGGTCATCAATTGTTGTTTTAACCACAGCAACTCGTAACAATCCCCCCCACCCCTTAGGTGTAAAAGGTTATGATTTATATTAATTAGTGATATAACGGAACTTTCAGAGTTTTACCTGGATCCTCATGAAAGTAATATATAATAAAAATAATTTAAAATCCATCATAAATAAATTTAACCATGGCACATATCCCTATAACTGCTTTACCATGGATTTAGAAGCCTTGAATATCCATGAGAGCACATCAACAAATATTTATTAAACACTTATTAACTACAAGGATTTATTAAATACCAAGCTTAAGTATCTGAGATACAAAGAAAAGCAAAAATGGTACCTGACTTCAGGGAACTCACCATCTAAAGGGAAAACATACCAACAGCTATATACATATAAAATAAATACAGGATAAATTTGAGGTGACATGGTCAGACTTGTTTTAGTAAGATCACTTTGACAGATGAGTAGAGAATAAAACACAATGAGGAGACACCTGAGGCAGGAAGAAAGCTAATGCAATAGGGTCCAAGTTATGAGACGATGAGGGCCTGGACTAGGGTGGTGGCAGTATCAAAGCAGAGAAAAAGACATAGATGGGAAAACAGAATCAATAGATGTGGCAACAGAGTGGATATGGGTGTATATGCACGTGCATGTGCATGTGTGAGAGGCAGGGGAAGAAACAAAAAGCTAAAATGAGAACAAGTCAAGGATGACATCTATGTTTTGAGCCTGTGTGACTGGTGGCACCCTCAGTGGTAATATGGAAGATAAGAAAGTATAAAGGGGGTAAAATTCAGGGAGAAAGACTGGGCATGTTGTGTTTAAGAAGTCTATGGGACATTCAGTTTGAGTTGTCCAATTGGTAACTAGCGATGTGAGAATGGAGGTCAAATGAGAGGTTAGTGCTGGATAAATAGATTTGAGGATCATCAGCATAAAGAGAAACATCAGATCCATAAGAGTTGATGAGACTGGCAAGAGAAGTAGAGGGAGAAAAGACCGAAGGTCCAGGAAAGTGCTTTGGGAAATAGAATACTGCCGTGTACACTAGACTGTTCACTTGATGCTTTACACCATATTCATCCCAATACAGGTCATGTTTCTCACCAAAAAAAATCATTGTTTATATTAAGTCAAAGGTAGGTAATCTCATACAAAATACTTGGTAATATATCTACCAAGATATAACATTTTGCAGAATACAGACAGACCTAAATAAGAAATAGCAATTGTTCATGAGTAGGTCCAGTCAATTTAATAAAATGACGACACTACCAAAATTAATTGATTCAAACTACCAACATACCATAGGATTATTTTACTGAGGTAGAAAAAAATAATGAAATCCATATGGAGGAACAAAAGATCAAGAATTTCAAGGGCAATAATGAAAAAAAGTGGGAAAGGGGGATCTGTTAGTATCAGATCTAAATTAAACTATGAAGACTTAGTTACTCAAACAATTTGGTACTGGTTAAAAATAGAAAGGATAATCGGTGGAACAGATTAGGTATACAACACAAAGAAGTAAGAGAATAGAGTTAACTGTTCAATAAACTCAACATTAATTAATAGGGTATGGACTATTTGACTAAACCTGTTGGGAAAAGTACTTAGTAAAACTGGGTAGAGATCAACACTCACACCAAGATAAACTCCAAATGGATACATGATTTAGACATAAAAGGTGACATTGTAACCAAATTGAAGGAAGGAACATATCTATGGACAGAGGAAGAGGTCATGCCTAAACAAGCAATACAGAAGAAAGGATCACAGAAAATAAAATGAACAATTCTGATTCCATAAATCAAAGGGTTTTATATAAACAAATCTAATGTAGTTAAAATTAGAAAGAGAAACAGTTAATATGGGAAAAAATCCTTGTACTAAGTTACTAAGTTTATGTGATGTTCTCATTTCCAATATATAAAAAGAATTGATTAAATTTTATAAGACTAAGAGCCATTCTTCAAGGGTTATCAATTAATCATATAAAAGAGATCCAAGTAATTAATAAACAAATCAAATTAAAACGACTTGAAGTTCTACCTCACACCCATCAGACGGGCGAAGATGACAGGGGAAATTAAGTACATTACGGCACTCCTGGTGAATCTGTGAAACGCAATCTGGAACTATGTCCAAAAAGTTACTAAACTACCCATACCCTCTGACCCAACTATACCACTATGAGGCTTTTCCCCAAAGAGATTAAAGGATTGATATAAAAATATTTATAGGAGTTTTTTGTGGAGGCAAAGAACTGGAAACTAAGATGGTGATCTTCAATTTAGGAATGGATAAACAAACTGTGGTATGTAAATGTAATAGATTATAGTGCTGCAAGACATGATGAAATGGACACTTGTAAAGTATACTGGAAAGACCGCTAGGATATGATAGGGAGTGAAGTGAACAGAACTAGGAGAATAATTTATAAAATGACAATGTAATAGGAAAAAAAAACAACAACTTCAAAAGACTTTGGAATTTAAAACTCTCATTAATGTAATGATAAACCAGAGGATTAAAATGAAATCACCTACTCTTCCTAACAAAAGTAACAAGCTTAAAACACAGACAGATACAGCTATATTTGTTCACATAAACAATGTGGGAATTCGTTTTGCTGGACTATGTATATTTATTGTGGGGGTATTTTTTGTTTGTTTTACTCTTCTATTGAAGGGGGCAGTGGGAAGGAGAATTTTTTTAAAATAAAAGACTCAGTATTAATATTCAGTATGAGCAAAATTAAGTACTTTTATTTCTCTGACTGGCTTATAAAGAGGACATGCCCCATTAGGCAGTAAATTTAAGTAATGATGACAGTGGAAGATGATAAAAATGAATAATAATTTTGTACCAACTGAAAAAGTTTAAACTCTCACAGTAAATATAATTTTAAATACAGCAAGTTGTCTCATCTCCAGTATACAGCTATTATACAGGATGTCCCAAAAGTCTTAGCGCAGTTTTAAGCACTACATCTTTTGGAACATCCTCCCCACCCCCCGCCCCAACCACACACATATGTATGTGTATATATTTACACACATACTAATAAGCTATCTGAGGCTTCTGTTTTTTTCCAGAATTCCCTTGCTTTTTTTCATCTCAAACTCCTGTTAAACTGCTTATTATCTTTAGATAAGTGTTTCATAAACTATTCAAAAGACTCATTCCATATGATGTCAATAAGGGTTCTAGGTAGAAAAATGACAATAGCTATATTATCCACTATAAAATATTAGATTTTATAGATTTGGAGCTGGAAGGTAACTCAGAGATGAACTCCATTTAAGAGATTAAGAAACTGAATCACAGGGAGCTAAAGGTCCCACATCTAGTTAAGTAGAAAGACGAAAATTTAATCTCAAGTCTTCTGGCTCTAAATTTAGAACATTATTCTGCCTCTAAAATTATGCACACACAAAAATATTCATTTTACGATATTCTATGACTTTTATTTCATCACTAAATTTAATTAATTCTCCTTCATCCAAGAGGTATTCCATGCTCAAAGATTCTCTGAGATGGCATTCAGGGTTCCATCAACAGATCTCAAGCTCATTAAGTGTTTTGTGGCCAAATTAATTTGGAAAATTGTTATTGAAAGTAGCTCTTACGATGTTAGTCTTGCACACAGTAGGTGCTCAAATATTCACTCAGTTAATGAAACTTGTGGCTAAGATGGTCATTTTTATGCTCTGTGAGTATCCCGTTTTTATTTTTCTTTCTTCTCTCTCCTACTACTTTGTCCTTCTAAGTTTTAAAATGAAGAGGATGAAATTAAAAGGCCACCAAAAAAGTGAAGAAAAGACATGAAAATATTTTCTAAGAGGATAGTGGCCTGTCATAGAGGAGGCACTTAATAAATGCTTATTGACTTGAGCAAAATTTGTCAGATTTAAGATTCTTTCTGAGGGACACATATTTCAATTACCTGTGGTCTTTGAGGTTTGGTAAAAATCCTTCCCTTACATATATTATTCTAACTGTAATTCTTGAAGATATGGAAAACATTTATATTTATTGCACAGATCTCAGCGCCATGTACAGGAGAGGGATTAAGACTATTAATTAATGCTAATGACTATAAACATAATAAAGCTAATAAACATTATAAATATAATGAAGTTATCAAACTCAAAGACATCACTGCCAAACTGTTAGCGAAAAAAGGCTCAAAAATACAAGAGGGACCCAACTCTTTTTCAAAGATAAAATTCAAAATTGGTGGCAGTAAATGCTTATCTAAATACAGTACTCTAAAGAAAATCAATCAGCTATTAAGCACTTACTAAGTGTCTACTATGTGGCAACATTGGCACATAGCTAAAATCAGTCCTTGCTGTACAGAATCTTAAATGTTTTGGAGGAAACAACAGGGACATGCAAATAAATACAAGGTAATGGGGAGGTGGGGGGAGTCAGGAAAAGTTTCATGTAGGAGCTGGCTCTTGGGGTGGGCTTTGAAAAATCTAAAGATTCTAAAAGTTGGAAGGGAGGACAGAGAATAATTTGGATCAGTCTTTGCAAAGGCAGGGAGATGGTGTATGATGGAATGTCTTGAGGGACAATAAGTAGACCGGTTTAACTAGAATGCAGAATAAGGGAAGTAATATATAATTTACTTATATATTAAGGTAGTTAAAGGTAGCCAAGTTAAGAACATAGATTAAAAAGATGAGAAGTAAATCAATTCAAGTCAAACATTTATTGAGCATCCACTGCATTCATAGCTATGCTTTTCATGCTAGACAATGAGGCAAAGTTTAGATAAAACAGTTAACTGTGTGATACACAATAAATCAATTTCAGAAGTACAAAACAAAAATACTAGCTGAGGACAGATGGGTAGAGGGCAAGCCCTTCTAAGGAAAGGCATCGGAGTGCTGTTCTTTTAAAACAGAATTCATAGTAAAACAGGTGAAAAGGAGATGATGCTCTTGGTGGTTCCATTAACTGAAGAAGCAAAAAAGCAGGAGTTTCTTCTGGGACAGGGAGTAGTTGGGTTTGGTTGACTAAAGTGTCTGGAGGAATTTGATAAGGCTGGAAAAAAAGTAAGATGGTGTCAGATTGGGGGAAGAGAGGAGAGACCAGTGTTACACAAAGCATTTACTCCAATGATTTTCAGAATACGTCCCTAAAAACTTTGATGGCAGTCCTTAGCACGGTAAAATAACTAATTAAAGTGCTCCACAATAAAAAAAAAGCTGACAAAGTCAACTTCTATTGCTATTCTCATTGTTTCTATTCCATCATTTCACCCAGAACTACTTGTCCTACTACGAACAAAAAGACTGGATATATTTACCACGTAGTAGTAGCCACCATAACCCAAAATCTTCAGAGCTCTAGTAGGGTCAACTCAGTTCTAATATTTATTTAAAAAACTTAATACATGCAGTCTGGTGATACAAAAATAATAATAAAAAAAGACAGTCCCAAATTTACAATCTACTAAAAGGGATACATTAGGTACACAAATATGCTAAGTTATAAAGAGAGAGTGCTACCAGGGAAAAGAAGAGACTAAGTTTCTCCCTTGGATACCACAGATGTTACTAAGATCAGAAGAAAAACTGCAGTCTGGCTTACTCCATTCAGAGCCCACAATTCACTGCCAAGACCAACTAACAGCTGTTTGAAGTGTTCTCTGGATCAGGTTTCCCTGATCCCTTCAAACCTGCCCTTACAACATCAATTTAAAAAAGAATGCTCTAAAACTATATTTAAATAAAAAGAATCACTTGCTAATATAAATAATCGAAGTCTATTTTGGTTAAAAAAAAACCAAAAGATTTTATAGCACCCCAAAACACGTACAAAAAGTGAATAAGTCTTACTAAGACACCTTAAGTCCCATATATAACTTTTAAACAATTTAGAGTAAATAATTAACTCTCCCAGAAAGTATATTTCTAGCAAAGACAAAGCTATGTTGTTTTATTCTCATAGCCACAAAATAAAATCCCCATAAAATTTTGCATCATTTGATAAAAGGTCATTTTTTTGGTTCATAAAACAGGCATAAGAAAAATTATGTCAAGTTATGTCATTTTCATTAGGAAGATGTGGTATTGCTTAAAAAACGGCCAAAGGTAAATCATCAACATCTTTTTTGGTACGACTATGAGTCCATGTTGAGATAGATGACTTATAAGGTCCCTTCCAAAAGATACCATATTAAATTTAGGAAAAGGTTGGCTTATAAAGGGGAGCTTTTGAGTTAATTTCATACAAAGTTTCAAAGGCACATCAGAATATGGGATTTTTTCCTCTAATATAATTTGTTCCACTAACTTTGAAAATATTTGCACCCTCTCCACACTCAGGTCCTACTCTGATGCCTCATTGTGCTGTGAGATAACTTCAGGGTTCCCTAGTGCAGCACAAATGCTATCAAGTCCCACTACACTTAAGGGGGAAAAAGGTGTTAGTAGAAGCTCTTCACCATGTTGACCACAGGGTGAGTTTTTCAGCCACATCAATTTCTGAAGAACCTCTAACAAGATGCAGAAGGATTGCAAACATGTTACCAGTGCAGCAAATACCCAGATCCTTGAAATACTCAACTACCTGCAATCATACATCACTTCTGAATTGCTGCTGAACGCTTCCTTCACCAGGATTCTAATTCTACCTATACCAAAGGTTCCAAAGGGGTATTAAAAACTCTTAAAACCAGGGGCTTTCGCACAACGCTTCTCCCCCCCCCCCCCCCGCCCCCCAACACACACACCCCTTACTGAACAAAGAGCAACAAAGAAGTGGGCGGCAACCACGTCTAACTTGGCACTGCTGAGACAGACAGAGGCTTCACCAGGGCCAGGCCCCGTCAGGTCTGATTTCCAAACACAAGTAGCAACAAATACCTCCACGTTCCCCAGCCACCTCTTGTTCCTCTTAATTCTAATTAATCACTACACTGAAATTCTCAAAGTCCGTAAAAATCCTTGGCTAAAAACCCTTGGCTTTAATCGCCAAAGAACGATGACATTGAAGCCGAGGTAGAAGAAGGGGCCTTTTTTATCCCAATTGGCCCTGAGAACGTGGGGCTCCATGAACCGCACGGACAAAGGGCTAAGGAAAAAGATCATTCCTTAACACGAATATCTGATGTATGTAATCCTAGCCTGATCTTACGATTTGAGGAAAACTCTCTTCCACCTTCTGCAATGGATGCATTAAAGATGGGTAAGAGAAGGAGCCAGAAGGAGGGGGAATGGGAGGAGGAGAGAGTGCGGGGAGGGAAAAGAGGAAGGGGCTGATGGGGGGAAGGGGAGAGAAGGCGGGGCTCGGGCTCTAGGGGGATGCACCGCTTTGTGTAAACTGAGAACGTCTCCCACATAGACTTAAAAACCATTATTTCGCGGGTGGCGGTGGAAATAGGATGCACTTCTCGTTGTCCTCCCCCCCAACTCTCCTCCTCACGCATGCAAGTGTGAGTGAAGGGCGGGCCTTATTCGCCATTACCCCAACCCCAAAGAAGCCTGGGCGGGCTCCCCAGGGGGTGGTGACTTTTGGGGAGGAGGATGGGGATGGTTGGGTAGGTGGGGAAAAGGAGAGATGCCCATTTTCCCGCCTGCAAACTCGGCGGAGGCGGGGCCGGGGGGAGGGAGGGAGACGGGCGACCACCCCTCACAGCAGGAGGGGATGACCCATCCCAATTTCAGGCTCTCCTCCTCCCCGCCCCCCCACCTGGGGAGGGAGGAAAGGGAAGGCCAAGGTTGAGTGCAAGGTGGAGGGAGAGTGAAAGGGGGGGCCTGAAGCCCCATTAGCGTGCCCCCCCCCTCCCGCTGAGGGTCGGCCTCTTTTACCATCATAGTAGTAGCAGACTTTCTTCTTGCCGCCTCCCTGACTGTACGCCATGGGCTCCCCGTTGCCGCCGCCGCGGCTGTCGTTGCTAACTCTGGGATCCTGGGCTTCTGCAGCCGCCGCTGCCGCCTCCGCGGCAAGCTGGAAGCGCGCAGGGAACAGAGGATGGCCTGCGCTGGGACGGCGGTGGTGGTGGTGGTGGTGGCGGCGGCCACGGGGGCGCTACAGGCGGGCAGGCAGGGAAGGAAAGAGGGAGGGAGGGAAGGAGGGAGGGGTGACGGGAGGGGGAATCGGCACCGCCCGGCAGAGGGGGCCGACAAGTGGAGTCGCGGAGGAAGCAGCGCCAACTCGCGACACTAGGGGGTGGGGGAGACTTGCCACCACCTCTCGGGAGCGTGGGGAGGCGGGGACGTGCGCATTGTGCCTGCTAGGGGAGAAGTAGCGCAAAAGAGCTTTCGATATTTGGCGGCAAAAGCCCCCTATATAGGCTGTCTCCTTACAGATAAAGAAAATAAAAATAAATAAAAGGAAATGAGAAGGCAAAATGGGAATATAGGTTTATCTAACAACTAAATATTCCTAGCTGCTGCTTGTATTCCCCTCTTTTTTCAGCGAGGGCTAAATGGTAGCGCCCACTCCGCGCCTGCGCAGTTATGCGTTCATCCGTTCCCAACCGAAGCATCAGCCACCGAGACTCTGCGTCCACCTACGCCTCCCTCCTGCTTCTCTGTCCCCACCAGTGTACCCGCCTGGGTCAAACCACGTGTTCTACGCTAGAGGGGAGAAATGGGGGGGGGGGGGGGGGGCTGGAAGAGACCACTGCTTTTCTCTTCCCGGTGCGGCTGCGCTTCCCTTTTGCCTGAGCTTCCCTCCTCTTAGTCCTCTATTACTAGTCACCATCTTTGCTGTCGTTGACCCAGAACTTCTCACTGGCTCATTTAAAAATAATCAAATTATGAATACATTTGCGAGTTCATACGTGCCGCTGCTCACTCACCTCGACACAGCCCTTCCTCCCCCACCCCCTTCTTCCTTCTACCCCCACCCCCTCCCCACTTCCTCCCCTAAGAAATAAAGTTACTTGATAGAGAAGATGTTTTTTGGATGCTTAAGCTATTCTATTTCCAGAGCTTCTTAATTCAGCAAACGCTTAGTGCTCACCATGTGCAAAACCATGTGCTAAGACCTGCCAGGTCTGTAGGTTCCTCCTCTAAAGAGAAAAGTAAAATAATGCATTCAATTGGCTCATTTGCATTTTCTCTCATAAATCCTAAATTTGTTAGCTTCTGGTAAGAAAACGGCTAAATTGGTTGGAAGTTTAGGTTCTTCCCCAAGAGTCAGTTATTTCAAGAAAAGAAAACAAAATGTCCATCAGCATCTAGCACAGAGCCCTGAATATAGTATATGATCCATAAATGGATAAGTGGATTTGAGATAGATTTCTGTGCCTTCCTGAGTCTGATTACTGGGATGGCTGCAGGCAGTATTATATCTTCTCAAGATTCATCAACAATGTCTTCAGTGTGTATGTATATATTCCAACGTGAACGAGGAGGAGATAATACCTTCCCTAAGACTCAAATGGCTGTCATCCCTCTGAATCACTTGTCTTGCTACATGACTACAGTGATGTACTGATTGATGACTTGTAATATTAATTATGGTGGGGGGCAGCTAGGTGGCACAGTGAGTAGAGCACCAGCCCTGGAGTCAGGAGTACCTGAGTTCAAATCCCACTTGACACATGTACTAGCTGTGTGACCTTGGGCAAGTCACTTAACCCCAATTGCCTTGCCAACAAAAAAAGGCAAAAAGAGAGAGAAAATCATGGTGGGACTTTTTTACTGTTTTCTTTTTCAGAATGCTAAAGTAATCAAGTGCCTTTGGTTAAGTCTTACTAGGTGCTAACCCCCGGCACCATCCCCTTTTGCTAAATAGGTACTAAGCCCCAGGCTCACAGCCTTTGCTGATTAGGTGTGAACCCTTAAGGCCTAAAAAGGCTAGCATTTTGTCTGGGGCTCTCTTACTAGAAGAGTGTTGGTGTGGAGACTCTGAGTAGCTGTTGTTAAGAGCCCCCACCCCCTTTGTAAAAACCAAGATGTCAGTGCTTCTCTTTTTGGTAATTATGTATGTGATATCTTGATCAGACAAAGCCTGTCTGTTGAATTGTGTTATTTGATCTGTTGATATTTTCTGTTTGTAATTTCTATTTGTATTTGCTCTGAAGTTCAGGGTGCTGGCTTTTTCCCCTGAACTAAGTGAATGATATATGTATGTTTGATTAAAGTGAGATTGTTAACCCCTTAAAGTTGCTTTCCTTAGAAAAGCAGATCAAAGAACCTGTGCTGGCAGCTCTTGTTGCTGGTCTTGTTTGGTCTTACACCTCAGCAGCAGCTACTAGGCACATTGTTGTTACATGAGTGTGGTTGTGATCTTTTTCTTAGACTATTTCTTAAGCTTTGGGGCCTTTATAATTAGTTCATTACCATTATCTTAAGGCCATAAACATTGAAAATTAAAATTGAGTTATGAGTAAATTTTTCTACTGATATACTTTAAGTACGTGCCCCACTATTACCACTGACACTACCCCAAGTGTACCGCATGATGAGTAACTTTAAAAATCTTTTGTTTTTACAAGAGCTTTATTTCTGAACATATCCCATCTATCTCCCATCCCCAGAGAGCCATTCTTTGTAATAAAGAATAAAAAAGAAAGAGGAATAAAAGCACTTCTTCAAAACCAGCCAAACCATCAATCTCTTCTGACATATGTAATATTCCACACACATAGTTCCCTACTTTTACAAGGAAAGGAGGGAGATTAATTTTCACACATCTTCTCTGGGGCCAAGTTTGGTCATTACAAATATATAAAATTCAAGAGGCTTTTGTTGTCATTTTTCCATTTACATTGTCATGAATATTGTTTTTCTGGCTTATCAGTTCATATATCTTTCCATGCTTCTCTGAATTCTTCATATTCATCTATTCTTAGAGGACACATAAATTTTAACAGATAACTTCTCTTCCCAATTAATCTTTTTTTCAAAGCAAAGGCATTTACTGAGATGGCATCATGAGACCAATAGTAACAAAACTTTTCCCATAAACACTTACGGTATATACTTTTCAAACTATACATAGTGTTGATGATAATAGTGGGGCACATACTTAAAATACACTAATAAAAATGTATTCATAACTCATTTTTTAATTTTGGATGCTTATAGCCAAAAGATAGCTGGAAATGTGCCACGTGTAAAAGCCCCAAAGCTTAAGAAATAGTCTAAGAAAAAGATCATGGCCATATGTGGAGAATTTAAATCAATTCAACATACGTTTACTAAGCACTTTCTATATCTTTAAAAATTCTGAACTTAACAAAAAAATATTTTTAAAAGAGCAAATTGATTATTGTTATTAATAAATAAAATAACATGGATGAATGAAAAGCATTAAAAATGGAGAGGCCACAATTTTAAAAATCTACAACCAAACCTTTTATCAGAGTAACTAGCAGCAAAATGATTCCATTTTTACCCAGTAAAATAACAAACATTCAAAAGAATAAAATCATCAAAAGGACAAATCACAAATGATACTCTTTCCCTAAATAATTGAAAATTGCCTCCAACTTTATGCAACTAATTCTGTTTTTCCAAAACTCAGTTGCCTTATCTGTCAATATACAAAGTACCTTCAGATTCTTTCCTTTGGAGAACCCTATTTAAATTTGGATCTGGGTCTGTCTTTGTAAGGACTCTCTACATTTAATATGAATTTAATAACTGTACTTGCTCTAAAAACTTGGCTCTGGTCATAATTCAGTTCAATTCAATTCAATGCTAACAGCAATTATTGAGCAACTACTGTATGCCAGGAACTGTCTAAAGGCAAAAATGAAAATCCTCAAGGAGATTCCATTCTAATGGGGGTTAGGGGAGGAAGGATTTGCATACAAATAAGTACAAAACACGTAAAAAGAAATCTAATGTAATTTATAGGGGGCACTAACAACATGTATGTTGTAGAGTCACTCCATTTTTTATTTGTATAAAATAATTCTTCAAATAAACATGTTTTCCTTTGTTAGGTCTCTTTTCTTGGTCTAATGTGAATGTGGCAACACCATAGGAAATATAGTAGGGAAATGCTAGGTAAATTACAAGGATTGACACTAGGGTGTTGCCCCAAAGTAAAATAGCCTCAGGCTTAATTCTAATCTCCCCAAAATCATGGTGCTTGCTTTTACATGGCAGTGCGTGCCATATGGTAATTCACAGGATTTGAACAACTCCAACAATCAAAGATTATAGTGCTATTGTTGAGGGAGAAACCCAGGGCTTCAGGAACCCCAAAACTAAAGTTCCCAGGGCAAGGTCGCCTAGAATGAATTCGTGAACCCAAGCAATCTTTAAGTCAAGTTGGCAAAAGTTTATTGTTATGCTTTACAGCAGGCAAGAGTTCTTAAGGAACCTGCAATCTAAAAGGGGATACAGGTATAGTTTATATAGGATATTTTATGGTAAAACATGTGCCAAATATTTTAATTAGTTGTTTTGGGGTAGGATTAGGGAGTGGTTAAGGAGTGGTTAGTTCTTAAAGGAACATACACATTTAGTATTTACTGTGCAGGCATTTTACCCAGAGTTCACTGCGAAATAGCCCAAGGAGGGGCTAAATGGAGGTGTGGTTTTAGGCCTAAAATGTCACTAAGTCAACTAAGGTCAGGGCCGACTGGAAATAATCCAGGCTGCCTCCATCAATAAGTAGTAAATACCGTTATGACCCAGTACACATCCAGTTTAGCACATACACAGGGAGTCTTAAACTAATAAACTCTTTGGTGCAGCTGGCTACTGTGTCAGAAGGAGAGAAAAAGTATTTTGCTAGGGCATGCTGCCCTTGAACTGGAGAGAAACTGCCTGGACAGTTTTTTGAGGCTAGGGAAAGATGTGATTTTAGAGCTGCATATGGTTTTAGAATTGGGGTCCAGGAACAGGCACCCAAACAAAGGCTAAGGAGAAATGTGATGTTAGAATTAGGATCCACGCATAGGCACTCAAGCAACCCATCACTATTAGGATCTAAACTTGAGGCTTAAAAATTTTAAGTGCTGACCTGTATGTACAAAAATATTTATAGTAGCTCTTTTTGTGGTGGCAGAGAATTGGAAATCAAGGGGATGCCCATCAATTGGGGAATGGCTGAACAAGTTGTGGTATATGAATGTAATGGAATACTATAGCGCTATAAGAAATGAGGAAGATACAGACTTCATAATAACCTGGAAAGACCTACATGATATGATTCTGAGTGAGAGGAGCAGAACCAGGAGAACATCGTACACAACCCCAGACATATTGATTCTGTGATGACTAACTTTGATAGACTTGGCTCTCCTCAGCAATACAAGGCTCGAAGACAGCTCCAAAGGACTCATGATGAAGAGAGCTATCTACATCCAGAGAAAGAATTATGGAGTCTGAATGCAGATTGAGACAAATTATTAGCTCTCTTTTTTTTCCTCTTCTTTTTTGGTTTTGTTCCTTCTCTTTCATGATTCATTCCATTGGTCATAATTCTTCTTTGCAACTTGACTATTGTGTAAATAAGTTTAGTGCAAAGGTTTATATAGAATCTATATCAGACTGCATGCCATCTTGGCAGGGAGGGAGGGAGGGAAGGAAAGAAAATTTGAAACTCAAGAATGTGTAGAACTAAGTGTCATAAACTAAAAATAAAAAATCTAATTAAAAAAATTTTAAGTGTCTAATGACCAAAAAGCTTCAAAGTGAAGTAGAAGCTGTCCAATTATTTTATTCATTTGACTACATTATATGTCTCTCCAGCAACTATCAATGATCAAACACAAATTTTTGTCCATGGGTTTCAAGGAATTTTACCACCTTGTCCTTCTCAAGGGATATCTATAGATCCTTATGTATATATGTATCTGTGTACGTATTTACATATATATTATATATAATATATAGATATATATTATATATATAATATATATTATATATATAATATATAGATATATATTTTTTTCCTCCTTTACATTCCATGTCAGTAAGTCTTGCCACAGTGCCTTGAAAGTCATTGAGTTCACCATCACTGGAAGGTTTTGGAGTCTGAATTACTGTTTCTAGAGACGTTATAGATAAGATTTTCTGTTCTAGGTAGGACTGAGTGGCTTCTGAGATCTAAGATGATGACTCTCTAATTCTTATTCTGTGATGACAAGAACTATAAATAATTATAGTAGCTACTTTATACTTTATATAGTATATATGCTATATACTATATACTTTAAAGTTTGCAAAGTGCTTTCATTGCATTTGATTCTCACTAAAACCTTGTGAAGTAGATACTATTCTTATCTCCACTTTACAGATTAGGAAACTAAGGTTGAGAGTGACTTGTCCAAGATAACATAAGTAGTACAAGCACACCTCAGAGATATTACAGGCTCAGTTCCGACTACCACAATAAAGTGAATCAAATGAATTTTTTGGTTTCCTAGTACATATAAAAAGTTATGTTGGAGGAGATTCTGGGGAAATGGCAGAGCAGGTCAGAAAATTCCAAGCTCTCAAGATTTTCTTCCACAAAAGAGAAAAAATAGTTTCTCTGGGAGAACATAGAGCTGTGAAAACAAATAAGAGTAGGGGCAGAACGGGGTCATCTTGGGACAATAGGAGGAGACCAGAAGAAAAATCCCAGGACTAGATTTCCTCCTTGTGAAGAGTAAACTAGGGTCAGCTTGAACAACAAGCCTCAAGCCACAAGCCCTGGGGGTGATGAGTTTAGAGTTTATGTTTTTAGGAGTGCATTTGGTCTTGCTGAATGAATTCTACTCAAGCCTTCTCACAGCCAAAAAGAAACAAAGTTTATTACAGATTGACCATAATGGGTTGTCTTAAGAAATCTCACCATTTGTGACGCTTGTTTTCACAAGCGGCCAGATTCCATCTGAGGTGGATTGAATCTGAGCACCTTCATGGCCGCAAGATGAAACTTATATACACAAAGATTGTGGGAGGGATCTACGTGGTCCCGGGGTGATGGGAGGAGGGGTTTAAGGAGAGTCTTGAGGAGGAGTCTAAGGAGGAGCTTGATGGGACTGGGATGAGGTCAGACTCCAGGAACCAAGAGAATGGAATTAACGGTGGGAAGTAGCTGAAGGCTACCTGGAAATAACCGACAATGTAGGACTAGAACAGTTTAAGGGTAACAGATTTGGGCATTGACACTTTGATAGGATCAAGGGTGGAAACTAACCAGACAATGGAGGGCTAGGCTACATTAAGAGTAACCTAGCCTAGAGATTTGGGCCTAGCAATAATGAAAGGCTTAGGCCTCAGGCAAGCACCTCATCTAGTGGGAAGATTCAAGGGGAGTTCAAGGGGGCTCCCATAGTTTAAACCCCATTGGGGCAGCTGGTTTGGGAGGCTACCTCCACCTAGTCATAGGAACTCCTTCCCCACCCCATCCCCCCCATAGTGAGGGG
Source organism: Trichosurus vulpecula (assembly GCF_011100635.1). Lineage (NCBI taxonomy): Eukaryota > Metazoa > Chordata > Mammalia > Diprotodontia > Phalangeridae > Trichosurus > Trichosurus vulpecula. Next base: position 151,252,488 of record NC_050579.1, on the reverse strand, counting down.
AGTTGGACATCTGACCTGGGGAAGATCAAGGGAGCCTCTGCTGATCAGGAATGCCAGACCTAGCTGTGCTTCATGGAGCAGCAGAGGTGAGAAGGAACCAGCACACGCGTGGTGAGTGCAGAAGCAGTGGGGTGGGATGCCACTTGGCTTTGGGCACTTAGAGGAGACTGGACGTCTTGGTTTGAGTTCAAGGTCAGAGGGGAGAACTGAAGAGGATCAGAGGCCAGAGGTACCATCCCCCATACCCCAGGACTAGAGGTGATTATAAAAACTAAATTGTCACACACACACACACACAAATGCACAGGCAAAGGAGAAAGAATCCAGCCATAGAGAACTGCTACGGGAATAGAGAAGACCAGGGTTCATCTTCAGAGGAGGATACTGAAGCAAAGAAACCCTCTTCTACCCCAAAGAGTAATGTCAAATTGTTACCTACCCAGAAAGAATCCATTGAAGAACTTAAAAAAGATTTTAAAAATCAAATGAGAGAGACTGAGGAAAAATTAAAAAGAAAAATGAGAATAATACAAGAAAAACAAGATTATGACAAGAAAGTCAACCAATTAGAAAAGGAGATCCAGAATCTTAAGGAAGAAAATGACTCCTTGAAAATCAGAATTGGGCAAGGGGAAGCCAGCAAAGTTATAAGAGATGAAGAAATATAAAGAATGAAAAAATAGAAGAGAATGTTGTTGTTATGGTGGTGGTGGTGTTTGTGCTTCGTTCTTGAAGAGGACCATGACATCAGGAAAATGATGACATGACTTGCAGTTCACTTTGATTTGCTGTGCAAGGTCATCAGCCTCACTTTCTCCTCCAGGGCCATCTGGGTCCAGTGGCCTGATATTCACTAGGATGACTGGAGATGGCTCAGGATTCATTGAGACACCCTAACCCTTACAGACTTTTCAGGTTCTCACTTTGAGTGAGGTAACGCCCATTTAGTGAATAGGCCTCTTTAAGAAGTTAATCAAGAGATGGCCCCTTTAATCAAAACAAAACAAAACAAAAAAATCAATCTGGGAAGGGAAGACCCTCAGCGTTCCTAGCTGAAAGAGGAAGAGAAAGTGAAACATCTCAAAAGAAAAACAATGGATCTAGAGAACAGATGAAAAAGAGAAAACGTGAAAATAATTGGACTACCAGAAAGTTCTAATAAAAAAAAGAATCTTGATACAATAATATAAGAAATAAAGATAATTGTACTGAAGCATTAGAACAAGTAGAAATAGAAAAGATCCACTGATCACCACCTGAAAGAGATCCCACAAGGAAAACTCACAGGAATATTATAGTTACATTCAGAAACCCCCACATAAAGGACAAAATATTACAAACAAGAAGAAAAAAAATTTACATATGATGGTACCATCATTAGAATCACAGAAGACCTAGCACTGGTGACAGTAAAAGATGGCAGGTCTTAGAATACTATATATGGAAGAGCAAAAGAACTGGGCCTTCAGTTGAAAATATCATACCCGGCAAAGCTAAAGATAATTTTGAATAGAAAAAAAATGGGCATTTGATCAACTGTCAGACATTCAGGACTCTGTTAAAAGAAAATGAATGCAGTATAATATTTGACATATAAGAGCCAAGAGAAATACAAGGTACATACCAATGACCAAGCATAAGGGACTAAATAAGGATAGAATGTTTACCTTTTATGTATGGAAAATGTGAAATCTATGTCTAAGATTGTTACTATTAATTAGGTAGCTTATAAGAAAGATTGGGGTAGACCTGAGTATGATATGGCTATAAAAAATAAAACTGTTCACAAACAGCTAAAAGAGTCATTAGCTCATACAAATGAGGTGCAATAGGAAGAACCAATACAGAGGAATTAGATGGGGGAGGGGGGCTGCTCTGGGTTTCATTGGGAATGGGTTTAAGCGGGGAAATTAAATATACATCTAGAAGTGTATAAAAGTTTTCTAAATTAAAAAAAAAAATAAAACTCCAAGGGGATAGGGAGTGGGGAAAGGATAAAGGAAGGAACTTTAGAGGGGAGGGTGAAGGAATAGGTTAAAAGGAAGGTATAGAAGGGTGTTTAGATTTAGGGGAATGGGAGGATAAGGGAAGGAGCTTTAGAGGAAAGGGGGTTGGAATAGGTCAAAGAAGCATACAAAAAAGTGTTTAGATTTACGGCAATGGGAAGATAAGGGAAGGATTCCTAGAGTGGGAGTAGGTTAAGTAATAGGAGGGTAAGGTAGCAGGTAGAAGTAAAGTAGAGGAGTTAGGAGAGATAGGAAAAAAGAGATATGCAAAAACATAAAAATAAGATTAGGAGCAGAATCTCTTAGGGAAAGGATATGTTTACATTTGTATATGTATGTATATATGTATATGTATATGTGTATACATATATATGTGTGTATATATACGTATACACATACATACACACACACACACACACACACACACACACACACACACACACACACACATATATAAATATATCCATGCTCAATTGTAGCCTTGTGGTGGCAGGTGGGGGGAGGAAGGGGGAAAAAGAACAAAGCAAAAAAGTGTGCAGCAGAGAACAAAAGAAAACCTAAAAGAAAGCAAAAATTGGACAACTTTCAACTTAACACACAGTATTTAATATAAAGGCTTTCTTGAAATAAGTTATTGCTATATATTTTGAGTCTTCTCCTAAGTTCTGCTGTGCACATGACATGTTTTTTCTTTTCTAATTTTTTATTTAAGTTTATAATGTTTCTTTTTATTTTCTTATTATGCATATAAGTTTTAGTATTTGTCTAAAATTTAAAAAAAATTTAAAAAAGAAAGTTATGCTTACATTATAATATAGTCTATTAGGTGTGTAATAGTATTATGTCTAAAAAAACAATGTATATACCTTAATTGAAAAAAAAAACCACTTTATTGTTAAAAATGCTTGCCGTCATCTGAATCTTCAGTGAGTCACAATCTTTTTGCTGGTGGAGGATTTTGCCTGATATTAATGGCTGCCAACTAATCAGGGTGACGGCCTAGCTTTTGGGCTTTCAACATGCCTTCCTCACAAAGTTTAATCATTTCTAGCTTTTGATCTAAAGTGAGAGATGGTGTGACTCTTTCTTTCACTTGAACACTTAGAAGCCATTGTAGGGTTATTAACTGGTCTAATTTCAATATTGTGTTTTAGGGACTAGAGAGACTCAAGGGGAGGGTTGTTGTTGTTTGTCCTTAGCTCTCCAAGAGGATCATGAAATCAGGTGCCATGACTTGCAAGTGAATTGGATTTAAGTGAGGGAGAAGGGAGGAGAGGGAGAGATCAGAGGAGCTGCAGGTTGGTGGAGCAATCAGAAAATAGGACATTTATCAGTTAACTTCACCATGTTAGGTGTGGTTCTTGGCACCCCAAAACAATTATAATAGTGACATCAAAGATCACTGATCACAGAGCACCATAACACATATAAAAATAATGAAAAAAATTGAAACATTTCAAGAATTACCAAAATGTGACCCAGAGATATCATTTGAGCACATGCGGTTGGAAAAACGGTGCTGATAGACTTGGCTTGATGCAGGGTTGCCACAAACCTTCAATTTGTAAAACAAAAACAACAACATAGTATTTGCAAATCACAGTAAATCTAGGTATTCCTTTAAGTATCCAAGGCAAAATTTGAATTCAGGTCTTCCTGACTCCAAGTTCAGCACTTTATCATTGTGCCACCAGGCTGCCTCTTGAAATCATTGGCTAACTTTAGTACCTCTGTTAGTCTCTTCTACTTACTTCAGCACTTCGTGGATCTGTGATTTCATCTATAGGGGTTGGCAGGGGATGTCTTCCTTTTTTTTATATTTGTTTTGCTGGGAAGGGACCAGGGAAGGCAGAAGCTGATGACATTAGGCACAGAGCATTAGTGCTAAGCACACTCCTGTCCCATGACTATCTCCTTGTAAAGAGGAAGCAGGGAGCAAAGAGAGGAAAAAGTATAAAACAATACAATGGAGGAACATACACAATTAATGATCGTAACTGTGAGTGTGAAATGGGATGAATTCACCCATAAATGGAAGAGGAGAGTAGAATGGATTAGAAAATAGACTCTAATAACATATTGTTAATAAGAAACACACTTGAAACATAAAGCCTCCGTTGAGTTAAAATATGGTGCTGTAGCAAAATCTGTTATGCCTCGGTCCAACTGAAAAGAAAAGAAAAGCAGGGGTAGCAGTCATGGCTTCAGGCAAGGCAATGACAAAAATAGACTTGTATTTGTAACACCCCCCCCCCCCCTGCCCTTATCATTGTGCTTGGCACATAGTAAGCATTTAATAAATGCTTTTCATTCATTCATTCATTCATTTATTCATTCATTCATCAGGGGCCTCATCAATTTGATGAGCTTGTAGAGTAGAGAGCCTTTATTTGGGACACTATCTGTCATCATTTTCATTATATCTCATCAATTGGGGAATAGTTGTTTTATTATTGTGGATCAGAGCCCCTTCTTTGTTACTGCTCATCAAAGGAGGTCAGTCCCAGAGTTTTCTCTCAACCCTTACATAGAGACAAGAAAGCAGCAGAACTAACAGCTGAGGGTGGGGAAGAGGAATTAGTATAGCACTCTGCCCTGGACAGGAGTCGTCCTGATGAGTGAGTGGACAAGTAACAAATCATCTACTACACTATCTAACTGGCCTCAAACGAGGCTTCACATCCATCTACCACTGAATGTCATGCTATCTATTCTGCTGCTGGGTACAGTGCTCCCTATCCCATAGTTCTGGGATGGGCCTGCCTCAGTTTTAAGCCCAACATTGGAATAAAATGAGAAACTCACAGGTCATTCAACAGTTAACAAAAAGTGATTTACTTAGTCATAGAGGAAGGATATTTAACAAGGATATGTATCAAGAATACTGTAAATTGATTCAACAGAGGCAAGCTCCTCTGTTTCTGAATTGCCCAGAGTGGTCTGTCAGCCAGGTAGACCTTTCTATCTCTTGCTCTGGCAAAAGTAGTCAAATTGTGCTTGCTTTGGCAACACATATATTAAAATTGGAATGATACAGAGAAGATTAGTATGGCCCCCATGCAAGGATGACAAGCAAATTCGTGAAGCATTTCGTATTTTTTTCATGGTTTTTGGTGGTTTTGGGGGGACCATGTCTTCTTTTACAACATGACTAATGTGGAAATATGTTTTGCATGATTGCACATATATAACCTATAACCTATATCAAATTGCTTACTGTCTGAAGGAGGGAGAAGGGTAGGGAGAGAAGGAGGGAGGGAAAGAAGTTGGAACTCAAAATTTTTAAAGAAATGAATGTTAAAAATTGTCTTTATATGTAATTGGGAAAAAGTAAAATATTATTTTACAAAGTAATTAAATTACCATTACCATTGTTTCTGGAAAGGCAATGGACTCCATTCACTGTTGGTGTGGCTCCCCAAACCTAAACTCCCTTTCCTGTCCAACACTTCCTAAATGTATTGTCTGCCTCTACTAGAAGGTGAGTTCCTTGAGGATGAAGACTAGTTCATTTTTATATTTATAACCCCAGTACCTAGCACATATTAGATGCTTAATCAATGCTTTTTTATTCATTCACTCATTCATTTCAATCCTCTGTGTTTTAGGAATTTTATTTTGGCATCTATGTAGAAGATGGAATGGAGAGGGAAAACTAGAGACAGGGAGGTGTAACAACAATGCTACTTGCTGCTACTGTGGCTGTGTAAGATCAACAACACCAGCACACAGGAGGGCTACTAGCACAGGTTCTTTGATTTGCTTTTCTAAGGAAAGCAACTTAAAGGGGTTTACAACTCAACTTTAAGCAAACATACATATATCATTCACTCAGTTGAGGGGAAAAAGTCAGTACCCTGAACTTCAGAGCAAATACAAACAGAAATTACAAACAGAGTAAAATAACACAAATCAACAGATGGGCTTCTATCTGTCTGACCACAGCAATACATACACAGTTAACGGATAGAGAAGAACCAACATTTGGGTTTTTCAAAGCGAGGGAGAGACTCCTTAACGGCCACCCAGAGTTTTGTCTGGCCAAAAAATTACCAACGCTCTTCCAATGAGTGTGCCCCCAAACAAAACTTCTCTTCCTGAAGTTCTGAGAGTTCTAGCTTAAGGACTACCCTCAGAGTATATATACCCTTTTTCTAGGTGCCTAGGGCTTCACACCTCTCCTAACCTAATTAGCAAAAGGGTGTGAGCCTTCCTACAAACAAAGGCAAGACTCCATCAAGGGCACTTGATTGCCTTAGTGCTGAGAAGCACTCCAAAAGAAAAAAAACAGTAAAAATGACCACTTTGTTTGCCCTCACAGGAGGCCACTTATAAAGCTCGAAAGTCTAGGCAAGAGATGGTGGAGGACTGAACTGAGGTAGAGGTTCTATGAGTGGAGATAAAAGGACAAGTGTGATACATGTTGTGGAAGTAGGGCCAATAAGATTTGACCATTGATTAGATGAGAGAGCTGGGAGAGAAGAAAGAGTAAAAAGGATGGCTTCAAAGTTATATGAATCCAAATGAATAGAAAAATGGTGGAACCATCAGCAGAAATGAGGAAGTCTGGCAGGAGGTAGTTTTGGGGGAAAATGTGAGATCTATTCTGGACATGTAGAGCTTGAAATGCTGGTAGAATATCCAGGTAATGTTATCGAACAGGCAGTTGAAAATATAGTACTAGAATTCAGGGTAGAGAATAGGGATGGATAGAAAGAATTGGGAATCATTTGTGCTGCCTATAATTGAACTCTTTGGGAGTAGAGAAGATCATTAAGAAGAGGTAGGAAAAAGGGAGAAGAGGATCCAGGATAGAGCCTTGAGAGAGTGAAAGGCAAGCTCATATTTAATAGGTAAGAGAAAGATAATAATCTAGGAAAGGAGAGTGAGGAGTGGATAGATAGATAGGAGAAAAGTAAGAGTATGCAATGCTACATAAGCCACAGGAAAAGAGGGTCTAGGAAATGGCAGTTTCAAAAGCTCAAGGTTGTAGAGGGCTAAGAAAAGGTCATTTTTTTGCATAAAAGTACTATCGATGCCTTTTGTTTTTATATAATTTCAGAAAGTTACCATCCTCTCATCCTCACCATATCAGACAATGAACTCTCCCTTAAAACAAAGAAATAAGCAAAAAAACAAGAATGAATTAATATGACAATGTGTGTAACATTCTCAACATTGTGTCAAGAAAAGGGAGATTTTGGGGCAGCTAGGTGGAGCAGTGAGTAGAGCACCGGCCCTGGAGTCAGGAGGACCTGAGCTCAAATCCGACCTCAGACACTTGACACACTTACTAGCTGTGTGACCTTGGGCAAGTCACTGAACCCCAATTCCCCTGCCAAAAAAGCAAAAGAAAAGGGAGATTTTTTTTCATGATTTGTTTTCCAGGATCATTATTAGTGCAGGTCTTTAGATTTAGCAGTCAAGAGGTTGATGACTTTGGAGAGAGAGTGGTTTCAGTCTTACACTGGGGTTTGATGTTGAATTATAAAAGACTGCCTGAAATTATAAGAAAACTGACAATTATAAAAGACTGAGTGGGAAATGAGGAAATGGAGACCTTGAATGTGGGTAATTCATTGCAGAAAGGGATATAGGACAATAGCTTTAAGGAAAGACAGAGTTAAGTGAAGATTTTTTTTTTTTAAGGATCATGGAGACCTGGGAGTGTTTGTCAGTAGAGAGAAAGAAGGAGCTAGTCGATAAGGATACATATATGTATATATACACATACACACATATATATACACACATATACATACATATACGTATATACATACATACATATGCATATATATACATATATATATGTATATATATGGAGAGAGAGAAAGAGGAAGAGGGAGAGGGAGAGGGAGGAGATAAACTCCAGGACACAGTACGGGATGGGATCAAGAGCACAACTTAGAAGAGCTAGCATCTGTTTACCAGAGATTGGAGCAAAGGAGGAGAACGTGGAAAATGGTGGAGTGTTTTTGAGGTATGAAGTGACGAAGAATGAATTTGAAGTGGATGCCTTCTACTTTCTCAGTAAAGGAAGAATAGATTACCTTTGCTGAGAGGGACAGAAAAGGTGGTATAGGCAGTCTGAGGAGGGAAAAGAAAGTTTAGGATAGATAGAACGTTTATTAAGTGCTCGCTATGTGCCAGGTATTGTGCTAAGTACCAGAAATATAAAAATAAATAACTGTCCCTCTTCTCAAGGTGCTTAAATTTTAATGAGAGAAGATACACATCAAGGGGTGATAGAAAGGGAGAAGGGAAGAAGAAAAGGGTACTTACACAGCTGATGGCAGGGCCTTTGCAGAGAAGCATGGAAGCCTGGTTTCTGGGTAGATAAGGCAAGAAACTTGACTATCAGACCTCAGCGGAGTTAAGAGTGGAGTCCTAGTTTTTGGTGATAAATGCATGATTTTGACAATGAGAAAGTCAGTCATAAAGGAAAAAGGGATTGTTATGCAGTAGTGAAAGTCCAGTTGAGATGAGACAATATAAATTTTTAGTGAACCCAATTGGCATGGTCAAATGACTTAAAAAAAAGTTTTCATTGCCATCTCTTTTTTTACATCATCATAGTTTTCCAAGTATGCTGCTTCTTCTCAGAGTGCCATCCTATATTAAAAAATGGTATTTTTTTCAAGGCAAAAAAAAGCCTGAGAACAAGTGCAATGTGCAATACCAATGGACCTCCAACATCTACAAGGTGATCGGGTGAGTGGGAATATATTCTATATCTCCTTTCTAGACATGTTTGATCTTTATAATTTTACTACACTCACTGTGTGTGTATGGTCCTTTCCATTTCCATTGTATAATCAATTATGTATATTGTTTTATTGGCTCTGCTCATTTCAGTATCAGTTCATGTAACCCTTTCCATCATATTCTATATTCATCACATTCATAATTTCTTTCAACAGAGTAATTTGTAATTTCTTTCAGTATTTCTTTCAACATTCCATTACATCTATATACCTATGACATAGAAAAAGTTCGAGAGGCATAGTTTCCAGGTAATTAATCATTTTATTAATTATGCTAGCATATAGTTAACAAATTATTATAATTAATTAACTAATTTAATTAATTATAATTTATAAAAAGGGTCAATGACACTCTCAAATGCAAAAGACCTCTCATGGAACCCACTCAATGTTTATATGCCCTTGGAAGAGTGGGTGTTCTTGAGGGTGGCAATCAACTCGGATTGGTTAACAAGTAATGAGAGGATGAATATTATAATGAGAGATGGACTTAGTCTAAGGAACAACTGGGGGAAATGTGACTTTGATTATATCATTTACTTCCAAACCACCTCCAGCCTTGGGCAATCTAATCAAAGAATTTATCCCTACCCAAACCTGAGTAGAACACAATGGGCTTCTCCGCCACAGATCAAGCACACACAGTCCCTGTGAGCATTTGGGGTCAGTGAAGCAGTTATACTGAATAGCAATAGTGCAACTGTGTCTAACTTGATCATATTGAATCTAGAACTGTGTGGATGTGTTAATATGGAAAGTATAAACACACCAAGGGCTAAAGGCTACACAAACCACAGCGCAGGTCAATTGTGTCTGAAGACTACCTACCTAGATAACTCAAAGAAAATCAATCCTAGCAATTAATCACATGTATGTGTCTTCCTGAGTATCATGTGTGTCCAGGTACAGATGGTACTGCAAATATTATTCTGGTTTTATAGATGAAGAAAATGAAACTTGAAACAATTAAGAGACTTGATAAGATGTGCATAACCAATAGTTTTGTTGGGACTTGCTTTTACAGAATATTCAAGACAAAAGTAGGGAAGATCCTACTCAAGGAACATCTGAAAATAGAGGCTTGATTGTTCTGGAGTTGATGGGGTGAGATATCAGCATGACAGAATTTTTTAAAAGAATTCAATAAAATGAGGTTCATTTAAGGATTCATCCTACATACTCTAGTAATTGCTCTGAGCCCTTGGCAAAGTCCTTGATTTCTTAGACCCCCAGGGATGAGTCTGATAGCAATGGACTATATACATGTATGAATTTATAAACGAATAATATAGGCTTAGATAGTCTCAGAGGTCCCTTCCAGCTCTACATTAATGTCACTCCACTGTTCAAAAATCTTTTGTGTTTCCCATTGACTGTAGGATAAAATACAAATTCCTTAGCCTGACGTTTATGGTCTTCCACAGTCTTGTTCCAAACAACCTTTAAAGCTTTATTTCAATAACACTAGTTTAGCAGGTTGATCTAGGTCCTAGGGAATTCCCTGATTAACTTGTTGAGTTTATGGTAGGGGAAGGAAGATTTTGTTTGGGACTTCATTTGAATCTCATTAATTTAAAATCAGGCTGCCTGACTTAGTGGATGAAGGGGTGGGGAACCTGTGGGCTTGATGCCACATGTGGGCCCCCTAGGTCCACAAGTGCTGCTCTTTGACTGAATCCAAATCCACCCTGAGATAGAGCATAGGAGACTTGGGGTCAAAGCCCATCTCTGACACTTATTAGCTTTGTCACTGGGAAAGTCATTTAACCTTTCTGAGCCTCAATTTCACAGAGCTGTGATTATCAAATGAAAAAATGAACTTAAAAAGCACTTTATAAATCTTAAGGCAATATACACAGTTTTGTTGCCTTTTGCCTTTTCCTCTTTCAGAGGACAGACCAGAGAGCACTGAGCTATCGGTGAAACTGAGTACCGGGGAGGTAACCCTCCTCCAGTCTCCAGAGTGCCAGTGGCTGATTTGGGGCAAAGGCATATGGAAGTTCTTCCCATTCACATAACCTGAGAGTTCTTGGACCCCAAAATTCCTGGCCTTAGAGAGACAGGGGCATAAAATCTTAGATCAAGAGATGACAGCCATGGAGAAAGGTGTTGCCTAACAATCCCAAGTACATTTTTTGTCTGGGGAGTTAGAATCCCTTAGGGTAAGTAGCAGGAGTGTAGATACTTATATGTATCTCTAGCATGAAAATGTTAGCAACCTCTTGTTCATTTCCCTTCCAAGAGGAGGTCAAATCACAGTGGGGTGCTATGAATTCTCTGGACCAGTACTTGCTAATGCTTTTCTTCTATGAATCTCTATCAATAACAACAAAAACATATTGTAAACACCAAGGTAATTGAATAATATCTTTATAATAATTCAGTTTATTGAGTAGTTTGTAATGGTAATTAAGGTGGGACTTTTTTTTTTTACTATTTTCCCTTTTGGAGCACTAAAATAATCAAGTGCCTTTGATGAGTCTGGTCTTTGTTTCCTTGATTAAATTCGGGGGTCTTTGATGACCTGCTTAAGAAACAAAAGCCTAGTTCACATAGGTTTGAGTCACATGGTTGTGATGCCTGAGGGAGTATCACATGGTTTTGAGTGGCATGGTTGTGATGCCCTTTGACCCTGAACAGGGTATATAAACTCAGAGGTTAGTGTTTTGTTTGGGGACTCTCACTCACTGGAAGAGTGTTATGTGATTTGACCAGATGAGACTCTGGGTAGCCATTGGAGGGCCCCCCTTTTGGTGCCTTTCTTTCTGGTAACTATGTAATTCATTGGTCAGACAGCTAGAGGCCTGTCTGTTGATAGCTGTGTGTGTTTGCTCTGTTTAATATTGTCTCCGTTTGTAATTTCTGTTTGTATTTGCTCTGAAGTTCAGGGTGCTGGCTTTTCCCCCTGAGCTAAGGGAATAATTATATCATTAAGGTAAAATCATGACCTCGAAGAAGACCATGAGCATGCCTGAATGGTTTGGAATCATAGAATATAAGGAATTCTCTAAATAGAAGGCAGAGGAATTAAAGCATTTATTCAAGCTCCAAAGTACTAGACCCAAGGACCAATGCCCCCAGTTCGATATTGTGGCAAGAAACTTCCAGAGTCAATAAGCCCACCTCACAATAGTAACCAGGAGGTTACAGAAAAGTATTATGGCAGCAAGCCAAACCATATTTGTGCTTTCCCTCCAATGCTAGGGCCCTCCTGAAAGAAGATCACTCACAGGTCCCAAGTCCTCAGTTTCTGCTCCTCCTAATCCTCAGTTTCTCCAGCCTATGCTGCTCCTTCAGCTTCTCAGCTTCTTCAGCATCTGCCTCTTCAGTGTCTGCTGCTTCAGCTTCTTCCGCTCCTCGGCTTCCACTCCTCCAGCTTCTACTGCTCCAGCTTCTGCTGGTTCTGCTTCCACTGCTCCTCCTTCTCCTGCTTCTACCATGTCTGCCTCTCCAAGCTCTGTTCTCTCTTTTTAGACAGTCCTTAGTCATCATCTGATGAACCAGAACTTAGCATTGGCTCTGGTCTTGGCAACTCCACTTAGGGCCCTGGGGGCTTCACACCCACATTGGCTTAGCACCTAGTAATTAGGGGTTTGGGGCCTGCTTAGGAGCAAAGAGCTAATCAGACCTCCCTTAGTTGGCCCCACCTGGAGCCCCACCTGAAGCCTATTGAAATGGGCAAGAGGGGAGGGGAAGAGCTCACTTACTGATTGCCTTTACAATGATATATGTATGTTTGATTAAAGTGAGATTGTTAACCCCTTAAAGTTGCTTTCCTTGGAAAAGCAGATCAAAGAACCTGTGCTGGCAGCTCTTCTGTGTGCTGGTCTTGTTGGTCTTACACAGCCACAACAGCTGCTAGCAACATTGTTGTTACCCAGTTTAATAATATCTTCATAACTCTTCATGATATTCTTTTTAGATTTCTTCATTAAACTCTAAGAAAAACTACAATGACAATTTTTATCCCCCACCCTATCTCCCAACTAACATTTACATCATACTATTATAATTACATAATATAAAATTGTATTCTATCTATTGTACTGAGGTGGGGTAAAATGCACTAAAAATTATGATTGGGAGAGGATGTTCCCAATATTGGACCCAATCCATATAAATCTGTTAGACCCAGTTAGTCCTGGATCTTCAGGGCACTGAGCCGCAGGTTATATTGTCCTTTAAACACACAATGAGTTTATCACTATACATTATCCTGTCCTAATAGAATTGGTGCTCCTCGAACACCAATAGGGTCTCTATCTTCCCAGTAGAACTTGTGCTGAGCAATAACAGTGTTTCCTTTTTATCTTCATCATCCTTAGGGTCTGCATAAAGAAGGTACATAATAAACTCTGTGTTGGATTGAATTGAATGAATCTCTCAGTTTTGGCAACTATTTCTGAATATGTATGTATGTGTGTATGTATATATATATGTATATGTGTACATATATACACATACACAAACAAATACACACACACATATATATGTGGCTGTTGTGGTTTAGTTGTTTCAATCTTGTCTGACTCTTTGTGACCTCATTTAGGGTTTTCTTGGCAAAAATACTGGAGTGGTTTGCTATTTCCTTCTCTAGCTCATTTTACTGATGAAGAACTGGGGCAAACAGGTTTAAGTGACTTGCCTAGGGCCATACAGCTAGCAACTGTCTGAGGCCTGATTTGAACTCAAGAAGATGAGTCTTCCTGACTACAGGCCTGGCACTCTATCCACTGTGCCACCTAGCTGCCCTATAGATCGATAATAGGATAAATTTAACCTGTAATTTAATCAAGGTGGATATTATCCATGTAGATTATAACTCTATATCTTAGGAGGCAGTTTTCATGATATATTATGATAAAACAATTCTCACCTTGTGACCAAACTTCTGGTGATGAACTTCCCTGAACTTAGGCTAATCCTTTGTTGGTCTGTTGCTAGGCTGAATCTGAAAACTTTTAAACTTGGGTGGAGATGCCAGAGCTTATTGGCATAATCCTTAAGCTGTGCCACATCTATGTGGTGATCATGGTGATGATAATATCATTTGGACACCATGAGTGTAAAATTTTAATGTATACTAAGGAAAAAATAGACACCAAAGCTTTGAGCTTGGATTTGGAGATTAAATTAAAATGTACTAGTGTAATTAATACACATACCTTACTCTTGTCTTGGCAAGAAAATCAAGCATAAAATTCTTAGAGAACATTATGGCTGTATATATCAAGACACTTATTGGCATCCTAAAGTCAAATCTCAAAGGGGAGATGTTTGAAATGTTTAACAACTAAGCAACAATATATTTAATATATGCATTTGGAAAGCATCCTAACAAAAACCTTTACAATGTTAATGAAACACAGGGACCATCATCCTAAGACAGCTATGACATCACTTATTTGAGCAATAATAAAACCTGACAATAGCTATATACCACTGAATTTGTCAAGTCTTACTGAAAATGGACAGAGCCTATGACAACTAAGATAAATGAGGAGAATTAAAAGACCTTGTATTACAACAGCCACATGAATTCAGCCAAGAATATATCAACAAACAAGCATCAAACAAACGGTTGAGTCCTTCAGATTTGGTTACAGAAAGAGAGGAGCTTATGATAGCAATTCAGGTCAGGTCCTCATCCCCAGAAATAATAGGAAGGTTGTCTTTTAGTACTCTAAACTCGTAGATCAATGATGATTATGACAGGAAATTGTAAAAACTGTGCAATATTACACTGTAATTTGTAACAATTTAGTAGCTATTGAATAATTAGAAAGTCATTATCTGATGACCAGAGGTATGTACCAGAAGCTCACTGTCCTTCATAAAGTAACAGATGACATATCCCTATTCTATAGCTATATACCCCAAACTGTTCTTGAGAATTGGACAAATAACCTATACTGAGACCAGCATATTCTTACAGATAAAATTGTTGCCTACAATTGTCTGGACATAAAACATGGAGCTATAAAAAGTTCAGAACAGCACTTTAAAATAGATTTCACAATACCAAATACTCCATAATCTCTAAACTACACGGAATGGAAAGCTTTCAAAATATGGAGATTTAATAGATGAAAACTAAGTGATGTTGGACCAGGGTAAGCTATACACACCCCCATATGTGTGTATTATCCCTCTCATCTTGTCTGCTGCTAGAATTGTCTCAGAGTCTTCTTGTGAGCCTACAAAAGGTAAGTAAGCTCTTATTTAATTACAAATGCTCTTAATTATGAAAATCAATTATTTTATCCACTAGTGCAACAATCAACATAACGTTAGATAAAAAAGAACAACTTTAGATCAGCACTGTTTCTATGGGAACTCCATTAAAAAGATGAGAACAAGATAACAATAGTAAGAATAATAACTTCTCAAATGTGTAGAGTGTATTAAATTTTACAAATTTCAACTCCTTTGAGCTTCATAACAATCCTCTGAGGTGGAAACTATCTTTATTTTATATATAGAAAGATATATATTATACATATTATATATATGCGTATATTAATATACATACATACATACACACACACACACACACACACACATATATATATATATATATATATATATATATATATATATATGTATAAGAAAACTGAGGCTCAGAGAAGTTAAATGATTTGCCAAAGGCCACACAGCAAGTAATCATCTAAGGCACGATTCCAACCTGGTTGTCACTGATTGTAAGTCTTTAACTCATTTTATCTTGCCATGATGCAGCTCATGGACTAGTAGGAGCTAGGAGAAATGAGCCTTCAATAAGAGCCTTTTTGGGGTTGTCTTTGAAGATCAGAATTCTTATCTCTTATTCCATCCTAACTTACACCTCTACTGTGATCTCATACAGCTAGCCAAGCACTAGCACAATCTGGAGTACAGTTGATTTGACATACTGAAAAATAAGGCTGGAAAAGTAGGATGGGGCCATGTTGTACAGTGGAGGTGTCAAAACATGTGGCCTGCCTACAGTACTCAGGAATGTCCCTGACCAGATAGAAAATGTAATTAGGAAATGTTTAACAAAATAAAAAATATATAATAGAACATAGATGATGTCAATGTGTGGTTATCCAAGTTAATATGCCACGGGCAAAAATCCTTGTATGTGGTTTAGTGGCCCTGTTTCTGTGTTTGATGCCACTGTTGTAGAAGGCTTGGATCGCCAGGCTATGGATCATTTACAAGATGGGTAGGTGAAGTAGGTAAAAATAGATGTCATGCTCATTTTAGAAATAATAAAATTGATAAAGGATAAGTGATTTCACTAAATCATAGGGCAACTAGTAAGTGATAGAGCCAGGACTGAAACTCTTCATGAGAAGTATTATTTTGGAGTCATTATGGACTAAAGGAAAAGCAACATTGGATTAAATTCTCCTGTTCATTCTTCCCTACTACTCTATAGCAATTTCTCTCTATGTAAGTAATTGTATGATGTTAACTGCCTTACCAGAGAAGGGGAAAATAGCTCATTCATAGAACTTATATTTTTAAATGGTTTTTATTTAAGAACAGTCTATGCATTTGAGTAGAAAGCTTGAGAAAGCTGGAGAGGAGGTGTGTTCTAGTTCCTTGGGTCTCTAGCCCAAAGTAGGTCTCCATCAGCTATCTGGGAAGCAAACAAACTTGTACTCACCTATCAGTTTGTGGGGTGAGGTAAAGGGGAATGCAGAAGTTCCCCCAGTGTGCCAGATGATGTAGTACCAAAGATAGCTCACTAACCTTTCCTTCTGGAGAGGTACTTTTTCTGATTTGTGTTATTGATATTTCAGTTTTCTGGCACCAAGAGATTCTAGAGTAATGATCGGCTAAATGAGATGTTGAATATAGAATTAGAAAAGTCATATTTCTTATCTTTGTTAAAAGCCTCTTAGAAGAAGATGTGAAAATCTATTATCTATATTCCCAGGAACTAGGGTACTACAAAAGATTTTTCCATTTGGGCCAGGATGATCATTATTTATGAAATCATAACTTTTAGAAATAGGGAAAGGTCTAAGCAATTTCAGGATATAAAGCAAATTAGTCAAAAGCAAAAAATTAACAAGGGTAAGAAGGAAAATAAATATTTGGCAAGAATACAAGTATCCTAAAGCAGTTCTCTTTATCTCTAAACAGCTTGACCAATGCCAAGGGAAATGGCCTTGAGGCATGCTCTGTGGTGCAAAGATAATAAGGTTTTTTGCTCAAGGACATTACAGCTTTCCTTTGCTACGTTTATAGAAAGCACAGTCAATTCGTTCACAAAGGAATGCTAGCTTTTGTAGCCTTAACATCCTAAATAACAAACATATCCTTGTATAAATTATAAAAAGCTATAACCTGGACATTATAGAATGTACTGTGTCTGTCACAGGACGTAGTACACCCTATTTTCTCATCCTATGTCATTCTTGTTCATGCCATGAGAATTCACTCAGCACATTGGAGACCTTTCTGTTGATATCTTAATATCTTGAGGGTGCAAATGACATTTGAAGAGCTCTTTCCACTATCCAGTACTACTTTGGAATTTCCCTTTCTAAGGAAATGCAACTTAATCATATTTCACATTTTTATTCTATTTGCATATACACACATAGCCATTTATATTTACATTTTGATTAAAAGTTTAAAGCGGGCAGCTAAACATTAAAAGATTATCTGGTTATCTGGTATCTAATCATTAGCCAAGTCTTCTCCATTCTACCTTTATATCTCCCTTCCGTTCTCTTTTTTTCTACTCACAACATAACTACCCTAGTCCAGGTCCTCCTCACTTCTTGTCTGGACTACTGCAATAGTCTCCAAATTGGTTTCCTTGCCGTAAATCTCCCTTGTCTTTGATCCATCATTCTCACACCTGCCAAAATGATCTTCATAAGGCTTCAATGTAACCTTGTTACTTCTCTGTTCAAGATGCTTGGGTGGTTCTCTATTGCCTTTAGGTTAAAATAAGAATTGCTTTATTTTGTATTTAAAGCCTTTCACAATATGGCTCTAGCCAATCTTTCCAAGATGATCACACATTGCTCTTGCTCACGCATTCTGCACTATAGTTAAACTAGCCTACTTTCCATTTCCTGCACATAACATTCCACCTTAATGACTTTGCACAGACTGTGCCCCTTGCCTGGAATATAGTTTTTTTTTTTAAAGCTGGCATTTCTATAGCATTTTTTTTTTGGTTTGCAAAGTGCTTTACATATATTATCTTCATTCCAATAATCTTGTGAAGTGCCATTATTATCCCCATTTTACAGATGAGAAAACTGAGGCTGGAGGCTAAAAGACTCACTCAGAATCACACAGCTAATAAAGTATGTTAGGACTCAACTAAGGTCTTCCTGACTCCAAGTCTAGAAGCTTTATGTACTATTCTATCTAGCTTAATCTTTGTCTTCTTCACCTCTAAATCCTTGTTCCTTTCAAGGTTCAGCTTAAGTGCCATTTCCTTCAAAAGGACTTTCCTAGTTTCAACAGTGGTTAGCAGTCCTGCTGTATTACTATATATATATATATATATGGCAGCTAAGTGGTACAGTGGATAGAGTGCTGGTCCTGGAGTCAGTAGAATTTAAGTTCAAATTTAACCTCAGATACCACCTGTGTGATCCTGGGCAAGTCTCTTAACCTGTTCACCTCAGTCTCCTCAACTGTAAAATGGGGGTACTATCCAAGGTTCTATGAGCATCAAATAAGATTATATTGGTAAAGTTCTTAGCACAGTGCCTGGCATATAGTAGGTGTTTAATAAATGTTTGTTTTCTTCTTTCCTATGTTGACCTATAGAGGCCAAGAAATAAAATGTAAATTGGCTTATGGAGATTAGCCCATGGAGCATGCTTAGACTTGATATTTCTGATTTCAGTTGATCATATGGGAGCTTTGGGGTCTGCCAAGGGCCATATGTGACTGAAAGCTAAAGGGCTTGCATTATGAGATAATAAAAAAACCTCCTTATTTGTTACAGTGCCAGAAGAGTTCATGATGAGGTAGATGTATCTATCTGTAGCCTCTTTCTTCCCTGTCAGTTGCAAATTGTGTTAGGACTGTTTCAAGCTGCTTTGTTAGGGGAGGGGAGACAAGGAAAAAGGCAGTTTTCCTTAACTCCTCCTTTCTCTGCCCTTGGCCTTCATCTGACTCAAAGCACTGGGTATCTGATGCACATGTCCTTCTAGGCAAGCCTGAGTCTGAGTTTGGGCTGCCTCTTTTATGTCTGTTATTTCCTTATCATAAGTGAATGAGGGTCTATCTTGAGATGGATGTATCAAGGCTTGGAGGTGACCTTCTGAGTTTGAGGGGTCCAGAGTTTCTCTATCTCATTGTGCTGAAGCTGAATTGTTGCAGGGGAGGAGTCTCCAGGAATTATCCCCGTTTTCTTTGGAGAGGATAGGTACCAATAATTAAGCTTGGTTATATTAGCAACAGACATGTACTGGGCAGCTAGGTGATGCAGTGGGAAGACTGATCTTTCTGAATTCAAATTTAGCTTCAGATGCTTACAGTGTGACCCTGGACAAGTTGCTTAACCATATTTGCTCCAGTTTCCTCATCTGTAAAATGAGCTGGAGGACTAAGTGGTAAACTATTCCAGTATCTCTACCAAGAAAACCCCAAAATGGGGTCCTGAAGAGTTGTACACAACTGAAAATGACTGAACAACAATATGTACTGGGAGTTGTTGGATTGTTCATAGACTAGCAGATATATAAATTGTTTTATGCTCTGATGAGGCTTAAGTATCATCCTTAGATCAAAAATAGAGAAAGAAAATTATAGAGCAGTTTCATTAATGAATATGGATGCAAAAATCCTAAATGAAACACTAGCTAGGAGACTACAATAGTTTATTACAAAGATTATACATTGTGACCACATGAGATTTATACTAGGAATGTAGGAAGGGTTTTATACAAGGAAAACTATTATCATAATTGATTATATCAATAACAAAGGTGAAAAAATCATGATTATGTCATTAGATGCAGAAAAAGCTTTTGATAAAATATAGCACTCATTCCTATTAAAAACATTTGAAAGCATAGGCATAAATGGATTTTCCTTAAAATGATAAGAAGCATCTATCTAAAATCATCAGTAAGCATTATTTGTAATGGGAATAAGCTACAAGCCTTCCCAATGAGATCAAGAGTGAAGCAAGGCTGCCCATTGTCACTAATATTATTCAGTATTGTATTAGAAATGCTAGCAATAAGCAATTAGAGAAGAAAAAGAAATTGAAGGAATCAGAATGGGCAATTAGGTAATAAAACTATCTCTTTTTGCAGATCATATGATGATATACTTGGAAAATCCTAAAGATTCAATTAAAAAGTTAGGGGAAACAATAATTTTAGCAAAGTAGAAGGATAAAAAATAAATCCATACAAGTCATTAGCATTTCTATATATCATGAACAAAATCCTGCAAGAAGAGATAGTAAGAGATACATTATTTTAAATATCTGTAGAGAGTATAACATGTCTGGAAGTATACTTACCAAAACAAGCCCAGGAATTACATGAACATAATTATAAAACACTTTTTATACAAATAAAGTCAGATTTAAATAATTGGAGAAATATCAATTGTTCATGGAGCGGCAGAGTCAGTATAATAAAAATAATAATTTTACCCAAACTAATCTATTTATTCAATACAATCCCAATTAAGTTACCAAAAATTATTCTACTGAGCTAGAAAAATAATAACAAAATTAATTTGGAAGAATAAAAGGTCAAGAACATCAAAGGAATTAATAAAAAAAAGTAAAAGAAGAAGATTTAGCAGTACCATATGTTAAAGTATACTATAAGGCAGTAATTATCAAAACTATATAGTAGTGGCTAAGAAATGGAAAGATAAATCAGTGGAGCAGAGTAGACATACAATGCACATTAGCAAATGATCATAGTAATCTTGTGTGTGACAAATGTAAAGATTTAAACTTTTGGCATAAGAATTAATTATTTCATAAAAATTGCTGGGAAAGCTAGAAAGCAGTCTGGTAGAAATTGGCATAGACCAATATCTTACGTCATTTGCCAAGATAAGGTCAAAATGTATACACGACCTAGATATAAAGGGAGATATCATAAGAAAATGAGAAAAACATTGAACATGTTATCTATCAGACTTATGGACTTATCAGATTTATGAATAAACAAGAAATAGAGAGCATTGTGAGATATAAAATGGATAATTTCAATTACGTTAAATCAAAAAGTTTTTGTATAAATAAAACCAACGTAGCCAAGATTAGAAGGAAAATTTTAAAAGTTGGGACAAAATTTTTATAGACAATTTCTCAGATAAAGATCTCATATCTCAAATATATAAAGGACTTTGTCAAATTTATAAGAATGGGAGTAATTATCCAATTGCTAAATAGTCAAAACAGATGAACAGGTAGTTTTTTCAAAGAAGAAATTGAAACTATTTATAGTCATATAAAAATGCTCTAAATCTCTATTGATTAGAGAAATGCAAATTAAAACAACTTTGATTTTTCATCTTATACATATCATACTGCCTAAAACGATAGAAGGGCAAAGTGACAAATGGTGGAGGGGGTGTGGAAAAATTGGGACATTAATTCACTGTTGGTGGCATTGTAAACTGATCTAATCATTTTGGAGAGTAATCTGGAATTATGCCCAAAGAGTTATAAAACTGTGTATACCCCTTGACCCAGCAATACCACCATTAGGTCTGTTTCCTAAGGCGACTAGGGAAAGAGGAAAAGAACTTATATGTTCTAAAATATTTATAGCAGCTCTTTTTGTAGTGGCAAAGAACTGGAAATTGAGAGGATGCTTGTCAATTGGGGACTGGCTAAACAAGTTGTGGTATATGATTGTGATGGAATACTACTGCGCTATAAGACATGACGAACTGGTTAATTTTAGAAAAAACATGAAAAGACTTGGATGAGATAATGAAAAGTGAAATAAGCAAAACCAAGAGAACACTGTATACAGTAACAGCAAGACTGTTCTAAGAACAACTTTGAACAACTACGTCATTTATACTCAAATGAAGGAAGATATTATCCACCTCCAGAGAAAGAACTGATAAGTAGATGTTTGTATAGTATGGTTTCTCTCTCTCTCTCTCTCTCTCTCTCTCTCTCACACACACACACACACATTTGCCTTTTCTAGGGTGAGGTGGGGAGGGAGGGAGAAAAAAAATAAAAAGTGCTCAACAAAGAATGAGACAAAACTTAGAAGGAAGCATAGAAAAGAAGGGTAGCTTTGAAAATGATGTGTAGTATTTATTACATAGTTTTTTTAAAAAGGGAAACAATATAAAATGGAAATTCATAGTTTTATATTGAACCCTCTTTTTATGTTGTACTACGTACTTGGGTTTTTTTTGGTCTTTTTGTATTGAAGTTCAAAAAGAATAAACATTAAAAAAGTATCATCCTCCCAGAAGATTGTAATAGTAGTTATAAGTTAAACTATTGAATCTTGGTTTAAGTAGCCCAGTTAATGTGCATTATGCTTCTTTTATGTTTAGATTCCTTTTGCATATAAGAATAAATTACCTGTCCTATTCTTGATTTATATCATACGTTGAGTATCTTTGCGGGAAACACTAGATGTCAACCATAATCAAAGCTAAAGTTATAAATAAGTCATCTTACTTGGAGTAAGCTTACCTGGAGTAGCGGAGTGGGAATTTAATGAATCAAAGAGTATGAAAAAAGGGAGCTTAACCCCTCTTATTAGAGGTGAGGTTCACTAAGACTGACTGAAGTAGTACTAAATCATGTTTGGGTTGGACTCATGAAATAGGTATCTTATATAATATAGTATCTCAGTCCCTATGGGCCGATAGTGTTTCTCTAATGTTAAAATCCTAGATTTGTTTTCTTTGAACATTGGTAGGGATTGTCTCACTTTTTTATTTGTTTCCCTAGTACCTGGCACAATGCCTGTCACATATAATATATGCCTAATAAATGCTTGCTGACCGATTGGAAGAACACTTTTCGTATAATAAAATTACTTAACAATAAATAACATAAGGCTCCTTGATGCTTTTGACTGCATTAAGAGGGTCATGGTGTCCAGGACCAGAAAGGTTATACTCCTGATTCATTATATTCTAGTGATATCATATCTTGAATATTGAATTTCATTCTAGATGCTACATTTTAGAAAGAACTACACATTGTTAAGAAGAGAGGAATCAAGATGGTAAAGAGTCTTGGGAACATGCCATAAAATTGTGTAAAGGACCTGGGAATGATTATCTTGGAGAAGAGAAGCTAAGGAGGATGGAATAGGTCTCATTAAATATTTGAAGGGCTGCCATTTGGAAGAGGGATTAGATTTGTTCTTTGGCCTCAGAGGGCAGAGATGCAATGAGCAAAAGTCAAATTTAGGCTGAATATGAGTAAAAGCTTTCCAACAATTAGAGCTATCCAGAAGTGGAATGGGCAATGATGACACCTCACTAGAGATTTTCAAACAAAATCTAGATGACTGCTTGCAAATTTCCTAGTTATTTATTAGGCATCTCATCCCCCTAAACTCACCCCTCCTCCAAACTTCACTTTTTCTTTTGAGGGAACCATCTTCTTTCCAAACACACAGATTCCCAACCTGAGTGTCATCATCATTTCTTCTCTCTTTATCACTGTGCATATACAGTTGCCAAGTTTCATTTATTCTACCTCACTAATACATTTCCCTTTTTTCTGCTCACATAGCCACCGCCAAGTTGAAAGTCTCATAATCTCCCTCTCAGACTACTAGAATATCCTCCTAATTGTTCTCCTGCCTTCCAGTATCTCCCTTCCCTTATCTATCTTCCACATAGTAGCTCAAATAATTTTCATTTAGCACAAGTCCAGCCATTTCACTTTTCTGCTCAGGAATCTTCATTAGCTCCCTATTGCCTCTAGGCTAAAATACAAGTTCCTCAGCTTGGCATTAAAAGCTCATCTCAGTCTGGCTCTAGTCATTTCCATTCTGCTCAGATTATATCTTGAGATTTCAGTTCTGGTGCCACATTTTAGGAATAGAATTGCTATGCTAGAGATTGCTCAGAGACAGTCAAACCAGGTTGATGAAAGGTATTTTTAAGGAAGGTATTATAGTGCAACAGAAAAAGCACTCAATTTTTAGGTAGGAAAACTTGACTCTGTAGCTTGTTACCTATGTGTCCTTAGGTAAGTCATTTAGCCTTTCTTCGTCACAGTTTCCTCACCTGTAAAATGAGGCGTTGAACTAGATGACATTTAATAGTCCTTAGAGCTCTAAATCTATGATCCTATTACTAAATACCTCCCGAGGTTCCTTCCAAAGCTGAGTGGGATTCTGATTAATCTGTCAACAAATTAGAGGCTGAATGGATTACCCTTTACTTCAATGCTTATTGATTGATTATCAAATTCAGCTAGGCTGGTACTCAGATTATAGGGATAATCTGTAATTGCTTCCATCCTTGAGGGCCCTCATCCATTTTAATATTCTGTAAAGCTGTGATCTTTAGTGTATATTCATAAAATATCTTTGAGAATTCTAATTCCAACTAGTAAGATTAAACTTGAAAAAGAGCAATTTCCTCTTAAAATGGAGGGGAAACCCCTCACTTTCTTGCATAGAAATTTGATCTAAAATAGGCTATATTAATAGGACGAATTCGACATCCCTTCAGTATTTGCCATTTACTGCCTAACTGAAGTCTGGTGCTCTACAGCCTCTCCTGTTCTAAGGCATTACTTTGAGCTAATTTGAAATCAAAGAAACTGAAGATGGAAAGGACCTATTAGGTCGTTTAATTTTTTGTGCTTCACCGCAATTTTTCTTACACTGTGTTTCCATCGACTTTTAAAGTAGCTCTAATGAGCAGTGAAGTTCTTGACATTTGATGGAAATTATTCCACATTTCAGTAGCATATTTTTACCTGAATTTAACCTAATTCATTTTCATCCTATTGACCCAATTCCTTTTTACTAAGCCCTCAATCAGCAATGACAACTTAGAACAAAGCAACCCACCCAGCAGAGAACAGACTCAGAGTCCAGTTGGGAGTCAAGTTGGGCAGCAGAAAGAAACATGCTTAGGGAGTCCAGTGGAGTAACCTGTGCAGTGGAGACCCTATATTAAGTGGGAGCAGCAGAATGACATTACAAGGAAAGACATTTGTGTCCTGCAGTGCCAGAGATAGGTATTGCCTTGGCCACATGTGTTCTTGATATTTGTGCCTCCCTACTAGTGAACTCTTTCCACTGAGGCTATATGCATTCATGGAAGAGTATGCCACAGGCAGGAATATTTTGTCATTACCGTTCTTACCATACTAGTGCAGTAAATGCCTTTGCTCTGAGCTAATTGTGTCGACTGGCTGACTATTAAAAATGAATATACCAGCAGGGTCTTGTGAGCTAGAGTGCCATGTACTTTGAGAAGTTATCCCCTCAGAGGATCAATCCAGTTAGTTTAAATGAGGGGGAGGGAGTGCAGAGGGAATACTGTTTGAGCTTTTCTAAAATTTTCCTTCTTGAATATTCTAACATTACAAGGATCCATTGGAGAAAAATTACTATTTTTTGTTATGTTTTCAGATTATAATTGGATTTTTTTGGAGGGGGTGAGGCAAGGCAATTGGGTTAAGTGACTTGTCCAAGGTCACACAGCTAGTAAGTATCAAATGTCTGAGGCCAGATATGAACTCAGATCCTCCTGACTCCAGGGCCAGTGCTCTATTCACTCTGCCACCTAGCTGCCCCGATTAATTTTTTTTTCAGATAAATTTTGCATGGTTCAATTAAATGCAGCTATCTATTGCATTAATGTGTTATTATGCTTATGGAAGTGTGAGTAGAGGGTATGTTGTATCCTTGGAACACAGGTACCTACCAGTGTACCTGAAGCATACTGTGGGGGCTAATCAATGTTAATTTTTTTTCATCTTTGAGTAGATCTGGACCGTTTGTTAAATTGTGGCTTGAGGCCAGACAATTTGTCCACAGCCTTTATTGATTCCAGGTTTATCAGATTATCTAGATGGCTAAGAAATCTTGAAGCAATCAATCCCCAGTTGTTAATCCCTTTTCAGAGGCTCACACCTCTCTGAGTAGTTCCTGAATATATTTTATTTCTTTCTTGAGTTAATCTGCTTGTCCTGGAGAGGGATGAGCTTGGCCATGTATTTGGAACATCTAAGTGTTGCTGAGATCGATTGGAGAAATGTTGGGTGCCTGTGTGTTAGGAATTTTGGCTCAGGACATTTTGGTTTCTTACCTAAAGGTGAAAGGTGATTTCCAATCAACTCCAGGTCTCTTATTCTAGTTGAGAGTTCTTTGGGGAACCCTTTCGCTCTGAGGGGCAGAGGCTTGTTTTTCTTTTTCCCTTTATTGCTTTTGGGTTGGGGCAAGTGTTTACATTCAGAGAAATAGTAACTGATAACAATTTTGTGAAGTTGTATTACATAACCATGTATTTTTTTTATCCAAGTCTTCAGGACCCCATTTGAGGTTTTCTTGGTAAAGATATTGGAGTGGTTTTCTATTTCCTTCTCCAGCTAATTTTACAGGTGAGGAACTGAGGCAAATGGTTAAGTGACTTGCCTAGAGTCACATAGCTAGCAATCTTCTGAGGCTTGCTTTGAATTCAGAAAGATGAGTTTTTCTGACTCCATGTCAGGTGCTCTATCCATTGTGCCACCTAAATGACCCATGTTTTTAGGGGTAAATGTAATCTCCAGACCTACCAACTTGGTAACCTGAACTCTCAAGGGCCTATTAATTTCTGGTTGGTTGAAGAACTATACCAAAAAGACTTTCCTGAAACTCTTTCGTCCCTTTCAAGTACTTTTGGGAAGGCACTTGAGAATACAATGTTTCAAATCACCAGAAAACTATCCAGAATTGGGAATATGGACAAACATGCTCAAAATCTCCTCAGTCAGGGCAGCTGGGTGGTGCACTGAGTAGAGCAATGGCCCTGGAGTCAGGAGGACCTGAGTTCAAATCTGACCTCAGACACTTGACACATATATTAGCTGTGTGACCTTGGGCAAGTCACTTAACCCCAATTGCTCTGCCTCCCCCCAATCTCCTCAGTCAATTTTCTGGGGAGAGTGGATATTATCTGGGAGGAGAACGTAAAGGTGTGCAAAGGTACTGTTTACACTTTTATTCTTTAGGAGGTGTGAAGTTTTTCAATCAAACTTGATGAAGTGATGGATCAACTAGCTGGTGGATAGAAGATGATTGAGAACACATCTGGTGGCCTTCTCAAAGCAAGATTACCTGCTTTGGAGTTGGTCAAGACAGGAGTTAATGTGCCAATGGAGAGGAAAGCATCCCTGGTTTTGGTTGAGGAGAGAGCCAGCTATGGAAGAAGCCAGCTCTTGAGAGGGAATCACTCTTTGCCTTTTCTAATGTTTCTCTTCTGGCTGCAGAGTCAAGGGGAGCTGTAAAGAGGAGCAGGCTCTCCCTGCTTGAAATGGACATACCCAGAACTTGTAAGCTTTGCTGGGTCTAGTGAGATTGCAGGGAAACAGCTGAGTAGCCTATGTTAGCATCAGCTGAACCTAATGAAGAGCCAGCTCAACCACCAAGATACCTGCTTGAGTGAGACCAACAGGGGATTGACCCAACCAGGTGAGACACCGTGCCCTGCTGGAAGCAAGCCCAGCTGAACCACCCATGTAATGGGGATGTCATGTTCTCTGAAGAACCAGAATATGATGACTCATAGAAAACATCAACAACACAGCAAACACCATGGGGACCTGATAAAGGGTAGAAAAGAGCTTTCAGGGTCAGGAGTTGGGAACTACCCCTTTGTTACATGTATTCCACATGTGTGTCTCACTACCACTTTAAGTTTGAAGCCACTGTCTCTAGGAACCTTCTCTTTGCAAGGGGAGAGTATGCCCCTAAAATGAAGGTTCTATTTATCTATCTCTAAAAGTTAACTGTTGTCTACTGACTGATTGATAATGGGAAGCATATGAGTACTTATGAAGGATGATATTAGAGCTCCCAGTACCTCAAGGTTACCACTAGAACCTTGAAGGGAGAAATAGTTAGCCACTTTCTGGGGATCCCAACCTGTGAGTGCAAGTGTCCAGTTGGGGACTGACTTCAAATGTGTTATTCCAAGAAGATATCTGGGAAGAAGAGATGGGAAATATGGTCTAATTAGTACAAGGGTTGGCGAGCTAAGGCCTGAGGCCCAAATTTAGCCTGCCTGTTTTTGTACTTCCAGGGAGCTAAGAATGGTTTTTACATTTTTAAAATACAGCAAAACTTTATTTTAAAATGCAAAAGCCATTCGTAGCTTTCAGGCCATACAAAAACAAGCTATGGACTGGATTTAGCCCACAGGCCTTAGTTTGCCAACCCCTGTAGTACATTTGAGTAAAGAGCAACAGAGGGAGAAAAATAGGTGATTTTGTCATTAGAGGCCACCTTAATAAAAAGAGACAATAGATAAGGAGTTCTGAGTATAGATCATAAGCCTGGCACAGAGGCATGATGTAGTTGTGATGGGGACTTCAATTATCCAGATATCTGCTGGAATGCAGAGCATTAAAATCAGAGAATAAATTAAATTCTTTATTAGCTTTAAGGATAATTTATCTCTCAAAAAGAAGAGAAACAAACAAGGGAGAATTCTGTCCTGGATATGATTCTCACTAATAGGAAAAAAACCTAGTTTCTGGGGTAGAAATGATGAGAACTCTCAATGAAAATCATTACTCCCTCCTAGAGTTTGTGAGGAAATGTGGACATAGTCTGACATGTAACCTAGATTTGAAGAGAGTAATTTTTAAATAGTTTAGAGAAAGGATAGGCAAGATCCTATTTAATAAAATTCCAGAGGGGAAATCAGTCCAAGAAGATAGAAATAACTGATAATGGAAGTTATGAAGATGCAGAAGGAAACAATTTCAATGAGGTGATAAATGGGAGTTGTCTAAATATTTGCTTGTGGAGGAAACTCACCAACCAAATCAGATTCAAAAAGAAATGTACAGAAAATGGAAGGAACAATAGACAACAGAGAATAAATATAAGAAGTATGGCATGGTCCTGTAAAATAGTGTCAGGAGTGGTAAAATACAAAATGAGTTGAGGCTGTTGATAGAAGCTGAGGACAATAACAAGGATTTTAAGAAGCTATAGTTGGAGGAAAGGAGGATCAAAGAATGACTAGAATGCTGCTTGGGGTGGATGGGACAATAATAAATGACAACAGAAAGCAAGAAGAGCTGATCAGTTCTCAGTTTGTTTCTGCTTCCTCTGCCAAGGACAATCATATTTGCACTGGAATTGACAAAATGAAGATGGCTAATAAGGTGCTGATACTCAAGATATTCTAAGTAAGGAGAGAGTAAGAGTGCAATTAGCCTCCTCTTAATGGAGTGAAGTCATCTGGACCAGAAGAAGAAGATTCCTGGGTTCTGAAAGACCTGGCAGATATTCCTGAGCCAATGTCTGTAATATTTGATGATCAAAAAGAGGAGAGGCACTGAAAGATTAGAGAAGGGCAAATGGGCTGATTTTCATGTCTTCTCTCTTTCACATAGTAGCTGTATGGACTTGAGCCAGATTCCTAACTTCTCTGAGTCTCAGTTTCCTGATGAAATGTGAATAATATGGGTGACATTACCTACTTTATCTCACAGTATTATTGAGGATCAAGTGCAAATAGTATGTTTGTGTCAAACATTTTATAAATTATAAATGATTACATAAATGCAAGTGATTATTATTAACAGAGAATATATGGTACCCATTCACCTTCTGACTCTTCCTCAGACCAAGGAATCAACACAGAACATAGCTTCCCCTGAGATGGATGGCATTAGCCAGTTTGTCTATGTCTTCCTAGTCCCTCATGTAGCACAACTGAATTATTTTGCCAGCTTGGACATGGATAAAAACTCAACAGTTCTAGGCAAAGTTTCAAGGAAAGACACAAGAACTGTAGGGAGCTATCTATCATCACAGATAAATTCTGCTGTAGTCATAGACAACATTTGCTTTAGTTACTATTAGGAAACAGCTGCCTTAGCTGTAAATATAGGGCTGAAAAAAATGAATTTTCTTTTTTTGAGTGATTTTCCAATCAGACTTTCAGTGTTCTGTTCTTTAGGGTCAAAGTTTTATAGAAGCTTTTTAAATACAATGGTTCTGCTCTTGAGTGGTTAAAAATGTCCTTTAGTTGACTTTTTCTGCACAGTGCTTTTTTTTTTCCTAGTCAGCCAAGTCGGGTAAAAGAGTTGAGGCCAGCCAAGTTCACTTTCTTCAGCTGCCTCAGGGGCTTGACTACATGGACTTAAAAATAGCATTGCATTCCAGCCATAGTTACTGGGAATTGGTCAGAGCCCAAAGTATTTATACTGGTCAGTAGACCTTTTATTTAATGGCACTTAAATTAAAATAATTAGCATCCCAATTTGTGACATTGAGGCTTCATCTTTATTATATATTAGATATCTGAAACTCATTCTGAATGCTAAACTTCTTTGATTCCTTCTATGTCTGAGTAATAATGGTTCATATTTTCTGTGTAATTGAGTGACAAAAGCATTTGGGACTATGTAATCATGATTCGGTTGAAATTGCAATGCTGTTGTGTAGACATATTCTACACTTCCAAATACGTTCTTTTAACATACTTGACAATTATCAATGAAATTGAATATTTACAAATACAAAGGAATAAAACAAGAAGATTGCATATAGAACAGCAAAACAGCTATATCATGGCTCATTTAAGAGTATATGCTAAACTTAAAAATGGCAGTACCAATATAATCCTGCTTGACTATATTCCCTTGTGAACTTCCCTCCATTCTATTTTATGTAATTTAAAATGATAAATGGAATGTAAAATGATAAAATTTTATGTAATTTAAAATGATTAATCTCTTGCTTTTCTTTTTTGCATCACTATCATTCTTTTGCATCACTTTTCTTCACTATCCATTCTCCTGAACAATTCTCCTTCCCCAAATAAAATCCCTCCTTTGTATCAGATAAAGATAGTTAAGCAAAAAAAAAAAAAATTGCATTGTGCTGGTCGTATCTGAAAATGTATGTTTTCATCTGTGCCTAGAGCCTATCACTTCTCCATCAAGAGGTGTGAAGCACGAAGCATGCTTTATTATCAATCTTCTAGAATTATGATTGGTCATTGCTTTAATTAGAGTTCTTAAGTCTTTCATTTGTTTCCCTTTACAATGACGTAGCTATTGTATAAATTGTTCTGCTTTTGCTCAAGTCTCTATGCATCTGTAACTTCAGTCACAAAGCCTATTGGTATGGGACTCTCCTCATTGGTGGAGATGAAAGCCCTGCCCTGCTTGAGGGGTGGGGCAGAGGTGCAAAAACAGAGAGTTTCACACTCATTAGTCTTCTTTAGGACTCTTTAAGCTTTAGTCACTTCAGGTGCTTCTGGCTTCCAGCTTTGAGGGAGAAGATAGAAGAGAACAACTCCAGTTTGCTGGAGGAAAAGATTCTCTGATTTATCTTTTGCTATGATGTGGAAAAATGGATTTCTTTGCTATTTACTATGTGTGTTCATTATAGAACTGGTATTTGGTGGGAAGGGAATCAAATCTTGGATATAAAGCTTGTGGTCCTCCTTTCCTCCTAATAATGGTACAGTGATCAGAAGTTATATTGAACCTGATTATATTCACCAGACTAATAATATCCAAGGGAGCAAAGAGATGGAATTCTTCTTGCCTAGTATCCTCCCCCTACCTCCTTCTTTGAGGAGAGCAGAGTGACCTCTGGCCCCTACCTTCTGTTTCTCCTCCTGGAAGGAATTGAAGACTCCCTTGGAGACAGGTGGGGGGAGAAGAGGCTAGAGATGTTTATTCTACCTCCCTTCAAGCCATACAACAATGCCCCCATGCTACAGATGGGGGAATACTACAGACCACACATGGAACCTCATTACATATCAATTTATATGTCATCCAGGATTCATCCCTTTCACCATTTCTTATAGTGCATTGCATTTACATATCATAATTTGTTCAGATATTCCCTGAAAAAAGTACAACACTTTGTTCCCAGTTCTTTGCTACAATAAAAAACACTGCTATGAATGTTTTTGTACATACGGGTTCTCTCTATCTTTTTTGGATCATTTTGCAGTATAAGAGTGGTTATTGTTTTTGTATATTTGTATCAATCCCCTATACATCTTGAATATTATACCTTGATCTGGGAGAAGTGCTGCAAAGATTTTCTCCAATTAACCGCTTCCATTTTAATCATAACTGGATTAATTTTTTATGTACAAATGCTTTATATTTTCAAAATTATCTATTTTATCTCTTCTAATATTCTCTATACCTTGCTTATTCATGAATTTTTCTCTTATCTATAATTGTCAAAGATATTTTCTTCCCTGATCTTTTTTAAAATAAAGTTTTATCGATGTCTTTTTTTTTACATTACTAAACTTTCTCCCAGTATTACTCCATTTTCCACTCCCAGAAAGCCACTCCATAAAATAAATATTATCTTAAAAGGCAAAATGAGAAGAAAAAAATCAGCAAACCTGATCAATACATCACAAAAGTCTGAAGATATGTGCAACGCACCACACTTGTGCACTTCCCCACCTTTGTAAAGGATGGATCTTCTCAGATCTCTTCTTTGGAGCCTTCATTATTCTTTGTAATTTTGCAACAATCACTTTTGAATTTTCTATGGCTGTTCTTTCCCTTTATATTTTTGTAGTTATTGCATATATTTTCTTGATTCTTCTTATTTTACTCTGCAACACTTCTAGTAGATCCTTCCATGCTTCTCTATAGTCATCATTTCTTAGATACAGTAATATTCAATTACATTAATGTACAGTATATATTTTAGTTATTTTTCAGTTGATGAGCATTTAATTTGTTTTCAATTCTTTGCTATCATAAAAAGTGGTGCTATGGATATTTTAGTGCATATCATGATTTTCTTCATATCAACAGCTTCCCTGGGACATGTCTATGAGTAGAATCTCTATGTTAAAGAGTAAGGACATTTATTTACTTTATTTATAAAATTCTAATTTTTTCCAAAATGGTTTACTGCTCCACAGATTTACTAGTGTGACTATTTTCTCATAACCCATCCAACATTGACTCTTCCTACTTTCTCTCATTGCCAATTTTCAGGATATGATATGTTTTGATATATGTATATATATATATGTATATATATATTTCTCTATTAGTGATTTTAAAGAATTTTTTCATATGGTTATTAATAGTTTGCAATTCTTTTTCAAATTGTTCATATTCTTTGACCACTTATCTATTGGAGAATGGCTTTTGGAGATACCCATATATATGTGTCTATATGAATCTTTATCTCTATATATCAATATCTATGTCTCTTTTAGATACTAAAGGAGGGTAGGACACATATCCATACACAGTCACCCCCCCAACCATTCCATTTGAATAATAACTGGCTTGATTTTTAAAAAAATAAATGCTTTATATTTTTATGTAATCAACACTGTCCATTTTATCTTCTGTAATTTTCTCTATGCATTGTTTACTCATGAATTTTTTTTTCTGATTCATGTAAACAAGGTGTAGAGAAGATAATGAAGATAATGAAAGAATTTATTTTGTAAAAAAAAAGAAGAAATTGATTAAAAATTTAATAACCAAAATAAGTTGAAGGGAAGGAGAGGAAGGTGGCTTTTATTTGACTATTTAATTGAGAGGGGGAAAAAGGGTGAGATGAAGAGAATCATAGGAAATAATATTGCCTTAAAGTAGATTAAGCTAAAATAACTGAAGAAATAAATCACTGTCTTTACAAAGGGAAAGAAAAAACTCTAATTCAGAAAAAATTATTAGAGATAAATTGAGGAAAATATAAATGTAACTCTCATAGCCTCAAAGATTATTTGATCAAACAATGCAATAAAACAAATGAATGACATATCGTGTAAGAAAACAAAGCCTCACAGTGGCTGCTTCAAAAATACACCTAAAGAAACCCAAAGATATACCAGAATAAAGTATATAAAAATAATATAATATGTAATTATATTATATAATAAATATAAATTATATAATAAAATACATAAAATAATAATAAATATACCAGATAAAAATGAAGTACAGGAGCAAAAATTACTGTGGATCAGATGAATCCAAAAAAGCAGGAGCTATAATCACGTTTATCTGATGAAGTAAAAACAAACATCCACAACATAAAAAAGATAAATAAATTTCACCATAATAACCATAGACCACAAACTAATATCAGTATTAAACGTATGTGATTCAAATGCCTTAGCATCTAAATTTATAAATTAAAATTAAATGGATTACAAGAAAGCACTAATACAATAATGGAAGATTGTAATGCCCTTCTCTCAGTTTTAAACAAATCTAATAGATAAAGAAAAACATAGAATTGAACAGATTGCTGGAAAAGAAAAACTAGAGGTAAAAGACATGGTGTCTTATTAATGGGATAACTAAGAAATATACATATTTCTCAGCATGGTACAAAACTTTTACATATTGACTTTTACGTAATTGACTTTGTATTAGGGCACAGTGATATTACAATAAATGTAAAATGGTAAAAAAAAACAACCAGTAAACATCTTCTTTATACACCAGAACACAATAAAAATGGTTATAAATTCAGAGAGCACAAACAAGGCACAGACTCAGCTGGAGACTTAAAAATGAAATCATAAATAATGAGTATGTCAAAGAAGAAATCATGGAAACCAGTAATAATCATGTGAAAAAAATGATAATGATGAAACAACATAAGAAAATTTCTGGGACACAGCTAAGGCAAGTCCTCCAAAGAGAAATTATATCTCATAAACCATATGCTGACAAAATAGAAAAAGAGAGGATGAGTAAAGTGAATATGCATTCTAAAGAATTAGGAAACTAACAAGTCAATAAACCTAAAATGGGCACACAAAAGGAAATATTAAAAATTAGAGGAGAAATAAACTAGAAACAAAATATATAGAAATGATAAAGCAAAAAGCTGGTTCTCTGAAAAAACTAATGAAGTTAATAAATATTTAACCAATCTGCTAAAAAAAATCAAATCAACAAAAAAGAAAATGAACATGGTAATAAATCACAACAAAACTAGAAGAAACAAAAATGACATAGAACTTACTATGCACGGTTATAAGCTACCAATACTAAGAACAGAAAAGAAATAGAATACCTTTAAAAATATAAAATACCCAAACCAACAGAAGGCCAAATAGAGATATTAAATAACCAAGTTACAAATTTGATTACATGAAATTGAAAAATCTCTGTACAAACAAAGTTAATGCACTTAAGATAAAAAGGGAAACAGTCAAATGGGAAAAATAGAGCGTACCAGATTTCTCTGATAAGGGTTTGGTGTCCAAGATACAGATGTAAATTAGAGATAGATATTGATAGAGATCTTGGATATCAAAGGAGAGTGTTTGTAAAGCAAATAGCTTGTTCAGGTCTGTCTTTGTGGCAGTGCTTCAAATGCCTCTTTTTAAAATTAATGATTAGGTTTAAAATTAATGATTGAGTTCCTTTGCTTTTCTGAACACATTCCATTCCTTCCTGTAGTTTCTAGTGAGTGCAGAATAGTCCTGCATTATTTTAATTTCCTTTGTATATTTTTCCTGGTTGCTTGCTGAATTTGTTGTTTGTTAGTAGAATTTCAAAATTTAACCAATATGTGTCTTGAAGTTTTGCAGCATAGAAATATTTTTCTGGAAGTGTTCTGTGAATTTCTCCCAAATGGAACTTTGTATTCTGTGTTTAGAATTTCTGGGAAGTTTTCTTGTATTATTTCTTGCATTATGGTATTCAGATATTTGAACATGTCATGTTCTTCTAGGAAACTTATACTCCTTAAGTTGTCTCTAAGCATCCTGTCTTCTAGATCAATGTTTTCCTTGTATGGAGAACATGTTTTCTTTTAACATTATTGCTTTTTCCTTCTCTTCTTCAAGATTGTGCTTCACTTCTTTGTATTTGCAATCCTAGTCAATTGTTCTCTCATTTCTTTGGAGAGACTCTCCATCATGGATTCAAGTTTTCTATTATACCAATTATTTCTGCTATACTGACCTTTCACAATTTTTATTTTTCTCTTAAACAATTCAGGAACATGCTGTTTTCCTTCCATGCTGTCTTGAGAATCTATGAGCTCTTTTGCTTCATCAAATCTTAATTCATTTTCTTTTGTCTTACAATATTTATTCATAGATATTTTGCCTTGTTTAAATGTCTTGGTTCCTAAATATCTTGGTATCTTTTCTTCTCAATAAGGTCAGTAAACATTTATTAAGCACCTATTATGAACTGGGTACTGTGTTAAATTCTGGAGATACAAACTAAAGCATGACAGTCTCTGCCTTCAAGGAGCTCATAATCTTACGGGGGAAGACAAGACATAAAAAGAAGCTGAAAAGTGTGTAGGGGTTGGATGGACAAAGGTAGAAGTGACCCAAAGAAAGCAGCACGATGAAGTCCTACACTAGGGGTAAGAAATAATCTGAGGAGTTGAGAGTTTCAGAGTTGATTTCATCTTGCAGAATGAGGAGTTTCTGGAGATCATGAAATGCAAGAGAGCAGCCATGTTAGACATGATCAGGGGAATTCCCAGAGAGCCCTCCTTTTATGGTGGGAGATCCAGGATGAGATTTCCAACATCCACCCTCCATTCTCTTAGAGGAAAGAAGGGGCCCAAGGGGCAGGGGCTACTGAGGAGGTATGTTTCAGGGTTTCTTACATTTTAATGTCCTTTCTGTTGATTTATGTGTTTGTCCTCATGCTTTTCAAGTGAATTTTTTTCCTCCTGACATCTTTAGTAATTCAGTCTTTTTCCTTTTATTCCTGTATCACTCCCTTTATTACTCCTGCTTTGAGAAAAGATTTCCTGAGGGTTGGACCTCAAAAGTGTTTGAATTTTCTTCCATTTTGGGAAATTTGCTTTTCAACAGCCTTGGACCCTGCCCCAAGTAATTTCAGGGAGTTAGTACTGGCATTATCTGAATGCCAGTCCCCTTTCCTTCTGGCTTGTTGCAGTCCTATACACACACTGACACTCTGCCCCAGTTCCCTCTGAACGGAAATAAGTTGATAGGTTTGGGTGGGTCATATAGGTAGAATAAGCAGATAACCAATAATAACAGGGTTTATTTACTCCCATTTGCAATCAATCCAATGATTATCAAGAACATTTTCTTTGTGAATCTTTTCAAAGTATCTTTCCCATGTCTAATTTTTATTGTCATTAATTATTACTACTAAAAATGGTGAACATTTAAATAGCACTTTAAGGTTTGCAAAACATTTTATAGATATCTCTTTTATCCTCTGAACAACCCAGGGAGGTAAAAACTATTATTATCCTCATTTTATGAAAGAGGAAATGGTGGCTGAAATGCATAAATCACTTGCCTTGTCACCATATAATTTGTATCTGAGGTCTGATTTGAACTCAGGTTTTTCTGACTGTGACCCTTAGCTTCCTTATAGCTAAAGTTAAAACTCCTTAGACTAAGTAGGGGTTCTTAACTTGTGGTCCATGAATTAAAGAGAGAGAAAGAGAGAGAGAGAGAGAGAGAGAGAGAGAGAGAGAGAGAGAGAGAGAGAGAGAGAGAGAGAGAGGGAGATCTATAAACAAAGATGTATAGAGATAGATAT
Organism: Trichosurus vulpecula; assembly: GCF_011100635.1. Lineage (NCBI taxonomy): Eukaryota > Metazoa > Chordata > Mammalia > Diprotodontia > Phalangeridae > Trichosurus > Trichosurus vulpecula. Next base: position 151,215,028 of record NC_050579.1, on the reverse strand, counting down.
AGGTAGCTATATTTTAATATAATTTCTTTCCTTTGTAATCCTACATAATTTATTTCATGCATTTAACAACATTATTCTGAGAAGTCCATAGGCTTTATCAGACTGCCAAAGGAGTCTATGATGCAAATGAGTAGAGAATCATGACACAAGAGATTCATGTTTCCTTTAGAGATAGAAGGGCAGAGTTAGCTGTTCTGAATCTAGGTTCTTGCATCAGAGGTTTGGGCCTTGTTTGGAAGAAATAAGCGGTGGCAACAAAATGTAAATCAGGCAGATGGGTCCTGATTGGCCTTGATAATGAAAAGAAGTCGAAATGGGAGCTGTTTCAAGGCTAAAATTATCTCCAGGAAGTTACACTGGTTGGTATCTGTAACCTCCTAATAGTGAAATTCAGATCTGCCACGGCTATCGTTAAGCCACTCTTCCATCTTCATGTCCCAATGTTCAGCTCAATATGAATCCTATGCCACTGTACTACTCAATATTAACCAATCAACAGTATTTATTAAGGACAAACCAAGTGTCAAATCCTATGCTTATCTATTGATCAATCAATCGATAGATTGATTGATATAGACCCTGGCAGACATTAAAGACTTCAGTATAAGCTCATTTTTTTTTTCTTACTAACGTCCAAGTGTTGTGGTTCTACGGATTTGCTTTGTCCTTTCCCCCTGTTATTTCAAAGGGCTTATTAATTCTGATGAAGGAAACTCTGGGGTTCAAGCTAGAGAGACACTTTTCTGTTCTATCTTACACTTTAGGTAAACTTCAGCTAGCTGCTGTGTTTCTTATTAACTCCCCTTCTGTGTGGCATTTGTGTACAAACAAGTCATCCAAAACACCTCATGCTTGAATATACAGATTCATGAGAGCAGTAGGAGACCAAATCAAAATGAGAGAACCAAGATGAAAGCATAGCCAAAAAGTCCCTCTAAGGGTGCCACCAGGCAATGCCCAGCCAAGGAAGGAGAAGGGTCTAGAAGGAAGGATCATGGTGGTCTAGAGGAAAGGAGAATCTGTAAGCAGCTTTTTAACATTTCTTAAAGGGTGATGTCATCAGGCTTGGTCTTAGAGCTTTTGTTGTGTTTCCAGAAAAGGCAGACAGCTTTCTATGTTCAGTCTCCTGTCCTGAGATATATACTGTGAGGCATCCTCAAGGACCTAATTGCCATAGTCATTGCATCACTCCCATCCCCAGCCAGCTTCAGCCCTACCACATTTCCCCTTGCTCTGCCTTTTCAAGTGTCCAGTCTTGATGTTAAATATCTGAGCTGAGTGTTCTTCTGTGTTGTATTACAATACCCCAAATACTTAGTGAACCCTCAATACTTTGCCCTTTGTACAAAAGAGTCAGCTTCTAATTTTAAGGGGATGTTATATATACAAAAAGAATGTAAGGTAATTTTGGGAGATAATGAATTAACAGCTGAGAAGTGGGGGAGGTCCCAGGATCCCAGAGACAGGTCCAGGACAGAACCTTGAGGGCACTTCAACATGTTATGGGTGACAAATGAGCAAAATGGACTGAGAAGGTATGAGAAGAGAGCAACCTAGAGAATAGAGGATATCCAGGGAGAGATGTTGCTCAATGGTGTCAAAGGTAGCAAAGAGACCAAGAAAGATATAGATTGGGAAGGGACCATTGGATCTCACAATTAAGAAACCACTGGTAACTGGAAAAAAATAGTTTTAATTGTGTGATGATATCAGAAGCCATATTGCAGAAGGTTAGCATGAGAGAAATGTAAAAGAATGAGAAGAAAGTAGAGAAGAGAATGAGAGAAAAGTAAGTAGAGGCAATTAGTGTAGACTGCTTTTAAAGGGACTTTGGCTAAAAAAGAGACACAGAAAAAGACCTCTCCATTGGTGTTCTGTACTGGGACTGACTCAAGTCAGTCCCCTGGTAGTTTATGTTCAATACTGAAACAAAATGAGACATGTATGTCATTCATCAGTTAACAAAAGGTGATTTACTTAGTCATCGCAGAAGGATATTCAACAAGGATATGCATTGAGGACATCTCCAGGTGGTTTAGTGGAGGGAAGCTCCCTTGCCTGAGGTGCCCATCATTTTCTACCAGTCCAGCATCAGAGAGAACTTAGAGATCCTTGTGGCTGCTTTTAATTAGGTAACTAAGAAGTGATATCAACAACTTGATGTATGGTATTTAGGGTGGGACTTTTTTTTTTTAGCTGTTTTCTCTTTTGGAATGCTCAGGTAATCAAGTACCTTTGATGAGTCTTGCCTTTCAAATGTAATGGCAAGCAAAATGGGACTTTTTGCTGTTTTTTGTTTGAGGGCTTTTCAGCACTGAGGTAACCAAGTGCCCCAGGGCCCTGAGATGTGTCTATAAGATCTGAGGTTGGTGTTTTTTATTTTGTGGCCACACTCATTCAAAGATGAGACTCTGGGTAGCCGTTGAAGCAGCTTCCCCGCACCTCCCCAACCCCCTGCTGGCTTTGAAAACCCAGATGTTGGTGCTTCTCTCTGGTAACTATATGATATAATATAATAGTGATATAATAATAATATCACAATATAATAATATTGTGATATTATATATATATGTAGTGATTTGGTCAGACAGACAAAAGCCTCTCTGTTGATCTGTTTGTATTTTCTGCTTGTATTTGCTTTGAAGTTCAGGGTGCTGGCTTTTCCCCCTGAACTAAATGAATGGTATATATACATATGTGTGTGTGTGTGAGTGTGTTTAATTAAAGTAAGATTGTTAACCCCTTAAAGTCACTTTCCTTAGAAAAGCGGATCAAAGAACCTGTGCTAGCAGCCCTCCTGTGTGCTCTTGTTATTGGTCTTTCACCCCCACAACAGCAGCTAGCAACATTGTTGTTATACTTGAGCATTTATTCCCCTGAACCAGTCAAATCTTGAGAATTGTCTCAGTATCATTTAAGGAAAAACTTGTCTAACTTGCATGGAGCAGGTATTAGGATATTGCTTCTTTCACAATAGGGAAAGAATTCATGGAAAAATAAGAGGATCATAGAGGATAAGATTGACAATTTTAATTAAATAAAATTAAAAAGGTTTTGCATAAACAAAACCAAGGCAGTTAAAATTAGAATATAAACAGTGAACTGGGGGAGGAGGGCTTAGCAGAAAGTTATATAAGGAACTGATTCCAGTTTGTGAAAACAACAGCTATTCCTAAGTATATAAATGGTCAAAGGATACAAATAATTAGTTTTCAAAGGCAGAAATCTAAGGTAGAAGTAGCCATATAAAACACTACAAGTCACTAAAAATTAGAGAAATACAAATTAAAACAATGTTGAGGTTCTGCCTCATACCTATCAAATTGATAAAGATGACAAAAAAGGAAAATAACAGTGTTTGGAGGGGTTGTGAGAAAACAGAAAAACTAACATACTGTTGATGGAGATGTGAACTGGTCCAGCTTTTCTGGAAATCATTTTGGAACTATGGCCCCCAAATCACCAAAATGTGCATACCCTTTGACCAAGTGATACTGTTACTTTGGCCAATGCCCACAAGAGATCAAAGAAAGAGGAAAAGGGTCCATGTTACAAAAATTTTTATGGCAGTATTTATGGATGTTTCAAAAAACTGGAAGCTAAGGGGTTGCTCGTCAGTTGTTGTTGTTCAGTCATTCAGTCATGCCCAACTCTTTGTGCCGCCATGGACCCTAGCACACCAGGCCCTTCTATCCTCCACTATCTCTTGAAGTCTGTCCAAGTTAATGTTCATTGTTTCCATGACACTTCTATCCATCTCATCCTCTGCTGTCCCCCTTTCCTTTTGCCTTCAGTCTTTCCCAACATCAGGGTCTTTTCTAATAAAGTTGAATACCACTCTCAGAAAATAACTCAATTGCAAAATTCCAAAAAAGGATTTGGAAACAAAGCAGCTAAAAATAACAGCTTTCGAGAATGTATCAAAGAGAGACAACCTCAGAATTATGGGGATCTTAAGAAACATTGAAGAATAGACTCTGATCATTGTATTTTGCCAAATTGGAGAGAGGAAAAACTTAACAGAATTATCTATAGTAAACAGTGCTCTACAGGTCAAAAGAATACACAGAATTCCAACAGGAAAAAGCTAAAAACATTCAACACTCCCAGGTACATTAGGGTCAAATTTCAAAATTACAATGACAAAGTAAAAGTTATATAACCTTCTAGCCAGAAGAAAAATATTACTATTGAGGAAAAATAATATTAATTATTTTAGGCACACCTATTAGAAACATTTTTTACTATAATCAGTCATCACTCTAAATAGCCAAGCACTTCCAGCCTAGTGAGAGAAAGGTACAAACTGTCATAGTCTGCCCATGCCCTCAGACATTTCTCTTCCCCAAGATGATATAACAGTTATAGGGATCCTGAACTATGAAAAGATCATAACTGATACAATTTAGGCTAACCTAAATAATTAGTCACTATCTCATACCTTCCTGGACCACTCCCCTCAAAGATTGAAAAGAGTTCTTCTTTCTGTGATCAGTATCAGTATCATCCTTTTTAAATAGAGAAGGGTGGGTCATAGTATAATTCCCATGGTGGACAGTGAAAGAAAAGGCTGCCTTTAATAGGATCAATAGGCCAGTCACTTCAGAGGGTGAGGAAGGCAATGATCTAAGGTATTCTTTGTTCAGAATATAGTTCTGAATTAATTTCATTAAGAAAAGTCATTTATTCTTTACCTAATTCACCTTTTGGTGAATGGGGTAGACAAATTTGGAAAGGGTTTAGAACAGGGGCATATTTCTTAATATTTCTAGAGAAAATAAGAAGGGTTTTAAAACACTTCCACATCACAAGCAAAAAAAATAAGTACAGCAATCAGACTGTCCCTAAATTTCCCGTGAAAACCAGGATTTACCAGAAAGCTTAAAATATGACATATATAAAATGGAAAACCATAGGTCACAAGCCAAAAATCAGTTTTTCAACTACTCTCAGAATGTTGTTTGAAGGCAGAAGATGAGCAATTTAAAAATCAAAAGGATGCTCAAGAACTCATCAGAATCATATTTTTTTTCAAAATACCCTTTGAAAGTGAGCAGAAAGCCTAACAAACTGAATACTTAGAATAAGATATATTTTCAACTGAGATTAACCAGCAATTATCTATATGTAAGAGTCTCCATAGTATTGTGCTGACTAAATTTCTGAATATTATAGAAGGGTACACGGGATAGACAAAGTGGGGGGTATGGAGAGAAGTAAAATGAGAGAGGGTAGAAAGAAGAGAGTTGTATCTCTTACAGAAGTCACTTACATTTAGTGTACAATTACTAAAGCTGGGAAAGAAAGTTGTAATAGAAATGATCTCTTCCTAGAGGAAGAGATTTTGTGTGTGTTTGCTTGTGTGTCCATTTAAAAATGCGCTTTTATTTCATTTTACTAGAAATAGACTTGAAATTTGATAGTCCACTTGTACATCTAAACTATTGGCATATCACTGTGTGAATTAAGAATGCATTTTGCAAGCCATGTGGAAAATAATTTACTTTTCTCATATCACCTTTTCAAATTTCTTTGTGGCTTGGTATCTGTAGCTCTGACTCCAGTAACAGAATTGTAATTTTCAGAAAGGAGAAAGAGCTGTCTTTTTGCATTTTTAGCAAAGTGTCTTATTCAAAGAACTTCGAGAAATTTGCCAAACTGATAGAGTTAAAGTAAAATCCATTTTCAGTTCCTTTTCCTATGTCAATGCAATTGCCAACCAGCAGTTGCTCGATTTGGAACTTGTCAATCAATCTGTCATGTCTGATGACAGAAAAAATTGTGCTTCTCTTGTGCTTCTGTGACACACTGTCTTCCAAAAAAGGTAAGTTATGGACAATAACGAAGAGGAGCTAGGGTGTGGAGCCTCCCCAAGAGACATTCAACTCAGAGACTCTTGGATTCTGTAGCCAATAGGAAACAAGACATTAGGAAGCATAGGGCTAGGTTTTGAGAGGTGAATTAATTCTGTCTTGGAATAAACCCAGAACTTTAGGAGGTTACCAACAGTTGAACAGTGTAAGATGATAGAGTCATTTAGGTGGCACAATGGATAGAGTCCTGGGCCTGGAGTCAGGAAGACTTGACTTCAAATATGGCTTCAGACACTTAATAGCTGTGTGACCCTGGGCAAGTCACTTAACCCTGTTTGTCTCAATTTTCTCATCTGTAAAATGAGCTGGAGAAGGAAATGTCAAACCACTCCAGTATCTTTGCCACAACAATTTCAAATGAGGTCATGAAGAGTTGGACATGACTGAAATGACTAAACAAAAAGTAATAGGATCATAGATCTGGAGATAAAAGGAACCTTCAAGTCCATTGAGTCCAATGCCCTCAATTTACAGATGAGGAAACTGAGAATCAGAGGAATTAAGTGACTCACCTAAGGTCACAAGCCATGTTAGCTCAGATTTCTTTATGTACAAATATTTGGAAATAGCCTGGATATGAGTGTTCAATGACCCTCTGATAGCAATCGGGTAAGGTATGAGACTAGAAGCACGCGTCTCAAAAGTGGTTATCACATGGAGCGAGATGGAGGACCTTTAGAGGAGATCCCAGATGAAGGAGGGATTTCTGGTGGATGGTGAGGTCTTCTGTTGTTGTTCAGTCATTTTAATCACATCCAACTCTTCATGACCCCATTTAGGGTTTTATTGGCAAAGATACTAGAGTGGTTTGCCATTTCCTTCTCCTGCTCATTTTACAGATGAGAAAGTTGAGGCAAAACAAGATTTAGAAACTTGTTCAGGGTCATACAGCTAGTAAGTGTCTGAGGCTGGATTTGAATTCAAGACTTTCTGAGTCCTGGTCCAGCACTCTATCCACTGTGCCCACTAGTTGTCCCTTAGGTCTTCTGGATGCTCCTATTTTTTTTAAATTATATTATGTTGAAAGCCTTAAATCCCAAGACATAAAAGTCTCCTGGAAGAGCTCTGTAACCACTCAAAGGAGTTTGGCTACTCAATCCACACAGAAAAGACAAAATGGATGAAGAATGTCTATTTCTCAGATTTCTTAAATCCCAGCTTTCCACATGAATTTGGATGGACACTCTGTAGAGCTTGTAGGACAGATAGTACAGATTGACAGTCAGCTAGGCTTAGAGTTCAAAAGAAGGCAAAAAACCAATTTGGATTGCTTTCTGGACATTGCCAAGCTTTCTTACTTGTACAAAACGTCTTATGAAAGCAAAGACCCATCTTTCCAAAACAAACATTTTGCTGGGGTTGCTAAATGACAACACAACCTAGTACTTCACTGCCTCTGAAGAACTAAAGATGACTATCATACAAAAAGAACAGGAAAGGTGAATTTTGAGTGTTTTGGGCATTCTAATATATAACCAATGAGGAACTCTAAAGTAGAAAAAAGGACGGCACTAAAAATTTGTATGACGGTCAGGTCGGTCAATAGGCATTTATTAAGGGCCCAGCTAAACCCCTGCCATGATGCTAAGTTCTAGGGATTCAAAGGAAGTAAAGAAAAACCAGTCCTTTTTCTTGAGGAGCTCACAGTCTGCTCATGGGAAGAGAAGATGGACTGGTCAGGCGGCAAGAGTGAGGGATGACAGGTGAATGGCTGGAGTGTTCCAATGCTATCCTTTTGATATCATGAGAAATCCAGGAAGGCCTTCAGAATTTTTGGTGGACGCATCGTTGCAAATTTTTGAGAGAACATGTATAAGAGTTACAGAGGATAGGAAAACATGGATGGGTTGTAATGGACATGGTTGCAGGAAACTCCCAAATCAATGAGGTTATAGGTCTATTTCAAATTTTGAGATTTTTTTTTTTCCTTTTGATGAGGCAGCTAAGTGGCCCAGGTGATTGAGTATGGGACTTGGATCAGGAAGAACTGAGTTCAAATCCTGCCTCAGACACTTTACTAGCTGTGTGATTCTATGAAAGTCACTTAGCCCTATTTGTCTCAGTTTCTTCCGCTGTAAAATGGGGATTGTAAAAGTACCTATCTCAGAAGGGTTGTTGTGAGAACAAAATGAATTAACGTATGTAAAATGCTTTGTAAACCTTAAAGAGCTTTATAAATGCTAGACATGATTGTCATCATTATTTTATGGTGTTGGAAGTTCTCAGCGAGGAAGTTCCCTCTACTAGGACTGACCAGCAACTCTTCTACAACTCGGTCTTAGCTGCCTGGGACAACGAGAGATTGAGAGACTTCCCCACCATCACACGACCAGCATGTGTCTGATGTAGGACCTGGACCCAGGTCTTTCCAAGTTCAGCTTTGTATCCTCTTTATAGTGTCTGTCTACATAACTATACTTCTTTAGAATTAAAAAATATCAACTTAGTAACATGTGAATTAACTAGCCACCACTTTGTAACTTAATGCCTCAGATAGAACTAGAGTTAAAGGAAAATACAGCTGGGACGTAAAAGTTAGGCACCTGTTATATTGCTACTTTCTTACCTTACTGGTGCTAATCCTAAATTGCTTTTTCACAGGTTCTTTTCACAAATCTACCTCCTAGCTTTTTGTGTTAAGGTCTTAATTACCCCTTTAGCACTGCCCTCTTACTCTTTGAACACTTTCTCAGATCTGCCACTCTGGCCTGATTTAGAAAGATGACTTTGACTTTCTCCTGCTAGGTTGAGCTCTGCAAGCCTGCTTTATCTGCCTCATGGCTTTGATCTCCCTATTTCATAAAATGGATAAACATGTGCTCTAGGGCTGGCCTTTCCTCCTGCTGTTGGTCCTTACTGCTCTTTGCAAGCAGGCATCCTACTTCTTAAAAATACCAGGTCCTATTTTGGTTTCAACATGAAAAAAAAACACAAACTAAATGTAGGAAGCAAAATGATTTGGTTGCTAGGCAGAAGTAAGGCAAAAATGATTGGCATCACGAACTGCATCCAGTCCCTTTCAATCTTACTTCATCAAGTGATTTACATAGACCAGAGACATTCTGGGGATTGAAAGGATTGCCTCATCACTGCTCTATCTAAATCCTTTGTAATTTTTTTTTCTAACTGGAACTCCTAATTTTGTTGGCAACTAGGGGAATATTTTGTTGTTTGCTGCTGTTCAGTCATATCCGATTCTCCATGACACCATTTGGGGTTTTCTTGTCAGAGATACTGGAATAGTCTGCCATTTTTTCCAGCTCATTTTACAGATGAGGAAACTGAGGTAAACAGTGTTAGGTGACTTGCCCAATGTCACACAGCTAGTCGGTATCTGAGGCAGGATGTGAACTCAGGAAGATGAGTTCTCTTGACTATAGGTCACTCTATCTGCTGGGCCACCTAGCTGTTTTGGAGAATATGGAAGAAATCAAAAGGAATTTTCTGACCTTTACTGAAATAAGAGATTAGAGGGAGTCTGAGTAGCAGCAGAGGAGCTGAGTCCAAAAGAGAGCGCCTAAGAGCATTTCTAATTGCTCGTTGTGTGCATCCATCAAGAGATTACATTCAAGAACGGGCTAAAATTGTCCTTGGGACCATGAGCAAAAATAGCTGATAGACCCCTGCTGATTGGGGGAAAGATCACATGTTAGCTGAAGACCAGCAGATGGCAGCAGAGAACAGTTCAGTGGAGAAGCCCAGCATAGAGTTGTAGAGAAACCGGATAAGCAAATAAAGGAGGTCCAAGAAAAAGGAGAAGAGGTGAGTTGCTATGGTTGCATGTGTTCTCTCTCCCATTGAGGGTCTGGTAACTTGTGGGAGAGTAATTGGATCAGTCTTTCTTGTCACTTATTTTTACTATGCCATTTAATTAAATCTCTGAAGTTAAATATATGACACAGTGGAGAAACCACTGGTGTTGAATTCTGAGGATTCAGGATCAAATACTTGACCCTTACCCACCTACATCACCTTGAGCAATGCACAATCTTCCTGGGCCTTAGGTTCCTGTTAAAAAAAAAGAGGCAGGTAGGTGGCTCACTGGAGTGAGTGCTGACCCTGGAGTCAGGAAGTCCTGAATTCAAATGTAGCCCAACACCTACTAGCCATGTGACCCTGGGCAAATCATTTAACCTCTGCCTCAATTCCTCAACTGTAAAATGGGGATCATAATAGCACATAATTGCTCTCAGGGTTGTTTCAAGGAACAAATGAGATAACATTTGTAAAACATCTAGCAGAGGGCTGAGACACTATTATAGGCACTTAATAAATGCTTATTTCCTTCCTTCCTTACAAAAAAATGGTGAGCTTGAATTAGATAATCTCTGGGGTTCCTTACTGCTTTAGATTAAAAATCGATAACCTTTTTTTGTGTGTGTGCCATGGACCCCATTGGCAGTCACCTGGTAAATCCTATGGACCCCCCATCACAATGGTTTTTTCCCCCACTTAATAATATTTTACTTTTTCTAATTACATGTAAAGAGTTTTCAACATTCACTTCTATAAGATTTTGAGTTCCAATTTTTTTTCTCCCTCCCTCCCCACTCCCTTCTCCAAGAACCCATGCAATCTGATATAGGCTATACATGTACAATCATATTAAGCACATTTTCACATTAGACATGTTGTGAAAGAAGAATCAGAAGAAAAGGGGAAAACCATGAGAAAGAAAAAACAGAGACAGAGAGAGAGAGAGAGAGAGAGAGAGAGAGAGAGAGAGAGAGAGAGAGAGAGAGAGAGAGAAAATGGCATGCTTCAATCTGCATTCAGACTCCATAGTTATTTCTCTAGTCTTTTGGAATTGTCAGAGTGTTTTGGGTTGTTTTTTTTTTTGGGCAGGGCAATTGGGGTTAAGTAACTTGCCCAAGGTCACATAGCTAGTACATGTGTCAAGTGTCTGAGGTCAAATTTGAACTCAGGTCCTCCTGGCTCCAGGGCTGGTGATCTATTCACTGCACCACCTAGCTGCCCCCAGAGTATTTTTAAACGCATAAAATAGAATACATTGTACTGAATTATAATTATATTGAAAATAAAGATGTCATTTTTTTCTGCTATCCAAGTTCATGGATCCCATGAAATCTAAGGTTAGGAACCATTGCTTTAAAGCTAGAATTCATGAAAATGAAAAAATAAACAAAAGAAACACATCATTTGGAGCTCATGAGCTAGAGTTTGGAGTAGATGCACAACCATGTGTGCCTCAGAACTGGAGGCAGCTTTGAGAGTGCCCACATTTGAGGAAGTCTCTTGACTCTACTTAAGAAAAATAGCTATTAAGCAATTTATTACAGTATTTTGTTTGAGAAACACTTATCGAGATGCATGTCTTCTTTGGATATTTCTTAGAGCCAGCAAAAGACTGTTGGACTACTTTTCTCCTTTCGTATTTAAATAGGAAGAATCTCAACTGTACTTCATATTTTTAAAAAAATCTAAAAGATATATCCTATTTATAAAAATAAAATTATTTTTGTCATTGAGGTCCCATTTTTGTACCATTTATAGATTTTGCTTAAAAAATTCTGGACTCTATGAAATGAATTAGCAAAGAATTCTCAGAGCTAGGCAGTAACAGCACAGGCAGACTTATTACAAAATAGGTTTCCCAAAGAGAACACAATTGATTTTGACTCCAAAATAAAATTAAAGACATTTGGTTTGAAAAACAGAATTCCACCCAGATCTTGTGTGGGCCACTGAAAATAGAATAAATTCCAGACATCACAGTTTCTGGGCTGGGATTCACATACTACAAACTTGTTATTTACAGAATTACTGTTTTTCCAAGTAATATAAGCAAATAGAAAATTCTGAAAGGAATGTGAATAAGAGAATGACCAGGAAAATGAGAAGGCGAGGTAGGGGATAGGACAAGTTAAGAGTTGTTTGTAAGAGGCTCAGGAAAATGGAATAGAAAATCAAAACAGAAACTTGGGGTGTGGAAGTAAGGTGGAGTTGAACTCAACCAATTAAAATCATTCAAAAACTCTCAACACCTGTAGTTAATAACAGTAATTTGGAGGAAGTTAATATCTCCATATATTCTTATGCTAGATCCAAACTAAATATTTTAGTGTCCTCCAAAAGCAAATGCAGGGGTGGCTACCAAAACTAGAAACCAGTTTCTTAATGAAAATGAAATGGAATAACTTCCATCATCACACCAGATGCCACAAAACCACAAAAGTTACAGACTCTTCCTGTTGTTTTTTTTCAATAGGATCAACTCACAGACATTGTTCTATGTTGAATTTCAGATAATAAAGAAGCAGAGTTTTAGTGAATTAATATTTCTGGCCCCACTAAATGCCACCAAAAGAAAGGTCTCAATATGTTGCTTAAATATCCCAGAGCAAAGTGGAAATGGTCAGTTAATGTATCATACACGACACATGGAATTGTAAATATAGAAGGTATCTATCAAAAGGAGGGTAGGACTTGCAGGTGTCATGATTATTCATGCTGATGGTTGCTGGCCCACATCTTTCTGCCTGTCTAGTAGTAGAGATACCAATGTCTGGGTTGTAGTGACAGTAGCAAATTTCACGGACTACAACTTTCACTTCTTTGTGCTATGAATTTCAGCCCCACTCATATTCTCCTTTACAGTATAAACCATGTATAGGGTTTCTTGTGGTGGAATGTCCTGGCATTCTGGTATAGCATTTGCATGCCCCTTACATGAGTCCAAAAGGCCATCTAATTCAACCTCTTCAATATACAGGGGAAGAAACTAAGGCGTAGGGCAGTTAAATGACTTGCTTCAGGTCATACCGCAGTATCTTCATAGAACAAGGATTAGAACTGAGGTCTTTAGAGTCCTAGCTGAGTAATTTTGCTTCTTTATATACTTTCTATTTGTATACTCTGACACCAAACATTCTTCCCAGAAAGCTTTTTTATGTTTAGATGACAGGAGCTGTTTGGTGATAAGAATAAAATAAAATGAACATGGAACAATCAAAGAAGTTATAACAACTTCTAGATTACCTTTCCCCTCACTCCACTTCATGAACCTTTTCTTGTTAAACAAAGAAAAAAATGAAATCAGTTGAATGAAATCCTCCTATATATCTAAAATGTTTGATGGCAGATGAAACATTCCATGCCCATAGTCCCTCATCTCTCTAGTGAAAAGAGGGAGTCATATTTACTTATCTCTTTTCCGGGGTCAAGATTGATTATTATAATTATTAAGCATTTAGCTTCATTTTGTCGTTCTTTCTATTTACATTGTTGTAGTCACTGTGTGTACTGTTTTCCTGTATCTGCATATATAACTCTGCTGCTTTTCACTCAAGTCCACCCAGGCTCCCCTGAATTCCTCATGTACATTGATTTTAATGGTGCAGTAATTTTCCATTACATTCACATCTCACAATTTGTTTAGCCATTCCTCAGTCAACGGGTACCCATTTTGTTCCCAGTTCTTAGTACAAAAAGTGCCTCTGAATATTTTGATATAAATCTGACTTTTCTTTCTGTCTTTGACCTTTTGGGGGTTTAAGTGCAGCAAAGGGGTGTCTGGGTTGAAAGGGATGAACAGTTTAGTTTTTTTCCCACATAACTATAAATTACTTTCAAAATGATTGGAAACTACATATCCAATTCACAGCACCACCAGCTATGTATTGGTATGCTGGACTTCCTGAATCCTGGCCAGGGATGAGAGTGGTAGTGAATGAGATAAAATCCACCACAGAAAAAAGTAACATTGATTGTTATTGTCTTGTAACTTTTGCTAATTTTCTGGGTGTGCAACGAAAACTCAGAGTTGTTTTAAATTGAATTTCTCTTATTAGTGAGATGGAACAATGTTTCATGTAATTATTTAATAATCCTTCCTTTTTGGTCAGCTTCTCCATAGACGCCCCCTGTTGGTGAGTTGCCTTTTTTTTTTTGGTTTATCTGCCTCAGCCTTTGCTCCCTTCCCATCCTTCACTTCTAGTACCATAATCCATGACCAAATCAACTTTGCCATTGTTTCTCTATGGACATACCAGTCCACTCCTCTTTGGTTCTATTCATCATCCCTATACCTTTAGAGATGAAAGTTCTTCCCGCCCCTGGCCACCACTTCCCTTTGAGTATGGTCTCCCCAAGTAGAATGTGAGTTCCTTGAGGGTAGGGATTATTTACTTTTACAAAGTGCATTGCTTTGCCTATAGTAATTGCTTAATAAATGTCTCATTCTTTCATTCAGCCATTCATTCACAGGTTATAATTCTTTGGAGCACTGTTTGTTCACAACCTTTGCCAATTATAGTGGGAAGGAAATTTTGCTGAAGAGTTTATTTACTTAAAGATAGGTTGAACAAAAGGTATTTCTCGGTTTCAGACTGTAGTTACTTCCTTCTGAACCCAATTACCAGAATCCCTTTATGTGTCTATGTGTTCTACCATTCGTTCAGTCGTGTCTGATTCTTTGTAACCTTGTGGATCATAGTACACTAATGCATAGGGTATATAGGGTATATAGGAAGGGCTAGCATCTCTGGTGTGAGGGTTTACTAAGCCCTTTTTATGGTTGCTTATCTACCTTTGGTGTCCACCATCATGTCCACCTGTCACCTGGCTCTCACCTGTGGCTCCAAGAAGCTGTTGCATGTGCAATGGCCACATCCCAGTAAAACTGTCTCAGGAGACAGGCTACTAGGTTGAAGGTAACCAACAGGCCTCAAACGCCTACCCCAAACATGTGAAGACTTCTCCTACCAGAATGGGTAGATGAGAACAATTTTTTCCAATGGCCATGAAAGCAGCTGAAGCTGATTCTTGGAGTTTGTGGAGCTCTTAGAGCTTGGTCAGACATCAAAGATTCCAAGGTCACTGCCAGCTGTCTTGACTTTTGTCTTGCCACTGGACTTCAATGAATCTGGAAGAGAGAGAGAAGCTGATGACTTTGTGCAACTCTGTCTCACTTTAATCCAATTCACACACAAGTTAAGACATCACCCGTTACTCCAACATCGTGATGTCATTGGTCCTCTTTGAAGGATGAACAACAATAACAAGAAGCATGCCAATGCTGTCCATAGGGTTTTCTTGGCAAAGATACTGGAGTGGTTTGCCATTTCCTTCTCCAGTGGATTAAGGCAAACAGAAGTTAAGTGACTTGCCCAGGGTCACACAGATAGTAAGTATTTGAGGCCAGATTTAAACTCAGGTGTTCCTGACTCTAGGCCCAGTGCTCTATCCACTGAGCCACCTAGGTGCCTGTCTGCTCTATTATGCCACAGTATTAAACCACGAATGACACCTCTTGTAAAAGATTCAATTGTTGAGTTGGATCTCAGACAAGTAGTTTTCTATAAAAAAATTCTGCATTGGCCTGCCTCATCGAGGCTTCTATTCAGGTCATACTCACGAAGCTGGGAGATTGTCACACAGTTAGCTGGTCTAAAGGGCCTCCCACTATTGTTAAAAGTGTAAGCTCTCTCACTCTCATTTATCTTTTCTATTGCTTTAGGAAATCTTTTTCCTACTATATTATTGTCACAATGTTTCCCACAATCCCTGAATTTAGACTTTATGTGGTTAACAATCAGTTATCTATTGGGGAAACTTCTTTAATTAACTATATAACCCAACACTCCAAGCTTCGATCTGAAATGGACTAGGTATAATCTCAAGGTGGCTCCAAAAACCCTATCTCATGTTTTATTTTGACCCTACCCAGAGTTGCTTCTCTGAAATATCAATGTAGATTGAATATATCTTCTATCTATCACATCTTGACAAAGGGTACCCAGATCCCATACAAACACTTAAGATAACAATGCATGTCAGGTACAGGACAGCCTTTATTTTACCCCATGCAGAAGACACCTTAAGGACTCAGAGTAACCCATAAAGAATTGACTTAGGTCTACCTCTCCATTGAGAGCCACCTTTCCTTCAGGGGTCCATTCCTTTAGAATCATAGTACCATCCTGTGGCTGGTATTGGCCTTGCAAAGGAAACAATAAATTAAAAATGCTTTTGTTAACATTAAAAGACCTTTACAAACTGGCCCCAATCTATCTTTTCAATCTAATTATACATCATTCCCTTTCCTGAACTCTATAATCCAGCCAAACTTCTGTACTTCATACAAGCAGCACGTTCTGCATAAAGCTTTTCCTGATCCACCCAAATGCTAATGCTCTTCTTCCTTAATTATCCTGTATTCAACTCTTGTGTATTCATTCATAAGATCATGGTCCAGCTTAGCAGGAAATCCTATCTCCAATCCTGATTGTAACTCCTTAATGGGATACTATGGGTCCAGGAAGGGAAGAGCCCAGGGAATGTTAATGGGACAAGGGAAAGTTTATTAGAGGGTTAAAGTCGACCCTACCTCTGGTCTCATCTCCCTTTCCCAATACTAGTCTTGTAGCCTGAACCTTCTATTGAATCAATGTCAAGTCTTTCTCTTGAGAACACATAGTGTTCATGTACCTATCTTGTCCACGCTGGTAGCAAAATGGTATTTAGCCTCTTAGATATACTCTTTTTGTGCTGTTATTAAGGCAGGCCGCTTTGTCAGTCTGGGAGGAGTGCCTCCAAATAATGGCTTTGCTTCCAACAGCCTTCATCTGTCCAGGACATTTTACTAATCTGAAACCTCTAAAATGGGTCAACATGAGTCATACTGATTGTTACTGGAGAGACTTCCACTTAGTGTGAACCTGGTTTGTCTGCCAAAGGAAGGAAGGGATTCCATGGACCTTACATGACATTGGTTGCACTGTAGTTGCAATTTGAATCACATCTAAGAAACCAACAGGCAGCAAGGTAGATAAAAAACTCACTTGGTCCAACATTTCTGAAGCTCAGGTTTTTCTCTTTTTTGCCTATTGTCACTCAAGGCATGTGAGCTTGACAGGACCCACAGTCTTCAAGGCGCCCAATGTCTGTTGTTTCTGGCATCTGGAAAATTTTTGGCATTTATGTCTAGTTTTCTTCAGAGACTGTTACCCCCTTCCATCTCCTCACACCTCCCCCTCCCATTGTTGCACCATAGAATTGCCTGGGGGGGAGAAAGAGGTGTTTGCCCTGTGAGGTGGTGTCTGTCTCAAACATTTAAATGTCACCTGAGCCTGTTAGGAATTCAACCATCTGTTAGGCTTGTAGAAGAAGGCTCCAATGTGGAGAGTAAAATCACAAGTCTGAGGACAAGCATAGGCCTCAGAAAAGCTACCTAAATTATCATCTCTTCAGGGGTATCTTTGGGTCTAGGAAGAATCTAATAGATATGGGGGGCAGCCTTTTAATATTTGTAGTCATTTCAATGGGGTTTGTTGCCTCAGTTTGAACAGGGTTTTCGTTAAAAAAAATTCAGTGGTTCATAGACTATCAGATGGGTGTCATGATATTGGCTGGGTTTATTGAACTATTTTTCTTTGTTGGGAGGGGATTCATTTGAAGTGAGTGACAGTGGCAGGACATGACTGTAATGTCAAAACTAAAAGCATCAACAAACCATTAAAAACAAACAAATGCAGAATTCAGGAATATGAAAAAGGTTGCTGCATTGAGAGCTTTACAAACAACGCGGCAGAGGAAGGTGCTAGTGTGAGATTTCCAGAAAGCATTGTAAAAGCAGTTTATGGTTTTGCTCTATTGGAGGGCTACTCCCTCTTTCAGAAATTCATTTTGAGGTGCTTCTCCCTCCTCTTAGGGAGGATTTTGCAATATGCTTCTGCAAGACTTTTCCAAAGTGATAAATGAGATTTTCAGCCTCCTCATTCAAACTGTAACTGCTTGACAACCCATGGAATAGAGTGAGGGGGTGGGGTTGGTGGGTGACAGATTGATGAAGATAGGGGGAAATGCATTTGGAAAGAGAGGGAGGAGCAAACTGATGAAGAGTTGTAAAATCCAGGAAAGCAATTCAAAAATCAGATTTTAGAAATGGCAGAGTGCCAAGGGGCAGCTTCCTAGAGGGAGAATAGGGCTAGGCTGCCTCATTGGACCCAGCCTGGAGTGAAGAAAGTGAGAATTCAGGAGGGGGAGGGGAGGGAGATTGAGACACCAGAGACAGGAAGTGTTTATGGAATTGATAAGGAGTTCTGCTGAGGCAGGATTAGGGCAGCTTCTCTGGGGAAATTTACTAAAGTTTTGAGTGTGATTTGGGCACAACCATTTTGCTTGTTTGCAATTTAATAGATTGTGGAAGTGAATGGCAGAACCAGACCTCAAAGGATAGAGAGCTTATCATATACCTTTGAAATGAACAGAGGGACCAAATAGTCCTGGAGGCCTATATAGTCTGGCTTCCACAAATTGCCTCACCTAGTTCTCTGTGGCTTTTGTCATTAATTCAATCTTGGCTGGGTCCTGAAAATTGCCTAGAAATGATTCAGATGCCTTTGTCTCAGCTAGACATGGCTTCTGTCCAACCTGATGATAGATGTTGTCATGGTTTAGGGGAAAGTCATCAGAAATATACACTTGTATTATCTGGGACAACCTGCCATTTGGATGTCCTGGACCATTGACTTAACCAAAAAATTATTGATACATTTTATTTTGACACTTCCCCACAACGACCAGATCATCCTCTTCGCACCTCCTCCCCAAAGGTACATGCCCTGAAAAACAAACGATGGATTGTAAACAGAAAGAAAAATGTATCCTTTATCTTTGACAGTATGGCAGTCATATGGACCTTTGTGTCTGATCAGAGGTTTGTTGCCTCTGCTATTTACATCGTTATAGTTGTTACGTATGCTGTTCTTAAAGCTGCACCTTTTTCACTCAGCATCGCTTCCACAAATCTCCCAATGTTTCTCTGAATTCTTTGTACTGATCATTGTAAATATTCTAGTACATTTTTATATCTATGCAGACAGAACACTGGGCCTCCAACCACCTCATCAGGAAAACCTAACCCCAAATCCTGCCTCAGACATTTATTAGCTGTATGACCCTGGGCAAGTCATGAAGCCTCTGTGTGCCTCATCTATAAAATGGAAATAATTATAGCCCTTATTTTCCCAGGGTTGTTGTGAGGGTAAAATGAGGTAATATTGTGAAGTGCTTTGTGAACCTTAAAACATTACATACATGCTGCTGCTACTGCTAGCAGTACCACCAATTCCATCTCCATAATTTGTTCAGCCATGATTATTTGGCACATGTTTTGTTTCCAGCTTTCTTTGGCACCACAAATAATGTGTCTGTGAACCTTCTTTTATTGATTTTTTTTTTCTGTAGGACTGTTAGTTTGGAAAAGAGACTCACCTTTAATCAAACTTTAGGCTCTGGTTGTGCAATGGATTCCACATCTCCAGAGACAAGAGTCTTTCCCATCCCAAAAGGGGACACTGGTGTTACTGGCCACAAGTACTCTATGGTGACAAAGGTGTTTAGTTTTTCTCCTGCCTCACTTACCTCTATGGAGACTTTTGTTCAAAATCTGTGGGAATGAGAAGACTACAGGAGTTAAAGCTGAAAGAACCCATTAGAGATCATCTGGTCCAACTTGCTCATTTCACACATATGGAAAGAGGACCGTAGACGTTCTGCTCCATGGTCAGGGTCACTCAGGTTATTGGTGATGTATTGGGACAGGGATTCAACCCCTGGTCTTCTAACTCCAAATCTAAATATTGTTGACTGAATAAAGGTTTAGGTCTGGGTTAGTGGGAGAGGGATAGGGAGGTGTTTCACAGGAGGCACTGGAATTTTTTGGACTCGAGCTTCTAACACATTGACTACACAAATGTAAGACAGGTGGAGACACTAGCAGAGGTTCACTCTTGATCTGCATAGACAGGAAGACAGGGACAGAGTCACAATAAGGGATTAAATAAGCTAGCTTACTTTATTCGCAAAGGGACTTTGCTGATAATGGGAGCACCAACTCCTACAGCTTCCCTACAGCACTTCTCGCAGGGATGGGCAAGCATTGTAGTAGCTATAACTCCTATGGGTCCCCTAAGCCTCAATGGTGGCCAATTGAGGCATGTACAGATTCCCCCCCAAGCCTTCATAGGGCTGGTATATGCATTCCTCTATGAATTACCCAAATCTCAAATCCCAAATTCCCCCCCTCCCCAAGCCTTGATGGGGGCTGATCAAGGCACACATAGCATTATACTGTCATATTTTCCACTCACTGACCAGTGCCTATGTGATTTATAGGGCAACAGACAAAGAAGATGTATTGCCAGCAATAGCCTCACAAGTTTACATTATCTCACTGCTGTATCTCACTGAGCAGTCGCTGCGGATATTTACAATTTTAAGCACAAAAGTTTATATTATTCATCATTATATAATGCTGCGCAAGCATGGTGGAGATGTTTACAAGTCATGAGCCTGGGAACTAGAGATTGTTATGGCTACGGATCCTGGGAAACTGAAGTCTAAGAAAGAATAACAAAAATCCACCTTACACATTCTAAAATCCACCTTACATACAGGAGGAAGTGCTGTCAGGTGGTATAGTAGAATAAGCTCTAATTCTGAATTCAGAGGACCAGGATTCAAATATTCCTTTTAATTTTTCTCTGCGTGTATGACTTTGGACCAGTCACTTAACCTGGCCAAACCTTACTTTTCCTCATTTGTAAAAAAAAAGAAGGGGTGGTTTCTGAGGTCCCTGTCAGTTCCAGATCAATGATCCCATGATCTGTTGGCAGTAAGGGAGACTCTCAGTTCTTGTTAACTTTATGATTATCAATATTTGCAAACATTTTATATTTATCTTTGCCTCTGGCTTTTCTTGTGTCAGTGCTGATAGGTTCTTACATTTGTAACTCTTGGTAAACTTGAGACAGTTTGGGTGAGGATTTTTTTACCTACCCTTTCCTGAACTTTTTACTAAATAAAGTGCCATGTTTCAGACTCACATTAGGTATGTCATACACACACGCACATGACACCATTCTTTTCTGTCTTCCACAAAAATGTTTTTAAAAGAAGTTGAAAACAACTCAGCCCGGCACATTCACACACAGTTCACAAATCACAGACGGTGAGTACAATGAGCATCTTTTTCCAACTGTCTCAGCATTCCTAGAGCAGAGTGAGTTCAGTAATTCCCACAAGGCCCAGAGATGAACTATCTTGCTCTTTAAGACAAAGATGAACATGGTGTCAGGGTTGTGCAAGGATATTATTCCTATTACTCTTATTATCATATATAGTACCTTTCCTATGAAGAGCTCAAGGCACTCTACCAAACCTGACAGTAATTCTCCCAATACCCCTGTGACTTAGGTAGGATTCATTACAAACAATAAATAATAGCTGTCCCTTCTTTCAGCAAAAACAGCAACTCACAGACAAAAGCACTATGTACAAGCCAGATTGCTACACAATGTATGGACTCCAAAGGGGCAAAAGGGTTTCTCCTGGGCATGGTTGAGGAGGTAGATTCTAATGGATTGGAATTTTCCCTATATGACAACTTGGCTGAGACAAAGCATGGACATGCTTCTCTAGTCAAATGACTCTCACTAGCACTAGAAACCATTTTTCAAAGAAAACAGTGCAGACTTGGGCTGTGACCACATAGCATGACATGAAGATTTGCTATTTATCCAATTTATTTTGAGCAACGTAGACACATGAACCAGATAATTCAGGCTCCAAAGAGCACTTCTTTTGACCTGAATCATTCACTTGGGTGATTCTACAAATCTGCTTTTACTTTGTCAGGTAGAGGCACATTTAGGAAGAGGAAAAAAAATTCTCTCAGAATTCCTCTCTGTCTTTTTGTCTCTATCTCTTGCCATCTCTCTGTCTCTGTTTCTGTGTCTGACTGTCTGTCTCACTGTCTCGCTTTCTCTTTCTCTCCAGGTCTCTCCCTATGATTTCAATGATGTATAGGGAGTACTGCTCCAGCACTTATAATTTTAGAGAGCGCCTTGGGACACCGAGAGAGTAATTGAATAAGCTGGGGTCATAAAGCCAAGGGCCAGACTTGACCCCTGATCTTCCATACTCTAAAGTTAGAGATCTCTCTACTATGTCTCCTTGCTTTTCCTCCTTAGAAACCTTCAAGATCACTGTTGTTGTCTTCCCTGGTTCACTATATCTTCAAGCTCCTGACCTAGATGGGAGGGTAGTGATAGTTGTTCTATTCCACACCTGTGAATGGGCATCAGGGGATGCCCATGAATGCAATCTAGGCTATCTCTAGATACATATTCTGGTATATATTCTCTGAGAATGCTAGAGATGGCAGAGTGGATAGAGTGCCAGTTTGGGGGTCAGGAATCCCTGACTTTACATCTTAGTTCTGCCATTTATTGGCATTATGACCCTGGGAAGTCATCTCAGTCTCTGCCTCAGTTCCCTCATATGTAAGTCTGGTTCTCTATGTATAAAATGGGAATAATAATAGCCCTTATCTCCCAGGGTGGTTGTAAGGATCAAATGAAATAATATATGCAAAGAATTTTGGGAACTTCAAAGCGTTATTATTATTGTTACATTATCATAATGAGACGATACAGGTAATAAACTTGGCAGACTTGAAAGCGTTATGTGACTGTCAGCTATTATTACTTCATCCAACTCTTTCATTTTACAGATGAGAAACTGAGACCCCAGCAAGGTTATGGATTTGATCAAAGTTACATAGTGGCCAAGCCGGAACTAGAACCCAAGTCCCCCTTTGTCTGACCCAGTTTCACTAGTATTAGATCACAAACTAAAATAGAGATCAATTTATCCTATTCTCACTCGACCAAAACCACTTCAAAAATTAGCTATTAAAAAGAATTAGCTATCTCCTTTGGTCATCTAATATTCCAGAGCCATGGGTACAATCTTTCCTGATTGTTCCCTATCTTTGATTGATGATCTTTTTTTATTGCTGAATATGGTGGTAGTTGTCTGAAAATGAAAAAGGAGTGATTCATTGTATGAAAAATTTCTCCATTCTTCATTAATGTTTACTCTCTTTGGTGTTATTTATTGAACAATTAAATTGCCATTAGCAGATGGTAATTGAAGAGTATAAAATGCAAATGTCTACACTATCAAAGAAGCATATTTTCCTGACAGAATTTAATTTAAATGCTCATTGATGATTGGTCCTTTTCCCATTGAAAGAGAGATAACATGGATGCGTGTTGCATGTGATTTAGATTAATTAATGCATTTATTCAAGACATCCTGGAGGTGCCAGTGTGTTAACAGTATGGAAAGGTAGGTGATTTTTGAGCATATGGTTGGTGTGAAAGGCAACTGCCAAGTCAGAGCAAATGTTAAGATTGAACATTTTATTGTCTATGGGTGGTTATTGCTTGTCTTTTTTTAGGGAAGGTAACATTCTCAAACCATGCCTAGCTGAAAAAGGCTAAAGTTCTCTGAGGCAGGGAATGGTTTAAACTGAATTGTCCTTCTACAAGCCAAGTACACCAGGGAGTGGACACAATTGTTGGGAAAATTTAGACAAAGAATTGTATTTTTCAGTACATCTGTAGTATTACATTTTATAATGCTGCAATTTTCTATCAGCATCCTGCCAGTTTCTCTAAGTGCAATGCCAGAGTTACCAGACCAAGTTTAATGTACATGGTGGATGTATATACACATTCATATATATGAATTATTCTTTAAGCTCACATTTAAATATGCGTCCTGCACATATAAAAATGAGCGACGTAAATGTGAAATATTGCTATTCCTATACATATATGCCTCTGTGTAAATAGCAACAGAGAGCTTTATGTAGTGGATAGATCCTTGGGATTAGGATGACCTGAGTTCAAGTTCTGCCTTTAAAACATACTTGTTTTGTGACCCTAGACAAATCCCTTTTCCTCTTAGTGTTCCAGGCAACGGCTTGACTATAGATTGCAGAGCAGATGCCTATATACATTGGTAGGGGGCAGTTTCCTTATCAGGAACTTCCTATATTAATGACCTGTGAACATATGTAACCTATATCAAATTGCTTACCATTTCAAGGAGGGAATAAGTAAGGGTGGGAGACAGAAAATTTGGAACTAAAATTTTTTTAAATGGATGTTAAAATTGTATTTACATGTAATTGGGGAAAAATAAAATGTTATTAAAAATAAAAGATCTGCTTTGTATACACATACATACATACATGTGTGTACAACATAAGTACACACGTATCATTTGTATACAGTTTTTGAGGGAATTTGTTCTGGAATGAGGTATCTATATCTTTAGCTATCTATCTATATCTATCTATCTATCCATCTATCTATCTATCTAATTCTGTACCCTAAATCCATCGCCTCTCTGTTATGGATAGGAGGCTTCATCATTGGTCCTTGGGGATCATGAATGGCCATCATATTGATCTTACAGCTTTCAAAGTTGTTTGTTTTTACAGTGTTGTCATTGTATACATTGTTCTCTTGGTTCTGCTCATTTTATTCTCCATTAGTTTATATAGGTCCTCAAAATTCTTCACTTTTATAATATTGAGAATAGAATACAGATTATTTTTCTGGTTCTGCTTATTTCACTCTGTATCAGTTCACACTATTTCCCAAATCAGCAGAACAAGAAAAACATTTCAACAACCTAGTTTCAGAGGAAGAAGATAAACAAGACGTACGGAGAAAAAAAGGCCAAGAATCTCAGAAGAAGTAATGGAAAGAAATGGATATGAAGGGGGCCTGATAGTGCCAGATCTCAGACTACACTACAGAGCGCTGATTATTCAACTGTTTTGGTACTGGTTAAAGAGTAAAGAAATTAAGTCGGTGGAACAGATTACGTCTGCAGAAGCAAATATGTCTAGTGCTCTAGGATCTGATAAATACAAAAATTCCAGGTACTCAGGTAAGGGCTCGGGTTTGACAAAAATTTGTCTGAAAATTGATTGGTAGCATGGAAGAAATTAGATTTATATCAGCACCTCATACTTTATACAAATACAAACTCCAAATGGGATGACCTAGATATAAAATATGACATTATAAACAAATTAGAAAAAAACATGGAAAAAAGTAGTTATCAGATTTACAGATAGGAGGAAAATGCATGACCAAACAAGGAATAGAAAGGATCACGGAAGATAAAATGGATAATTTTGATTGCATAAAATTAAAGAACTTTTGTACAAGTTAATTTAATAAAGCTAAGATTAAGAGGGAAACAAATGGGAAAAAGATCTTTGTAGCTAATTTCTCTGATAAAAGTTTTTTATTTCCAAGGTATATAGGGAAGTGATTCAAATTTATAATAAAAGAACTATTTCCCTCATTGATAAATAATCTATGAATATAAACAGAAAGTTCTCAAGGGAAGAAATCCAGGCTAACTCTAGCCATATGAAAAAGCAAAAATTCCAAATCTTGACCAATGAAAGAAATGAAAATTAAAGAAATTTTGAGATTCTACCTTATACTGATAGGAGCAGCAAAGACGACAAAAATGGAAAATGATAAAATTTGGAGGATTTGTGGGAAAACAGGAGCACTGTTAATGGACCTGTGAATGTTTATAACCATTCTGGAAAGCAGTTGCAACTATAAACAAAACGGTTTGAAACAGCACATTCCAACTATGTCACTGCTGTGCCTATATCCAAAGGAGAGCAAAGAAAGAATAAATTCATGTGCAAAAAATATTTACAGCAACTTTTTTTTTTCTATGGTAGCAAAAACCCGGAAACTAAGGGGATGTCGATTAATTAAGGAATGACTAAATTAGGAGGTACAGTAGAAAGAGTGCCAGGTCTGAAGTTAGGAAGAGTCATCTTCCTGAGTCACACTTGCTGAGTAAGTGTCTGGCCTCAGACACTTACTAAAACTGTGTGACCCTGGGCAAGTCACTTAACCCTATTTGCCTCAGTTTCCTTGTCTGTAAAATAAGCTGGAGAAGGAAATGGCAAACCATGGCAGTATCTTTGCCAAGAAAACCCCAAATGGGGTCACAAAGAGTCAGACATGACTGAAATGATTGAACAACAACCACAACAAGAACAAAAATAAGCTGTGGTACATATGTGAATATGATGGAGAACAAATATATAGTTGTATAATATAATAATACTGTATATTAGCATATGTGCTATCCTATCTCCTACATTGCAAACCTCATGAGGGTTCTACTACATAATAATGACCTTTATGTCTCCTTAGTGGTTATTATAATACTTTGTATATACTTAAATATTTCAAACATCTGTGATTTCACCATTGTGGCAAATTGCCATCCCCTGCATGACTTACAGTAGTAGACAGTTTCATGAGTTGCTGTGATGGAAAAAATTTATCACCTCATGACCCACACTCTGGTGACAAATCTCTTGAAGCTTAGCCAGGATGGTTCTCAGATGACAGACCTACATACAAGTTGCTCTTAGGCCTGCAGTCAGAGCCTTTCCAGCTTTAGGGTCTGCCAAAGCTGGAACTTTACTGGTATTGACTTTGAGAACCCAGGGTCACCTTCACACCTTGGTGAGACTGAAATATGACTGTAATGGAGGCTTTGTGGTATATCAGGGTAAACATAATTGCTGAATGAATGAAATGAATGGATTAATTAATAAAGAAAAGACTCAAGGAATGAAAACTAGTATAATCAGAGAAATCTTTTTTTTCCTTTTCCTTTTTAAAAATGTTTGGAATTATGTACAACTTTGATACAGTTTCTGGGTGCTCCAAGATACCCATGGCCACTTCATGTAAAACAGCTACAATGTCTATCTACAAGCACATTTGAGAAGCTATGTGATCAGAAGCCAATTAAGCTTAATAAGGATAATCAACACCGTCACAAAGCAGAGGTGTTTCATTTAAAGGTGGTTTCCCTACTCTATGGTATTCACACGGAGACAGAATATGGCCTATTTTCATTCATCATCTTCTTCATCCTCCTCCTCCTCATTTTCTTTCTCTCCCTTTTTCTGGGTAGCTTTAGCCACCCTATTTGCCCCATCGAACTTCCCTTTCAACTTAGAATCTGTGACATCCTTCTGATATTTCTCCTTCAGTTTGGTTGCCTTATTATTATAAGGTTGCTTTTCATTGTCACTCAGAGTGTTCCACATTTTGCCAAGCTTCTTTGCCACATCCCCAATGGATAAGCTGGGGTTTGTAGACTTGATCTTGGGACGAAATTCTGAACAGAACAGGAAGAAGCCAGGTGGTGGCCGTTTAGGTGTATTAGGATCCTTCTACTTTTTGCCACCTTTAGCTGGTCCATAGTCGTTCATTTCTCCATCATATCGTGCCTTATCAGCTTTGTCCATCTCATCAAACTTGTATTTCTCTTTCCCCAACATAGTCTTCCACCCCTTGAACACTTTTTAGAAAACTCTGCAAAGTTAACAGGAACCTCTGGATTCTTCTTACGCTCTTCTCAGCACGTTTGGACAAAGAAGGCATAAGCAGACATCTTGCCCTTCTGTTTCTTGGGGTCACCTTTAGCCGTGGTGAACTCTGTATTGTTCTCTAGTGTCTAATCAGAGAAATCTTTATGGAGAAAGTGGTGTCTGAGGTGGTTTTGAAGGACAGTCAGTTTCAGATTGATGGAAGAAAAAGTCATTCCAAGGGAAAGGAGCAACATCAGGAAAGATACTATCTCTAGGGGCAAATAAGCATCTTATAGCTTTACTTTCAGTGTTCAAGGTCTTAAACTCTAATTTTTGGTTGTGTTGCTATGGCTCTTGGTGCTGTGATGTATTCTTTCTACTTTCTAGCTTGAGCATTTCTAAAGCTAACACTTTTGCCAGGGACAACTGAAGGATCATCCTTGAAGCATCTAAGTTGACTCACTAGCCCTGGTCGCACTTTAATCGATCAATTAACAAGTATAAATTAAGTACCTTACCATAAGCCAGTCACTGTGCTAGGTCCTGGGAATACAAATACACATATACATGTGTGTATATAGTTTGGGAGGGAGGACATTGGCAGTTGAAGGAATTGAGAAAGGCTTTGGGTAAGAGGTGGTATTTGAGCTGAATCACAGAAGAAGAGAGGTATTCTACAAAGTAGAGGTAAAAAGGGATGTATTCTAGGCATGGAGAACAGCCAGTGCACAGGCATAGCAATGAGAGGTAGAATATCATGAATGAAGAAGAGAAAGAATGATGGTTTGTCTGGATTGTCCAGTGAAGAAAGGGAAATAATAGCCAATGAGCCTGGAAAGATAGGTTGGGTCCATTTTGTTATGGTCTTTAAAAGCCAAACAGAGGAATATATATTTGATCTGAGTGGAGATAGGGAGCCATTAGAGTACACTGAGTAAAGTAGTGACATAGAACTCTACTTAAGGAAAATTACTTTGGCAGCAGTGTATATAATGGGATGGAGTGGGTAGAGTTTTTCACAGGGAGACCATTTAGAAAGGCATTGCAGGGAGCAGAGCCAAGATGGCGGCTGGAAAGCAGGGACTAGCATGAGCTTCCTGCCGAGTCCCTCCAAAAACCTATAAAAAATGGCTCTGAACCAATTCTAGAACTGCAGAACCCACAAAATAGCAGAGGGAAGCAGAGCTCCAGCCCAGGACAGCCTGGATGGTCTCTGGGTGAGGTCTATCCCGAATGGAGCTTGGAGCTGGGAGCGGAGCAGAGCAGAGCTCAGCGTGAGCGGCACGGACCAACCAGACCAGGAGCTGGGCGGAGTGTGCCCTAGCACCCTGAATCAGTGAGCTGCAGCAGTTACCAGACTTCTTAACCCACAAACACCAAAGACAGCAGAGAAGGTTAGTGGGAAAAGCTGCAGGAGTGGAAGGAGTTCGAGGTTAGGCCACCACCCCCGGGGCAGCAGAGGTGGGGCAGCTACAGAAGTTCAGCTGCAGTTGCTTCCAGCCCCAGGCCCACCTGGTGGGAGGAATTAAGTGGCGGATCAGAGCAGGAATGAAGAGCCTGCTGAAGATCTAAGTCCGGTCCGGGTTGGGGGTTCTTGGGGAAGGAGGAGTGCTGGTGTGGTAGAACTGGCGCATTCCCCCAGGCATGGAACATAGTTCTCTAAACTCTACAAGCAGTCATACCCTGCCGAAAAGCTCAAGGGTCAAGTTAGTTGGCTGGGAATATGGCCAGGCAGCAAAAATGCATCCAGATTCTGTCTCAGACTTTGGATTCTTTCTTTGGTGACAAAGAAGACCAAAACGTACAGCCTGAAGAAGTCAACAAAGTCAAAGAGCCTACAACAAAAGCCTCCAAGAAAAACATGAACTGGTCTCAGGCCATTGAGGAGCTCAAAAAGGATTTGGAAAAGCAAGTTAGAGAAGTAGAGGAAAAATTGTGAAGAGAAATGAGAAGGATGCAAGAAAACCATGAAAAACAAGTCAATGACTTGCTAAAGGAGACCCAAAAAAATACTGAAAAATATACTGAAGAAAGCAACAGCTTAAAAAATAGACTAACTCAAATGGCAAAAGAGCTCCAAAAAGCCAATGAGGAGAAGAATGCCTTGAAAGGCAGAATTAGCCAAATGGAAAAGGAGGTCCAAAAGACCACTGAAGAAAATACTACCTTAAAAATTAGATTGGAGCAAGTGGAAGCTAGTGACTTGATGAGAAATCAAGATATTATAAAACAGAACCAAAGGCATGAAAAAGTGGAAGACAATGTGAAATATCTCATGGAAAAACCACTGACCTAGAAAATAGATCCAGGAGAGATAATTTAAAAATTATTGGACTACCTGAAAGCCACGATCAAAAAAAGAGCCTAGATATCATCTTTCAAGAAATTATCAAGGAGAACTGCCCTGATATTCTAGAGCCACAGGGCAAAATAGAAATTGAAAGAATCCATTGATTGCCTCCTCAAATAGATCCCCAAAAGAAATCTCCGAGGAATATTGTCGCCAAATTCCAGAGCTCCCAGATCAAGGAGAAAATATTGCAAGCAGCCAGAAAGAAACAATTTGAATATTGTGGAAACACAATCAGAATAATCCAAGATCTGACAGCCTCTACATTAAGAGATGGAAGGGCTTGGAATACGATATTCCGGAGGTCAATGGAGCTAGGATTAAAACCAAGAATCACTTACCCAGCAGAACTGAGTATCATGCTCCAAGGCAAAATAAGGATTTTCAATAAAATAGAGGACTTTCAAGCTTTCTCAGTGAAAAGACCAGAGCTGAACAGAAAATTTGACTTTCAAACACAAGAATCAAGAGAAGCTTGAAAAGGTAATCAAGAAAAAGAAATTGCAAGCGACTTACTAAAGTTGAATTGTTTTGTTTGCATTCCTACATGGAAAGATGATGTGTGTGATTCATGAGACCTCAGTATTAGGGTAGCTGAAGGGAATATGCATATATATATATGTTTATGTATATATATATATGTGAATGTATATGTATGTACATATGTATGTGTATGTGTATGTGTACATATATATATATATATATATATATATATATATATATATATATACATAAAGAGAAAGAGAGAGAGAGAGAGAGTGGGCACAGGGTGAGTCGAAGATGAAGGGAAGATATCTAAAAGAAATAAAATCAAATTAAGGGATGAGAGAGGAATATATTGAGAGATGGAGATAGGGAGAGATAGAATGGGGTGGATTATCTCGCATAAAGGTGGCAAGAGAAAGCAGTTCTGGGGGAGGAGGGGAGAGGGCAGGTGAGGGGGGAATGAGTGAATCTTGCTCACATCAGATTTGGCCTGAGGAGGGAATACCACACATACTCAATTGGGTATCTTACCCCACAGGAAAGAAGAGGGAAGAAGATAAAAAAGGGGGGATGATGGAGGGGAGGGCAGATAGGGGTGGAGGTAATAAAAAACAAACACTTTGGAAAGGGGACAGGGTCACGGGAGAAAATTCAATAAAGGGGGATGGATTGGGAAGGAGCAAAATATAGTGAGTCTTTCACAACATGAGTATTGTGGAAGGGTTATACATAATGATACACATGTGGCCTATGTTGAATTGCTTGACTTCTTAGGGAGGGTGGGTGGGAAGGGAAGAGGGGAGAGAATTCAGAACTCAAAGTTTTAAAAACAGATGTTCAAAAACAAAAAAAGTTTTTGCATGCAACTAGAAAATAAGATACACAGGCAATGGGGCGTAGAAATTTATCTTGCCCTACAAGAAAGGAAGGGAAAAGGGGATGGGAGGGGAGTGGGGTGACAGAAGCGGGGACTGACTGGGGAACAGGGCAACCAGAATTTATGCCATCTTGGAGTGGGGGGGAGGGTAGAAATGGGGAGAAAATTTGTAATTCAAACTCTTGTGAAAATCAATGCTGAATACTAAATGTATTAAATAAATAAATTAAAAAACAAACAAACAAGCAAAAAAAAAGAAACAGAAGAAAGAAGTGGGGGGAAAACTCAGAAGTACTAACAGCAAGTGGTTAATAAATAAGTAAATAAAAGGAACTAGCTTTCTCCTAGTACAAAAAAAAAGAAAGGCATTGCAATAATTTGGGTTGTAGTTAATGGGAACCTGAATTAAAGTGGTGATAGTATGAGTGGAGAAAAGGGGTAGAATATGAGAGGTATGTGATAGTAGAAATCACATGGTTTGGCAACTGGTTGGATATATGGGGTGAATGAGAATAAGGAATTTAGGATAATGCCAAATTTATGAACCTGCGAGACTAGAAGAGTGGTTAATATTTCTGCCTTTGAGAGAAATAGTGAAATTTGGAAGAGGGGTGGGTGTGGGGTCAGTTGGATGTATTGAGTTTCAGAGGTCTCTGGGACATCTAGTTTAATAATGTCCAATTGGTGAGGTGGGAGTGAAACTCAGGGCAGATACTGGGGATACATATGTTTGTATGTATCTGTATACATATATAAATGTTTTACATTATACATAGATACATACATATCTGGAGTCTTCAGCTTAGAGATGATAATTAAGCCAACAAGTTTATGGGCACTGATAAGGTCACCTAGAGAGAGACATATAAATAGAGAAGCATAGGAAGCCTGTAGAGGGTGTGTGAATTGGATGATGAACAAGCAAAAAAGACTGAGAAGGAGAGGTTACAGAGTTAGGCAGAGAACCAGGAGAGAAGAGTATCACAAAATCTCAGAGAGAGCATCCAGGAGAGGGTCGATACTGTCAAATGCAGTAGAGAAGTTTGGAAGAATGAGAACTGAAAAAAGGTGATTCTATTTGGCAATTAAGATGTTGCTGGTAATTCCTATGCTTTACATACTAAACCTTTTCATAAACAGGGATCTTTGGGTTTTGGATATTTTCAACATGCACAGTTCTTTTAGTCTCTTTCACAAGACTCCTTATCTTTACTCTCACAGATCTATATGGGCAGTTGGAAAAGCAATTTTTTGACTTGGTTTGTCCATCTCTTTCTGTCTCCATTTGATTTCTTAAGTCTTCATCTTGACAAAGACTTAAATAGTTCATGTGCACACACACAGATATACCATGAACTTTTATATGGGAAGAGAGAAAATTCCTTCCTCTATGAGTGGGTGTAGAGATGCTTCATGACACTTCCCATCTTACCCATGAAACATAACTCAAAATTTTCTTTTTTAAGTAAAATTCTATTTAATTGGCATCTTTTATTTTTACATCATCTTACATAGATAGGACATGATGTGCCATCCTCTGTGATGGCATATAGGAATATGAGAATATAAACAAGCATATGGGAATATAAACAAGCAAAAGAAAGATAGTCCTTACCCTAAAAAAGGGTATAGTCCAATGAGGGAAGACAACATATACAAGGGAGCTGAAAGGCAGGGGTGAGGAGTGTAGGAGTGGACTGTGGGGAGTTAGGGGCAGAACCTGGACAGAAATGAAGGAGTAAGCAATTTATCAAAGTGGAAGTTCTAGAAGCAACTCATCAATTGGAGGAAAAGGGGACAGGAAAGGAAAGATCTTCCAGGGAAAGAAGACCATGGGGGACAGAGGCATCTTCCAGGGTTAGCAGGTAGCTGCAGCATGGTGGAGAAATCCAGAGAATCAGGAGTGGAGCTGACAGAGGAGGGAAGGAGACAGCATAGCTGGCTTTGATGATCTCTTGGAATGGGAGCGATAAGAGAAACTTACTAGGTGAAGGAGACAGGGAGAGAGGGATCTTGCACAGTGAGAAGGCTCCATGGAAGGAGGCATCTTTCAGGGTGGAAGGGCTGCTGGGACATAGTGGAGAAGTTCAGAGAGTCAGGAACAGAACTGGGAGATGAGTGAAGGAGGAATATATTAATTTCTGAATAAATATGTATTCATTTCTGAATATGCCCCTCTCCATCCTCCACCCTTGGAGTCATCTCTTGAAACAAAGATTAAAAGAGCAAAAAATAAAAGAGCAGTTCATCAAAATCAACCAACACATTGATAATGTCTGACAGTATGTGCAATATTTCACATCTACGATCTCTCACCTCTGTAAAGAAGGGATGGAATTAAAAAGGAAAAAAAAGAAATTTACATATTAACTTTATTATATTTTTAAAAGGAATAGGAAGTTGCACATAATAAATTTTCAGTTTCATGTGTAACCATCTTTTAAAAATTATACTATGTTATAGAATGCTTGTTCTATTACATAAATTAAAATAAAATAAAAATTAACAAAAAGAAGGGACAGAGATGGATGTATTTTCTTAATTCTTCTCAAGGGCCACATATAGTCATTAAATTTCCTCTTATGACAAATTCAATTTAAATCACTTTTTGAAAAGAAGCTCTTTTTAAAAAAAGTTGAATAGCATTTTATTTTTTCTCCAGTTACATATCAATAAAATTTTTAGTATTCATTTTTTCAAGATTTTGAGTTCCAATTTTCCTCCCTCCCTCCCTCCCCCTCCCCTCTTCTGTAAATGGTAGGGCAGTTTGATATAGTTTATACATGTGATATCATGTAAAAATATTTTCATATTTGCCACAGTTGTGACAGAAGAGACAGATCAAAAGGAAAAAATAAACCATGAGAAAAAATGAAGTGAAAAAAATATGCTTCGATCTGCTTTCAGAGGCCATCTTTATCTGCATGTGGATAGCACTTTCCTTTGTGAGTCCTTTGTACTTGTCTTGGATCATTGTGCTGCTGAGAAGAGCTGAGTCTTTCATACATGACACGATATTGTTGATACTGTGCACAATGTTTTCCTGGTTCTGTTAATGAAAAGCAGTTCTTAATCCACTGTTTTGGTAATTTTTGCCTAAAATTAAAAAGCTGTGTTTTTTGGCTGTCTTTTTTCACTAAAAGGAACATTCAAGACATGTCAATGCCTATTCTTTTAAAGGCATATTTTTTTTTGCTGTGTGGACATAATTTTAACCTTTTCAAAAGCGGTGGGCCCTTGATTCATGGCAAGAGGTGAAGTATATTAAGGACAAAAGGCTCTGCCACAGGCTGAGCTAAACAGAGCTTTGGGTCAGACAGCTTTCTAATTGGTTTGAGTTTTCAGTCCATTAAAGGAAAGCTTTGACTGCATTTTATAGCAGGTCACTGGGCAAAATCTGCTTCTCTTGCAGATGATTACGGTTCTTTTTCATTAGGCTCTTTCATGAAAAGATATCCACTCACTCATTACATGGTGGGGTACAGAGGCTGAACGTGTAGTAGTCTTCTTTCTTTCCAAACTTACCAACCATATCAAGGTACTTTTGTTCAATTCATTCAACAAACATGGCTTCATCAAGAAAAAGGCCATACTAGACTAACCTCATTTCCCTTTTTGACAGGGTTACTAAAGTGGTAGATCAGGGGAAGCCTGTGGATAGTATTGACTTGGATTTAATAGAGCATTTGATAAAAGTCCCTCAAGTTACTCTTGTGGAAATTTCTTTTTGAAATCTTCGGGCTAGATGATAAACTAATTACTTATATTTGAAACTAGTCTTGACCTAAAGAGTAGTTATTAATGGTTGCATGCTATCTTAAAAGGAGGTGTCCAGTGGAGTCCCCCAAGGGTCTGTGCTTGGCCTTGTACTGTTTAAGATTTTTTATCACGTCTTGGATAAAGATATCAATAGCACACTTACCAAGGTTGGAGATGACATAATGCTAAGAAGGACAGCTAACATACTGGATGACAGGAGATCCAAAATGTATATAAATAGACTAGAACATTAGGCTGAAGCAAATTAGATGGAATTAAATAGGGTTAAATGTAGAAAAGTAAAACAAATTTTCAAGTAAAAGAGGTAGAGACTTGCTAGACAGGAGTTCAATGGATTTCAATTGTGCAATATGAATTGAGTGTGATAGGACAGCCAAGAAAGCTAGTGTGATCTTAGAGTACATTATGGGAGGCAAATTATCTCAGAATAGGAAAGTGATAATCCTGTTGTAGTCTTTCCTGGTCAGAAAACACCTGGAGTATTAAGTTTATTTCCGGGTACCACTTTTTAGGAAGGATATTGTTAGGTGTGGCCTGAGGGTTGGAAATCACATGGCATGCCCCCCTTCTCTGACATGAGCCGACTTCACATATCCAACCTGTACTCATACTGGCAGGTGTGTCGTAGAGGTTCTCAGAGATGGCAAACTAGGTACTATTATGGTCATGTGGTCACAACCCAAATTCTCTCATGGAGCTAGAGATAATCTGGTATGGGATAGGGAGGTTCAGGGCAGGATATACTCCTACAACTCATTGTTATAGCTTGCAAACCTCTATTAGGGTGCTTCTCATTTATTCAGAACAGTCACAATGCATGGCTAATGTAAGAATTTTTTTTTGCTAGACTATGTATATGTGTATTGAGGAATTAAAATTTTTTTTTGCTCAATTTGGGGAGAGCATGGAAAGGGACAGATAAATCAAAAAAATCCTTATTACTTGAAAAATTAAGAAAAATAAAATAAGTTAAAAATAAAGACAATGGAAAAACCATCCAACTTTCAAGGATTGTGTGGCTAGTTTGAACTCTGGTGAGAAGAGTTCAAATCAACCGCATTAATTACATAAGCAAAGAATTCATTTGATGATAAATTCACAGAATTCATATGTTTCTCTGATGTTACCAGTCTAATTGAACAGAGCATGAGCAGGTAGGAGATACTTCAGTAAGTTTGACCCAAGTTATACCATGTTTCATGACCCAATGGCATACTGTTAACAACACTAGCCTTAGAGTCAAGAAGACCTTGATTTGAATCCTGTCTTAGGCAATCAATTTAGTTGACACTTTTGGGGGGTGATGTGCAACAAAAGATGTCATTGATAGCACCAGTCCATTCCGCATGCTTTGAGGAGTAGAGAGGTCTCAAAAAAACAAGAGAAACACTGTACTGGTGGAAAGAAAAAAACCTAGCAGCCACGGCTGGCAGCTTTGCAATGAGGACTAATGTTCAAGTACCCTGAAGAACCTCTTTTTCTCTACATAGCTAATAAATTTCTTTTGTTAAAATTAACTAGATGGGAAAGTCATTTTTAGTTCAGAGTCTCATTCTCCTTTTCTGTCGAGTACGAATAATAATATCACCTACTTCCTGGGATTATTGTGAGAATCCAGTGTGATGATGTATATAAAGAACTTTGCAGATTTTGAAGGTTATATGTCTACTATTATATTTTTGCAAAAGAAAGAAAATCGGTAACGCTGATGTATTAACTCTTTTAAAAAAATAAATCTTTCCTGATATTTTTCATTTTTATACTGCCTAAATTTGCCCCTATATCCTTTTCTTTTTCACTTCCCAAAGATCTATCCCTTATAACAAAGAATTTTTTTAAAAAAAGAAAATGAGAGAGAAGAGAAATTAGTCAATATATAATATATACAATGTTCTACACCTATAAATCCTTTACCTACATCTGCAAAGGAGTGGGGGAGGTATCTTATATTTCTTTCTTTGATACCTAAAACATATAGACAACTAACAGAACTATATAGACCAAAAGCCGTTTCCCAAGACTTAAATCATCAAAGGATATGAATAAATAGTTCTAAAAAATTGCAAACTATTAGGAACCATATGAAAAAATATTCTATGCAAAAATATTCTAAAACACTAATAATAAGAGAAATGCAAATCAAAACAATGGTGAGGTTTCACCCCACTCCCAGCAAATTGGCAAAGAAGACAAAAGGTGGGAATGGTAGATTTTGGAGGGGTTGTACAAAGACAGGCACACTAATGCATTTTTGATGGAACTGTGAATTAGTTCAACTCTTTTGGAAGGAAACTTGGAATTATGAAAAAAAATTGTCTAACTCAGACTGGAAGATTCTATTACTTGGCATATAGCCTAAGGAGATGACTGATAAAAGATGGGCTTCATATATGCCTACATTTTCATAGCAACACTTTCTTTGGCAGCAAAGAATTAGCAATAAAGTAGATGACCATCAATTGTGGAATAGCTAAACAAATTGTGACAAATGAATGCACTAGAATATTACTGTGCTGTAAGAAACAAAGAATATGATAGAATAGGGAAAGGAAAGGAAAAATATTAAGTACTTATTATGTGCCAGGTACTCTAAGTGCTTACAATATTATCTCATTTAATACTCACAACAACCCTGTGAGTTAGGTGCTAATATTATTCCCATTTTACAGTTGAGGAAACTGAGGCAGACAGAGATAAAGTGACTTACCTGGGGTCACATAGTGAATGTCTGAGACTAGATTTGAACTCAAGTCTTCCTGACTCCAGGTCCAGTGCATCCGTTGAGCCACCTACTGCATAGGTAGTATATCTAAGGAAAGTCAAGCTGAAGTCAGAATATTTAAATGCCAAATAGAGGAGCTTTTATTTTATATTAGAGGGAATGGGACAGATGTGGAGATAGAACCAATAAAACTTGGTAACTGATTAGATATGTGAAGTGAGAGATAATGAAGCCTTGAGGGTGATTCCGAGACTGTGAAACTGGATGACTAGAAAAATTATGATTTCATAAACAGAAGGAGAGAAGTTAGAAAGACTTCCTTAGTTTAAGGAATAGTGCTAGGCATGGTCAAGGGATGGACTAAACAAAAAAAATAATTCATGTCTTCAAGGTATTATATTTCTGTAGTATCACAGTATCCCAAAGTATAGAATCTCAGGCCTGATTCTTTAAGATAATGGATGCTGGAAAGAATGCTGGAATTCAGAGGAATTGCGTTCAAACCCTGGCTCTGCCACTGATTATTTATATAACCCTGGACAAGTCACTTCACCTGTCTGTCATCTTGTTTTCAATTTTCTCACCAGAAAATAAAAAAGGTCAGATTAGGTGATTTCTTAGGTCTTTTCCATTTAAATTCTTTGGAGTTTCCCTTTTCAAGTTCATTACGTCTAAAAAGCAGTCAAAATCTCTCCTTCACTCCTCCCACAAAATAAATATGGAGTGATCTTTGCATTAAGAAAGTGGTAAATGGGATGCTAAGTAGTGGTATGCTGGTAAATGTTTAACAACTGGCTCTCTGAAAAAGATATTTATATGTATATATATATATATTACACACTTTTAAACTTTAAATTGTATTATTAACTTTCTCCATCACTTTCTTAAGTCTAGACAATTAACAAAACAATAAATCAAGCCTTGCTTTGTAGTATTTGCATTTGCAATATCTGAAGTACAAAAGCCTTCACTGAAAATTTAACAACCAGCTCCCAGAACATATGTGAGCTGGTTCTAGAACAACCCCGATAACACATCATTATAGTGAGCAGAAGATGGTAAGAGGAGAGAAAAAAGAATGGAGAGGAAAATTGTAGCACAGGGTCATTTTAGTGTCCAATAGAAGGCATACTTGTGTCTGTAAAATATTCTTGTAATTAAAAAAAATTGGACCAAAGAGAGGGGGTCAGAGGGAAATAGCTTGAATTTTTGAAA
The DNA here is from genome assembly GCF_011100635.1 of Trichosurus vulpecula. Taxonomy (NCBI): domain Eukaryota; kingdom Metazoa; phylum Chordata; class Mammalia; order Diprotodontia; family Phalangeridae; genus Trichosurus; species Trichosurus vulpecula. The sequence goes on along the minus strand of NC_050579.1, from coordinate 151,176,472 downwards.
CTGTAAATCAGTAAGCATAGGTCACAGACTACGATTGTGTCATGGCCTTCTAAAGAATTTACAGTATGTATCAGTGTCACTAAAACTAATTGTACTAAAAAAATCCCATCTAGGTCCTGAGAGTCATTCAACCAAAGGCTAAATATAGCAGGCTTCTGAGGCTTTCTTTTTGCCTCATCCCTCTGTGACAGAACTTCATTCTCTAGGACAATAGCCTAATAAGTAAATGACCTAAAAAGAGAGCCCCTGCCTAGTATTTCAGAGTGAAAATGTTGGTACCTTTTTGGTTTAGTTAGAAAGTCTGAATGTTCTGGTTGGCAAAATGCTTGGACTGGAGCTACAGTGATCACATGTACTGGATTTTCTGGGACAGCCTTGCTATAAAAAAAGAAAAGAAAGAAAAAGAAAGCTCATTTCTAAAATGGCTTTTCAAAAGGAATATCCTTTGTTAGGCCATATGTCCCAATTTATGGTTTGAAAAATGTAGTCATCAGAGACCAGGCCACCCTTAATGGGAAGTTTTTGGCTAATGGCATCAAGAACAAGAACCAGATTATTACTACTAAAAGTTCTTGAATCTGGGGCAACTTAGATTAGGGAATGGGATGCAGAGTCAAGATTGGTCTGTTCTGGGTATAGTTGTACAGGGGGAGGGAACTTAATGTTTTTAAGGAGATTTACTCTTTTTAAATAAAAAAATGCCAAGGAAGGCAAAGCATTGCCTTAAGAGACTCCCCTAATTCACTCTCAAAAGTTAGCACCTCAAAGGGTAGCTATCATCTCAAGTTCTAGAGACAACCCTGTGGGCAACTGTTTCTACTAATTGTAGTTCATGAACCTCCACCAATGTACTTCCCATTAGCAATAAGCCAATAGACTCAACTATTTGCAAAGGCATTTACTGAAATGACATAGCAAGAACAGTAGTAACAAAATATTCTCTCCATAAACCTGGGATATACTCTGTCAAAAATATATACAGCACCCATAGGGAAGGATAGGCTCAAACCTGATAACAGTGGTAGTCAGGCACACATGAAAGATACGTGTATAGCAAAGGCAACTCACAGCTCCTAATATTTAAGAGGTTGGAAGTCCTTTTTCTCCTTATAGGATACTCATACAACTCCTCTGGGTTCAGTGTCTATTGGCTAATTGGTCTTCTGTGCTCCCAGGAGCAGTTTCTCATCTTGATTTTTGATTGCCAGAGGTTCTATTCCTTGCTTCTTTTCTTAGATGCCTGTTTCTTTGTATCTATGTGTTTGGAGTGTGTGTTTCTGCTCCCTGTTGGTCCAGTAATTTCCCTTCAAAGATATATATGTCACATGTATGTGTGTGTGTGTGTGTGTGTGTGTGTGTGGTATGTATGTGTTTGGTAAAATAGGGTGAGACTAGAGAAAGAAATTTCTTTTTTCCACATTATAGGAGCCTCCGGCACAGGCAGCTCCCAGTTTGCAACGTCTCCAACTCTCAAATTGCTGGATGAGTATTTTCCACTCTGTCGCTAGACACTACGACTGATGGAGGGAAATAGGAGAGAGGAATCTCCCATCCTGAATCACCATGTCTCCACACCTGCTCTGGGATTTGAGTGTTTTGCGCTCCTTAGAAAGCTTAGCTATTTAAAGCCCCTGAAGGAATGGCTAATGTGTTTTCTCAGTCTTGCCTCTTTCTTGACTCAATAAGGAAGGGATTCACATCATAAAAAGGGATCAGGGCATTGATACTTCTTGTTTATATATTGAAATTTCATCATGTGCAACTATATTCTATGACTACATCAACTTAAGAGTGAGGAAGGCTGAGGTTATAAAGCCATCTACCCTCCCTTCTAATTATTACACAGCATATACATACATACAAAGCACATTACTGAGGCAGTGGTCTTTTGGTTATAGCATACATGATTTCTGTTCTTAATAACTTACCTCTATTATGAATATAGAAAATACTCTAGACACTTCGATAAAACAGAAATTTGGTGGATTTTTTTGGGGGGGGTTAAGTGTCTTGCCCAGGGTCACATAGCTAGTAAGTGTCAAGTGTCTGAGGATGGATTTGAACTCAGGTCCTCCTGACTCCGGGACAAGTACTCTATCTACTGCTCCACCTAGCTACCCTGAAGACAGAAAATTTTAGAATATTATTTATGATTAGTTACACAGCTCTTTCCCATGTGGCCCTGACAATATAAAACTTTTAGAAATTCTTACATTTGTGAAAAAAATACGTTTGTTAGAGGGAGGACTTATACTCAGGTCTTTATGACTCCAAGGTTAGTCCAGTATTTACTAAGTCAAGCTGCCTCTCAGGTATCAACAAAAATGATTATAGCACTTGATTTTAGACTTCTCTTTATTAGATCTTCTGACTGGAAGTATACTTCACTGTATACGTGTATGCAACAGTATAAATATCACCGTGCAATTTGGAAGAAATATCTTTTGGAATGACATTTTTAGTACTATAGAAAATAATCCTAGAGGCAATATGGCAAAATGAATTAAGAGCTGCAACCAGGGACACTTAGTTTCAAGTCCTACTTTGTGACCCTGGGCAAGTCATTTCAACCTTCTAGTGATCTATGTTTCTATTACTATAAATTTCAGGGAAGGTACTGACCTCTATCTATAGTGGGGCTTTTGCCATTTGGCAGTTTCCTATATCATTGAGGTCACTGGTCCAGACTTTATTCCTCTCCCCTGAGGAAAAAATAAGTGAGTCATTTGTTATTCTTCTAATATTCAAAGCAACCCTGTAATGGCAAGCAGGGTGGGACTTTTTTGTTGTTTTTTATTTTGGAGTGTTTCTCAGCACTAAGGCAAACAAGCGCCTTTGACTGAGTCTTGCCTTTGTTTCAATCAAGAATCTTTGACTGAATTGGGAGTCTTTGATGACCTGCTTTGATGACTTGTTTTGATGACCTGCTCACGGGAAGGTTTAGGTCACACAGGTTTGAATCGCAAGGTTGTGATATCCTCTGACCCTGGAGGAATATGTATGTACTCTGAGGTTAGCATTTTGCTTGGGGCTTACTCATTGGAAGAGTGTCATGTGATTTGACCAGATGAGACTCTGGGGAGCCGTTAAGGGCCTCCCTGCCCCGCCCCCTCCAGCTTTGAAAAACCCAGATATTGGTGCTTCTCTCTCTGGTAACTATGTATGTAATGTCTTGGACAGACAGCTAGGAGACTGTCTGTTGGTTTGTGTTATTTTGCTCTGTTTATATAATTTCTCTTGCATTTTCTCTGAAGTTCAGGTTGCTGACTTTTTCCCCTGAACTAAGTGAATGATATATGTATGTTTAATTAAAGTGAGATTATAAACTTGCTTTCCTTAGAGAAGCAGATCAAAGAACCTATGCTAGCAGCCTTCCTGCGTGCTGGTGTTATTGGTCTCACACAGCTGCAGTAGCAGCAAGTAGCTTTGTTGTCACAACCCCATCAGTGTTAATGAATCTGAAGGGAAATGTTTTGGCTCTATCTGAGTTGTGAAATAAGTCAAGCTCCTCTTCCCATTTCTATAGGAGTCAAAAACTTTTCCTACTGGAGCCACAAAAGGATAAAAGTCCCTCTGGCATTACTTACAGGCAAAAATAATTCTCTCACTCTTGGAAAAGCAAGTATAGATTTTCCTGGTGGGGTTCTGACAGCTTGACTTCTGACCTGCAGCTTAAAAAATATCAAGCTGAAAGAAACAGCCCGATGTGTGTTTGGTGGTGATAACCAGTACTTGGAAGTGATGGGACCCTGCTTGGTCTAAGGCTCATATTTACTTCCCTAACAATTCTATCCTGGGGTCACCAATGAGTAAAGCAGGATGTATTGACCAATTCAAGCCATAGTTCAATTTGAGAAATATCCCTCTATTGGCAACATGAGACAAGATTTAGGAACTAGAGTGAAGGCACCAGTTGCGATCCAAATTGCATAACCATTGCATTGCTGACCTTGTGAAGATCTCTGGGCACCTAGTCCCTGATTCTGGTTCATTTCTTTTCCACAGGGCCCTCATCATATTTCTTTGTGTCTTTTTTGTTATGTTCAGCTGGTAAGATTACCCACTATAGTTTTTCCTTCAATTTCCTGATCAGTACTGGGTCCAGAGTTCTTCCTAGAATATTATGGGAGTAGATGTAGTGGCAGCTGTTTCCTTCTACTCTGTCAACTTATATTAAGTTTGATAATACAGTGACAAAATTGCTCTACTTTTGGCTTCTTCTGCCCTTTTTGTGTGCATTTGAAGATGTTTATTGATTATAGTTTTAAAATTTCTATCGCTACCCATTAATTCCTTTCCACCATATCCCTACTTGAGTTAGAAAGCCTTCCCTTCTAACAAGTGTGTGGAGTTAAGCAAAATAAATCCCCACATTGGCCACATCTGAGAATGCTTACATAGGCACTTTTAGCCCTGTATTGTTTCTCCTGAATTTAAGTTCAGTGCTCTTTCCAAGGATATCACTGTCTCCAAGAAGACTGCAATATTAAGTCAACAAGCAATGTTCTTGACTGTACTTGGTCTTACTTATTCCATTCATTGAGGTTCTTAATTTACCAACCCCTGCCAACTTGGGAAATGATAAATAATAGTAGCTTTCATTGACATAGGACTTTAAGGTTCGTAAAGTACACACATTATTTTGAGCCTGCCAGCACCACTCTGAGGTAAGTACTATGGTTATTATCATTTCCTTTTTCATAGATGAACAAACTAAAGCTCTGAAAGCTTGTGACTTACTCATAGCCCCATAGCTAGTAAAAAAAGTAACTGGAGGCAGAATTCAAACTTAGATATCTCTTAACTCCAGGGCTAGTATTCTTGCCACTGCACTACTTTGCTTCCCAGATGTTTCTAGCCAAATTGTAATTTCCTTATTGACGCTGAAAATAAAATGCCATATAAAGGTGAAATCATTCATATTCAAGACACTAGCCACCTACTTATTTTATCTTATAGTTGAGTCTTAAGTGCGTGCTGTGTCTCCTTCCTAACATTTGCCTGTCTTTGCCCTTTCGACCTTTAGCTCCAGGTGTGAAACTCTCATATTTTTTGTGAAAATCTAATTATAATGTTGGCTATCTTCTTTTTGTCGACCTCAGCTTTAATATCTTCAAATGACATCTCTTATTACCTGTTAGTGAAACATGGCTGTATTTTTCTGCAACCAGGCTAGTTCCCCTTAATCAAAATAAGCTTTGTCCTTTCATGTTCCTGACTGACTTCTAAAAATAGGGCCTTTCTTTCTCTAAGACTGAAGTTAAACTGACCACTCTGTAATATTCAGGGGCATCCCCAAGCCTTGATTTTGCTGCTTAACTTCAATTCTTCTATGCTGCCTAACAATTTACTGAAAGTGTATTAAAACACAATCTACAATCCTCACTGACAGTAGGGCTCTAAATTCCCTAACGAATCTAATACAATCCTTTGGCTTTGCACAGAATCATTTGCCCCTTGTCCCCCATGACTTGAAACACATTTGGATGTTGTTACCAGGTAATTTTGATGCTTCACCTGAGTTCTTCCTTTTTTGAATCAATAAATATGATTTATGACTGTGAAAAAGCCATTCCTACCTGTTCCCAGTGTCAGCCTGAAAGACTTGATGAGCCCTAAAGATTTGCTGAAAATATTAGTAAGCAATGCATATTGAAAGTAGGTGGGATGCTTTTTCCCTTTAGGGACTGGGAACTCTAGTCACATTGTGGCACACCGAGCAGCTTATTTTTACCCTGTGCTTTTCTACATCTCTTCCTATTATTTGACATTTTATTCTTCTCTTAGAAATCAGAATTTTCTGAATATCATTGAAGTGAGTGACTTAAAATGGCTAATTTCAAATGGTGAGTTGTGACATTTGTGAGTACATTGTGGAAACAAATTCACAAAAAGAGATTGGGACAGCCCATCTCATATTTATTAGGTTCATTTACCCAACTTCTAATGAAATGACACTAATTTAGGACATGCCAGAGTTTCTAGGCCATAAGCTGCTTTGCAGTGTGTGTATATGGGCAAGAAAAGACTCCTTCTGATGTCCTGAAAAACCTAAGGCACCATAGTGACACACAATCAAATGGTTAACAAATATTTATTGAAGGCATATTGGACTAGATTAAAGTGCTTTTTAGCTCTAACATTCTGAGATTCATTGTGATCTGTGATTCCCCCAGTTCTCATCCCAGAATAGAATTTTGCATGTGTTTGGTGCTAAAAGAATGTTTATGGCATTGAATTGACTTCTGTGTCACAAAATGGTATGGACTAATTGCTGTACTAGAAAAGTACTAGACACCATGAGTTTAGAGGAAATTGAAATCACTATGAATTCGATTGATCGCAGAAGGGTTCTTAAGGGTGAGGACAGAGATTTGAGGGATGAGTAAGTTTGGCAGAGAAAGGGAGAAAGGGAACTGTCAGATAAAGGAGGAGAAATCACAGTGTGTTTTCAGATATTGGTATGGACCTTTTTGAGTGGAGTGTTTTTGTTTTGTTGTGTTCTGTTGTTTTCAGTTGTGTCTGATTCTTTATGACCCCTTTCTGGTGTTTTTTTCCCCTTTTTTCACAAAATAGTATTTTCCCCCAATTACATGTAAAGATAGTTTTAAACATTCATTTTTGTAATATTTTGAATTCCAAATTTTTCTTCCTCCCTTCCTTCTCTCCCCCTTCTCCATGAACTCCCTAAGTAACAATCTTTAGGGCCAGATGGATTTACAAGTGAATTCTACCAAACATTTATAGAACAATTAATTCCAATACTATATAAACTATTTGGAAAAATGGGCAAATAAATAGTCCTGCCAAATTCCTTTTATGACACAAATAGCCATGTTGTGAAAGAGGAATCAGAACAAAAGGGAAAAACTACGAGAAAGGAAAAATAAAAACAAAAGTGAAAACAGTATGCTTTGATCTGCATTTAGACTCTATAGTTCTTTCTCTGGCTGTGGATAGCATTTTACATCATGAGTCTTTTAGAATTGTCTTGAATCATTGTATTGATGAGAAGAGCTAAGTCTCTTAGTTGATCATCTCATAATGTTGCTGTTATTGTATACTAGTTCATTGATGGCTTGTTCAATTTCTTTTTCTAAAATGGTGTTATTTAAATATTTTGTTTCCTCTTCTATTAGTCTGGGTACTTTATATTTTTGTAAATATTCATCCATTTCACTTACATTATCAGATTTATTGGCATACAGTTGGGCAAAATAGCTCCTAATTATTGCTTTAATTTTCTCTTTCTTAGCGGTGGATTTATCCTTTTCATTTTTTGATACTGGTAATTTGGTTTTCTTCTTTTTTTAAATCAAATTAATGAAAGGTTTGTCTATTTTAATGGGTTTTCCATAAAGCCAGCTCTTAATTTTATCAGTTCAATAGTTCACTTACTTCAATTTTATTAATTTCTCCTTTGATTTTCAGAATTTCTAATTTGGTATTTAATTGGGAATTTTTAATTTGTTCTTTTTCTAGTTTTTTTAGTTGCATGCTCAATTCATTGATCTCCTCTTTCTCTATTTTATTCCTGTAAACATTGAGAGATATAAAATTTCCCCTAAGAACTGCTTTGGCAGCATCCCATAAGTTTTGGTATGTTGTTTCATTATTGTCGTTCTCTTCAATGAAATTATTGATTATTTCTATGATTTATTGTTTGACTCACTCATTCTTTAGGATTAGATTATTTAGTTTCAATTAATTTTTAGTCTATCTTTCCATGGCCCTTTGTTACACATAATTTTTAGTACATCATGATCTGGAAAGGATGCATTTAATATTTCTGCCTTTTGGGGGGGGGAGGGTAGAAATGGGGAGAAAATTTGTAATTCAAACTATTGTGAAAATCAATGCTGAAAACTAAATATGTTAAATAAATTTAAAAAAAAGAAAGAAAAAAAGAAATATTCAAACCTAAAAAATAATATTTCTGCCTTTTTTTGCATTTGATTGTGAGGTTTTTATGCCCTAATACATGGTCAATTTTTATGTAGGTGCCAACACTGAGAAAATGGTATATTCCTTTCTATCCCCATTCAATTTTTCCCAGGAGTCTATCATAGCTAACTTTTCTAAAATTCTATTCTCCTCCTTAACTTCTTTCTTGTATATTTTGTCGTTAAATTTATCTAGTTCTGAGAGGGAAAGGTTGAGATCCTCCATTAGTATATTTTTGCTGTCTATTTCTTCCTGTAACAAACTTAGCTTCTTTAAGAATTTGGATGCTATACCACTTGGTGCATACATGTTTAATATGGATATTACTTAATTGTTTATGGTACTTTTTAGCAAGATGTTGTTTCCTTCCTTATCTCTTTTAATGAGATCTATTTTTGCTTTTGCTTTATCTGAGATCAGGACTGCTACCCCTACTTTTTTTTTTTACATCAGCTGAAGCATAGTATACCATATTTCCCCATGTATAAGACACACTTTTTTCCCCAAAAATTTGGAGTCTAAAAACTGAGTGCATCTTATACAGTGGCTGTAGATTTTTTTACTTGCATTTGCTGCTTTTTCATGCTTGTTGTCTTTGGGCTCATCGTTTCACATTTGTTACCAGTATATTAGGTTACATTTTGCCACGTTCTGCCCAGAAGTGGCTCAGAAAAGATTTTCGTAGAGTGCTGAATTCAAGTTAAAAGTGATTCAGTTTGTAAAAGTGAATGGAAATAGTGCTGCTCAACGTAAGTTTAGTCCTCCTCAAATCGAGAAAACAATCTGAGACTGGCTACTGGAAGAAGAAACCCTACTGAAAATGCCACGACAGAAGAAGGCCATGAAAGGCAAGTCAGCAAAATGGCCTGATTTAGAGAAGGAATTGAAGAGCAAAGGGCAATTGGAATTCCTGTGTCCACAAAGATGGTTCAGCATGAGGCAAGAAGAATTGCTGATGAAAAAGAAGTTACTGATTTCAAAGGAGGACACAACTGGTGTTTCAGGTTCATGAAATGGAATGGACTAAGCATGTGTACATGCACCAGACTTGCCCAAAAGATGCCTGAAAGCTATGAGCAGATGAATAAAACTTGAATTCAATAACTTTATGTAATGGATCTTTTTTTTTTTTCAAACTTCGGGACTCAAAATTAAGGTGTGTCTTATACATGGGAGCGTCTTATACATGGGGAAATATGGTATTCTGCTCCAGAGTTTTACCTTTACACTGTGAGTATCCCTATGATTTAAATGTGTTTCTTATAAACAACATATTGTAGGATTCTGGTTTTTAATCTACTCTGCTGTCTGCTTCCATTTTATGGGAAAGTTCATACCATTCACATTCACAGTTATGATTACTGTGTATTTCCCTCCATCCTGTTTTCTGCCCTGTTTATACTTTTCTCTCTACTTTTACCCTGTCCCTCCTCACCAGTGTTTTGCTTCTGACCACCACCTCCCTTAATTTGCCCTCTCTTCTATCAGCCCCCCTTTTCTTTCCCCTTTCCCCTCCTACTTCTATCTTCCCTTTTATCAGCCCCCTCTTCCTTTTTTGTCCTCTTTCTCCTCCTACTTCCCTATAGTGTAAAATAGATTTATATCACCAACTGAATGTGTATATTATTCTGACTTTGAGCTAAATCAAATGAAAGATTTAAACAATGTTCACCCCCTCCTTTTTTCCCCTCTACTATAACAGGTCTTTTGTTTCTCTTCATGTGATTCAATTTACTCTGTTCTTTCTCTTCTCCCAATACAATCCCTTTTTGTCACTCCTTAATTTTTTTTTATATCATCATATCAAAGTCAACTTATATCCACACCCTCTGTCTATGTATACTTCTTCTAAAACCCCTAATAGAGATGGAGTTCTCAGGGGTTACAGGTATTATCTTGCCATTTAGGGATGCAAATGGTTTAATCTTAATGAATAATATGTTTTTTTCTTTCCTGTTTGCCTTTTTATGCTTCTCTTGAGACTTGTATTTGAAGATCAAATTTTTTGTTCAGCTCTGGTCTTTTCATCAGAAAGTTTGAAAGTCCGCTATTTCATTGAATATCCATCTTTTCTCCTCAAAGATTATGCTAAATTTTGCTGTGTAGTTAATTCTTGGTTGTAATCCAAGATCCCTTGCCTTCTGATCCTTTATTGTAGAAGCTGCTAAGTCCTGTGTAATACTGATTTGTGGCTCCTTAACATTTGAATTGTTTCTGGTTGCTTGCAGTATTTTCTCCTTGACCTGATAGTTCTGGAATTTGGCTACAATATTCCTTGGAGTTTTTATTTTGGGATCTCTTTCAGGAAGTGATAGGTGGGGTCTTTTGAGGACTATTTTACTTTCTGGTTCTTTCCCTGGTAATTTCTTGAGAGATGCTGTCCAGCTTCTTTTTTGATTGTCATTTTCAGGTAGTCCAATAATTCTCAAATTATCTCTCCTGGATCTATTTTCCAGGTCAGTTGTTTTTCCATTGAGGTATTTTACATTTTCTTCTATTTTTTCTTTTTTGATTTTGTTTGACTGATTCTTGATGTCTCATAGAATCACTAGCTTCCACTTGCCCAATTCTAATTTTTAAGGAATTATTTTCTTTAGTTAGCTTTTGTACTTCCTTTTCCATTTGACCAATTCTACTTTTTTTTATTTTTTTATTTAACATATTTAGTTTTCAGCATTGATTTTCACAAGAGTTTGAATTACAAATTTTCTCCCCATTTCTACCCTCCCCCCCACTCCAAGATGGCATATATTCTGCTTGCCCTGTTCCCCAGTCAGTCCCCGCTTCTGTCACCCCACTCCCCTCCCATCCCCTTTTCCCTTCCTTTCTTGTAGAGCAAGATAAATTTCTATGCCCCATTGCCTGTGTATCTTATTTTCTAGTTGCATGCAAAAACTTCTTTTTTTTGTTGTTTTTGAACATCTGTTTTTAAAACTTTGAGTTCTGAATTCTCTCCCCTCTTCCCTTCCCACCCACCCTCCCTAAGAAGTCAAGCAATTCAACATAGGCCACATGTGTATCATTATGTGTAACCCTTCCACAATACTCATGTTGTGAAAGACTAACTACATTTTGCTCCTTCCCAACCCATCCCCCTTTATTGAATTTTCTCCCTTGAACCTGTCCCCTTTTGAAAATGTTTTTGATTACCTCCACCCCCATCTGCCCTCCCCTCCATCATCCCCTCCTTTTTATCTTCTTCCCTCTTCTTTCCTGTGGGGTAAGATACCCAATTGAGTATGTATGGTATTCCCTCCTCAGGCCAAATTTGTTGAGAACAAGATTCACTCATTCCCCCCTCACCTGCCCTCTCCCTTCCTCCCACAGAACTACTTCCTCTTGCCACCTTTATGCGAGATAATCCACCCCATTCTATCTCTCCCTATCTCCCTCTCTCAATATATTCCTCTCTCATCCCTTAATTTGATTTTATTTCTTTTAGATATCTTCCCTTCATCTTCGACTCACCCTGTGTCCACTCTCTCTCTCTCTCTCTCTCTCTCTCTCTCTCTCTCTCTCTTTATATATAGCTGCCCCATGTTTTTGATGGTCAGTAGGTAATGAATGCTAAGGTAGGAAAGTTAGGTGGGATGAGGGTCTTGAATACAAGGATAATGAGGATGTACTTTATATCACAGACAGTGAAGTTTTTTGTGGGGGAAAGGAAAACATAGCAATCTGAAACACAAGTTTGACATTTGTCAAATGCTGATAAATACCTTACAAGGTTTTTGTGGGGAAAATGCTTTACAAACTGTAAAATACTAATGGCTTCTGCCCTTTATGGTTGCAGTCATTACTTTCACAGTTCCTTCTCCTTAGGTATGATTTTGCCCATACTCAAGAGCCTAGGATTTGAGGGTATGTGTGTGGGAATTTCTTTAAACCTATTTTGGAAGAGAAGTTGGAAGAAAAATTGCTTGAGGCCCCTTCACTCAGACTGGACTGACTCCTGCCCATTTATCAAACTTCCTCCTTTCAGAAGGCTGCTGGCTCATCCTGTCCTGGATTCACTTTGTCTTTTCTCTGCTTTTGAGAGAAAAGGAATTATGAACTAGTAATATGTCTTTGGTTCATCTAGATCCCCTACCTGGTAACCTTGGTGATCAGAAATAAAATATATTTCTCTCTGTGTGTCTCTATCTGTTTCTGTCTCTCTGTCTCTGTGCCTGGATGACCATAGTCTTCCTCATTTGTATTTAAATCCTCCCAGAAAGACACAAACACGATATCTTTGAGAAACCAATTTCTTTTGAGAATACGTGGCAGATATCAAAAATGAAAAACAAAACTTATGAGATAAGGATTAGCAATACAAGCTATTAGAGTCAGAGAAATGAAAGGGTCAGTGAAGTAAGAGTGGTACCATTTTCATTCTCAGGAAACAATCTGCTACAACCATGAACGCTAGCTTGTTTGCTCATTTCTCACTTTTAAACATTTCTCTTCACCTCCTTCTTTATAATGAAGAGAAAAGGACATTACCTTTTCAGACATAATCATGGCTTCCAATAGATCTTAGATCAGAATAACATTGATGATTTCTGTGGTCTACTATAGGGATCTATCTCAGCTACATTTTGATTCCTTGGGTAAGGAGGGCTATGCTATATTTAGACAAACTATTATCATATACACACTAGTAATTAATTATATTCTATCATGGGAAGCAAGTTAATATAATAATGTAGTTCCAATCAGAACACCTGGGTTAAAATTCTTGATTTATCACTTGCTAGCTTTCCCTGGCAGTTAGGTGATAAAGCAGTCATGTAGTATTGGGCCAGGAGTCAGGAAGATCTGAGTTCAAATCTACCCTCAGATCTTCACTCACTGTGTGATATTTGCCAAGTCACTTAACCTCTTCATGCCACAGTTTCCTGAACTATGATGATAATAGTGCCTACCTCCCAGGGTTGTTTTGAAGGTCAAAGGAGGTATATGTGAAACACTTTGCACAGTGCCTGGCATATAGTAGACACTTAAAGGCTCCTTTTCTTCTTTTAGAGAGTAATTTTTAATACCAGTTGCTATCTTCTTCAAGTTAGAATTATTTTTATCTTCTGGTTTGTGTCTTAGGCATCCCTGTTCCCATAAATAGCTCTTTCTCTCTCTTTTTAAAAAAGTCATTCTTCCAGTGATCTGCTCTAAGCAATGTGGCATTGCTGGCCTTGGTGGACCCTCTTTCAGGGCTGAGTCTATGATCCTTCTGTGAGAACCCTCTGTGCTGCCTTCCTGGGCAGAAGCTGAGCTTTCATTGTAATACTTTTGTCCAACAACATATTTTATTTACCCATGCAATAGTCCACAGAGCATTAAATATAAAAGGAAAATGGCAGGATGGTGACTTGTCCCAATTTTATCTGAATTCCATCAAGCAAAATGAGAATGATTTTTCTGCCTTTCTTCTAGTCTGAGCTCAAATTCTACCTTCCCCAGGAGGTTTCCCACCCCCAGTTTCCCCCACTGTTAGTGCCTTCCCACTGAGTTTATCTTCTACTTACACTTCATATATCTTGCATGTATGATTATTTGCATATTGTTCCCCTCGTGAGAATTTAAGCTCCTTGAGGGCAGGAATCTTATTTTTGTCTTTCTTTGTATTCGCTGTGCTCAGTACAGTTCCTGGCATAAAGTAAGTGCTTAATTAATGCTTGCTAACAGACCAATATGAATTATTATTTTATTCCATTTGTATAATATATACAACTCAGCAAAATAGTATAGACATCCTAGTTTCTCTGAGCCTCAGTTTCTTCATGTGTAAATAATTCATAGTGTTGTGAAAATTAAAGGAGAGAATATTTCCTGGCATTTTGTAACTGCAAAGTATATAAATATACTGTGGTATTATTATTTCAATGAATTTCATTCCTGTGATGTTGCTACCTTCTTGAAGTATCTTATTTAGTTAGTTGGTGCTGCTGATATTTACTGCGTTGTGACTCTTGACAGGTTACTTAACTTTTCTGAGTTTTAACTTTCAAGATTGTAACTTACAACTAAGTTGTGATTGATGGATGGATTGATCTACATGGATAGAGGGGAATTCTCTGTTGAAATCATAGGTATCAACCTATCATAAACAGGTAGCATCTTAGAAGCTGGCCTTCTCCTATTAAAGTGAAGGAAACACCTTACAGTCACATAAGAAAGTTATGGTATCATGGTAAGATAAACATTGATGTGGTTATGGATCTTAAATCTGTACTTATCCCACAGATGCTTTGTTAATCTTCTGAAAGAAACAAAAGACACCTGAGGCAGATAAATTAAATGTTGTATGTGTGAAGTACTCTATGATCCAGTGTAGTACAGGGAAAAGATGGCTGGGTCAGAGGTCCTGCCTCTGGTGCTTATTAGCTGTGAGGCCTTGAATAATTCACCTAACCTCTGTGCACCTTAGTTTTTTCATCTATAAGGGAGGTTGGACTAGGAGAATATTAAAGTCCTTTCCAACTTTGAATCTATGATTTGAAGACCCACTGATTGATCATGCTTACTGGGGTTAGAGAAATATGGGGCAGGATAGGTGGTACAGTGGATAGAACACCTACCCCAGAATTAGGAAGACCTGAGTTCAAATTTGGCCTCAGACCCTTGACACTTACTAGCTATGTGACCCTGGGCAAGTCACTTAACCCTAATTGCAGAAAGAGAAAGAGAGAGAGATGTATGAGAATAGTTTTGTGGGTCAAACTTTATGAAGCACGTGGAAAACAGAAAGAGTTCCCGAAAGAGGTCTAGGATAATCAAAGAAATTGTGAAAAAAAATAAAAGAATTGGTATTGCTTTAGCCCATTGAAAGAATTCTGTATGGCTATTTAATAACAGCCTTCAAATATACAAATTTCTTTTCTGTAGGAGGGTAAACTACTCTTATGTAGAACACAGAGTAAGCAGAAATGGGCTTAAATAGCATCAGGAAGCTTGTAATTTAAACACAAAGAATATCTTCTCAATAGAAGGAGGGGTTACATATTCAATTGAATTCAACAAACATTCATTAAGTGTGTGCTGAGTCCAGAGTTCTTTGCTAGGAACTGGGGAGGGGGGAGAAGGCGACAGATTTATAAAGTGTGGAATTGAATGATGGGCTAGCAATAAAAGTTGGAGGATATCCCAGTCCACAGAAATTTTAGGCAGAGGATTACCATCCATCTAATTGTTCTGTAGCAGAAACCAGGGCTAGGGCTACGCTTCATGTATTTGGGCAGGAGACTGGGCTGTGGAGGCATGGGGAGAGCTTAAGATATAAGACTGAAGGCCACATTTAGGTGGCCTGTCAGGAGGCCAGGTAAATGACCCTCTTTTATAAAAGAACTTCATATTCTAATATTGATATTAAACAGCCATGCAGATGTCTTAGCACATACATATAAATATTTTGTTGAATTCACAATTGAATATTTAATCACCCTTATTATTGTGATGCTATCAGGAGTATGCTGGAGCCAGTTCTAACCAACTTGGAAGCCCAAGCCCAATTTAAAATTTTCCGTGTGAGCATTTATATTTTAGAAATCCTCAACATTCATAAATGATGGCTAGGTTTATTGTTTTGTTGATTGTCTAGACTTAAGAAAGTGTTACTCATGCAAATTTAAAGTATATTTGAATTTTTTTCTGGGTAGTCTGATTGTTAAATATTTATTGGTATACCATATTTGAAGACTGTCAATACGTGTACTCGTCTGATGTGTCAGTATGTGTCCCTCAACTGATGGCTAGTGTAGTGTGGTGGGAGCAATGTTATGATCCATGTCCAGCCTTGGTTCCTCTGGGACCTCCCAAAGAACGTCAACAATGTTAATAAGGTACAGTCTTACTTAGGCTTAGGGTTGTAAATAATGAGTGTGAAGTTCTATTCATTTTGCTTACAACCTAGGAAAAAGAAATTGCTAACCAATATTCATAGTGTGAGTCTTAGGCAAATGGTGAAGTAAGAAGAGTTTGGGCAGCTAGGTGGTACACTAGATAGAGTGCCTCATTTTCCCAAGTACAAATATGGCCTTAGATACTTACTAGCTGTGTGACCTTGGGCAAGCCATTTAACCCTGTTTGCCTCAGTTTCCTAATTTGCAAAATGAGCTGGAGAAGGAAATTGCAAAAACCACTCCAGTATGTTTGCCAATCAAATCCCAAATGGGGTCACAAGGAGTCCGACATGACTGAAAAGTGACTGAACAGAGAACAGAGAGGCAGAGTTTGTCTTTAGGGCTCCTCTCTGAGTCATCTTTGCTATATTCCTTACCATTTCTCCTTTTTCTGTCCTACTTCTATTTTAAGGGAACATTTTTATGGCTATTTTAAGATGTAAGTCTTTCATCTAGAAAGGATGTCCAAGCTAATTCGGAGGAGCAGTAACATGCCAATGTCATTGGTTAGAGAATCCAATAAGTTAAAACCTAAGCGAATGAACCAAAGAAATCTCAAAGCTATTATTGCTGAGGAAGCTTTTTCTCTATTGTTGGTTGGCGTGTCCTCATGTGTCTCTAGTGTGCAATATCATATCAGATCAGAAGATTTAGAACTAAAGCATCTGTAATGATCATCTAGTTCAACCTTCCCATTTTTAAAGGTGAAAAAAACAGGCCTAGAAAGGTGGCTACTTGCCCAAGGTCACTCAGAACATGCTATTACTTTTAATCATGGTCTCAGTATAATTCACAATATGGCGCTTCCCTTCACCTTTGCTTTAAAGGGCAATCATATTCCTCTTCTCTCCTGCTTTTATCTCCATTCCTACCCCTTTTCTCTTTGATCCTCAGTTTTCTTCTGTCTTCCTCTTTCTTTTTTCTACTGAGATAAGAGGCAAAGGGGACACAAAGTGAGAATAAGAGAGAGAAAAAGTGAAATTATATATTAAGAGGATAGAGGAGAATCTATGGTATAGAAGCCGCGAGGAGTTTTGTTATATATCTGTTCCATAATAAGCCCAGGATTTTGTGTTTCTATTTAAAACATTGTGGTAATTAAAGAATTTTTAGAGCTAAGAAGACTAGCCATTTCTTCTGTTTGGTGTTAGCTTTTTGAAAAGCATTTTTTGGACTGCTGTTTAAGGAGATTATAAAGTGCCCCCTGCTTTTTTTTTTTCTATTTTGCAAAATGTAGAGGGAAGAAGGTGATTTAAAGAAGAAGAGGTAGAAATGCTAATCTGGGAATAATTATATTCATAATCAATCAGTAAGCATTTATGAAGTGCTAGAACATTCCAGGCACTGTGCTAGGGACTAGGGATACAAAGAAAGTAGTAAAACAGTTCTGGATAAAGCTCTAAAGTTTGTAAAGCACTTTATGCAAAGCATCCCAAAAATCTTAGTTCAGTTTTAAGCTTTAAGGCTTAAAACTGAACTAAGATTTTTGGGACACTCTGTATATAGAATCTCATTTTAGGCTCACAACAACCCTATTAGACAGGGAGTATAAGTCTATGATCTCCATTTTACAGATGAGGAAACTGAGGTTCAGAGAGGTTAAGTGACTTGTCTAATCACAGAGTCTGTAAATGTGAGAGCTGGGATTTGAGTCCATGTTTTACTGACTCCGAGTTCAGTACTTCATTCATTAATGTGGTAAGGACTGAAAAGCTGTGGTTTGGCCCTCAGCTGGTGAGGAATAACCATATGACCCAGTCATATCTCAGACCATTACTATGTAGTTACTCTTCCTCTCCCCAACTCCCACCCCCAAACAGAACCCCCAAAACAAAGTAAAACAAACCAAACAACCAAACCCATATCATCCTATATGCTAGCCCCTCAGGTTTTTTAATCTTTGTGTTTTCTAAGTGACAATTAGCTAATGTGGCAATTAATCTGTGCTGCATTGAGGAACTTTTTAAATGGGCCTTTGACAGACCTGGATTTCCAAGAAATAACCATACATTTAACATATACAAATATGTATATATGCATTATATATGTATTATATCTATATACATATCTATTTATATATATCTATATACATACATACATACATATACACACAGAGCTTATGCCTTCAATCAGCCAGAAGATGGTAGATTGAAATACAGAGGGAATGGGAAGCTTACTTGAAGTGTGGCCACCTTAGGGAAGTGCCCTAAGGATGCTGCTGTTCAGAGCCTTCCCAATTTTGGCGCCCTGGCACAAAGTGTGTATGTACACACACATACATGCACACATGCACATATACAGGGTGTTCCAAAAATCTTGGTGCAGTTTTAAGTTTTAATAGCTATTATTACTTAAATTTTAAGATACTAAATCTTAAAACTGTACTAAGACTTTTAGAGAATTCTATATAAATATGTATCAGATAATAATATGTCTATATGTATGTGTATATGCGCTATTAATATATACGTATCAATAGATCTGTCAACCAGTGGACAAGTATTTATCAAGGAGTTATCATGCTTGATGATGGTGATGTAACAACAGAAGTGAAACAGTCTTTGCCCTCACAGGTCTTAATTCTATATATGTTCTAGTCATACTTATATAAACATACATAATGCATATATCTGTCACCATATAGACAATACACATGTATATTTGTGAATATATACACATATAAATACATGCACACACATTCATATGGTTTGTATAAGCTACGCATCTTTCTTAGAGCCTGCTTTCTGCTTCCCAGTGACCATGGTGCTGATAATTCAAACTTGTCACCACTAGATGGTGTAGAAGAAAAACTCTGTACATTATATTTTAGCCAACTTCTGTTAGAACCAATTTGTTAATGGAGAGGTCTGAACAGGCAGAGTTTCCTCCCACTAGTAGAAACGATTTCTGGAAGACTTTGGCTAAAATGCAGAATACAGAACTTCCTTTCTGGTTAAATGGTTCTGTGACTCAGATTCCAAAGCCTGATTGAGGCCAGTATGGCCCTTTATGGCTCCTTTTCAAAATACTTTGGCACCAACTGAATAGAAGTAAGTGGACCTTTTTTAATCCCTAAGGAAGTTTTTCAGAATTGTCCTGCCCTGTCTTGCTGGCTCCTCATTTAAGTTCATGGAATCTAACTTTTTTTAAAAGGCCAAGTCTGTCAAACATGTTAAGAAGTATCTGTGCTTATCTTTCTGTTCATGTCCTTGTCTATAGAAGCCTTATATTTTACCCATTACAAACCACAAATAAGAGCAGTACAATCCTTTCCTATAATGCTGTATATCACCAAGCCAATCTGAAACTAAGCAAATTTCAGCCTCACCAAACCTTCTGCAATTTTATTAGGGAGATGTCTGAATAAATTCCCTAAAAAGACTGCAAATGGCCCACCTCCATGACCTATAGACAAGGGGTATTTTCCTTGCCTTTCTCTTTAGTATAGAAGCCTAAGACTAGTGACCCTGGTAAGTGACCAATAACTTGGTTGATTCTAATTCCTTTGGTAATTCCACTGTTATTGGGAAATCATTTGGTGATGTGGTAAATTTCTACAGTAGACACAGGCAGAGCCATGATAGTCAGAATGGTCACAAAGCAACAACCACTATTTAGGATGAGGCTTATGCTAGGTTCCCATTGGTCAGTGAGGTCTAAAACCAGCATCCCAAGAAGGGTGATGCTCAAAAAAAAGTTCCCCCTGTGAACAAGCCAGCTTAGCTGAAACAGAAAAGCATCCTGAAGAAGAGATAAGAGGGAGCATATGCTGGGCAAGCCAAATCTCCACCATTACTTCAACCACCCTGTAGACCTTGATGGAGACAGTCCAAGACCTGGAACCCAAGAGCCAGCCTAGTGCTTGAAGGCATCATTTTAAGAAGCAACCCTTCTGGAGGTACAGCCTGGCAACTTTTTTCTGCTGATATTGCAGTCAAAAAAGAACTTTCTTGACACTGATAACCATGCCACTTGCTGCAACCTAGTGATTAGGTTCATATGAAGGTCTATTAAAGAGAGGTAGTTTTGAAACCCTGCCAAGAAGGGATGTTACTAGGTGCTGCTGATCACCAACATTGCTTTTAAGTGTCCAAGTCTTCATCCTTGGATCCTCACATAATACTGCAAAAAGATGTTAGCCCCTTTTGAGACTGAGATTATGGAATATTAAAGGCCAGCCCTTACATAGGGACTTATCTGTATGGTGTGATTTGAAAGTCACTAAAGCAAGACTGTAAACCCTGAAAACAATAAGAATAATAGGCAGCATTTATATAGTACATTAAGGTTTGCAAAGCACTTTACAAATGCTATCTTATTTTATCCTTACAATAAGGTTGGGAAGTCGGTGTTATTCTTATCCCAGTGTTATAGATAAGAGAAACTAAGGCATGGAAGGATTATGTGATTTGCCCGGGGTCACACAACCAGTAAGCATTTGAGTCAGAATTTGAACTCAGGTTTTCCTGACTCCAGCTCCAGTGCTCTATTCACTTCACTACAAAAATAGTCACCCCTCTAACTTAGACAATAAAAGCAGAATAAGGAGAAAACTCATCCCTGAATTGCAACTCACTTGAGTGAAAACTGACTTTTAAAAAATGATATTTTTAATATATTTTAAAATGTTTAAGGAAAACATTTGAAAAACAAATTCTGGCAGTGGAAACCTAGATAGCTAAGTGTCAGCTAACTTGCCTGATGGTTTCTAGATATGCAGAGGTAGGTAAAGTACTTCCCCTTATGTGTTAAGGAGTGGCGATGGGCAGAAATGGATGCAGGTAGGTGAGCAGGGCACAAGAAAAATCACCTACCCCTCTCTCATGCTCAGTCTTTTTTTTAATAGAAAAACAAGACCAGGGCTACTGGAAGGCCATTATGGTCTTCTGTTTAACTATTTGTCATGGGTAAACACAGTAAAAAATATTAGTTCTTGCTTACTATTGACACTAAGCTTGAGACTTAATTGGTTGTTGAGACCAAGACTTGGGCTGTTGACATAGCTTCCTGATGACTGAAGTACAAAAGCCAGTCAATGAGAAGGCAGAAATTACTCTCCCTCAGGGTTGCCAGTGGGACCAATGTGGCCAACACAGGGCAGCACAGCTAGGCTCAATTAAATCCATATTGTATCCTTAATAAGTATTCATTCTATGATATGGTTAAATAAGCCTGTTTTTGTTATGTGTTAGATGGTCTATAAGTGTCTCATATTATTCTAATTTTGAACCTAAAGCACCAGACCACTCAGAATCAGGCCCAGCTTGAACATATTCAGTGTTATCCAGAGGGAGGTGGGCAAGAGTATACTGGTAAATGTTTCACAACCAGCTTGCCCCCAAAATAACTTATCCATGACAAATATGCATTATGAACATTTTCTCCTGCATTTTTCAGGCTAGACAATGAACAGAACACTAAATCAAGCCCTCATTTATAGCATTTGCTGATTTCTGAGGTGTAAATGCTTACAATGAAAATTGTAAATAGCTGGCTCTCAGAGCAGGTGTGAGCTGGCTCCAGCATACCTCTGATCTGAGGACAACGATAATTTATCTATAAATGTCAATATTTATCAATAAATGTCAAGCAAACTCCTGGGGTTGGGTCTCACTGAATATCAGAAAATGGAAGGAGCAAGAGAGAAAGTGGTGTAAGATAAAAGGAAGCTTGCTAATTACAATCTGGAATTCTAAAGGGCACAGGGGAGTAAAAGCAAAGAGAAAAGCAGCAGAAAAATGGAGTATACACAAACATCATATGAAGCAAAAAGAATGAGAAGGAATGAATTAAGAGTCTTGATGGGGACTTAAAAGTGGGGGGGAGGACTGAAAAGTACATATATTATGTATTAAAATTAATTAAAATTAAATTAATTTATTAATCAAGTACAGTTGCTTTTCAACTCTCCAAGAATATGTTTCAGAATACTCCATCAGTTAATAAACGTTTGTCAACTTCCTACTATATTCCAGGGCCTGTGCTAAGCCCTGAAGCAGGGGATAATCTGTTTTGTTAGAGGGAATTTCATCAGTGGGGTTCCCTAAATTAATAAAATAATAGGTCTAATAAAAATTGTTTGTATTGATACTTTGAAAGCAACTAGGTATCTCAGCGGAAAAATGCTGGATTTGGAGTCATTCACTAGCTTTTTGACTCTGGGCAAGTCACTTAACCTGTTTGCCTTAATTCACTGGAGAAGGAGATGGCAAACCACTCCAGTATCTTTGACAAGAGAAATCCCTTATGGCATCACATACAACTGAATAACTGAACAACAATAACAAAAACAAAAACCAATGTCAATGTCAAGTTTCTAATAAAGGGTTACATTAAAAAAAAGCAACCTAAAATTTGCCCTTAGGAATGCATGGGGAGCACTGGTTGCAGTCCTAAGCTTTTTGGTTGTCTATACAAGGTTGCTTAATGGGAACATGAGATATGCTCAGTTGAAATGAATCAAAAGCAATTCAGAGAATGAAACAAGAATGCTGAATGATTCCAAAATAGTATTTGTGTGCCCAGAGAGGAAGACTAATGAGGTGATAACAGAACCTAGGTTCTTCGCTTGGAGGAAGATACGAGTCAAGCCATATTGTTGTATGATTTTTGATGATGGCATCTGGTCCAACCCTTTCATTCTATATGAGGAAACTGAAATTCAGAGAGGTTACTGACACATCCAAGGTGTACACTGGCTACAACTACAACCACTACCACCATCACAACAAAAGCAACAACCACAGCAGTAGCTGGAGCTGTCACTAGAATCTGGGTCTCCTAACTGCTAGGATTCTTTCAACATTTCAAGTATCTTGTGTTCTACAAAAGCTGATTTTCTCTATTAGCTTCAATGGCAACTTAAAAAATGCAACATTGGCACCAAATTAATTTTATTTAAGAAGGAGTAGTAGACCCAAGATTGTATCTGTGATGACAACATCAGAGAAGTTTGAGAGACTTCACAGGGTGAAAAGCCTTAGGGCTCCTACCTGTACTATGGCCAAAAGGATGCAACTTCTTAAAATGTGATTTACTTGGGGAAAAACTATCAGGTCCAAGTTCTAGCTAAATGCTTCATAGTCATTTTTTTGAGGGAGACTTTAGTGATTTAGTAGACAAGTTGTATAACTGTTAAAATCTCTAATTACAGTGTTAATTTAATAAAAATCTAGTTTTCTTCTCCCTAGTGGGTCGCAAGTGAATGGGGGTGTTGGCAATTAGCTGGCAAATGGTTGAAGAAAAAGCATAATGTGGGAAACTGACCACCCTCTCATTCCCTTCAGGCACTTTGACCTCAGAGTGATTCACATATTGCCTGGATCTCAGTTTTATGAGAAACACTAATATGGGGTTGGAGCAAGTTTCTTGGCAATGATTTGAGAGACATTAATTACAGCAGGTCTAAGTATAGGAACAAAAAGCAAGTTATTTTAACTCGCTTTCAAACTCCCCCCGCCCCATCCTACCTAGAGAGAATCTTTTGTTATTTCATGATTTTCTGATCAAAAATGTCATAGGCGGGAAAATTTTCAGCAACTAAGGAAGTGTTAGAAACTTTCAAAGAGGAATTAGAACATGCTAAGAAAGCTGAGTTAAATCCATTTTCTCTGCTGAATGCCCTTCACAGACTAAGGTCCAGTCTTTTCATTTTGGCTTTTGATGTTCATTTATCTTTCAAGCCTAATTCCTCGTGGAGTATGACCAATCTGCTAGAGGTGCTACATTTTTCAAAAGGAAAATTGAAACCAGAGTATTTCTATGGGAATATGGATTAGTGTTCCTACACTTTCCTCCATTCAGTATTAGCTCTAGTTAAGAGTCTTATTCTTTCTTTCCATTCCATGGGGTCTCATTATGTTGTTTCTATGGCTGAATCTACAAGGACAGGCAAAAGGGAGTGAAATGAAGATGGTATCCATTCTATTTGAACTGGTCTGATGTACTAGGTATATGACAGCTAAAATTACTGTAATTTGGAGATCTATAAATCTATTTAAACTATTGTTCACAAAGTTAGTGAACCTTTCAATTTATGCTAGATTTTGGAGATCTGTGCTCTTGTTTTAATAAACATTTCCTTCTTACTTGGTTTGTATAAAAATTGTCTGTTTGTTGATATACATAGATCAATGACAAAGGAGCTCACGGTATCATCCATTGTGATTGATGCATGTTGTACTATGGATATTCAAGTCAGCATGTTTAGCCTAGCCATAGCTGCTGCCTTTTTCATTTAAGTGAATTTTTCAAGTTCACTCAGGTACTTAAGGGTTGCTCCTGAGTCACCTAGTCTTTTCTCTATAGTTGTAGCACAGGTCTGACAATATTCCCTTGCACGAAAGGCTCCCTATCATCTCTAGGATAGAATAACAACTTGATTTTTTTTTTTAGTATTTAAAGCCCCTTCACAATCTGAGTCTAGTCCTCCCATTTTCCTCTTCCCTTCTCTATTGCCTGCTTTATTGATCATCTTTCCTTTACATCAATTGTTACTTTCCACTGATTCCAGCCCAACTCCCACCCTTCTTTTGTAACATAAGAATACAGTCAATCAAAACAAATCAACGTATTGACTATATTTGAAAATGTACCCCTCCTCCAGCACCTCTAGTTTACCACCTCCCTGTTAAGAGGCAGGAAGCTCACACACTACAGCCCAGCCACATTGGCCCACTTGCTGTCTCTTGTATTTGGCATTCCATCTTCCATTTCTATGTCTTTGGACAAGTTATCCCCTTTCTTGGAATGCATTACCTTCTCACCTCTGCATCTTAGTGTAATGATATAAACTCTGGGAATCCCTATCCAAAGTCATACTCAGTATCAGGTCAGCTCTCCAGAGTGTGGCTTACTACATTCCTCCTGAAAGGGGAGATTTTCTCTAATGCTATTGGTTGGATCTCCCATTTGAGTGTATTCTCCTTAATACTGATCACCTAGTGTCAGTTAATATCCCCTTAATAACGTTGATGCCCGTCATTAAAACTCCATTATCATTTTAATCAGGTGGTTTCTTGTCAATATTTATTGACCAACCAACATCAATCAGCCTTTACCAGTGGATATTTATGGAAAAAAAATCAGCAAAAATCAAAGTATAACAATGTTCCCTGATACTCAAGCATACTTTCTCTTTAACACCTTGTTCCTGAGGAGATGGTTTTGAACTTAAAGGCTCCTCCATGACACATCTTCATGGATTTCTGGAAGTAGGATCTCTACATCTCTGTGTGAGCTGGAGGTAGGCTGGGCTTCATGCGTGTATTCCCAGGCCTGGGACCTCATTAGCCAGTCCCCATGTCAATTAGATACCTAGCTTCCTTTAAAGATCAGCTCAAGTGGCACCTCCTATGAGACTTTTCCTGACCTCTCCAGATGCTTGTCCCTCTTTTCCTCCAAATTACTTTGCATTTATTTTGTACATCCTTAAAAAGCTCTCATCAGATCTGATCTGATCATCCCTGATAGCTAGTTCTATGTCCCTCCTCTTTTTCTCAGCAAAACTCCTTGAAAAAGCCACCTGTGTTTCACCACTTCACTTAGTCCTCTCATTCATCTTCCATAGGAAGAAACAAAGTGCCAAACACATGTTCACTACCTTTTAAGCTCATCAGATTGATCAAGGAATTCCTCTGACTAACCCCTGCAACTACCTGCATAAATATAGCCTGAATCACCATTAATTTCCATCATTTTCCAATTGTTACTCAATGAGATTTTGCTAATTTCCCATACATATATGTGCATATTTATGTATTACATATATGCATATACATACCTTCATACACACATATACACACATTATGTACACATGCATGAATGCATGCATACATGCATACATACATAAATACAAGTATTTACTATATGTAAGGCTCTATTCCAAGGCATTGGCAATACAAAGACAGACAAAATGAAAAAGAATTTCTCCCCTTATGGAATTTACATTCTACTGAAGGATACAATATTTACACAGTTACCTGAATACAATATAATTTAAGGAGAGTGAAAGTGATGACAACTAGGTGGATCATGAAAGAATTCCCATAGGAGGTGGCATTTGAGATGGGCCTTGAAGGAAGCTAAGATGTATGCTCTGCTACTTGGGTTCTGGTCTTGTCTCCTAATTTGTGTTTGTGCTTTGGCTTCTGCCTGTCTAGGCTTGTCTCTACTCCTGCAGATATCACTGGGGGAGTATATACTTTAGTATTTCCACCAAACATCAACCAACTGCCACCTAGGGGCCAGGCAAATCCATCTAGCTGCAGAGATAGATCACTGTGAGAGAGGTGACATGTGCCAGGTGATTCAAACCATCGCCATCATCTTGACCACCTCCTCCTCTAGTGCCCTGATAGTCCAAGACTTTAAAAACCAAGAGCCCTGGGAATAATACCTTCTTTGGCTACTGATCCAAGCCCTATATCTGTACCTGAGGGAAGCAATCACTGTGGAGAAGGGGCCCATTTTCTTTGCCAACCATCAACACTAACCACTGACTAATTGCCACTGGGTAGAAAAACCTGAAGGGCGTTAGGAGTAGCAACACCTCCTCAAGCCACCAATCCTGCTTCCGGACAAGCCCTATTAGCCATCATCCAGGAAATAAATCCAGCCATATCCACCAACTATCAAGCAATGGGCACCTGGGATGGGGGTAGAGGAGGGAAGCCTCACCTTGAAAAAGAGAGACAGGAATCTGCTTATATTTGACAGATCAAACCACCATCACCACTTCAACTACAACCTTTCCTGCTCTAGAAGATGGGTTAAAAAGGGGAAAGAAAGAAGAGGGAGATCACTTAGGAAGCAACCGTAATAGGTTACATGAGAGGGCATGAGTACCTGAACTAGCATAAGGGCCATGAGTTGGGAATGGGAGGGGACATATTGTGGAGGTAGAATTGATAAAGCTTGGAAAACGATTGGAGATGGAGGTGGAATGGAATTCAGAAGAGCTAAGGATGACTCCAAAGGTATGAACATGATGCTTTGGCAGCATGATATAAGGAAATTTGTAGGAGAATTAGGTTTGGTAGGGAATATAATGTATTTTGTTTTGGACAAGTAGAGTTTGAGACACTCATAGGACATCCAAGCAGTGATGTCTAGCAGGCAATTGGTGATGTAGGACTAATTTTCTGGAAAATTTGGTCAGACACTTCAGATGGACATGGGTTGGGACCAGAATTGAAAGGGAGGGAGAAAGTGGTCCAGATTACATTTGGAAAAAAAAAATGGTCTGTTTTCAAAAATCACCACCCCCTCTACTTTTTCCAAAATTTTATAACAACAACAATCCATATATTATTTTTTCATGTATATTCTCCTGGTGGTTCTAGACGGCTGTGAATTTATGGAACACCACAAACTCCAAAGAATCAAAATGGTGTTTCACCCAAAAGGGCAACAGAATGATGCCTGGTATTTTTTGAGTAGGCTGCAGCACATCACTAGTATCTGTTCTCATAGCAAATAAAATTGAGTATTTCTTCTAATCCAAGCTTGAAGAGGTATTACGTAGACATCTGAAGTTCCTTATTTTTATCTTAAGTCCCTGAGCATCTGAATTTCCCACTTCTGCTTTGAATAGCTCAATATGTTGGCCTGCAGTTTCACAGACTGAGTCCATTAAAATGCAAATAACTGATGAAACAGGCAGAATTCAGAATACACTTCTTATGAAGTAGGCTGCTAGAAGCCTCATCATTGACTGAGCAGTCCAGCTTCACTCTTGTATGCATTTAAACAGAGATGAATCATGGCACTATAATTGCCCTTATGAATATAGTAATTAGTTGGATGTTTGGGCTTCTTTTTTGTCTGGTCACATGAGGGACAATTTTAATTAGAGAGCCAAATGACAATTAAAATCTGAGCTTGATAGATTGTACCAATTCAGGGAATCAAGGGGTTAAGCTGTTTCATTTTCTGGGCCTCAGTTTCCTCAATGGTTAAATGAGGGGGGGTGGTCTAGACTGATTGCATTTCCTGAATTTCCAGTTCTATTAATTCTAACATCCTGTTTCGAAACATGATGTTTGGTACAGGGTGTGATGCTGTCCGTCTGTCTTACCTAAATGGGTCCTTTCCCACTAGCAGCTTATAGTGGAAGGTAAGGAACAGAACTATGTCATGAACATGGGCACCCAGAGACCATAAGCTTTATCTCCATTTGCTTCCCAGAGTTAGGAAAGTAGTATGGTAGAGATCATTGATTTTGGAGTCAGAGGGCCCTGGATTAAATTTCACCTCTGCTGCTTATTGCCTGTATGTCCTTGGCCAAGTCAAATAACTTCCATGGGCCTCAGTTTCCTCCATTATAAAATAAGAGTGCTGGATTATATGACCTTTGAGGTCCCTCTAGGTCAAAATCAGTGATCCTATGACTTGAGGTTTTCAAAAGTCTGCTGCTTAACCTATGACCCTTACCAGTTAGATATTTTTCCTTTTCATTGACACCTGGTAGCCACATCTCACCCATGCTCTTGAAGCACAGGACCTACTCATAAACCCAATATTACAATTAATCAGCCAGGAGCTCTGACATGCTCTGTATCTCAACTGGCAACATTAGGCAATTTGGTGGTCCTCCTGGCTCTGGGGACTCAGCATATTAATACCACACTTAGGTTGGACACTTGATCTGCAGTTCATAGTTCACTGCAGCTCAGATTACTAAGTAATTGGGATTATAGGTATGTATCACAAAGCCTGGTGGACCTTTTATTTTAAAAATAGGTTTTTATTGCTATTTGTTATTTTTTATAGCAATCTATATTATAATCATTGTCCTTTTTCCTTCTCTTTGGCAGAAAGCCATCTCTTATGACAAAAGATTAAAAAAAGAAAAAAATGAGGAAGAAGAGAAAAAAATTCAGTAAAATTGATCAACACATTAAAAAAATGACATTATATGTGGTGTTTCATACCTGCAATACTCACAACTCTGCAAAGGATCAGGAGGAGATGTTTTCTTATATTTCTTCTTTAGGCAAAAATTGTTTTTGACATGACTTCCTTGGGGTATATATCTAGCAGAAGAATCTATAGATCAAAGGGTATGGTCATTATTTGCAAATTTCAAATTGCTTTAAAATAGTTTTTAGAGTTTCATAGTTCTATCAACAATGCATTAATGTGTATGTCTTTCCACAGGCCCTCCAACACTGATTATTTTCTTCTTTTGTCATCTTTGTTGATTTTCTGAGTAAGAAGTCAAAATACAGGGTTGTTTTGATTTGCTTTCTCTTGTTATTAGTGATTTGGAGCATTCTTTCATATAGTTCTTAATAGTATGTTATTTTTTTGAGAATTCTTTGATCATATCCTTTGAATACTTTTTTTTTTTACTGGGGAGTGGTTTTTTATCTTAAATATATTTCTGTTAGTTGTCTATATATCTTGGATACCAAATCCTTAGTAGAGAAATCTGATACAAAGCATTTTCCCCTAGTTAATAACTTACTTTCTTATTTAAGATGCATTAATTTTTTTATGCAAAAGCAATTTAGATTCATATAATCAAAATATTCTATTTTATATTTTATAATTGCTTCTATCCCTTATTTATATAATAATTAATCTCTTACCCATAACTGTTGAAGGTGTAAGATCTTTTACTCATATTTAATATTCAGCTCATGTATCCATTTTCAATATATTATGAAATATAGTATATTTGTTTAAGCCTAATTTCTGTCAAACTACTTTCTAGTTTTTTCAGCAGTTCTAAATAATTTATGTTTTAGTTTATCAAATACCGAGTTACTGAATTCCATTATTTCTGAGTCTCATATGTCTATTCTCTTCCATTGATTTCTATATTTAACTAATAATAATATTAGCTAATATTTATATAGCATCTGATGTATCAGGCACTGTGTGAAGTGCCTTTTTTTTTACAAATATTATCTCATTTGATCCTTACAACAATCCTGAGAGTCAGGTGCTACTATTACCCTCATTTGACAGAAAACTAGGTAAACAGTGTTGAGCGACTTGCCCGGGGTCACATAGCTAGTAAGTATATGGGGCCATATTTGAACTCAGATCTTCCTGACTCTAGGTCCAGCACTCTATCTACTGTGCTATCTCACTGTCAAACATACCAAATGATTTTGGTGAATGCTGCTTTGTATTAAATTTTAAGCTTTGGAAGTGTTATCCTCTCTTAATTCCTACCTTTCCCCCTCCTCATTATTTTCCTTGATATTCTAAATCTTTTGTTCCTCCAAATTAAATTTGTTATTATCTCATCAATTTCTGTAATGTATCCCTTTGGTAGCTTCATTGGCATATCATCAAATATGTAAATTAACTTGGTAGTATTATAATTTTCATTAGAGTAGGATGGTCTGTCCGTGAGTACTAGATATTATTTCAACTATTTAAGTTGTTTTTTAAAAAAATTTCTATAAGAAGCACTTTGTAATTCAATCTACTTAAGGACTGAGTATACTTGGGTATACTCTCAAATATTTTATGCATTTTTCAGTTCTTTTGAATAGGATTTCCCCTTCCAATATTGCATTTTACTAATTGGATCTTATCAACAATTCAAAGTATGATAAAATTTGAGAAAATGTGAATTTAGTATAGTTAAGATCCTTGCCTCAAATAAAACAAACATCAGTTGTGTTTACATATACAGACTAGTTGGAAAATGAAATTCGCTGAGCTCAAGCAACAAGTTATTTTGAAAACCACTGATTGGTAACCAATTACATGAGCAAATTTGATAAGTTGTTTTCAAATTAAAGGGTTATTTAATTGAATCTAAGTGGTGATTTTTCACAGTTGTGTGTATATGTACGTGTATGTATTCAGCTGATGTGATAAGCAGTTATCTATTTCACTCCCAGGTTTACTTGTCAATGGAGGTTTTCTGGGTGAAGCCAGGGTTTTGCCACTGTCATTTGATCCTGACCTTCATAGACCCTTCACCTGTAATGCCCATTTGTTTTTTTAATGATGTTCTGATCTCCGTTCGGTGAGCATTACTCAAGGCCATTACAAAATCCCCAGGGAGTTATTAATCCTATGTCCTCTGAGTACCACTGGATTGAAGATTAGATTTTGTGTACTCATTACATCCCACTTTAATAAAGTAGAACTCCTTGCACAGTTTATATAGATAATGAAACTGGAAAATGCTTCATTTGTAAACATCTCCAAATTTAATTGTGCTTTCAGAGAAATACAAGAGAACCTCGAGTGCAATGCCAAGGCCACAGACTCAGGGATGGGTGCACTGTGACGGAAGTAATAAGACACATACATAATGGCTCAGTGGATAAAACCAAAAAAAATTCTCCATTATCTTCTTTCACAAAAATGAATTGAATTAAGAAGACAGATGTACTTTTCTATTGAGACTTATTATGCTATATTTAGGAACACTGAAACTTTAATTACACAGACTATATTTCTTTACCAAACTATTTGTTGCAAATGGTTGTTAATGCTTTTGAAATGTTAATGATTTGCATTTTTATGCCTTTTATTTCACGTATTCAGCACATCTGGTTGACCTACAAATGTAATTTTAAATTTCAAATGTAATTCTAAAAAAAGGCAGCAGTGGAAATTTGACAGGTAACCACTGACAAAAGAATGGACTCGATTACCCTCACAGAAAACCATTATATTAACTGTTGAATGTTTACTTTCGTCAGTGTTATAAATGCTAGCAGGCATGGCTGTACATTTTGCTTGAATGTTAAATCTATATATGTTATTTGACTAATTCGTAACTTTCTGTAGAATCACTTCTCCAGTAAAGCACTATCTGATGCCTTAGTATTGTTTGGAAATGATTCCAAGTTTTGAAAGGCAGTGAAAACATTGTAAAGCACTAGAAAAGTTGAGAGTACAGGCCCAGGGAAGAAGTAACTGTGTTCTACCTTCTGCAGATCACTTTACTTGTATTTGGAGAGGTTCATCAACAGAATGTAGGCCATAGCAACTCATGAAAACAAGCTATCTAGAGGGTTAAGATTTATGTTTGTGGAGGTAATACTGATACTACTGAAATCAGGGAACCTTTGAAGTGTGAAGCATAACATACAGGTCAAGGAACTATTCCACCTTTTGTTTAATTTCTTATTTTCTGTGCATGACAGTGGGGTGAGGGGTATAGATAATGGTCATAAAGTAGGGCAGGGCTACATTTCCCATGAGGCATTGGCCCTCAGGGACATGTTTGATGGAAATTTCTAGGACTATAATTTCTGTGAGAATGTATCCTTGGGCATAATGTGATTGGATCATGGAGGAAAATGGAGAATGCTGAAGAGAAGAGATAAAGGTATGGGCTTTCTCAGTGATAGTTGTCCTAGTTTACAGTGGTAGCATCCAAGAACTTGAGTGTACTGAAATGTTCTCGAGATCCAGTAGATAAAGAAGAGGAGACATTCATGCTATAGAGGGGGTGGGGAGACCAGGTGATATGCTGAGTGGAGAACTTTGATCTGTATGGGTAATATTAGACAAATTTGGTCTGGTCATGCCAAAAATGAAGCAATTTCCTTTTTTTTTGAGCACATGACTTTTGGAGATTATTTCCCAATTATTCCTTTTTTTGGAGGGGCAGTTGTTCTTTTGGGGGGCAGGGCAATTGGGGTTAAGTGACTTGCCCAAGGTCACACAGCTAGTACATGTGTCAAGCGTCTGAGTCCAGATTTGAACTCAGGTCCTCCTGACTCCACGGCCAGTGCTCTACTCACTGTGCTACCTAGTTGCCCCTTTTCCCAATGATTCTTAAGGAGGGAAAGGCAGAAATTACAATGTTAACAGCACTGGAGGTTGTAGTATGTTTGCAATATGTATATATTGCTTTGTCTTTTATTCTGCCCTGGTTAATTATTTTATTGTTTCAACACATGGCTATTATCTGATCTATTATTTGATTGTCTCTGGATTGCTAGAACTGATTCTCTTTCTAGAAACTTTAAGATTCAGACTAGGAGAAAGTTCAAGTTAGAGGAGATAATTATAATCATCTAAGGTACCTTCACTCTAAACCCAAATTTATGTGAAACTGGAATGGAATGGTATGGAAGGACTTGAGAAGAAGTTAAAGAAGGAGAGAGAAAAACTTATGCCTTTTTTACTGAAGCCTTTCCAAAAATTGAGAATTTCTGTTTTTGTCATCTTTGCCAATCTTATGGGTGTGTGTTAGAATCTCAGATTTACTTTAATTTGCATTTCTTTTGTTATTAGTGGTTTGGAACATTTCTTTATGGTTGTTGATAGCTTACTTTTCTTCTGAGAGCTGCCTGTTCATATACTTTGACCACTTATTTATTGGGGAATGATTTATTCTTTTACATTTGAATCAGTTCTCTATGTCTTATATATCAGCCCTTTATCAGAGAAACAGTGCTAAATATTTTGTTTCTTAGTAAAGGGTTTTCTAATAACTATATTGATTTTCATATTAAAAACCATTCTATTTGTTGTAAACAAAATTGTTTATTTTATCTCTTTTGATCTTCTCTGTCCCTTCTTTGGTCAAGAACTCATGTTTTATCCACAGTTGTAAAAGGTATCTCCTTTCATGAATTTTTTTTGAACATTACAAGTACGCTAACTGATGTAATTTAAAAAAAAATCTGCAGTGAAATAAAAATTTTCATCCCATTGCTATTTTCTTTGCCTTGTAGATTAAAATATATATACATATATATATATATACATATATGTATATATATATATGTATATATACATATATGTATATATATATATGTATATATACATACACACACACACACACACACACACACACACACACATATATACTCTGTATCAGTTGACACAGCTTGTCCTTTAAGGTGTGGATATAAAAACATACTGCATCAATTGATGCCCTTGACTCTTCAAGATATTCTTTTTTTTGTTTTGTTTTGTTTTTGGCAGGGCAATTGGGGTTAAGTGACTTGCCCAAGGTCACATAGCTAGTACGTGTCAAGTGTCTGAGCCTGAATTTGAACTCAGGTCCTCCTGACTCCAGGGCCGGTGCTCTACTCACTGTGCCACCTAGCTGCCCCAAGATATTCTTAAATTCTAATCCTCCTAAGTGCCAATTTATGATACATTTTTTAATAGCTAGGTCATGTGTCTATTTTGGACCTTATTGTGGCATATGGTGTTAGATATTGGCATAAGCCTAATTTTTGTTAGACTGCTTTCCAGTTTTTTCAATAGTTTTTTTTTCTCCATCAAATACTGAGTCCTTATCCCAGTAGTTGGGATCCTTGGGTTTAT
Organism: Trichosurus vulpecula; assembly: GCF_011100635.1. Lineage (NCBI taxonomy): Eukaryota > Metazoa > Chordata > Mammalia > Diprotodontia > Phalangeridae > Trichosurus > Trichosurus vulpecula. The sequence goes on along the minus strand of NC_050579.1, from coordinate 151,142,384 downwards.
CAGATACAATGCTACTATGTTTGTTGATTTCTGGATCTTATCAACCTGATCAACTTTTTTATTATTTAATCAAGTACCAAAAAGTTTTGATGATTAAGATTTGGTAATGCTCTGCCTTCATTACACTTTAAAAAAAATATTTCTCTTGAGAATTTGGACATTTTGTTCTCCTGCTGAATCATGTCCATCTTTTTTCTATTTTTTTTGGTAATTTGATTGGTATGACACTGAATAAATAAATCAAATTATGTAGTATTATGATTTTTATTGTATTGACATGGTCCAATCAAGAGTAATCAATATAGCTCAATTTTTTATCTAGATTTGTTTCTATAAAATATTTATTTCTATTTTTTATAATTGTATTCATACAAGTCCTGCATATGTCTTGGTAAATGAACCCTCAGATACTTGATACATTCTTTAATTATTTTGAATGGAATTTCTCTTTCTATATCTTCCACCTGGATTTTATTGGTAATATACAGAAAGGGAGATAATTTAAGCAGATTTATTTCATATCTCGCTACTTTGCTGACGTTGCCAGTTGTTTCAATTAATTTCTCCTAGGTTGTCTAAGCAGATCATCTAAAAAAGAGGGAGTCATTGGGAGCAAGAGATGGAAACGTGACTTGTGTTCATATATTGCATCCATGCAGTAGAATGTAAGCTCCTTAAAGGGAGGGACTGGTTTGTTTTTGTTTTTTTATCCTCAGTGATTATCATTGTGTCATGTGTCAAGGAGGCATCTAATCAATACTGATTAAATCAAGTTGAAATACAATTCTCTTGGTCCCAGTGTGATGACATATGTAGGCCAGATAATTTTGAATGAGCATGGAGACCCATCATGATGACAATATTAGGTGACCTGGGGCTTGGCATGGGACAATGAAGAGAAAGAGTTGGCATATATGTGCTACTCAAGTTGAAGTTTGGGATCTTTAGGCATCATGGGGCTGTACTATGACCACATTTGGAAAGTTCAAGACAAAGAAGCATGTGGGATTTGCACTGCCAACTTTGCCTGTTTTACACTTATGTATAGAGATAGTTTTATCCAGATCTTCTAAAAAATGCAAGGGGCCAGACAGACTGATCTTTTGAAATTGATTCCAGAAGTATGGTGTATAGCTATGAAGGGGGTTGATCAGGAAGGTGCTCTGATCAACTTAATGAGCTAATAGGGTGGCAAGCCTCTGTTTGAGGCTTTGGTCTTATCTTCCTGTGAAGGTTTTGGACATACCTACTGATAACCTCATTTAGAGCATTGGAAGGTATCTATTGGGCAATGTTCAATATATAAACAAGAAGTTTCCGATCTTATTGAGGGGTAAGGATACTTCCTTAAGTCTCACTGATGAAGATGAATCAATCAATTACCTTGGGCTATTGAAGATTGAATAGGGATGAATTGGCTGGCTCAGGCTGTTGTGGAAAAGGACTACCCCTTTATGTTGAACTAATAAAAAGAGTCCCTGGCAGAGTTGGCCTTTTCCCTTTTTAGAGATTACTGAGAGAGGGCGGCACAGATCAAAGAGTAGGAGAGCTAAGAGCTTTGCTGGATTTTGAGAGGATTTAGGGGTGGGGAAATCTGCACATGCACATGGCCTCTCCCCAGGGAGCTACTAATGACATATTGGGGTAGAGATTCATCACTATTATACATATTGTCACCCACATAAACTGAAAGGAAGCAGGCAGCAAGAGACAGTTGTGAAGGTCTTTCAATCACATGGTCCTAGAAGAATTAATTGACCCCAAATTTTAGTCCTAGTTGTGGAGAGACGGTTGATATACCTTTTTAGTCTGAGACATAGGAGGAGTGGAAAAGGAGAATCATATGGCTGATTGATGGGAGTTCCTGAACCCCAACTTTCTAGGGAAAGAAAGAGCCATTCCTAGACAACTCAAGCTGCTTGGCAGGGGGCGGGGGTGGGTGAGAAGAAAAATGAAGCTGGAGGGACCACAGGGAACTGAGATATGATACAGGGGTACAAAACATCTAAACTGTCCTCTGATACTATCATGAGTTTTGTTTTTTTTGGACAGTGCAGGTCTAATGGTTGCCTCTCTTTGTCTTATTTTTGGAGAGAATCCAAGAATTAAGGTAGTCCCATAAGGGAAGTGTCCTGTGTGCATACCAGTAAAAATGAGACTGGTCAGGGGGTAACTAGATGGTGCAGTGCATAGAACACTGGCCCTGGAGTCAGGAGGTCCTGAGTTCAAATCTGGCTTCAGACACTAGCTGTGTGACCTTGGGCAAGTCACTTAACCCCTATTGCCTCCAAAAAAAGGAAAAAGAAAATGAGGCTCACCAGAATGTTGGGGTGCGGGAGGCTTTTTCTTTTAGTAACCTTCAGTTCATTTCCCTTCTGAGGAGAATATAAACATGAGAGAGATGCTATGAATGCAAAGGAGGTAATAGCTTTCTGGGAAGAAAAGTCAGCCTTACTGGAGGAGGAAGGCAGAATTATATCAGCTGATTATGGATGACTGCATATCCTTTATGACTTTTCTGCATTTACTCTTGAGTTGACAAAAGGTTGTCCTCTATCTGATGTGACTTGTTACCTTAAATATATGAGAATTGTAGACTCATTTCTCCACATCTGTGAAGACCTTGACAGGAGATATTCTGAGATTTCTCAGAGGCAGTTCCCATGGGGACAAAATTAGAGATAATTGCAGGGGACACTGTATCCAAGATTGAACCTGTTTTCTCTGGGCCCAGAGCATTGGGTACTAGCCAAGGGTTCTAGCTGTTTTTAGGTCTAAGCTTGTAGTTGCTTGAAAAAGACAGCCTACAAATTTTAGCTTCAAGGTAAAAGAGGGCAAAACTTTTCATGGAGCCATGTAGGGATATGGATGTTTTCCACCCACAACAAGCTGAAAAGCCAAAGTAAAGAGTGATCACAGAACCCTAGAATTTCAGAGATGCAAAGGATCTCAGTGGTCATCTATCTGTATTCTAAAAAGATTCCCTTTTCCAACACACTCTTCAAATGGTCATCCGGTCTTTGCTGAAAGACCTCAAAAGGGGAGCCCACCACCTCCTGAGGCAGTCTGTCCTACTTTTTGAAAGCTTCAATCGCTAGGAAGTTTTTCCTGACATCATCAAATCTAAATTTGCCTCTTTGTAACTTCTACCATCTGTCTCATCCCTCTTCGATGTAACAGCCCTTCAGATGCTTGAAGATAGTAACCGTGTGGTGCCACTGAGCTTTCTCTAAGTTATAACTCTCTGGCTCCTTCAAAAAATCCTCACATGGCATGATCTTAAGGTCTTGTCCCATCTTGATTGCCCTCCTCTCATACCAGTTGTAGGGCATCTTTTAAAAGCAAAAGATAGCTCAAATCAGCTGCAAAGGCCACCTTTCCTACCAGAAGCTTCTACGTATTGGCAGCACCTGGTACCTGGTACTATTATCTCTGTCAGGCCTCATTTTGCCAACAATCTTGTTGGGGTTCTTGAATTCAACATCAAATATTTTCTATTAAATTAACTTACAGGCCCTGGTGCTAGATTCTATGACCCTTAGCTACTAACCATTCTTTAATCCTGTAGTTCCAAATTGTTGTTTAAGGCTCAGCACAGGAGGGCTTTAAAACTCAGATTCTTATTAAACAAGCCAGCGGTATTTTGTTATTAGCACCTGAAACTGTGCTGCTTATACTTTTTCTTTCCATGACTAACACTAAGCACAGAGGTCCGAATGGATGGAGATGTCCATGGTAGGTTACCTTGTTGTTCCATGATCCATAGGTACTCTTTGGGAGATAGTACACTGTTGCACGTACAGTTAACACGTGTTCAGAAGTGATGAGAAGTGTCTATAGACTGCTCATGAAGGTTGGTTACATTCATGTTCTCAGCAGACTTCTTCCGGATTAATCACAAAATGTCACAACAAGGTTAAATAACAAAAGCTTGCTATGGCCTTCTTGATTTTGTTGAATGGCAACTCTATCCCAGTGACCTGATTTTAAACAAGAGTTTCTTTTCTTGGGAATAGCAAGCAACTGTTTTCTATGGAAATGCATGTCACTACCAAGTCATTTCTAATCTCTTTGTAATAGCATTATCATTTCCAAAAGACTCATGGAAATATAATCTAATAAACATCTAGAAGTGGTCCAAGGTATAAAAGGTTTTCGCTTTATGAAATTTCCTTCATTTCCTTGGCCCCCAATGTGTGATTATTCAACCTAAATTTTATACTTGTTCTAACTCAGAAAGAGATTTACTAAAGAAAGGGAAAATAATAGTGGATTGCATTTCTCCATGTTGCTTTGTGGTTACAAATGATGGTGTATACAATTTGATTTTTATAATTAAAAAAGGAGGAGGTTAGCCTAGATAATTTCTTGGTCTCCTACAGCTCTAAATTCTAATGAGCACTGTGTTCACGTGTGGGTGCTACATTTTAGGAAGGCACAGAAAAAAAAAACAGAAAGTAGAAATCAACCGAACTGGGGAAGGGATTCAAGTTCATGCAATATGAGGATCTGGAGACAGGAAGACTTGGGTTCAAATCTCATATTTAACATTTATTAGCTATGCGACCATGGGTAAGTCATTGAATATCTTTGAGCCTCAGTTTCCTGTTCTGTAAGATGAGCATATTAGGCTAGATGTTTTTGGAGATTCCTTCCATTCCTAAATCTATGATCTTATGAGAAACAAAATTTAGTGGGAAATGCTGTCATGTGGAAAAGTCAGTCTTGTTTTGCTTGGACTCATAGGGAAAACCTAGAAGCAAGGGGTAGAAGTTGGAAAGAGGCAACTTATCTTTGATGTCAAGGAAAAAACAAACAACCATCAGAGGTAGCTAAAGGTAGAATGAGATACCTCAGAGGGCACTGAATCCCCCATGAAGGAAAGTCTTCAAACAAAGACTGGAAAACCACTCGGGAATATGTTTTAGAAGGAATTATTTTTCAGGTATACTTTGGACTGGAGAGACTCTGCGGTCCCTTCTAACTCTGACATTCAGTGATTCTGGGATCTCATACGCACCAAAGTGGAGTAACTAGAGCTATCATCATCACTTATAGAGGGGGAAACAGACAGCAATATTAAATGATTTGCCTAAGGTCACAAGTGCTGGAGAGAGACCTTGAATTCAAGCTTTCTGATCCCACGTTTACTGTTCTCATAAAACCACACTGTATTTTGAAAGAAACATAATTTAAGGGGGGGGGTGTCCAATGAACTTGATTTAGAGAAAAAATATTTTGAAGCATTTTGTACAACAATTTGCATAAATACAATGGTTTATTGCAGATACTTTAAATTTATATATTAAAGCAAGTCTGGAAGAGTCTTTTCAACACTTTGTCAGCACCTTTGTGTTTCCACATGTCTTTGAAAGCAATTAAAATGAATTTCTTTAAAAACATTCCTTAATTTAGATGGATTTCCTCTGGTTAGGCCAAATTCATGAGATTTTCCTATATCGAAATGATTAAGAGGAAAATTTTGAAGTAAAGTTTTCTTTACTTAGCTTGTCCGTATGTTAGCATACTAGTTACCATAGTAGATGGCTCTGGAGGAGAAAGTGAGGCTGGTGACTTTGCAATTTGCAAGTCATATCATCATCCTCCTGATGTCATGGTCCTCTTCGAGAATGAAGGACAAACCACAACCACAACCAAAACCATTAACAAGGTTCATCTCCTGTTCAGATAATGAATGCTCAATATATGAAAAGATAAGAATGAATAGAGCTAATGGTAATACACAATCTAGAATAATCTCTAATTCTGCAGCCTTTGACAATGCTTAATCTATAACTAGTGTCATGGAGACCTTCAAATGAAGAGACAAATTGCAAATAATACCACTTGAGTATTCATCACAATGCAAGAACAGATTAAAAAATAACAACAACAAAAAGAAAAAACCCTTTTCACTGTTAAAATATGACACTGAAAATTTCATCTCGATTTAAGAAGCTGCTTTATAAATTTCCCATGCTGAGATACTCAGGATGAGAGCTACTCGAATTGGCATTTTAGCCTAGAATGACAGAACCGCTGTTTTTAGTTTTTAGAAATAATTTTGTCATTTTTTTCCTCATAAGCTGTCACTATAATCAAGCCACAGTTCCATTTACCCTATCTTTCCTTTATTATTTGGCAAGCCTATTTTAGATTAGAGAAAGTCTAATAGGTCATAGCTCTAAGATGCCTAAGTCTTTTAAATAGTGAAAGAAAGGAGTCAGTTATATAGCTATTTTGAAACATATAGATGACTTGGCTGTTAGAATAGAGTACTGGATTTCGAGACGTTCATTCCTAGACAGGATTTGAGTTCTGCTTGTACCACCCAGCATGGGCAAATCACTCTCTTCTTTGGGACTTAGTTTCCTTATCTATAAAAGAATGTTGGACTAGACACAAAAATTCTTAACCTTGTTTGGGGTCATGGACCACTTTGGCATTCTGGAGAATTCTGTGGGCACCTGTAATGTTTTAAAATGGATCAAACAAATAGGATTACAAAGGAAACCCAATTATATTGAAATACAGTTAGTTATTAAAATATTAAAGAAACAAGTCCACAGATTCCCGGTTAAGAACCCCTGGAACATGCTTAAGGTCTCCTCCAGTACTAACATTCTGTGATTTTGAATTTTTCTCTTTTCATTTGATGTTTTTAGTATTTTGTATATACTCACATGGTTTCCAAGGTCTTCTAAGATTACAAAGGTTGTGAGATTCTGTTCATAGATTTAGCACTGAAGGGACCATAGAGACCATCTAATTCAGCCTCTTTATTTAACAGATGAGGGAACTGAGGCACAAAGAGGTTACATAACATGTTTAGGGTCACACAGATATGAGAGAATTCTTCAGCAGATCTTAACAGCAACTTATTACATATCTTCCTATGGATGCTACTATAATAACTCGAAGGTTTCACTAAGGTTTGTCTATAAATTTTTTGATTCTATATTCTAGTTCATCCTTAGCAAGAAATGCTTTGCTAAATAAGTGTCCTGAAAATCTTAGTGGATTGTTGTGTTTGTCCTTCGTTTTCCAAGAGGACCATGGCATCAGGGAAATGAGAACGTGACTTACAGTTAACTTTGATTTAAGGGAGGACTGTGCAAGGTCACCAGCCTTACTCTCTTCTCTAGAGCCATCTGGATCCAGTGACCAGCTGTTTATCAGGATGGCTGGAGATGACTCAGGGTGCAAGGGGAGACCCTGCCCTTTTAGGCCAAGGCCTTTTTATGTACTCACTTAGAGTGAGGTAATACCCATTTAGTAAATAGGCCTCTTTAAGAAGTGAGTCAAAGGATGGCCCCTTTAATTAGAAAAAGAGAAAAAAATCATGCTGGGAGGGGAAGACCCTCAGGGTTGCTGTTCCATTCACTCTAAGGCTGGAGGGTCCAAAATACAGCCATTAAGTGGAGCTTGGGCAGGACCTATTGTGGTCCAACCTATGAGCTTCAGAGTGAACTAGGTTTAAGATTTTGTGGAAGATGATAGAAAGAAAAAGAAAGGAAGAGAAGAGAAGGAAGGAAGGAAGGAAGAAATCTAGCTAGTAAATCCCAAGTTAAGTGGGTAGCTTCTGGCCATCAAAATTTACCTTCCTTTGGAGAAGAGAAGGAGAGGGAGAGGGAGAAAGAGAAAGGGGGGGAAAGGAAAAGGGAGAGGGAGAGAATGAGTTGAGTTAGCTAACTGGCTGGGTCCTCATTCAGACAGCTTGGTATACTCACAGGTTGTGTTTGTGTCATCATCTCCCCAATTCCATGGTCTTCTTAGAAAACAAAGGACAAACACAACCTCTAGTGGATAAGGATAGAGGAGAGGCAACTTGGTACAATGTGATAAGAACTAGAGTCAAAAGACCAGCCCTGCCACTTAATACCTGTATGACTTGGAGCAAATCACTTTCCTTCTTTGGGCCTCAGTTTCCTAGTCTATAAAATGAAGGAGTTGGACTGGACAACATTTAAGGTCCTTTATGGTTCTAGGGCCTTTATGCCACATGAGTCAGAACATTTTTAATCTTTCCTCCCTCATTTGAATTTCTGAGCAAAAGAATATAAATGTGTCTTAAGTGAAACTGGGTATTCACCCAGATCACACAAATGAGGCCAGGGCTTCCACTATGTGATTCTATGAAATGACAAGATCAAAAACAGTACTGATTCAGCTAGCATCTTGGTGGCCCCAAAGAGGGGATGCTATTTTCAAAAAGTCTAATTTATGCTTAAGTAGTTGTTTCATGGACTTAATAATCTTAGAGTCAGAGGAGCCCTTAGACATCATTTAGTCCAGAAATGTCAAATACAGGGGCCACATCTGCTGCAATGCTTACAAGTGTGGTGTGAACCAGACTAAAATGTAATTGTGAGATATTTAACAAAATAAATAAAAATACAATAAAACATAGGCAATACTACATTGAAAATTAAGTCAATACACAACGTGCAGGTATCCTTATGTAGGGATTAGGGGCCCCATTTCTCTTTGAGTTTGATATCACTGATTTAGGCCAACATGCACCTGAACAGGAATCCTTTTCATAAATTTCCTCACAAGTGATGATCTGACCCACTTATTGAAGACCTCTCATGACAGAGAACTCACTGAGATGATGTTCTTATCTTCACTTTACTAGTATGGAATTTCACATCATGATTCATTGCTATACAGAATTTGCAAGTGAAGAAGTGAAGAAACTCCTTCTAATGAACCAAGCTGGTACCTTCTCTGCAACTTATAGTCTTAGGGGACTTCTGAGAGCACCAAGAAATGGAAGGATTTGCCTAGGGTCCCAGATAAGACTTGAACTAAGATTTGTTCTGACTTCAGAATTGGCTTGCTAGCTGTGATGCCATGTTGCTTCTCTATTAAATGGTATGGGGATCAAAAATCAGGGGTGTGCTGGAGCCAGCTCTTACTGGCTCATGATGGTTGATTGTTAAATTTTCAGTGTGAGCATTTATACCTTGGAAATTGACAAACACTACAAATCAGAGCTTGGTCTTTTTATATTTCATTGATTGCTTAGACTTAACTGATAGAGAACATGTTAATAGAACAGGTTGAACTTTAAAATTTGTCGTGCTTGCATTTTTCTTTTCTTTTCTTTTTTAACCCAGAGATCTGGCTCTTAAGCATTTAGCAGAAACCTTTTGAAAACACTTTTATAATTGTGGCATTGGGTATCTAACCAATTTTTTTTGGCATTGGTGGAGTGTAGAAGGACGAAAGGTGGATTAGAACACCAAGAAGGCCTCCATGCTCAAAAGTCTCTCTGCTATGTTTATATATGGAAGAATCTGGCTCTATGTTCCTTCAATCTGACTTAGTTTATGGCTCAAGAAAGAAAATTCCTTATAAATTAGATCTTGGAATCTCAGCCCAGAGTACTCCTAGCAGAATATATGACATGAGCCCTTAGCCCTGCATATGTGTTCTGAGCTGCGTGTCTATTCTCACCCTGAGAGGAATAGCATCTGTTGCTAATTAAACTTGTATAGGTGCTTTAAAATGTCAGACTAGACTAGCATTATGGATTACCACTAGAGGTGGAAAAGCCACTTATTTATAAAAGCACATTGTTAAATCATGGAATAGGACAAACATCCGTTGGGGAATTCCAAACTTATCATAACCTAGAGGGACATCATTATAATTTACTTATTTCCATAGTGCCTACCAATGTCTATTGGTCCATGCTCTCTAAAACATCAACTCTTGTATAACTTTTGAGAGAGGTGTAACTGCACAAAGAAAAGAGTCTCAGAGCTAGAGGCTGAGGACCTGGGTTCAAATTCCTCCTCTGCCACTTATTACCTATGTGACCTTGAGTGAGGCACTTGAACGCTGTGGGCCTCAGTGTCCTTATCTGTAAAAGAAAGAAGTTAGGGCCTCTGTCATCCATTCTGACTCTAAATCTAACATCCTTTGAAACTATGGAAATGTAGTTTATTTTTGTTTATGCCTTTCCTTGTTTTTCTGATACATATTTAAGCATAATACAGTATGTCTAATGTTTGTAAGACACGCAATTTAGCATTCATTTCCCTGGATGGAAAAAATGAGCCATATGTTGATGCTGGTAATAACTACACTGCTTGCAACTTGATCATTTTTGAGCAGCCTAATATATTTTCATTTCAAAGAGTGAAGACTGAAATCCCACCTTCCTTTCTGAAACATCAGCAGCTTTTGGTCTAAACAGACTGCAGAAATAGTCTCATCTTATTTGATCTAATCTCTCTGTTGGGCTGACTTTGATTAGAGCATCCAGGAAAGTGCTTTGTTGTTAACACTATGCCTGGGTTCTATTCACATGTTCCTTGTTGCTCTTCTAGCACAGGGGGAGCAAATTCGAGGGAATGAATTAATTGTTGCAAAGTTGTAGCTAATGAGCACCCGTGTTCTCTGAGATGGTTATTAGACCCGCTATCCAGATGGTTGAGATTTTTAAATATACTTTGCTTCCCTTCATAAATATGTTTCCTCAAGGGTACAAAAATTGAAAGGAGGAGTGTACACACTTTCTTATACCCTCTCATCTGCAGACACACATTGATGGCCTAGGGAGCCAGCAGGAGGTATGGGAAAAGAAACTGAAAAGAAAGTTCACATATAGTCGTTTTAATCCATTCCTGTTTTAAATACCACAATAAATTTAATTTCCACAATAAATTAAATAGCCATATTCAGTTTACAAAATAGAATTACTTATTGTGAAACCAGTATTTACAGGCAATATACACTATGTACACAACATTTCTCTTTGCTGACATACAACATAGAGGGTAAAAGATTGGACTCTTGGACATGTGATTGACATGCTACAGGTGACACGATAGTCCATACGAAAAAACAATAGTGCAAACTCACCACGGGAACTTTGGAACGATGTCAAATTGTTATGAGATAAGACATTCTTGGAAATAAGATGAAAACAGTATGACCCAGTTTCACGGCACTAATTCAGCATCTGAATTAAAGAGCCAGTATTCCCTTAGAAATATGCATACCATATGTATACTTCATCCTATACATCCTGATCTCTCCTGAAGCTTCACAACCAGCTGTATATTCTCACATATTAATCATTTGGCTTAGATCTATGAAAATGGCAAGTGACAAACTTTGAGTCAAAGGAAGCCTAACTCTTTGAAGAAGAGCTGAATTCATTTACCACTCCCCCCCAAATACCACCTCTTCTTTCTCTAAATAGCCTAAAAAAATGATACAACTATGTAGAGATTAAATTGTTTTCAGTTTACTTCTCAGTAGAAAAAAATGGGTCCCACTGTATATTTGGTCACACACTGCATATGTACAAGTACTCATGGGGTGAAAAAAAAGACTTGGATAGCTGTGTTTTGGAAAAGTGCATATTTGAATCTAAAGAAGACACTGTGTCCCTCTTGGTGCAACACACACAGTGTTGTAGGATATATTTGTTTAGGGCCAGTTCAATGTCCTCCCAGTGATCTGGTAGAATTTTTGATTGAAAGGGTGAAAGAATTTGCGCAATTTGGTTATTACAGAGGGATCTACCTCCGGATGAATGCGTCCCTTGCTGCCTGCCAGGCACTTGTTAAAGACAATGTTAAACCGCAGGCAGTAAAACCCCCTTGTAGCATTGAAGTATAAATTGTACTGACTGATCCTGGGAGGAAGATTGAGGAACTTCTCCACTAACTGGAGTTCTGGCAGTGGTTCCGTAATGAGCCGATCTCCATCTACTATGTGAAACTGCTCAATTGGAAAGTATTTCAGCCACCTCTCCAGATGTTTTGTATAGATGCTGGTCCTCACAGCCTTATACTTAGTGTTCACCTCACAGGTATTAGAGTCTATTGCCAGCTTTTCAAATTTGTAGTAGGTTTTGTTCTTCCTCTCCTTCCCCTCTAGCACCTGAGTATAATCAGAAATAGCTCTTGTTGTGGGTTCCCTGACAATAATCAGCAACTTGATGGATGAGTTCATTTTGTAAATCCTTTCTGGTACCTCCTCTGTGATAAAATAGGCAGGGCTCTTCTCAATGGTGATTTGTTGAGGGTATGAAAATGGCATTTTCTTCCTGTACCACTCAATGCCCTTGGCATAATTCTCATCATTATCAAAAAAGTGGATTTCCTGTGAGGCTTTGACCACAGCAGGATGGAGATTCAGCATCTCAAGTAGGGCTCTGGTGCCTCCTTTCCTCACTCCAATGATGATAGCTTTCGGGAGTTGCTGGACCAGATTGTGGAGTCGAATCTGCTCCTTGGTGGCGTTGCCCTTCCGGAACTCGTGGAGAAGGCCACGTTTGAACTGCAGCGCCCGGAGTGGGATCTCAGCCTGACTGCGGGCTCCAAATCGACCTTCAATTGGGCAAATGGGCTGTAGTCTGCAAGCAATAAATGGAGACTTTAAGACGCTCATTGCAATCAACTCTTCGTTTTTCTGGTTTTCAAGCCAGATAGAGCAAACAAAGACTTTTAAAAGCACAAAACCAAACCAAAACTAAAATCCACTGACCTCCCAGACTGCTGAAATCTATGATAAGCATATGCTTGAGGAATTTTATTTTAGGGAACCTAATATTTCATAGAGCACATACAATTGATAGCTTTCTTTTCATTATTGCTCCTTAAATTTTTTTAATTCACCAAGCACTTAATTGACTACAGAGTATACTAGTACTTACAGGGAACGACCGACAAACGGCTTTTTAAACAGCTTGCTGGTTAGCATCATTTGGAAAATGTACAAATGTGGCAGATTTAAAATCTTTTGATGAGTGTTTTTGGGATACCCAGTTTCCTTGTACTTCTTCGGCATTTGAACACTATAAAAAGCTTTGACATCTGATTAAAAAACAGTAACAATAAAAAACAAAACAACAGTCCTAGACCTCACCTTCAATTATCTGTAGCAGCTTGTAACCTATTAATTTTAAAAATGACTAAGCTTTCTAGCACATGTGAATCTGACAGAGTTTTTGTATTTAAGGTTAGGGACATGCAGAGATGTATATGGCATTCTCTGCTTCTCTTTGTCTACTTATCTAGAGAGATCAAGGATTTTCTCCCTCTCTCAACCCTGTGACTCAGTATAGGGGATAGGGATGATTAGACTGTAAGCTCCTCCATTAGACTGTAAATTGCTTCAGGGAAGGACTGTCTTTTGCCATTCTTTGTATCCCCAGCATTTAGCACAGTGCCTGGCACATAGTAGGAGCTTAACAAATTCTAGTTGCCTGATTAGACCTGTGATTTCATTGGTATCGGTCACTTTTAAGTGAGAAACCTCTCTCTATCAATAATGCAGGTTGGCTCTTTCCCTCCATCTTATGATCTTAGGGAATTGTTTAGTGCAGAAGTGTCAAACTTGGGTCCCACATGTGGCTGCAGAACTCATAAGTGTGAACTGAACCAGGTTGAGATGTAACTGGGAAATACTTAACAAAATAAATAAAAATATAATACAACATAGATAATGTTAATTTGTATTTTACTAAATCAGTGTGCTTTCCTAGATTAAAAGACTTGTTCGGGTTCATATACAGAGTACTTGTCAGAGGCGGGACTCATACTCAAGTTTTCTTGGTTTCAAGACTGGTACTCTATTCACTTCCATGAGGCCTCTTTAGCCTCAAAGTATGAACACTAAAACAAATTCAACTTTCAGCAGCAATTGTAGCATGTTTCACTGAGCACCTGTGCAAATTTGGAGTCAACTAGTTCAAGGATGGAGCTGGATAGCTACATGTCTCTCCTGCTTGTGAATAAAAATTTGGAGTAACACTACCTAAGCTAACTATACGTTAGCTCATTTCCTTTGAAAAAAATTTAAATCAATTTTCTTTTTAATTTGTGGAATAAAACAAATATTTCTATAACATAGTATAATAAAAAAGATAATTGCACATGAAACCTCAAATCTATCATGTCTAACTTGCTATTCCTTTTAAATATATAATAAACTTATCATGTAAATTTCTTTTTTTCCCCTTCTCTCCCGACCTCTCCTGCAATCAGGACAGCATATTGATCTAGTAAAACCCAAATTAATATTGTCTATGTTCTATTATAGTTTTATTTATTTTTGTTAAACATTTCCCAATTACATCATAAACTGGTTCAGTCCACACTTGTGAGTTTTTCAGCCACATGTTGGGGTATTATTATTATTAGCTGGTATTTCCAAGACTATATAAACTAATAACAAGGATGGAGTATAGAAGGAAAGTTTCTGTTAGGCAACTCTGCAAAATGAATAGGAACCTTTGCTGAGGGAGGAGGTTATGATCACTGTTAAGAGATGATATGACCTTATTTCCTAACACTTTATCATATAGCTCTCCCATGCATTGAACACAGCTTATTTTGTGGCTTAGGTATTTGTGTTCATGTTTCTCCTCTCTACTAGATGAAGCTTCTCCAGAACAGAGACTGGATATGTCCCTCAGATAAGCACCAGGCAGTGAACATAGCAAATACTTTACAAATGGTTGGTAAAACGAATTTATAAGATCAATAATATGGCAAATGTAGGTGGTAATGTGGAAAGAGGAATGGATCTGAAGCCAAAAGACAGTGATCAAAACCCTGACCCTGCTTCTTTGCACCTATGAGACCTTTGGCTAGTTAATTCATCCCAGTAGGCCTTGGTTTCTACAACTACAAAATGAGGTGGTTGGACTAGAATCATTAGTAATTACTAAGAGTCTTTTAAAGCCTTTCACAGCCTTGCTCCTTAAATTTTTTTAATTCACCAAGCACTTAATTGACTACAGAGTATACTAGTACTTACAGGGAACGACCGACCTACCTTTCCAGTCTTTTTATACTTTATTCCACTCTACCTTCCTTGGACTAGAGATGCTATTTCCCAATCGGTGCCTTTTCACTGGCCACCCCATCCCCTGTGCCCCCGCCCCCATGCCTGGAATTCTCTCTTTCTTCTTACCTCTGCCTCCTGACTTCCCCGGCTTCCCTCAAGACTCATTTCAAGTCCTGCCTTATGCAAGAGGCCTTTCCCATTATTCACACACCCCAACTTCCCTCTGCTAGTTCCTTACCTCTCAGTTTATCTTCCATTTACATTGCATATATTTTGTTTTTACATAGTTGTTTATATTTTGTATCATCCTTTAGACTGTGAACTCCTTGAAGGCAGGAACCATGTTTTTTGCCTTTCTTTGTATCCCTAGTGTTAGCACAATGCCTGGGCTCACAGCGATTATGTGATTCTTGACAGACTGACTCTAAAGTTTCTTCCAGCTCTAAACCTATGATCCTATAATCCAATAATTGTCTCAACCTGAGGATATGGTACATTTCTAAAATTCAGTCTTAATTTTCCCAAGTGGACCTAACAAATCAGGTTAAGCCTCTTTTTCAAAGGAGATAATGTTGGCTGTATGAGCACATTTAATTAGAATCTTACTGAATGAAGTTTCTAGTCACTCTGGTAATGTAAAGCCTCTTTCGAACTGTCCTTTCAGTTGTTATTCTCAAAATATAAACGTTTAGGTGTTGCTTGCCTTTCTGTTTTTTGTAAGCCGGTAGTGAGTAGTGTGGTACAGGGAAGAGAGCACTAGATTTGAAGTTAGAGGCCTAGATTCAAATCCTGAGTTTGCTAATAACTAACTAACTACCAGTGCAACTTTGGAAAAATGACTTTATCTCTCTCTGTCTCAGTTTTATCATCTGAAAAATGAGAGGTTTGGACTAGATGATCCCAAAAACCTTTTCAGACTGTAAAACCTATGGTAATGGGTAAATAGAAAACAGTGCTTAACAGAATGGATATTCTGTCCACTTAGAAGCCATGGGAGAGACACTAGCAAAGTATTATATTTTACTAAAAGAAAATATGTCGGGATGTAGGTATTCTAACACTTTATATTTATATTCATAGCAGATGTAAATATATTTTGGGGAGTGGTCATCTAGATTATTGATAGATAGGAAAGTAATGGGTGAAATTCTGAGAAACTTCACCACTCCCAGGGTTTAGACATAATCTGGCCACACTTCCAAGCAGAGGATTTCTCGAGAAGCCCACTGGGCAATGCAAACCCTTACAAAAAGATCAGATTTATTTGCATCAGAAAGAGAAAAGAGATGAAGGGGAAAAAGGCAAATTATTAGGAAACAATGACGCAACTAGAGAGCTAGCCTTCAGGTTATGCTATTTTACTGGTAGCCAAGCATCAGCTTGTGAAACTACTGTCCCTTAGCAGCTCATAGGATCACTAGCCGTGACTTGTTTCTAATTAGTGGTGAGCCTCGTTAGGCATTTGGAATTAAAATTGTCAGAAGGACTCACTATACAATTCAAAAGAATCCCAGCCTCTGCTCTGGCTGGATAATCTTAAAGTATTTGTTGCTTAGAGTTGAGGACTCAGACATATAGGTCTGGTTCCAGGTCCTGGTTAGAGAAGGAAAACTGAAAGTTAGCTATCATACCAATTTTAAGCCCGGCTGCATTTTCAGTAACAGTGGCCGCTGGGTTAGTGGAGAAAGCAGCAGGAGTTCAGAACTTCAATCTCTCCGGTGAAAGAAATGGATTTTACAGTCAAGAAGTGAGATTGGCACAGCTTGTCTATTCCAAGCAATATTTCCCTAACCTTTGGGGACCCCAGTTTTTCTAGGTTTATTCTCATTTCAGAAATTAGCTTCTCTGTTCTTCCCCTATCACTGAGAATCCAGGACTTTCCCAAGTTGTTCAGTGTGAAGCCATTTGGTAGTGTTGGGACTCTCACATCCCTGATAGCATTTCAAGTTTTTGTCGGCTCAGAGATATATATCCTTGTTCTCTACTAATTTCTTCGCTTTGGATTTTCCAGGACTCTCAGGGTAATCTCTTAGAGAGATAGGCACCTCGCCTGGTGCTTTCAGAGCCTGATTGAAAGCTGGAGCTAATTAACATAGTTAAAATTCTCCAAGCCTGCAGCCATCTTTCAAGTGCAATAGGATTTCCAAACTTGACGAGTTCCTTTGCAGACTCATACATAATTTTAACTATTACAGTAACACATTAATTGCCCACTCATAAATTTGGAGAAGATGATGCATAAATACATCATCACTGTTTTGCTAAGGCTAGAGGTCAATACACAGATGCATGCAGGCCAGAATGAGCTCCTGGAATTACATTTTTACCATACACTGTTTTATGTTCCTTTTTATAAACATGTGCCAGTGCCTACAGAATACAAATGCATATGGACAAATATGAGGGTTTGGAGCTAACTGAAACTTCTTTTCTTTTCTGCCCCAAAGGAAAGCTCAATCAAATTCAGAACTGCAGAAGGTATATTTCATGGGAATTTTGGACAAAGAAAATAAATGGATATGCTTAAAAAGATGTCTTATAGAAGCACAATCAATATTGACTTCATAGTATACACACATGAATGTATACACACACATATATGTATAGACACACAATACATACACGGGAATACACACATATGTGTAATGTATACATACACTAATCAAATATGTATATGGGTGTGTGTGTGTGTGTGTGTGTGTGTGTGTGTGTGTGGTGTATTCAACCTACCTATCCAAGCTCCCAACTCTGGCAACTAGATATAGAAGACTTCCAATAGCAAGACTTCCCAGCACAAAGAGCTTCTGTCTCAGCAACGCCTGCTGTTTGAATAGCATGGCCCTCCATCAATCTTCAGGACTTCTTCAATCTGTAACAGACCAAAACATAGAAACCACCCATGAGCAAGTGGTGATACATCGATTCATACTGATTAATAGAAAGTCAACTGGTTCTCACACACGATGAAGGAATATTCTCTCCCCACCCCTGAATTAAAAAGAAAATGACCCCAAACTTTTAGACTTATGGAAAGATTTAGAAAAAAAAAACCTTGGTGTTTTAAGATTAGGAGCTGCACATAGAGAATAAAATGAACAAGTTGGAAACTGTTCAACCAATGTCCATAGGAAATGACAATATGGAGCAATCATGTAATTTCTTCTAAATCAATTCAGGTGAAAGAATATTGCCAGGGAGAAGAAGAGAGGCAACTTGAGATCTGAATGGATCTGCTGTCTGTCATTTGATAGCTCTAAGAACAGAAAGAGCCCATGAAGAGATAAATTTCTGTCTAGCCATATTATCTCTTTAGTATACCAATGTTATTTTAGTTATATTTTTAACAAAAAAAAAGGCAAATGGAAGGGAAGACTCACATAGCAAAGACAGATCAGTCTCAAGAAAATACCTCAATTTCATGGAATAAGAATGTCATACCTTAGAGGGGACTTTGGAGGTCATACAGTCCAAATCTCTAATTTTATAGGTAAGGAAATAGGAGCCCACTTAAAGAGGTAAGTGACTTGTTTGAGGTCACTCAGCAAGGTCAAGCAGAATTGGTATTGGTCTCATACTCTTTCTATTACATCTCATTCATTCTCAGCACACTTTCCATGGGGTTATCCTGGTAGCTGGTTAAGAAGGGTAACATTTTCATTTTTTCTATAATTTCTAATTTTTTTTGTTTTATGTCATTTTAATTTTCAATTATATTCTTCCCCTTGTACTACCTAGAAAGCTATCTGTTGTAACACAAAACAAAAAAGAGAAGGAAAAGAAAGTAACTCAGCAAAACTAAGCAACGTATTAACTGAGTTTGAAAGTATCTGCAATTTCCTACAGTCATATCCATGAACTTCAACGAAAGGACAGAGCTGGATTTTTCTTCTCTTCTTCTGGGATGAATTAACATTATAATTTTTAAAATTTTTTTTTCAATTTGTAAAACCCTATTTTCTCCACCTTCCACCCCCAATACATTGACAAAGAACAACAAAAACAAAATCCTTGTAACAAATACATATAGTCCAGCAAAATGAATTTCCCATACTGATCACATCTAAAAATATCTGTCTAAATCTGCGTCTTGAGTCAATTGTCATTTCGTCAGAAGGCAGGTAGCATTCTTCATCATAGGTTCTTTGGAATCTTCATTGGTCACTGTCTTGTTAAGGGTTCTAAAGTCTTTCAAAGTTCTATTTCACAATGTTATTATCATATAAATTGTTCTCCTGGCTCTGTTGACTAGTTCATACTTTCATAGAAATCTTCCCAGATTTCTCTCAAACCATCAAATTCATTCTTTCTTTCTTTCTTTTCTTTTCTTTTTTTTTCAGGGGGGAAGGCAGGGCAATTGTGGTTAAGTGGCTTGCCTAAGGTCACACAGCTAGTAAGTGTGTCAAGTGTCTGAGGTCACATTTGAACTCAGGTCCTCCTGACTCCAAGGCCAGTGCTCTATTCACTGCGCCACCTAGCTGCCCCTAAATTTGTTGTTTCTTACAGCATCATTAATTTGAATACCATAATTTGTTCATCAATCCCTCCAAATGAATGGTACTTCTTTATAAAAAGTACTCCTATAAATATTTTTGTACATCTAAGTCCTTTTCCTGTTTCTTTGATTTCTCTAGTGTTAAAGCCCTAGTAGTGGTATTGCTAAGTCAAAGGATAAACACAGTTTAATGACTTTTTGGGGGAACAGTTCCAAATTTCTTTCTAGAATGACTGGACTAATTCACTTCACAAATAACGCATTAATGTGCCTTTTTTCCTGCAGCTTCTAAAACTATTGACATTTTTCTCTTTTATAAACTTTGTCAAGCTGATGGTCATTAGGTAGAATCTTAGAATTTCTCTAATTTGCATTTGTATAATTATTAGTGATTTGGAGCATTTTTCATATGGCCATTGATAGCTCATACTTGTCCTTTTGAGGCCTTTAACCGTTTATAAAGTGGGCAATGGCTTTTATTCTTATAAATTTAAATAAGTTCCATATGAACTATAAAATATCAGATTTTTTGGTCCTTTCCATCATATTGTTGTAGTCATGATGTATATTATTTTCTTTCACTCTGAATAAATTTATCTTTCCATACTTCACTGTATTTTTCATATTCATTGCTATGGCACAGTAATATTCCATTTATATTTTTATAACACAATTTGTTTAGCTATTACCTAATCAATGGTCATCTACTGTACTTTGTTTCCAATTCTTTACCAGAAAGTGCAAGCACTTTCTAGGATACAAGGTACAAGAGCAGCTAATTGTTGGAAAGATATTATTTTGGGGCATATAGCTGTACTAAACTAATATGTATATATACACATATATATACACACACACATAAATAATTTAAAGTAAAATTATAAATAGTATAAATAAATAATATATAATGTAATAAATAACATTTATACATTATTTGTAATTTTATTATATTATTATATTAATATAATATATAATACTATATTATTTATATAGGAAAGGAATTAATATATGCACACAAACATATGTAATATATGTATATACACATGATATATACACATGCACATGTATACATGCATACATGTATATATATATATATGTGCATAGATAAAGCTATATCTAGCCAGTACTTTTCCATGAGCAGCATTCCTTAAGGTGGGGAATGGCAGGGTGAGGGAGGTTGGAAGGGTGGGAGGAGAACTGTCATGAATACCTCGAGATCATCAGCCCTAATCTTATAATAGTAGCTTCCAGTATCCCTTAAGGGAAGACTGTTATGTTGGTCTCAACATCACCAAGTCTAATCTTATTACAGGTATAAAATGGAGAGATTCTTTATACAAAATATACTTCACCTAATGTATAATATTACCTACAATAAATTCTTATGCTGGAGTCTAATAAGAAATGGAATTGGCTAATTAATCCAGTCCTTCCCCCTCCCCCACCCTCTACCCCTTACTTACCTAGTTTTGTTTTCTACAACTCTCTATTACACACCCTCCATTTCAGTCATTATTACTTTCCATGTATATTTGTTTCATTCCCCAGTCCTTTGCTTTTGCTTATGTAGTTCCCCATACCTGAAGAAGAGTTGGGTTTGAGTTCCAATCTGTGTGACTCAGGGTAAGTCATTTAATCTCTCGGGTTCAGTTTCCCCATCTGGAAAATGGGGGGGAGGAATATTTTTATTTCCTCTCTCACTGAACTTATTTGAGGAAAGCACTTTATAAACTTTCAAATCCTGATTTCATTACAATCTTAGGCTTCTTATCAGACTATGCTACTTTTTTTCATCTGTGTAAATGATCAGCTCAGACTAGAGGATCTTTCTGCTCCTCTCCAGCTCTAAAATGCTCTGATTTCTCTTTAAAACACAAGCTCAGAGGCATGCTGTAGCAGAAAAGACACTGGATTTGCAAGCCGAGGACCTGGGTTCTAATCCTAGCTATGCTATTTAATAGCTGTCTAACCTCAGGCAGTTGATTCAAATTCTCCGTGTCTCAGCTTCCTTCTTTATAAAATAAAGATGTTGAAATAGGTGACCTATACAGTCTCTTTCAGCACTAAATCTTGTGACCCTCTCAACCTGTGATTCCAATTTCCACTATCACACCTTCCTAATTACTTTTCCTCAATTAATCTTACAAAAATGATATTTTTAATTCTATCAATCTTCTGCTAAAGAGTAAGTATAATAGTTTCCTGCTGCCTACTGATCACATCCTCTCAATTCAAATTTCTTCATTAACCGGTCCCCTTCATTTATTAGGTACAAAGTGGGCAGTTGGTAATATGCCTACTCTATACTTGGCATTTTAGTCAGCCCCAAAGGAACTTATATTTTAGCTGGGAAGTTAAAACAATCAGAGAATGATGTTATCTCTAGGTACTTACCAACATGAGCTCTCCACTCCAGTCAAGTTGCTTTCTTTATGGTTCCCCTACATGTTCAATCTTGCTTTGGTGCTCTTTCTCAAGGGGTTCCCTCTGTCTGGAATGCCTCCTTCATTTCCCTTGGCCAATCCAAATCCTACACTTCCTTGAAGGCCCTGCTTAAGCCCCGCCTTCCCCATACACAAGCTCTTATTATAGTAGGCTGTTATATCACGTTCCACTTGATCATATATTGCCTTGGATTTTTTATTCCCCAGTGTTTCCCATAGGCACATCTCCTCATCCCTACTTAGTGCAAATTCTTCCAGGGGTGGCACCAGATCTTCTGTTTCTTTTGTATTTCCCACAGTGCCTAGCACCACAGGTGCTTAATAAATACCTATTGACTTGACTTGTTCACAGTGTTTGAGAAAGATTATCCTGACAGCAGAGTACAGGATGAACTGGAGTGAGGGGCCAGTGGAGGCAGAGACCTGAACAGACATGGAGTGAGTCATTTGTTTATTGGGATAATAATACCTACCTTCAGGGTTCTAGGAGAATTAGTCATTCTTTGCAATACACTTTGAAGAAGAAAAGAATAAAATAAATGCTAAAGCTCCCATTGATAAGGTAATTGAGTTGAAAAAAAATGTAAGCTCATTCTTAAGTATTTGGTGATTTTATTTTTAACAGTTCATAGTATTAGTTGAGCTCTTATTACTGGACTTTTGAATATGTGACCGATCACCAATTCTCCTTTTTCACCCTGCTTAGCAGAGGGCATCTGGAGCAGGAAGAATACTAGGTCTCCTGGGACAACAAATTTTACGGGCAACAAGCCAAGCCAAGCATCTCTGGCCCAGGTGTACTACACTAGGGAGAGGGAAGACCACCTCCACTTTTAAGGACAAATAAAATAAACTGGAAGATGTGGTTGTTGAGTGGATTGGTAAGTCCATATTTACCTGGATGTGGTAGGGTGACATGATTTACAAAAGTTAACACTGATTCGGGTTTCCATATCATTGGAAGCTGGACGGATGGTTTCATAGTTCTCTCTGGTTATAGACATTACCAAGAGTTTTCTCTCTCTCAGACAGTAAGAGTTAAAGAGATTTTGCTATTGTTCCATTTAACAAGTCTTGGCAAAGGGAAGCTTCTCAATCAATTCAGCCCATAAGGGGTCACTTCATTTTTTCTAAATACTAGAAAATCCTGGAAGAGGCCATTAGAATGATGAGCTGGGGTCATATTAGAGTTTCCAGGTGTGGATTATACTGTGCTGATTCCATTAAGCCCTAGCCATTGCAAAACCTTCTCTATCATTTAAAAGTTTGTCCTAATTATCCATACAAGACTGACCAAGAGGAAGAACAATATCTATTTTCCACGTAGTGATATTCAGGTGCACCGATAATCCATTAAACTGCTCCATCTTGCATGTCTTGCAAGGCCACTGAAAATAAACAATGAACTGTGCCCCAAATTGTGGAACAAGATGAAGAGTGGGCTGAATTGCTTTGGAGAAGCAATGCAGTACTTAAAGACCTCAAGTGTTTCCTTGTGTGAAAGGGACATCTTTTTAATACCAATATTCTTCCAGTGACAGCATGCTATAATGGCTAGAAAGTGAACCTCTAAGCCAAGAAGACCTAAGTTTAAGTCTCACTTCTGACACACACTGACCATTGGATCCTGGGGAAATCACTTAGCTTGTCAGTGCCCTAGGCAGCTCTCAACAACTAAACGTTACAGGGAAGTACTGACTTGCATTGACAGACAATTTCCTCCCTTGTGAGTTCCTTACGCCAATGATATTGGACTCACGGGTCCATTTCTATCCCTTATCCCTATTCTTCAGGGATACTATAAAACTGTGAAACATGGAATGCCACCCTCCAGAGAATTAAAATTAGAGGTCATCCAAGAATCAATGGAGACATTCATGGTGGGCACAAGAAAATTGTAGTGTATTACCAATGAAGAATTACACAGGTGAAAGAACATGAAAGATATTATCATAGAAATATATGAAGGGAAGGAGAGGTAGATTAATCATATATCTAGAGTGAGAGATAACTGATTAACAAACTGTTTCTTAAGGGATCTAAAGGAATTTTCCCAGTATGTTGTTTGGGTGGCCTATGGAAGAGGTACTGAGTGACAAAAGCTGTACAGCATGAAAATGTATGGTTATATTGATTGTTGGGAGCATCACATTGATGGGATTGCAGATCCACCATTGCTGTCCTGAAGCACACAGACAAAAGTTTGAAGCCCCGTGTCCAGGGAATTGGTAACATTCCATATGGCCAATGTAGGCTGATTGCCTTGACTATTCCAAATTCTTCTGAGTATGGTTACATAGAAAAATTCCAAGAATAATTTCCTAATCTTTTAGTATATCAGTAACATTCACAATAGTTGGGTATTCAGGGTGAAAACTTTTCTTGGGGGAAAGGGATACTAACATGTTTTGCTAGAATAAAAAAGAAAAACAAAGACTTAAAAAGGATAACTAGAACAGTCTCTTTTTTGCCTATCAGTCTTTAAATGTCTTTTTCTAGGTACAAATCAGAATAATTACTATTTCCTCAAACTAATACAGATTTTTTTAAATCTTAAGAAAAAAATGTTTTTTAAAATCTTAAGAAAAAAATGCCATTGCTGCTACCACAGGCCACAACCAGTACATCTTCCATCAGCCCACACCCCAGTATGTGCAGACCTCTCTAGTTTCCTAAGCTGCTCTGGGCTAGAAAAATGACTCCCTATGACTTTTTCTTCGCTTTTCCTTATCAGAATTTGATTTGGTGCATTTTTATGTTGTTATAGAGGGGATATATTGAGAGAGCTCAGCAAAGATGCTAATTTCACCTCAGCATCTCAACTCTGTACCCATATCTGGGAATTACTCTTTTCAAAATTCAGAGATGCCTTATAAAAATAGATACCTAGTCCATGATTTTACATTTCTCATCCTTTCATCTATTATTTAGATGCTAGTAAGGAGAAAGAATGAAAACAAGGGGGAGGTGGGAGATGCTCTGGATAGGTACATACTTGATCAGAGGAGGGGGAGCCTAATGAAAGCCGAGAGAAGAAATATGAGAAGATTTTTTTTAGCTCTTCCCACCACTTGGTAATAATAAGACCCATTTCAAAGATTGGCAAGCAGCAAAGCCAAATGATATTATGTTTTAGCTGTAACATTAACCTTCTAACCCAATACACTCTAACCAAACGTTCACCAGTCATAGATTCTAGTATGTATGGCATCTAATTCAATGAATATTGATGCAAAACATTTATTTACCCAAAATGTTACCTTACATTTGTACAGGATTTCAGAGCTTTCAAGTGCTTTTGCACGTACACAGAATGTCTCCACCAGACTTTTACTCTAGTATCCCATCAATGTGTGGAAGTGATGCTTGTTTATTAAGGGCTATTCCAGTAGAACACAGGCTCTGGGAAGTCCCCTAAAATGGAAGCCTTAAATATGGGTGCAATGATTGACTGCATGCCTGTTTTCCAAGGACCAGTTATCCAAGTTCAGAAAGGCCCCAGTGTAAGATTGGTTACAGGCTGATGGATTTTTTTGACCATACTAACTCTCCAAGACTATCAAGTCATAGAGAAGTTGAAATCTGCAACCTGAAGAAACACCCACTACAAATCAAGGATCCTTCAAATAGTGAATTATTCATATAACTTATTTGATATGCAAAAGAATCCTTGGAAGGAAGCAGGAATTTTTTTTATTCCATTGAAGAGAAAACTGAGGCTCAGAGAAGCAGAGAGACCTGCCCAAGGTCACATAGTCAACAAATGACAGAACCGGGACTAAAACCTTGGTCTTCTGACTTCTGGTTGGATAGTCTCCCCAACATACTATACTACTTGTATAATTTAAATTATAATAGCAAACATAAAATATGTGAAAAACACTGTAGTGGTGAGGGTTTAGATTAGTTAGGTTGTATGAATTTATAGTAGATCTGGTTAGTTTAATTTTTGTATTGGGTTTTTTATTTTTTTATTTCTCCCATCAATTCTTGATGTCTTATAAGTAAGAGTAGAGAATGCAGAGGGTGGAGACAGAAACTGAAGATTATCAGGGTAAGAACAGAAAAAGGAAAGAAAAGAATATTTCACTACAAGGTTGATAATAAAGGGGTGGAAATGAAACCAGACCTACAGAGCCCTAGCAGAACAGGGAGGACTTAAGAGACTGATGGTCATGATGAGAAGGAAGAATAGATTCAGAAAGAATAAGACAATGCCAGAGGATGGGAGAAAATAATCGAGTCTCCTAAGTGAATTTTATTGTTAATATCTGTCTGCTTTTAAAAACAGACCTGACCTCTTTCAATATGGCTGCATGACATACAGTATCTATTAAAAGTGAAAAATAATTCTCTCATTATAAGATATGGAATCTCTTTGGAAAGATACTGGCACTTGAGAAGAGATTTCCCTGATTAGCTTTCAATTTGCTCTGCTGTCAGAGAACATGCAGCAATCCCATTTTAAAAATTAACTGAGGGCTGCAATCTAATATTGTCATAAAGAATTAACTTTTCTTTGGTTATAATGGTTGGTTAAGAGAGCTGTAATGAAAATGAAACAAATGAAGAAGGGCATGTGAACAAGGGCATGGAAGTCAGTGTTCCTTGTGTGTCAGATTTAATGCGGGGCAGAGGAGGCAGGGATAGGTGTGTAGATTAACAGGAAAATAGACACCATTTGTTAGTAGAGACTGTATTAGTATGTTTATACTTGCTCCATCAAATGGCTATGCAAGCCATCTAGCCTTTTGTTTCTCTGGTTAGTCATAAAGGGTCAGTGTTAGAAATGAAAAGGAAGAAAGTTTATAAATTATACAGAACCACAGAGTTTATTACTGATCTGTTCCTTTCCTCCTGGGAGTCACTCTAGGAGCAGCTTTGAGCAAATTCCAAATTTTCAAATGGGTTCTCCATTTCTTTCTCTCATTCAGCTTTTGATATTGTGCATACATTATTTATCACAGCTACCATTATTTCATTGGCTCAAGTTGTCCTCTGGCTCTCTGGCTACAGAATGATATTCATTTTGCATTTGCAATTACCCAACTTAAAAGGAGCCAGTTAATTCTGCCTCTGTTCATGCTTTCGTTTAGCAGAATGATGTCTTAAGGACAGAGATGTGCATTGAATCTTGGTGGGATCCTGAATCCCAATTACTTCTTTAATCTCACTATCTCATTGGAATATGTAACTACTGTTTATATAAGAAGTAGGGGTTACAGCTTTAAGGTTTCTCAGCACTCAATAAAACAGTCATTACAGATTTAGTGAATTGTCTCTCATGCTGGGGAATTGAGAAAAGGATTCTTTCTTTACATACTTTAGTTTCATGCTTATATGATAAAAACACGAAGTAGCCATCTGAAAATTACAAAAAAAATTGAAGCAGTATAAACGGCCAAACTAAATAGTTCAGAGGTCTGGGGCTTGTACTTTCTGCTTGGGCCATGCATAGTGGTCACATTGATGGGGTAATTGTCACATTTCTTCACTCTCCACTGTGCACAAAGTAATTTTTTTTGGAAATTTTAGTTCCATTTGCCATATCCAGATATATTTGAAAAAGGTTGTTTTTAAAATGATCTTCATTTAAAAGTTAGATACCTATGTTGTTTTTCATTATCAGTCTGAATATCATTTTAAGTTTTATGCCTTACTTTTCTATTTGACCTTGCTTTTCCTTATCATCTTTGGGCAATGCTTTTTTATCATTGGTCCCTCTTGTTAGAAGATATTTCTAATGTAAATACTGGAGATGACAACAGATTTTAATATTAAAAATGGAAAGGTGACAGACTAAAGATACTACTGACAGATCTACTTTTAAGAGAATTTTATAACAAAATATTCAAGGGAGTCTTACTTTCCCAATGGGTCCAGTTTTATACATATTTCAAGGAAATCTGCCAAAGGGAAGAGCATGATCTCAGACCTAATTCCTCCTGGTGATTTGTAGAAGCAGTATTGTTATTACTGGTAGCTAGGCAGCTCAGTAGATAGAATGCTGGGGCTAGAGTCAGGAAAACCTGAGTTCAAATTCAGCCTCAGACACTTACTAGCTGTGTGACTCTGGTCAAGTTGCTTAACCCTATTTGCCTCAGTTTCCTCCTCTGTAAAATGAACTGGAAAAGGAAATGGCAAACCAGTGTAGTATCTTTGCCAAGAAAACCCCAGATGGGGTTATGAAGAATTGAATGACTGAAATGACAAGAATTATTATTATATATTTAACTTTCTGAGCATCATAAGAATTAAATAAATGTGGTAACTCCTTCCATGAAAGTACTTTAGCTGTGTGTTCCATGTGTTTCCCTTCCAGAGTCTTATTCTAATTCCTTTTCACATACCTGAGGGTCTAGTTTGTCATTAGATCTAGACCAGGGGTGGGAAACTTGCAGCCTTGAGACTACATGTGGCCCTCTAGGTCTTCAAGTGTGGCCCTTTGACTGAATCCAAACTTCACAGAAAAAATCCCTTTAATAAAAGGATTTGTTCTGTAAAACTTGGACTCATTCAAAAGGCCACACCCAAGGACCCAGAAGGCCACATGTGTCCTCAAGGTCACAGGTTCCCCACCCCTGATCTAGACAGTGATCACAACATCACAGAATCTTAGACTATCATGAAAAGGGCTTTGAACATTATGTGATGTAAACAACATTATTTTACAGATAAGAAATTGAAGTTTGCACAGGTTAAAGGACATAATTAGGGACATATAGCTCATAAGGAACCCAGCGAGACCTGGAGCTTTACTTTCTGGATGTCAAGTCCAGGTATTTTCCATTAAAGTCACCTGGAAGTAGGAAATTATTGGGAAGAAAGGAGAGGGCATAGTTGTTTTCCCCTCAAAACAATACCACTAGGAAAGATGACAATATTCTCATTTAAAGTAAAAAGAACATGCTATGAAGCTGAATAATTACCACTGCTCCATTTCTGACCTCAATACCAGGGAGAAAAATAAAACCAAAGCAAACCTCTTTATGAGCGAGGTGCCATATTGCTGACCAGAAGCACTATTGTCCCCTAGATTATAGTCTATAGATTTTTCATATTAGGTTAGGAAAAAAAGTAAGGCAAATCAGGCCAAAATACTGTAATATGTTTCTTCAATTTCACCCCTCGAAGGAAAAAAACAACAACCTCTTACTTTACTTTAATTCCAGCTGTTTCTCCCATTAGGAATAATTCCATTCCTGAGGGATGGGAAGGTTCAGAGATTGGCAGTGGGACTGGGAGTCTCTGTGTAACTGCTGTGACGACCATTCATTAATGGGAGATTCCTGAACAGCACTCTGGCTTGACTCTCATGCTGTTACAGGCATTAATATGCCAGCATAATCCTCAGCTCTGACAGAAATATGGCAGGGTAAAGCAGGATGTTTTCCCCCTCCTGAGTTTTGCTTTACATATGCTGCCTTACTTATACACGGCTAGTTCCCTGTTATGTTGTACATAAGAAAAGAAGGGTGGGGAAGCTAGAGAGCATACGCTATTTGCTTGCACCCCCTTGGGGTTTCCTCATGCATAATGTCTCTGCTGGTCCTACCCTGGCATGGAACTGGACTTGAAGCAATTGCAAAGAGGCAGATGTATTCTAATGAATACGAACACACAACAGTGGAATAGGCTGTCTTAGGAAGTGGTGAACTCTCCTTACTAGAGGTATTTAAGTAGAGACTAGGTTTTTCAAATAGCTTCTCTATTTCTTTCTCTCATTCAGCCATTAGCATTTACATATATTCTCAGAAAATATTACACATATGATCTGTTGGAGATATTGTAGAAAAGTATAGTGTCCTGTAAGGCCTGAAGTCCTCTCTTCCTATCTGGCTAGAGACTGCTACCTGATAGCTCCCCTTTCCATCCCCCAAAAGCATAGATCCAAACTGTTCTCACTGGGGCTAGGGAATAAAGAATTTGTGTTTTCCAAGGCATAGCCAACAGGGTCCTGCCTGTAGTAGTCAGGAAAATTTATATGCAGATCCTTCCTCAGACACTTTCCAGCTATAAGATTCTGGGCAAGCCACCTATCCTACCTGTTCCTCCTTTTTTTCACATGTAGAATGAGGGGGTTGTACTCTGTGACTTCCCACATCTAAATCCATGATTTTAGGACACCGTGTCAGTACCTCTGGACTTAGTATTTATATTGAATCACACCTTTCATTTTGTTCTGGCCAAACAAGCATGAAAAACACAACCATGGCCTGAATAAATACAGGACTGCATTGCCTTTGAAAGGTATTTCAAATCTCATTCCTTAACATTAAAATTCCTCAAGGTATTACCTTCCTTAATGATTTCAAAAGGAAAATTTGACTGCTTCTCAGACTCCTTGAATTTCTAGTTCTTGGGTTTGTTTTTTCAAACAGAAAATGGCTTATCAAAATAGAAGATTTCTATCTCACTTATCAAATCAGCCACCCTGGTATGAGGGACATTTGTCCCCCCTTGGACACCAGGTACAAAGGGATTGTCGCTTTCATCCTGGGAAATTATAACAGCTTCTTTCTGTCTGCAAGAATCTTGAATTAGCTCTCTTTGAAATGTACTCAGATATGAATATTCTAAAGGACGTTTCTGCTGAGTGGTATTTTGGCCATCATTTGCAGGTTCAAAGATATACACACAAACGTACACACATATACATGGAATGATTTTTCCAAACATTTTTCCCCTCTAAGTTACTTTTGAATACCAATGAGAAGAGAGTCCGTGTTCCTGCATTCAAGAGCAGCAATTGTATAAAATTTGAACAAAGGAGATAATAGGAAAAGGTCATTTTAGGAGAATGGTGGATATTTCTAGTGAAAAGGCAGCTCATTATAGCTGACATCAAATCAATATCTTGAGTTCTAATGTGTGAGAGGGTTTTCTTATTTACCTCCCTAATGCTGACCCCCTCTGCCCATCTCTTTTCATCCCAAAGCTGGGTGGCCTGTTACTTAACTCTGTGCTCAGGGTGTGTGTGTGTGCACGCAAGTGCACTGTGCTCCTAACTGATACCACAGATTTGGTCACGTCCATGCAGTCAAAGTAAAAGTTGAAGTTACCTGGTGAATCTAATTCTGGTAAGAGAGCTGTACAAATAATATGCACCCAAATTCCCTTAAATGTCATGGGCTGAGTTAATTGTTTTTGACCAAGGGTTCTTAACCTGGGAGACTATGAACGTATTTAAAAATATTTTGACAACTGTATTTCAATACAAATGGTTTCCTCTGTAATCCTAAGTATTCTATTTTATGCATTAAAAGAAAACATTATTCTGGGAAAGAGTTCACAAGTTTCACTAGACTGCCAAAGGGGACCAGGACACATCTAGTTCCATTCTGTTAAACATGATGAAAAGGTCTAGTGAACACAGAGTGAGTGAAAAAGTTGGGACCAGAACATGGCGTCTTAACTCCTAGTCTACTGTCCTTTTCGCTACCGTATATCAGGAGAATGGAGGGCACAGCGTGTAGGGATAGAATTAGAAGGCATATTTTAAGGAATCATTATTAGCTGACAAACCACAGAGACATCACCTAGTAGAGAGGAGTCAGACACAACGGCCAACAGGCTGCAAGCTGCCCACAACACTCCAGAGTACAGCCCGAACCAGGTTAAAATGTTATTGGGAAATATTTAACAAAATAATAAAAACACAATAAAACATATTACATTTTAAGACTAAGCTCATATACGGCCTGCAGGGATCCTTATGCATGAATTAGTTGAGTTTCAATCATTCGCTCAATTAATAAACATTTGTTAAATGGACAATTGTGTGTCAGGTGCTGTGCTAAGTGTTGGGGATATGGGGATACAAAGAGTGGCAAAAGGCAGTCCCTGCCCTCAAGGGATTTACAGTCTAGTGAGGGAGATAACATGCAAACAAATATCTACATAGTGAGCTATATGTAGAATCAACAGGAAACAATTAAAAGAAGGAAGGTACTGGAATCAAGAGGGGCTGGGGAAGGCTTCCTGTAGAAGGTGCATTGGTAACTAAGGTGGGACTCCAGGTGGGGCCCATGAAGGGAGGTCTGATTATATCTTTGCCCCCAAGTAGGCCCAAACCCTTATCTGTTAGGTGCTAAGCCTACGTGGGTGTGAAGCCCTCAGGGTCCTAAGCGGAGTTGCTAAGAGCAGAGCCAATGGTAAGAGCTTAAGTTCTGGTCCCTCAGATGACGTTTGATGAGGGCTAAAAAGTGCATAAAAAGAGAGAACAAAGCTATTTGCTTAGGGATCTCACTCTTGGTGGAGTGCCAAGGGGGAGACTCAGGGTAGCTGTAGTTAAGAGCCCTCCAGCTTGTAAACCCTGGATGTTCAGACTTTGTTAAATTCTGGTAACTATGCATTGAGATTTGAATCAAACAAGGTCCGTCTGTTGATGTTTGTAATTTGTTTGTATTTGCTCTGAAGCACAGGGTGCTGGCTTTTCTCCCTGAGCTAAGTGAATGATATTCATATGTTGGATTAAAGTAAGATTGTTAACCTCTTAACGTTGCTTTCCTTAGTAAAGCAGATCAAAAGAACCTGGGCTTGCCGCATTCTATGGGCTGGTTGTTGTTGGTTTTACACAGCCACAGCAGCTACTAGCTGAATTGTTGAAACAGAAGGCAGTATTTTAGTTGGGACTTAAAGGAAGCCAGGGTTAGAAGTGATGAGGGAGAGCATTTCCAGGTGTGAGGAGCAGCCAGAGAAAATACTCAGAGCTGAAAAATAGAGTATCTTGTTTGTTTGACACCACTGATCTAATAACTCAGACTTAAGAATTCCCTAAGTGAGGTCCCTGACAAGTGGTCTTCAGGCCTTTTCTTGAAGACTTCCATAGATGGGGAACTGACTACCTAATGAGACAGCTTATTCCACTGTTGGACAACTTTAGTTATTAGAAAGCTTCTGCTTATTTAGAACCAAAACTTGCTTCTACAACTATTCTCCCTTGCTTCTAGTTGTACACTCTGGAGCCAAGTAAAACAACTTTTCTTTTTTCTATGTTACAGCCCTTCAAATACTTGAATATAGCTTTCATACTCTTAAGTTTTCTCTTGGGTAAGTCACTGCCCTTACCAGAGTTTCAGTTTCTCCATTTGTAAAATGAGAGAAGGTGTCGGACCAGATGACCTATGCTTCTATCCTGAACACCCCCAGTTCTTTTTATTTATCCTTATACAACATATGCTCCAGTCCCCTCAACATACTTGTTGCTTCTTCTGGATGGATTCCAGCTTTTTAATACTATTCCTAACACTATTCCTAAAATGTTGTCTTAAGAGTTGAATACAACACTCTAGATATATTCTGATCAGGACATATCACCTCCCCAGTTTTGGAACGGGGACCCATAGGTTTATGCAAATTTGCTGAGTTGAATTACCCTTCCCTTTATAACTCATGGCAATCCCCAAAGCTTGTTAATCATATAATACTTCATAGATTCACAATAGGTTACATACTTTGAGTTGTTTTTCTAACCAATTATAGTAATGGACATCATCAGCATTTATATAGTTGTTTAAAGTTTGCAAAGAAATTTAAAGATATCTCATTTGATCCTCACAACAACCCTGGGAGGCAGGTGCTATTATTATCTCTCTTTTACAGAGGTAAAAATGGAGTCAGAAGGAGCACCAGGGAAAGTTTATATAGGCATATCAGCTCAAATTCAAATCCTGTCTCATATGGGGACTTCTGGATGGGACAGGGTTTGGACATTATGGGACAGGATTTGAATTTGAGCTGATATACTTTTCCTGGTTCTCTTTCTGCCTAAAGGCACACATTTTGAGTACAGCTAGGGAAAATTATGGCCTTAATGTCCCTAGAACCAAGTAAAGTTAGCTATAGAACTTTGGTTTCATTAGCATTGACCTTTAACCAACCAAACAAACCAGGGAAGCACATACTCCAGGGGTATGCGAGAACCAGCTCACGACAACTGTTAAATTTTCAGTGTGAACATTTATACTCTGGATATCAGCAAACTACAAATCAGGGCTGGATTTATTATTTTTTTGTTTGTCTAAGCTTAAGAAAATGATGGAGAAAATGTGAACAACGTAGACTAAATATAAAAGTATGTCATGGGTTTTTGAAGCATGGTTGTTAAACATTTATCAGTACACCTCTGCTCCTTTCCCTTTAGAGTTCTAACTTCAAAGACAAAAAAAAACCACAATAGAGAACAAATCTCTGATGAGCTAGTATTTGAAAAACGTGATTGTTGGGGCACTCCCAATGTGAAGATTAGCAGGTGGGATCTTAACGATGTTGCCTAATGTCTATCTACTGAGAAATGTCTATGGGGTTATTTTTCTTGGAAGGTTATCCAATTCCTTGTTTATACTAGCAAGTAGGTATCCTGGTGGATAGAGTACCAGACTTGTATCCAGGGAGGCCCAAGTTCAAATCCCCTCTCAGATACTTAGGGGAACTTGAGCAAGTCACTTGAATTCTCCTTGCCCAAGTTCTCTCATCTAAAAAATAAAGGGGTGGTACTCCATCACCTCCAGGGTCCTTTCTAGCTCTAGATATATGATTTTATGGCCATGTGGTGCTTTTCTTGGAAGGTAATGGAGTTCCCTACTTTCCATGGCATCTAGGTATTGAGGTAAATAGAATACCAGACTGGAACTCAGGAAGACCTGAATTCAAATCTCACCTCATACACTTACTACCTGTCAGTTTCCTCATCTGTAAAACTGCAATTTTATTAGCATCTCCTTCAAAGCTTTGTTGTGAGCATTAAACTTGAACCCAGGTCTTCCGAATCAAAATTTCACGCTTATTCTGCTATACCAAGCTTCCTTTTTCAGATGCACTACTTGTTTATTGTTGCTGTTTGTCCTTCATTCTAGAAGAGAACCAATGACTTGGATGAAATGAATTGGATTTAAGTGAGGCAGGGCTGTGCAAAGTCCCCAGCCTCACTCTCTCCTCCATCTGGGTCCAGGGACAAGACATAGATTAGGACAACTGGAGATGGCTCTGGATGTGGTGGGAGACTTTGGCCTTTTAAAGCTGAGGTCTTTCCCAGATCTCAGTTGTCTGAGGCAACACCATTTAGTGATTAAGATGATGTAAGAAATGAGGTTATGAAGCTATGACTGCAAAGGGTACAATTTTATCCATAAAAATCCAAAATAGGAAAATAGGAATAAACTAATTAAGTGAGTTTGGGTGGTTTATACTACCCTGGAGATCCACACATCTTACACATTTTTCCTCTGCAAAACAATTTGCTTGTTGATGTTAGACCTGATTGACATAATTTGACAATCTGGCTTATCAATACACTTTGTAACTAACTCTATGTAAAATGCCTACAATAGTTATCCCAGTTAACTGAAGTGAGGCTTGCTTAGAGGGAGTAAGCTAATGACTCAAAGAGATTTTCTCAACGTTTTTTTAAAGGGTTGTTTTTATCCTCTAATTAAAAAAAATGACCATCAAACATAGGGAAACTTTTTTTTTTAAACTGTGCTTTCAAGCAAAATATTTTTCCTTTTGAGTCTTAGTAACCTTGAATGAATTTCAGCTCCACCCTCCCCTTTGGCTGCAACCCCTTTCAGGTGCCTTGTGGATTGATGTACAAATGCCAAAGAAATGAAGCATTTCTTAAAGTAAAATCTTTTGGATATATAAACGCAAATCTATTGGATTAGATATCAAAAACTTTACAACTGTAAACAGATGTCTGTCCATGAGAAGATACTTGTTTAAAAAACCCAATAAAATGTAAATAATAGTAACCATATTCACTAATAGTGTGTTAATTAACTTGGAAAAGATCATAGTTCCTTAAATATAGATAAAATACACTTTCATTAACTTGGTGTTGAAGTGGAAGACTAACCAGTGTAATGGTGCATATGCTGTGAGGCAAAGGTACAGTTTTTTTTGTTTATTTTCCTTTGTTATAAGAGAGGATTCTTGGGGGAGAGGTGTTGTTGGGGAGTGACTATGGTATAAAAATAAAATTTAGCAATAAAACTTAGAAAAATATTTACCTGAAAAAATTTAAGTTCATCAATAAAACACTGTTCATAGTCAAAATGTTCTGGTGAGTCATTATCTCCTGTTTCCCTGGTGTCCAGATTTTTGTCTAGAATAAAATATTTATATTGGATTTTTGTTGCAAATGTTAATATTGAGTTATTTAAAGGAGGGAAGGATGACATATACTCTCCTTGTGGAAAAAAATTCATTCCTTTCATTTCAGTGGGCCTAATTATAACACCACTTTCTATCATAGTCACTATTTATTTTCCAATTATCCTGGGATTTGGTAGTATTTAACGATGAAGCAAGAAGTACTCTCGTGTCTAATTAAGATTTTCTTGAAGGATTAATAAGTCATGTCTCATCAACCCCAGTGACCCAGAGGTGTTAATCTTCACCTTGGCACTCTAATCTTGAAGCAAAATTCTATGGCTCAAGCCCCAGAGAATGCTGAGTTAATTGTTTGATTCAAGTGATTCAGTCTTCAGACTCCTGTCCAGTAGGATTGATTCCCGAGCATTTTTATACAGAATCATTTAGACACAATTCTACACAGACATAAGATGGAGTTGTACTGAGATATTTAGAAGCCACCACTCTCACTTTCTGCACAGAAGGAAGCAAAGCCACGTTTTTGCATTTCCTCCCAAATCACCGCTGTTGCTTTCTACCCTGGTGCATATCCTTCTAAGAGTAGAACTGAGATAGGTGAAATGCAGCTACAAGGTAATGTTTTATAAACATTAGTTTCCTAGCGATGTATCAGAGGCACCAAATTATTGGATGATTTGGAGGCTGTACTATATTGGTACAGGAAGAAAGACATTAATTGCAGTTTCTAAAAGCTCTCCCCTGCTCATTCAATGACTAGTTCTGTCTTTTCTTTCTTCTTTCCTCCTCTCCCTCCTTTGCTCCCTTTCCTCCTTTTTTCTTTCCCACTTTTCTTCCTTCCTTCCTTCCATGATGAGAGCATTTTTCATATTGAGTTTATGACCATTTCCTTAAGACAACAAGTCACTTCACTAGCGAGAGCTTGTAGAATTTAGCTAAACACCAAACTTAAGCTCAGATGATTAACTAAGAGTATTTCTGGCTCAGCTCTATTACTTCTATTTACTTAAGATGAGCATATCCGGTAACTAGGTATAGCTCTGGTGTTAATGGTTAGCCTGAAAATTCCAGCTTTATCCCTAGTGTTTACTGACAAGTTTATAATTTTACCTGATATGGATAATTCCCCTTAGGCTACTTGTTCTTTGATGTATAAATCTTTACCTTCCCCTTACATCCCCTATAAAATTCTATCACATTCATGCTGACTTTTAACTAAAACCTATACAAGGTTGCTTAAAATGGCTGCTCTTGGTCAATTAGATTTTGTGTACCACGGGTCTATGTTCTGAACATATAAGAGACCAATTATTAGACTGTCTCTGCATGTTGATAAGTATGATGGACAGCAGTTCCTATAAATGAATTCTTGGTCAATTTTTATGTCGCTTCCTTCCTCTTATCTTCCCTTTCTTCCTCTTCCTCCCCTCCCCCTCAATTTCAAAATACTGATGTTCCCATATATTGGAAAAAAAAAACTCTCCTAAGAGGGAGAAATGAAACAGTTTCTTCAGCTTCTATAGGATTTACTGTAACCTCT
Organism: Trichosurus vulpecula; assembly: GCF_011100635.1. Classification (NCBI taxonomy): domain Eukaryota; kingdom Metazoa; phylum Chordata; class Mammalia; order Diprotodontia; family Phalangeridae; genus Trichosurus; species Trichosurus vulpecula. The sequence continues at coordinate 151,104,979 of NC_050579.1, read as the reverse complement.
CTCCAAGCCTCATTTTCCTTATGGGTGAAATGAGGGTATTGGTCTTGATGATTACTAAACTCCTTTCTACTTTTCAAAGTTTCCACAAATGCTCTAACCTTGTATTCAAAATTCAGCTCTATGTATTGGTCAGAACTCAGAAGTAGGGAGGCTGGGGCCTTGTCATCAACAACACAAACACATTTTTATTGAGCTTCTATTATACGCCCAAGGTTATCTTTAGGATAGTAGAAAGAATGGGGTGCTATGGATCACAGATAAAAAAAAAAGATGCTTCAACAATGTCTGTTGCTGTTTAGTTGACTAGTCATGTCCGACTCTCTCTGACCCTATTTGGAGCTTTCTTGGCAAAGATACTGGAGTAGTTTGCTATTTACTTCTTCAGCTCATTTTACAGATGAGGAAACAGGTAAGTATAGGGGTAAGTGATTTTCCCAGAGTCACACAGCTAGGCTCTGAGGCTGCATTTGAACTCAGGTCCTTCTGACTCCAGGGCCAGCACTCTATCCACTGTGCCACCTAGCTGTCCATAAGTGACCTGCCCAGGGTCTCACAGTTAGTAAGTGTTTGAGGCCGGATTTGAACTTAGGTCTTCCTGCCTCCAGGACCAGACCTCTATCCACTGTGCCACTGAGCTGCTCTCTCAGCAATGTTTAGAGTACTTTTTGGGGATGCTCCCGTCCAACTGCACTTAGAGTGTTCGAGGTCCTGGGTTTTCCTCCCCTAGCATCTTCATTTTGCATTGGGCTGTTTGTGGGTGTCTTTGCTGGCATAGGGTAACGGCTTATGCTACTTTAGAACCTAGACAAAATATACATCAGAATAAAGTGACCAAGAATAAAAGTTTCAGGTTTGGCCTGGAGTCATACATTTGAGTTCTCTTGCTAAGTTTACTCCTTTATCCCTAGAACAAGTGCCCTCACAAAGAGTTGAAGTAGAGATAGATTGTGGGAAAAAAGCAGCTCTATGACTGGATGACTTCACTGACTGCTTGTTCACTTCACTGGTGTTCACTTGTTTCAGTTGTGTCTGACTCTTTGTGACCCCATCTGGGGTTTTCCTGGCAAAGATACTGGAGCGGTTTGTTATTTTCTTCTCCAGCTCATTTTACAGATGAGGAAACCGAGGCAAACAGGGTTAAGTGGCTTGTCCAGGGTCACATAGCTAGTTGTGTCCAGATTTGAACTCAGGAAGATGACACTTCTTGCTTCCAGGCCCGGCACTTTATCTAGCGCGCCACCCAGATTGCACTTATCATAGTCATATAGTCATCTATACTTTTGTTTGCTTCGTTAAGTTTCTTTTCCCCAGAAATTAGCATCTTTTGACTCCAGCAGTCTTTGCCCAGAGATAAGATAGTAGGCAGGTAGGAGTCACAACTGAGTCCTGGACTTGAAGTCAGGAAGACCTGAATTCAAATCCCATTTCAGATACTTAGATGCTGCACAACCCTGTGCACATTACTCAACCTCTCTCTCTCTGCCTTGAATTCCTTGCCTGTAAAATGAGGGACTTTTATGATTCTTTTTTCTAGCTCTAAATCTATGTTCCTATGGTGATCTAGTCTCCTTATTTCTCTCAAACTCTGCCTGTCCCTGTCATAAATCTTTTCTAGGAGATAAGTTATGATAGCACTGCCAGAATTTTTCCATCCAGCTAACCACAGAGTGTAAAAAACCTCTCAGCTACAGAGGAGGGTAGTCTAGCTTGGTGTTGTGTCAATGTCCTGCTTGCGGTCATGCATGCCTGATTTGTGGGGTCCATAGTAAAGAGAACTCAGAATTCAGGAAACTGATGTTCAGGCCCACTGGGATGAAAGGAGCCACCCCTTGGGGAGTGGTGGGAATAGGCCTAAGGCTGCTGATTTCTACCTGATCCTGTCTGTGTATCCTGCAGTAAATACTTTTAACTTCATTAGTCTTTCACACGAGGCTCTTTCAGCATTTTGTTATGTGAGTCTAAGCACTGATCTAATAGTCCACCAAGGTAATAAATACATAGTTATAAAAGTATAAAACATTATTCCTGCACACAAAGATGCTGCAAATTTCGCTGGAGAAACAAAGGCACATGCATGAATAATGATAACAGTGTAGCAATAATCATAATGGTGAGGATTATAGCATTTTTGTGGTTGCTGTTCTTTATTCTTTTTTTTTTATTTACACGGCTATAGAACTTTAATTAATTACTTTTGCTATTTCCTAGTCTGTAAATACAGAGTGTTGTATTGACAGGGACTTGGACAGTCATTTGCGAAATTGACTACTCAAGATATGACACATGAACTCTGGGGAAAAGAGCAAAAACCAGAGTTAGTTTTCAAGGGCACAGTCTTACAAATTGTAGGGGCTTATCCAGGACGACTGTGGATTGAGATTACTGGTGAAGTAGTGGAAAATTCTGGGGGGTAGTGGGGGCAATTGGGGTTAAGTGACCTGCCCAGGGTCACTTGCTAGTATATGTCTGCGGTTTGATTTTAACTCAGGTCATCCTGACTCCAAGGCCAGTGCTCTATCCACTTCACCATCTAGCTGCCCCTAAATGCTACCTCTTTCAAAAAGTCTTCCTCATTTGCATAGCTGCTAGTGCTCCTCTCCCTCTGTGACCGTGTAAATATTCTGGACATGTTCTGTATTTACTTTTCTGTAAATATGTTGTATCTCTTGCAGGGCAAGGACAGTCTATCTTCTGTATTTGTATTCCCTGGTCCTGGCCCAGGGCCTACCTAGCACATGGTTTGTGATCACTAAATGGTTGCTAATACTAATGGTGGCTATGAAGCCCACCTTTGTGGGTTCCATTCACCTTTTTTCCTTTTTTTTACCTCTGATTCTTCAAGTCTTGGCTGTCATTTGGCAGCCATCCTGTCTCTCTGCTCCAACTCCCCCCCTCATACTCTCAGTATAAACTCTTCCCAGGTCAGATAAGCTGACGAACCTGGAAAAACTCACATGAACAGATGCTGAGTGAAGTGAGCAGAACCAGGAGAAGATTGTACACAGTGACAGCAACACTGTGCAATGATCAACTATGATAGGCTTAGCTCTTCTCAGAAATGCAATGATCTAAGACCACACCCCTGAACAATTCCAAAAGACTCATAATGGAGAATGCTATCTACCTGCAGAGAAAGACATGGAATCTGAATGCAGATCAAAGTATGTTCTTCCTCTTTTTTTGTTGTTTTCTCTTTCTCGAGGTTTTTCCCTTTTGTTCTGATTCTTCTTTCACAACATGACTAATATGGAAATATGTTTAATATGACTATACATGTATAGCCTGTATCAGATTGCAGGCTGTCTTGGGGAGGAGGGAGATGATGGAGGGGGAAAAGTTTGGAACTAAAAATCTTATAAAAGTAAATGTGGAAAACTAAAGATATATAAATAAATTAATTAAAAAAGATAAGCTGATAAATGCTGTCCTTTATTCTTGAAGGGCACCAAAATGACATTACTATGTTGGGCTCGTGGCACAGTGTGTCTGGTTGGGGCCAATCAGACCAATACAAGTTCGGAAGGCTCGACCAAAGGTCAGGCACAAATAGTCCATATGATAGCATTTATACAATGCTTTAAAGTTTGCAAAGTGCTTTATATAATATCTCATTTGAACCTCATAAACTCTCAGTGAGTTAGGTACTATTATTCCATTTTACAAATGAAGAAACAGGCTGAGGTTGTGACTTGTCAAGGATCACACAGCTAGTAAGTGGATTTGAACTCAAGTCTTCATGACTCCAAGTTTAACACTTTATTCATTATACCACCTAGCTGCCTCTAATGAACTAATTGGAGAGTGTTAATTTTTTTTAATGATCTCAGATTGAATGTGCATGCTTGTTTTAAATTAAATATATACACATATATGCACATAAATGTGTGTATACACACATACACACGTATTTAATTTTATATAGAGGCGATGTGTCATAATTATAGGGAAGAGCTGTCGTCAGAGTCAGAAAGACTTGGGTTCAAGTGCCACCTTGGACGTACACTGGTTATGCAATGCCTGGCTAGTCACTTAAACTCTCTATGATCTATGCAGTTCTCTAGAATTGTAGAGAATGACTTGTATTAGTAGAGGGAGATTCTTACCTGGAAGTTTGCAGTAACCACGAAATCACAAATCTTCTCTATATCTCCTGTTCTATCACTCCTCTATTTGCACTAATCTCTAAATCTCTGTTTCCAATCATAGAGATTTGCTAATGAAATTACATATTCCTATGAACAAAGGGAAAAGTGGTTGTATTATATGACTTCGCAAATTGCAAATAGAGCCCAAGTGGTCCAGGGGGGAGGTTTTGCAATCCTAGGTATAAATTATAACTGCTAGAGATGTTCAGAAAAAGTCTGAAGCTCAGAAAGACTTCATGCAAGGGTAGGGATTTAAGCTGCACCATGAAAATTGGACAGGGTTCAGGTAGGGTAAGAAGCTATGGGTAAATACCAGCTAGAGGCTGTTCCTCACATACTCTTCACCCCAACCAGGTGCTTCGCTTTCTTGCCTCTACATGCTGGGCTCTGGTTTATTCTGCAGGAAATAGCTGCTACCACAAAAGGAATAAAAGAAACTCTGTGGGCCTGAGGCAGAGAGGTGCCTCAGTTATCTAGGTTTTTCTTGATGCAGCAGTTGGCACCTTGCATTTAGTTTCCTGCCATTTTTTTCCCTTGCTCTTCTTAGCTCCTAAAACTTTCCTCTCTTGTTTGTTTTTTTGGTGGGGTGGTGGTGGTGGTAGAGCTGGTCAGAAGGGGCAGGAGTTTTGTCTGTTTTTAATATTGTTTTAGACTTTGGAGCACTCACTTTGCTTTGGCTTTTAGGAACACAGAGGAATGGAAAGAGTCCTGGTTCTGGAGTAAGAAGACCTGCGTTCAAATTCTACCACATACTCTGGTCTGCTCACCTGCTTCCAGACCCACAGCTGTAATGTGAACATGGACTCCCAGGCCTTGTCTCATTTCAGTCTATTCCTTTTCCTATCTTTTACTTATTTTTAATTTAATTTATTCCAATTCCAATTCCTCCCACTTGTATTGGTAATCAGGGCGGGATTTTTTTTTTCCACTGTTTTCTCTTTTGGAGCACTTAGGTAATCAAGTACCTTTAATGAGTCTGGCCTTTGTTTCTTTGATTAAATCAGGAGTCTTTGATGACCTGCTTATGTCAAGGGAAAGCCTAGTTCATATAGGTTTGAGTCCCATGGTTGTGATGCCTGAAGAAGCGTCACATGGTTTTGAGTCACATGGTTGTGACACCCTTTGACCCTGAACAGGGTATATAAACTAAGAGGTTAGCATTTTGTTGGGGGCTCTCACTTACTGGAAGAGTGTCGTGTGATTTGACCAGACGAGACTCTGGGTAGCCGCTGGAGCCCCTCAGCTTTGAAAACCCAGATATTGGTGCCTCTCTCTCTCTGGTAACTACATAGTTCTTTGGTCAGACAGTTAGAGGCATGTCTGTCGATAACTGTGTGTTTGCTCTGTTTATATTGTCTCTGTTTGTAATTTCTGTTTGTATTTGCTATGAAGGCTTTTCCCCTGAACTAAGTGAATGACGTGTACGTTTGAATAAAGTGAGATTGTAAATCCCTTAAAGTTGCTTTCCTTAGAAAAGCAGATCAAAGAACCTGTGCTGGCAGCCTTCCTGTGTGCTGGTGTTGTTGGTCTTTTACCCCCACAACAGCTGCTGGTAACATTGTTGTTACACCACTTCCCCTCACCCTTCGTTGAAAAGAAAAGAAAAACAAACACTTGTAACAAATATACATAGCCAAGCAAACAAATTCTCTTGTTGGTCATGTCCAGGTATAAACAAACAATTAAATGTACATATATGGACATAGACACAAACATAGACACAGGCACACACACACATCTCATTCTGTACCCCGAGTCCATCTTTTCTCCTAACTTATTTAAAGTAATACTTAACTTACTAGAAACTTAACTTTCAATGTAAATTCCTTGCTATAGTCACATGAGTACAACTCCTTTATGAGGCTGGTGTTGATTCAAGAAATCTGAAGTAGGCTATTAATTATGCCAAGATTTTATTTTTATCTTTGAAGAATTCTAGGCTAATTCATCACTTCAGTCTCTTCATCTGCAAAAAAAGGGCAAAAAATAAATAAGCATATTTCTTGCTTATTTTAATGAAAGGCTATAGGAATGAAAGAGATATTTTCTCTAAAGTCATTTTTAAAGGGATGCCATGTAAATATACAATTAAATATTGTTCCATGACAATATAACAAAACTACACACAAAATGGCCAGATTTTGTCAAAAAGAGAAAAATGATGCGCTTTAAGACATAACATTTTTCTACTTTAGAACATGCTAAATATTTCAATGCTTTTTTTTAAGCCACTTTCAATGTTCATTCAGAAAGTATGATTTGCCTTCATGGCACCCCTTTTTCCTTGATCATGTATCAACTCATATAAAAATTTCTTTTGGTCTGAGAAAAGAATTAGGAAATGTATTTCTATAGAAGCCATGATATTAGTAAAAGTATAGCTTATAGTACTTGACCTTTTCTCCTCATTTAATGAAGATATGCTAATCCTCGGGTGGATGTGCTCCATTATTCACCTCCCTATGCTTTCTGAAAAGCCAGGGCAGATCAGAAGAGAGTCCCTGAGATATTCTGTCTCCCACCTCTGTCCTGTACCTCATGCCTGCAATGCTTTCCTCTTCACTTCTCCTCCCTTGGATTTCTTATCTTTCTTCCAGTCTCAGGTGAGCACTACCACACTAAGCCTACCCTGAGACCTCTGATTGCTATTGTTGGTCCCCACTTTGCCCCAAATTACTTTCTATAGATTTTGTGTTTACTTGTCTGTGCATATATTGTTTTACTCCAATAGAATGAAAATTCACTGAGGGGAAGGGCCTTTTTTGGGGGGGGTATCCTCCTCATAGCCTAGCATATTATTGGCACAGAAGAGGCATTAAACAGATGCTTATTGTATGAATGGGTAGGTAGGTGGTGCAGTGAGTAGAGGGCTGGGCCTGGAGTTGGGAAGATCTGAGTTCAAATCCAGATTCAGGCACTTACTAGCTGTGTGACCCTGGGCAAGATGCTTAACCCCATCTGTCTCAGTTTCTTCATCTGAAAAATGAACTAGAGAAGGAAATGGCAAACCATTCCAGTATCTTTGCTAAGAAAACCCCAAATGGGGTCATGGAGAGTTGGAGACAACTGAAAAAAAAAAACCACTAAACCACAACAAATATTGAATGAATAAATGTTGAAATGAGAACAACTGAAGTTTGAATTCAGAGAAACGATGATTATTATGCAAAGGGATTAGGTGGGAAGGGAATGGAGATGTTCCATAAAAGAAAAAGACTATGAGGATATTTAAAGGAGGGGAACATAAAAAAAATTTAAAGTGGTTTATGAAAATTAGATCAGTTAGCCAATCAGCAAGTATTTATTAAATGACTTCCTGCTCATGGCACCGTCCTAGGCAGTGGGGAAAAAAAAATGCAAAGAATGAAATAACCCTACACAGTGGGGGAAAATGCAAAGAATGAAATAAGCCCTAGTTGCAAGAGGCTTACATTCTAATTGTAATATCCAAGATACCAAAGCTGTTTCTAAATAGAATAGCACCAACTTCATGGTGCTATTTCACAGGGTTATTGTGAGGATAGAATGAGAAAATATGCATAAAATATTTTGCAAAACAAGTGCTATATATACACGCTAGCTATTATTATCACTACTGTTACTACTACTTCCTAGTCAGAAGTATTATATGAAATTTTTACTACTCTACCCATTGGCCACTAGGGGGCTCCCTCATCTTCCACAAAAAATGCGGCCTGCGTGAGGCTTGTTCCCTAATACAATCGTGAATCAAAATGTTCTATAATTTAAAGAATGTGCTTTCCTTATATCAACATCAGCATGTTTGGATAACTTCCTGAAAACTAAAGTTTAGTGTTCTAAAATCTGCTTGAGCCAAAATGTATTTAAACTTGCTCATTAAACGCAGGACAATTTATGGTAAATAATTTTAGGATGCAAATGTAAATATCTGCCTGATGAAGAATAAGGCAGAATATGCTTCACTGAACCCAATTTCTTTTGTTTACCAAAAAGGCAAGAATTCCAGTCAGTTTTATGGCTATTTTTCACACTTAATAATATATTTTTAAAACTGAGAACATGAATATTTCCTAGAGTTACATTTCTTTGCTTAGGAATTATGCCCTGATGTCAAAGTGATTAATATTGTTCAAATAAGCTCAAGGAAGAAAAATCCCAAACCTTGCATATACCATTGCTTTGCTGCTGCTAGGATTTTTCCGCACCTCATACTTCCCCTCCCCCATACCCCAATTCTGCCCTGCATACTTGTGTTTTTTTCTCAACTAAAGTCAATAAAAGTCCTGAGATATATTTCACTTATTGTTATAAGACATGACAAATTTGAAACTGGTTCAGAAATTGTTGTTCCATCACATTAAATCATGTTTATGCCTTAAGATTGCTAGGCTAGGAAAATGTTTGGTGTTTAGCATCCCTGGTATAGTATATTGGAATCTATATTTTCTCTCTCCCCCAACCCCACCTTCCTCCTTGCAAAAATATATCCAGATTATAATAGTATATTGCATATATATTTTTGTTGTTTTATTTTCTTGTCAAATTTTGTGTTGTGAGTGTTCAGGATTACATTTAGAACTTCACTTAGAAGCTAAATTAATGTCTTGGAAAAATCATAACTTTTTCAATTCTATTGATCAGGACTTTAAGGGGAAATTTTTTCTTTTCTTCCTTGTATTTTTTTTTCTCTTGGGAAATCTATACATACTCATGGCAGCCTTTTAGGTCATTTGCCAACTAACATCAGATAATAAATTTATAGAATCAGGATCATAGATTTCCAGTGGGAAGTGACCTTAGAAGGTGTCTAATTCACTTCCCTCATTTTACAGATGAGAAAACTGAGGCCTAGGGGTATGAATTGATTTGCTTACAGTCACACAGGAAGTAAGTGATGGAGCTGAAATACGAATCGGAGTCAGTCCTCTTGACTCTAAATGTTACCGTTTGCACTTACTACCCTCCCTCTCAGTTATAACAAAAAACGTAATTAGACATTTTTTTTGTTTTTAATTTGCCTTCTGTGGACAGGGTCAACTAAGAAATTTTTTTTTGTAGGGCAATAAACTTTAAAAAACTGAGGTAGGCACAGATTTTTTTTTCTTGACATACATTCTTTTTTCCATCTGCTTCCTCCCCACCTCTGAATTTTTGAATTTTTGTTTTTAGGACTGTTATGTGTATGGTACCCATTCTAACCTCATATGTACATATGCCCATGTTTATATGTGTCTGGCATGCAGACATTTATTTGATTTGCTTCCTCTTACTTGAATGGCAATGGCTCCTGAAAGGAATTTCTCAGGACTAAACATAAACGTAAATCATTCTTCTCAAAAACTCTGTAACCAAACTGAAGTTTCTATTAACAATAGGAGTGATTTGACAAAGTTATTTCTCAACCTTTGCTGGACTTGGGAACATTGGGCCATGACAAATATTTTGCTAAAAGCTGCCACTTCCTAAATCAGTTTTTATTTTCACCTTAACCATTCATGTTGGAATGAAATTGCTTAGCTTGTTAAATTTAAGCTCTTAGTGATGTAAATGCTTAGGACTGCAAGCTAAAAAGGGCCTTAATCTTTTGGCCAATGCAACTAACTCTAAATATTCCAAAAGTATTTCACGGGGGCACAAAAGTAGGAGTGTCTATTAGACTATAAGTTCCAGAAAGGCAGGAAAGATGTCTTCTATAAATTTTGCATCCCCAGAGTGTGGCATAGTACTCTGTACCCAATAAGTTACTTTATGAATCTAGAATTGAACTGAGCACTAGAGGCCAGAGAACTAAGAATTACTTGATTAGATGTAGGCATTGTAAAGGAGGTATATCCTTTGGCAGAAGGAAAAAAAAGGAAATATTCACTGTCTTTTTTTTTTTTGGAAGGGGAAGGCAGGGCAATTGGGGTTAAGTGACTTGCCCAAGGTCACATAGCTAGTAAGCGTGTCAAGTGTCTGAAGCTGGATTTGAACTCAGGTCCTCCTGACTCCAGGGCCAGTGCTCTACTCACTGCACCACCTAGTTGTCCCAGTATTCACTATCTTTATCTTGAAAAATCATTTCTGATTTGATTTAGGCTAATCTTCAGAGAAGCAACAGTTTACAGATGTTTCAATAAGTATTTAAATATATTTGACTAGTGCCCAAGTGAAATTGATTCAATAACTAGAGGCACCCTTTTCAATTTCCATTTGTCTTTGATATGGAACTAGTTGCTGTTCATTTACATCATTGACTTAACTAGGACTTAATGAACATGTGCATAGAAGGGGCAGCTAAGTGGTGAAGTGGATGGGACACTGGCCTTGAAATCAGAAAGACTCATCTTTGTGATTTTGATCTGGTCTCAGATGCTTACAAACTGTGTGACCCTAGGCAAGTCATTTGCCTCACAGTTGCTTATAAAATGAGCTGGAGAAGGAAATGGCAAACTGCTCCAGTATCTTTGCCAAGAAAACCCCCAAATGGAGCAAATAACAACAATGTGCATAGACAGCAAGATACTAGGAATGTGAGGAATTCAAACAAGCATGGACTCTGTCTTCCAGGAGCTTATAATCTAGCTAGCTGGGAAAATAGGGGAAAACACATAAAGGGGTAAACAACAGTGAGCAAGTTAAATATAGACACAATCAGTAGAAGGCAAGATTGCAGAAGTATTTCCATTTCTAATAGTATGAATTGCTATTCATTTCTACTTTGGGCAGCCCTGGAGGCCACAACACATAGTGCAAAAGACAGGGTTTCAGCATTCACGAACTTTACTACTTGTTAAAGGGCAAAACGTGAAGTTGAAGAAATACCAATTAGATTGTGTAGAGAGCCCAGTGATAAATTAGTTTGCATCCCACCGAAGGTGCTATACTGGTGTCTCGTATCTATAGATCCCTGTAAATATTGACCTTAAGGTCACTGTTAAATGTATTTGCTACTATTATAATCTTTCTTCTTGGACATACACATAATTTTGTAACTTTAACAAAGTTTTTGATGCATATTCCTTCATTTTACTTCAGGTGATTCAATATAGAATTAGCTTGGCATATTAATTTCTTTTCTCTTGAAATCTAATTCTGCTCTTAAAAAAAAATCTTGAGAATAGAGTCCAATCACATAATCGAGTTTCTCAAAGGCCATTAAATAATTAACAAAAAGTTAATCAATTTGTAATGGGCAGTTTTAATCAGTTGTCTGTGCCTAGAGGCCACTGAATAAAACTAAATAGATTTATTTAGCCCTTTAAGCTCTCATGGAGGGAATGATCTCTTCCATCATCACTTTATAAGGATTTGCTCCAATCCCAATAGTTTACTTCTAATCATTTATATGCGTTGGCAGGTGATGACCTCTTCTCATCTTCTATGCGAATTCTCTGTTCTAATTGGCTGAGGATAACATTAGAGGACATGCCGCATCCCAGCTGAATCACCAAGTCTAACTTCACCCCTCCATACAAAGCCCCCATGGGTTTCAACCACAACCACACATTCATGACTATTGGCAGCCCCTTCTATTGTCCCGTCAAAGACCTCAATATGCTAGTATAGTTAAGAGATTTCTCTGAAGATAGAAACGAGGCCAGTTTTCAATGGGGGCTAGGAAAGAAATAAAGATTTATTTCTCTTATTGCGCATATGAGTGAACACCTGAAAGATTTGTGATTTCATCATGGTGGGGAATTCTCAGTATGGTAACTCTCTCGACTAATGCAGATTGCAACCTTTTCATGATAAGTCCTTGAGAGGAAAGTGATTTACCCAGTATCACAAAGCTAATATTAAAGGGAAGATCTGAACTCAGGTCTATCTGGCTGCAAACCAGCATGATATCCACCATGCCACACTAACCTCAGAACTGAAATTTATTTCTCCTTGTTCCTTGCACTGTTGCTGTTATTCCAAAGATACTTTTATTCTGCTTAAGAGTATTTATTAGGATATACACACACACAAATATAAAACAATCTATATAATGTATACTGAAACTTACAGATAGAACTACAGTATACTTTCAAACCCTCCCTCCACCCCCCCGCCAAAAGACACGTTCCCATATTTTATTCTCACTGTGTTCTCTGAATAATTTTCTCCAAGAAGCAATTGCTGACAACTGACTGGCATCTATCATACCTCCAGTAAAAGAAGAGAATGTGATATCTGGACATGTGTAGTCTTGTGGAAAGGAGTCTTATTTCATTCACAGACAAGTGTAGCAGTAAGGCTAGCAGTATTTCCCTAGAGATGGTCTGATTTGAAAAAAAAATCAATATTGACTCTTGACACATTTTCATTTACATCAGTGCATGGCTTTCATTTGGGGGGGGCACAAATCAATAGCCAGTTTTTAACACTGTTCAACTAGTTTTTCCTACTGGGCTTCAGACAGACCGTTGGCCTTTAATACACTTTCTTAAGGAGGAAGTTTCACTGTTTTCCCATTGACTAATCAGAGTAACCTGAACTGTAGTTAATAACATGACATTTTTCTCATTACCATTTACAGCCAATTGACTTTGTACGTAGTGGATGCATTTGAAGCAGGAGGCAATGTTCTAAGAGGGAAGCGACTTGAAATCCTTGGGAAGAAGAAATATCTAGTTACAAAACATATCTGGCTTAACGTCTCTAAAATTGGCACCATGCCATATATGTTCATTGTTGTTCAGTTGTGTCTGACTCTTCATGACCCTATTTGGGGTCTTCTTGGCAAAGATATTGGACTGGTTTGTCATTTCCTTCTCCAGATCATTTTACAGATGAGGAAACTGAGGCAAATAGAGTTAAGTGACTTGCCCAGGGTCACACAGCTACTAAGTGTCTGAGGTCAGATTTGAACTCACAAAGATGAGTCTTCCTGACTTCAGGCCTGGCACTCTATCTACTGTACCATCTATCTGCCTGACTGATATTCATTGGAAACTGGTTAGTCATTGTTGTTCTATGTTACAGTGCTCCCAAATACAGTAATACATTGATGTTGCATTTTATAATTTATCAAGTATTCTTCTTAGAGCCACCCTGAGAAGCAAGCAGTGATGTACCCCTCGTACCCATGATAACACCCATTTTCCGGATGTAGAAACTGATACTCAAGTGCCATATGACCATGCATCTAATGAGTGTTGGAGGTAGGATTGAAATACAGATTTCCTGACTTATCCCAGCCTTTAATTCATTAAAATGCTGCTGCCTCTCTAAATCTTATCACTCTGAAAGGTGTATTGCAGACTACGTCAGTAAGTCTGTCTTTTGTTAACAAATAGTCATGTCTAAGGGCACAGGCACACAGCAGTATTTAGCTCTGAAGAGCTTAACAAGTATGTGTGTGTGCTTGTATATATATATATACATATACATAGATATACACACACATAAATATTTCTATTGAAACATATATTTATCTATCATCTATCTATCTCTCTCTCTATTGGCAGCTAGGTGGACTGGTGACTACAGCACTGGACCTGGAGTCAGGAAAATTTCTCTTTGTGAGTTCAAATCTGGCCTCAGATGCTTACTAGCTGTGTGATGCTGGGCAAGTCACTTAATCCTGTTTGCCTCAGTTTCTTCATCTGTCAAATGAGCTAAAGACGGAAACTGCAAACCACTCCAGTATCTTTGCCAAGAAAACTCCAAATGCAGTCACAAAGAGTTGGACACAACTGAAAACAAATGAACTATAGCGTGTATCTATCTATCTACCTATAGCTTGAATTGAAATCTCTATAGTATATAAAAAGGGCAGGAGACCTGAGTTCTACTTCCCCTCTCTCTGTTACTGATAAATTGCATAACCTCAGTTAAGTCACATTAACTCCCCAGGCCTCAGTTCCCTAATGAATAAAGCTGGTATAATTATCCTTGGAAACATTGAAGAACTGAAAAATGGAGCTCCAGGTAAATTTTTTTTAGATATCATATAATGTGTCCACATGGTTGTCAAATTCATATTCTTGCAATACAGGTTTAACTGTGTTAATTCCCTACTATAAAATATTCAGTGCTCCCCCCTCCCATTTCCTGTAGGATGCTTCCTTACTTCCTGTAGGATGCCTTCACTTCCTATAGGATAAGACACAAATTCCTCTATTTCACTGGTTTTTAACTTGGGCCATGAATTTTTTTTAAAAAAAATATTTTGATAATGTAAAAGTTCTATATCAAATTGTAATGTTGAAGCTATTTAATTCATCAATCCTTTAAAGATCCATGATTTCATCAGTGTATTCAGGTACATCATCCATTTAGACATATTACAAACCCATCTATGCCTTAGTACACAAGTTTTATGATTCACTATGACTGAAAAATTAATTCCTCACCCTGGTGGTGAATCTCTCTGAAGCTAGCTGAACTAGTACTTGGATGACAAAAATGCCTGACTATATATATTAAAAATTGCTGCTACTCAAATGCTGAAATAATGAGCCCCATTCTTTCATTATTCAGAATGCACAATGTCAAGGCACAAGGTGTTACAAACTTTTACCAACTAATAATTTGCACACATTTTCAGCATCTTTACCTTGTATGGTTCCCAAAACCCCAGGACTGGTATAACTGCCGAAGCATGGAAAAATAGGACCCAATTTTTTTATAAGTACATGTACTATGAACCCTACGCCAACAAATGATACCTCAGAGTATACAGTAGTGATCTTTTCTGGGGGAAAAATTGCATAATTTCCAGGCGTTTCCTTCCCCTCTAACCTATTTCTTGACTCTTAAGGCTCTGCATTTTGAACAACACCCATATTATTTATCTGTGGCAAGGTAGAATAGAAAATGGACTGGATTTAGAGTAAAAAACAATCTGGCTTCAAATCTCTGCTCCGTCACTTAATACCAGGTATCTTAGCAAACATTGTCAGTTTCCTTAGCTGCAAAATGAAGTGTTCCAATTCACTTCCATGAGGTTTTATTAAATGCTTATTAGTTGCTTCATGCTGGGGATGAGGAGGCAAAAATTAAAACATTCCCTGCCCTTGAAGAACTTCAATTCAACTGGGGAGAAACAAATGCACAGATAATTAAAAGCAAAATGTATCAGTCAACATGTATTTTATTGAGTACTTAATCTGTGACTGGTAAGGCTGGGAACATAAGTGAAAAGAATGAAACAATCCCTACTTGTAAAGTTCTTATATTCTAACTAGGGAGACGATATAAATACATGACAATACTTACTAGAAACATCAAGTGATAAATGCAAGTATATTTGAAGTAGTTAAATGGGAGGCAATTTTAGCAGTGGAAGGGATCAAGAAAGGCTTCACACATCAGATGGTACTTGAGCTGCTTAAAGCAAGGGACTTTATAAGGCAGAGAGGTAAGGAGGAAGATGCATTCCAGGTACGTGGTGCAGCTGGTACAAAGGCCCAGAAATAGAAGTGGGAGTGTCGCTTGTGAGAAAAAGTTGTTGTTTAGTCATTATTTAGTTGTATCTGACTCCTCGTGATCCCTTTTGGGGTTTTCTTGGCAAAGATAATGGGGTGGTTTGTCATTTCCTTCTCCAGCTCATTTCACAGATGAGCAAATGGAGGCAAACTGGGTTAAGCAACTTGTGCAGGGGTGTCACACAGCTAGTGAGTGTCTGAGGCTTGATTTGAACTCAGGTCTTCCTGACTCCAGACCCAGCATTCTGTCCACTGTGCCACCTAGTTGTGAGGAAAAGACAGAAAGCCAATTTGGCTGGAACAGAGTTTGAGATGGGGAGTAACTTCCAATGAAGTTGGCAGTACAAGTTAGGGTTTGGTTGTATAGGGCTTTTAAAGCTAAACAGAGTTCATATTTTATTCTAGAGTCAACGTGAAGTCACTAGATTGTTACATGTTTAGATATAAATATTTACTGTTGCTCAGTCATGTCCAGCTCTTCATGACCCCACTTGGGATTTTCTTAGCAAAGATACTGGAGTGGTTTCCAATTTCCTTCTCCAGCTCTTTTTACAGATGGGAAAACTGAGGCAAATAGGGCTAAGTGACTTGCCCAGAATCACACAGCTAGGATGTGTCTGAGGCCAGACTGAACTCACATACTCCTGACTCCAGGACTGGCACTCTAACTACTGAACCACCTAGCTGCCTCTACATAGAAATATACATAGAAGTGTTCCTATATGTATCTATATCTATTTGTATATCCAGCTACAAAATACATTGAAACACAAATGATTTCATGGATAAGTATGGGGAAGTACTAATAACTTGAGGGATCAGGAAAGGCTTCTCATTACGTGGCAGGATTTGCGCTGGGATTGAACAAAACTAGGGATTCATAAAAGCACAGGTAAGGAGGGAGAGCATTCCATGTAAGGGCAAGAAAGTAGCATGGAATGTCATATACAGAGAAGAGAAAATAGGACAGCTTGGAGTGTAGAATACAGGAGGGAGAATAACATGAAGTGAGTCTTAGAAGAGAGTTTGGAGTCAGATTAGGAAGGGCTTTAGGTACCAAATAAAGCAGGGGTTCTTAACTTTTTTGTGTGTTATGGACCCCTTTGGAAGTCTGATATGCCTATGAACCTAGTCTCAGAATGTTATTAAAATGCTTAAAATAAAATACATAGGATTACAAAGGGAACTTAGTTATTCAAAATATTAGAAGTTCATGGGTCACAGGTTAGTATCCAGTGAAATAGAGGAATTTATATCTTATCCTACAGGAAGTGAGGGAGCAACCTACAGGAGGTGGGGGCACTAAAAATTTCATAGTAGGGAATTAACATAGACCTGTATTGCAAGAATATGAATTTGGCAACCATGTGGACAGATTGTATGATATCTAAAAATATACCCTGGAGCTCCATTTTCCAGTTCTTCAATGTTTCCTACTCCTGTTTTCACCATTGGCTTCCCTCCCCCATAGAAGAAAGACAAGATGGTATAGGTGAAAGCAAGTTTTATGATTGCACAGTATTATAGCATGCGACATTGATTAAGTTTATGTATCACCTCTGAACAATTACCAACTATATTCTCTACAGAGTTCAGCCAACCCTGACTAAGAAAACAAAATGCCTGAGGAGGTGAAAGTTAGGTAGGAGTCAGCATCATTTTAGTCTCATTGCTAATTCTGTGTGTAAGCAATGCCTACTGGCATCCCTGATAGGCCTAAGGTAGGGGAAAAGGAAAAATGACAGGAGAAGAAAGGGAGAAATTAAAAAAAATGAAAGAGAGGAGGTGGGAGAGAATAGAGAAAAAGAATAGGAGGTTATAAAAACAAGAAGAAAGAAAGGAGAAAGGAAAAAAGGGGGAAAAAGAGATGCGGGTGTTGGGAGACTACAGAATCCATTTCTGGCACACCAGATGACATTGGGGCAGTAGATGCTTCCTTTTGGTTAAGGTTTAATCCTTCCTTTATCCGAAATTTATGCCAAGTACTAAAAAGTACTAAAAGCTCATAGCTATAATGACTGCATTGTAATTCTGTGCAAAATCTGAAATTTTATGAAATTTCATCCATGACTAAATCTGAAAGAATGTGACTTTTATATCCAGTTACTCTAATGCAAAAGCAATCCTCATGTGCTTTAGACAGCTGGGTAGAACAGGGGCAGCCTTGACTGAGATGGGCAACTATGACCATGATTCCTACCATATTCCCTAGAGAATTAAAACTGTGTATAAGGATGGGGCAGCTAGGTGGTGTAGTGAGTAGAGCACTGGCTCTGGAGTCAGGAGTACCTGAGTTCAAATCTGGCCTCAGACACTTGATACACTTACTATCTGTGTGACCTTGGGCAAGTCACTTAACCCCAATTGCCCTGCCTTCCCCCCTCCAAAAAAAACCTGTGTGTAAGGAAACAATTGACTTTACCCTTCACTGGTGGGAAGTAGTCACCTCAGTGTAAGCTGTGTATATTGTTACATAAATGTATTCAATTAAATTCACTCCAATTCAATTATTAAGTCTCAACTATGTGCTAGGCACTATTTTAGACACTGGAAATGATATACAGATATATAGGATGAAAGCTCCTTAAATGCAGGGACTGTGTCATTTTTTTGCTGTAGTACCTAACATGAGGTTGTACCAGGAACATAGTAAGGGTTTAATAAATGCTTGTTGAACTGAATTGGCATAGGCCCAGCTCTCAAGGTGTATATAATCTAATGGAGCTATGTAGGGAGGAGGGCTACAAGTACATAAATGAATATGACATAAGGGAGAAAGATACATGTAAACGGGATGTCCACACAAAGTGCTATGAGAGATTTGAGGAGGAAAAGCTCATTTTTCACTTAAAAGGCATCAGCCTAAAAGGCTTCATAGAGAAGGTGGAATTAGGTTTTGAAGGAAGAAAGACGCTTCAAGAGTAGGTGATGGGGGTGGAGGATGTCAGGAAGAAGGGAAATGCATATTAGACGTGGTGAGCACCATGCTCACAAGCCTGGATAATGGAGAGGGAATAATGAGAATGGGGCAAAGACAGTAGCTAAGATTTATTATAATTTAGAATTTATACAAAGGAGTAACATGAGGTAAAGCTGGAAAGGTATGCTGCAATCATATTATGGAGGACCTAGGATTTATCTTTGCAGAAATATGAATTTTTTTCTTTTTATCCCAGGATGATCTTCTAATCAACTGACTAGCAGATCTTGCATATAGTAGAAAATAATGGGAACTCCCTCCTGTTTTTCTTTTGTGGGGGATGGAAGCCAGTGGTCGAAGCAGGAGTGGGAAACACTGAAAGACTGAAAAAGGGAGCTCTAGGACACACTTTCCATGACAAGGTTTATGTGAGGAAAAGGGATCAGATTGAGTTGCTCCATCAACTGTGCCAACCAAATCAATCTAAAGTTAAAGGTTACATTAGAAGAAATTTCTATTCTATAAAAACTCAGTTTTTCTGCTTTTGTATTTTGTTTTAGCTTCCTATTAAAGATCTTTTTGAAAGATTTTTTCTACTGCAAGAAGGGGAAATATTTATCAATACCTACTCCAAGCCAGAGAGGAACAATATTTTTCAGACTATGTTCTTTGGCACTCTGATTCCATGAAAGACTTTACGAGGTTCCTTAGAGGAAAAACTAAGGTTGGGACGGAATGTTAGCACACACACACACACACACACACACATACGTACACAGGGCAGATGAGTTTTCTGTGCCATGTGTGCCATTTATGTGCATTGTGTACATTTATGCATTGCAGATGACGATGATGGCTAACATTTCTCTTGCACTTTAAGGTTTGCACAGTGGCTTAGATATATTCTCTCATTTGATCAGAGAGCCATCAGGGATTGGTCACACTCAATAATATGAAAAGTTAGTTTCTTACTGTTCCATAATCAATTGTTGAGAGAGCCTAAATGATAAAGATTGCTTTATAATATAAGATTATCAATCTTTATGAATAGGGTATGCATAAAATAATCAGTGTCTATTTGTATTTTTAGTAGGTTGTCTTATATTTTAAAAACTGTACCTTTTGGGTATCAATGCCTATTATTGATAAATTGGCAAAACTAGGATGTTTGAAGAGATATTAATTTAGTGATAACAACCAAGATCAATTGAATGAAACAGATATGGACTTAGTTTGGATATAAAATCCCATACATAGAAGAAACAAATACAAATGATAGTGGTCTCCACTTTTATTTTTAGTCATGCTAATTATGTGTGGCATGTTACATGTTACCAAATTTAAAAAGTTTAGTTCTGTAGTTCTGATAAAATAACAGACACATAGCCAACAGTCAGAGCGAACAGACCACAGCCAATTTAGAAACAAAATTCTAACTTTTTTTCTTCCTTAGTGAAAATCGTGATGAACTGAGACAACCTCCAAAAACACTGGCATATGTAAGCAAAAGAAAAAAACCCAATGAAAATTGTTGTCAAGTATCTTCCATGGTGAATTATTGGATCCAATTTTGTTTCCAATTATAAAACACTTACTGATAGAAAACAGTCACATTCATCTCACTAAGGAGGCTCTTTTTAATATTGTTAGATCCACAATAAACTGATCTGAAGATAGGCTGCATTTTAAAATCAGCTCTTTGTGGTCTGGTACTATTAGTAGTAGGCATTTAAAAAGCCATTTTAAAAAGATTTTTATTGGAAGGGTTCAGTTACTGTTTTATTTAAAGTGAAGGGTTCTGACATTGCAAACCACTATCGCCATCATCTTTTGATTGGAGATAATCATTTTCAAAATAACTCAGGAGACCGTATATCCAAGTGTGTCCACCTAGGACACGGACCACAGACATATGCATTCACATGAACACTTTCTCCCCTCCCCCGTTACCTGTGACTTCTCCATGTGCAGTCAACCTAGTCAAAGGCCAGACCTCATTTTCAAATGATTTAAGGGTACATATAAACATGACCCTAGATTAGGTGCCACATTAGAGAGTAGAATAAACAGTATCTTTAGAGATGTAGCTTACGTCTAAAACATTAGATTTATTTGAACTGTTGACAATAGCAAACATTTATAAACCACTTACTATGTGCAAAGTACTATGCTGGATGCAAAGCAAAATGAAAAACAGTCCCTGTCTTCAAAAGTTTAATTTTCTTTGGAGGTAGGGGAAGGATGTTTTAAAGTAGAACATTACTATGGAACAAGGCAAAGTGACTGACAATGCATAATATTCAAACTCCATTGTCAGATTTTTTAAGCTGCCCCCTTATCAGCCCCGCAGCCTCCCTGACTTTACTTTTTTCTTTGCTACAGTCCACCCTCCACTCAGCTGCTGAATAGACAATCCTAAAGCAAAGATATGGCTGTGTCTGACCATATTCCCCCTAGGTCACGAAGTTCAGTGATTCCCCATTGTCCCTATGAGAAAATACAAAAATTCTCTCTTTGATATCTAAAACCCTTTACAATCTGGCTCCAA
Organism: Trichosurus vulpecula; assembly: GCF_011100635.1. Taxonomy (NCBI): domain Eukaryota; kingdom Metazoa; phylum Chordata; class Mammalia; order Diprotodontia; family Phalangeridae; genus Trichosurus; species Trichosurus vulpecula. The sequence goes on along the minus strand of NC_050579.1, from coordinate 151,083,988 downwards.
TTGCTCTTTCTGGATTGATTTCACTTACTTTCCCTCATATTTCATAAGTTGAAGCAAATTGAGACTACTTGCTATTACCTACGCACAATATTCTATCTCCTTCCTCTTTGCCTTCACATGTTCACCATGTTTGGAATACTTTTCTTTTGCTTCTCTGTTTCCAGAAATCGATAAACTGCAGAAGAGGAGTTCTTTTAAGGTATAGCTTGAAGACTGACCTCCTCCACCCCGAGTACCACATTTTACTTGAGACTTTTCCTCAGTTGAGAATTCCCTTCAGTTGCTAATGATATATCTTCCTCTTCTGAAATGAATGTATACTACATATATTTTGTATTTATCTGTATGTTTGTTCCTTTCTGGTGCTGTACAGAATGTAAGCTCCTGGAGGAGCTGATTTTGGTTTTGTGTGTATATTTCCAGAACCTATCATAGTACCTGGTAAAGAGTAGGAGCTTAATAAATATTTGTTGAATTTAATTACTGAATCCTTTGACTACCCTGATGAATGCTACCGAGTTATTGACCTCGAGTCCATACGGATCATATGACCATTTCACCCAAGGACTTAATCAGTGCTAGAATGCATATCAGTTCTAAGGCTTCTGAACGTTGGACTAGGAAAGTGGAAGACCCGAGGGAAGCTACTGCTATCTGGAATGTCTCCAAAATGAGCCTAACACTACTTTGATGCTTCAGATACACTTAAGAGGGAATTGGAATATAGGTGCTGAAATGTAGGAAGCAGGGTATACTAGAGGCTAGATATAGACTAAAGCTATTGTATTCTAGAAACCAACAGTTTTAGTATTCTAGTGTTTCAGCATGGGGTTTTCCAGAACGTACAATACTTGTTTCTGATAGAAATGTCACAGGATGTGGAACCTCTTTTCAAACTCTATCTCTGAAGATTCTGCAGAAATCCCACCCGATTTCATGACTCCAGCATACTGAGAGTCTGTGTCTGGCATAGTGGAAATAGTAGTCAACTGGGAATAAGAAGACTAGTTTTTTAGGGTCACAAGATTTTGAAGTGAGAGAGAATTTGGTTCTCATCTAAACCAACTCCTTATTTCCCATAGGTAGGAAACTAAGTTTCAAAGAGCTTAAGTGACTGTCTTAAGGTCACAGAGCTAGGAGGTGGCCCAAGTTAGAATTCAGTCACTGTTCATCAAAAAGCATTTATTATATTTTATGTATTTTCAGATCTTTTTGACATATTGATCAGTTAATACTGATTTTTTCCTCTTAATTTTCTTTTGAAAAACAACTATTTGTTATGTGGGATAGTTCTCTGGGAAAGATAGGGAAGGGGTACTGGAGGAAACTCTGGTGAAGTAGAAAAAAAACCACCAAACCAAAAGACATCGATAAAATATACTAAAAAAAACCTGCAAAAACAAAAGGCTTTATTAGACATTTACTAAGTGCCGGACACTGTACTAAGCACTGTGGATACAAATAAAGGTAAAAATTTGTCTCTGCCCTTGAGGAACTCACATTCTGGTAGTACAGACAATATGTAAAAACCAAAGATAAAATATACAGACAATGTAAATGAAAGGTAATTTCAGAGAGAAGGCACTGTCAATGAAGAGTAGGGCAGTGGAAGGAGGGGAATGGCTTCTTAACAAAAAGTTGGGGTTTGATCTGAAACTTGAAGGAATTTAGGGAAATTAGCAGTTGAATGATGGGAATAAGAATATTCTGGGCATGGGAGATGGCCAATGCAAAGGCACAGAGGGGGATTCCAGGCATGGGGGATATGCATACACACGTGCATGCACATGTGTGTGTGCACACACACACATACAACTCTAATGTAAATGTGTGTGTGTATTTGATGTTTTGAAGATAGAAATAACAAAATTTAAAAAATGGATTCTATATGTCAGGTGGGTGAAAGTAAGGGATTGAGGGTGGCACCAAAGTTTCAAGTCTGGATAGGAAATTAAGGAGGAGGGTGGTAAGGGAGTAGATAATGACTTCTATTTTGAACATGTTAAATTTGAGCCGTCTACAGGAAATCCAGTTCAAAATGTCCATAATGCAGTTGGTTATGTGCGACAGTAGCTCAGAAAAAAGACTAGGAATAGATATATCTCTATTTCTATCTACTGAGAATCATCTCCATAGAAAGGATAATTAAACATATGAGAGCTGATAAAATGACCAAGACATGTAGTGTAGAGGTAAAAGCGAAGAGGGGACAGGACAAAACTTTGGGGGACACTCACAGTTAGTGGGCATGACATGGATAAAGAACTAGCAAGAGAGACTGAGGAGCCATCACACATGTAGGAGGCTGTCCAGGAGACAGCAATGCCATGGAGACCCAGAGAAGAGAGAGTATCCAAAGGAGAGAGGTGATCACTAGTGTCAAATCATGCAGAAAGGTCAAGAAGGATGATGACTGAGAAGAGGCTATTCAATTTGGCAATTCAGAAACTGTTGGTACTTTTTGGGAAGGCAGTTTTAGTTGAACGATGAGGTCAGAAAGCAGACTGAAGAGGGTTTAGAAGTGAGCGAGAAGAGAGGAAGTTAAGACACTAAGTATAGAAGGCTTTCTCGCTGAGTTTAATTTAGGAGAGGAGAGATATAGGATGATACGCTGGGATGGTGGGATTAAGTGAGGATTTTTAAGGATAGGGGAGACAGAGATGTCTTTGTAGGCAGCAGGGAATCAGCTCTGAGATAAGGAGAGATTGAAGTTAAGAGAGAGAGTGTGGATGACAGTGGGCAATCTGTTGGAAAAGATAGAAATAGATAGGATCAAGGATACATATAGAGGTGTTGGCCTTGACAAGCAGAACAGGTACCTCTGAGACTGGAGTGAACTGAGATAATGAGGGTGGATGTCTGAGTGAATTGAAATAAGTCAAAGGAGAGAAAGGGAGGGGGAACTCTCAGAGAATGGTCTAATTTTTTTTTCATTTAAGTATGCACTGAAGTTCTCAGCAAAGAAAGTGAGGGGTGTTGGTACCACAGAAGGCTTGAGGAGAGATGACAAGGTTCGGAACACTCACTGTTGAGAAAAAGATAGTGAATTGACCAGGGTGGAGTAAGAAGGACCGCTTTATCACTCCGGGACCAAGTGAAATTAGATAACAGAAATTTGTAATGGATTGGTTTTATGATTTCCTTTAGCTCCATTCAGTAGCACTGTCAATAGGAATGAAGGAGGCAGATGGTAGTAGTAATCCAGGGTTGGGGTTTGTCAAGAAAAGATCCGAGAGAGGACAAGGTGATTGTTGGAAGCTAGTGGTAGTTGTGGGGTAAAGTCTTGTCTAAAGACAGGCTTCCTGAGCTTGGCAGTTGGGGAAGGCCCTGAACCTGCGTTAATGCATCGCAGAATTGTCTCTGTACCTTGAAGAGGTAGCAGGATCTTACCCCTAGAGACAGCTAGGTGGCATAGTGGATAGAGCACTGAACCTGGAATCAGAAAGAACTGAATTTAAATTTGGCCTCAGGCACTAGATGGGTGACCCTGGTAATTCATTTAACCTCTGTCTGGCTCAGTTTTCTCAACTATAAAATGGGAATGATAATGTCTCCTTCTCATGGTTGTTGCAAGGTTCAAATGAGATAATATTTGTAAATGTCTTAGTGCAGTGCCTGGCACATAGTAAGCCCTTAATAAATACTCATCTCCTTCTGATTAGGTAGGTTCCTTCCTATTATTCTAGGTAATTGTCTAATCAAGAGAATTACTGAACATCTGAGTCAGGGCTGTATTATGAGCCTTTGGATCCTAATAGGCCCAACCCTCCCAGGACAACTCTCCAGCGGTTCCAAAGGATCTGGTTTTCACAGGCTTAGAGCTTCCTGCAGGACTATTGTGAAGTCCGGGATTGACTTAATCTGTTATTATAACCATAAGACCTAGCCAATCAATTGAAATTCACAAAGAAAGTGCTGACTTCTATTTTTTTGGGGGGGGGGAGGCGAAGCAATCAGGGTTAAGTGGCTTGCCCAAAGTCACACAGCTAAGTACATATGTCAAGTGTCTGAGGCCACATTTGAACTCAGGTCCTCCTGATTCCAAGGCTGGTGCTTTATTCACTGCACTGCCTAGCTGCCCCCGACTTTCTTTGATATGTTTAACTCTATTCTGAGTATATATTAATAACCAGGTGGTTTGAATGAATGAATGAATGAATAAAGCTATCAAAGATTCCTAATTCACTTTTAAGAGTCTTAGAGCATCTGGTTGAATGGTTAATGGTATAGTGGATAGATAATCCAGAGCACCTGCATTCAAATCCCAACTCAAACATTTACCTGTTGCATGACCTTGCACGACACAATCTTCTCTTGGCCTCAGTCCCTAAAATGTAAAATGTAGGTGGGGTGGGATGAAGTATATGACTTTTAAGGTCCTTTTCAATGGTAAATCTATATGCCTATGCTCAAGTATTCCTTTACAAAGAAAAAAAAGTCTACCGAACTTTAACATTCTATTGAAAACGTCAATCCTGATCTTTTCCTCTGCACATGGTTGTTTGCCAAATCCAAATGTCTTATTAACACCATGGCTTGATTTCTGAGCCTTTTATCACCTTCATTCAAGTAGTTTCCAGCTACGTCTATAAGACTGGCAAAGCATAATCATTAAGGATACTGGCTTAACAATTCTGGGAGAGTGCTAGTGTTAATGATATGGTTAATGTTTTTATGGCTTTCCAATGAAGTATAAAACGACTCAGATTTCTGTCAACAAAGTGTCAAGTACTATAGCTTCAGCACCTTGTCTAATGTCAACGGAATGATTATCATTCCTTTGTTTGATGAGAGACCTTACTCTATAAGCAAAAACAAACAACAACCTAGCAAATGTTCTTCCATTAGATCACCCACCAAAACACAAAGAGGATAGTCATAATGTGACCAGGGACAAGTCACTTAACTGCTCAGTGCCTCAGGCAACTCTCTAGGACCAGACATTCTAGACCATTTGAAGATCTGCATTAATGGAGAGAATTTTTATACTAGGAGAGGTCCCCATTCTGAATAAATTACAGGTCTGGACTCTCCTCTCCCACAACCTGCACACACACACACACACACACACACACACACACACACACACACAAAACCAACACAGTAGACTTTCTTGATAGGCAATCCAGGAGGTGTGTATACAGTAAAGATGTAACAACACCATGAAAAATGACACTTACTATAGCTTAAATAGGAAGCATCTTGTTATAGGTGTTGTTGCCGAAGTGCAGTTAGATCACTGACATGGTAAGACCAAAGGTCAAAGAACCACGTCAAAGTAAAGAATCCGGATGAGAAGGCATTATCTATAATAAAAGCAGCCCCTAACTGACCTGCTTAAATAGTTTGACCACTTCAAGAATTGGGAAATTGATGAAAGTAGCTCTGACTCCATCAGCATTTCCCAAAGACATTTAAGTGATGTATAACAGTTACTATGAGATCAAAAGAAACCAGATATTGCTTCTGCCTGCAAGTTCTTTCTTTTCTTGCCAAGCTGGAAGACATTTTACCCAAAGGCAATAATAGGTCAAAGACTATACACTTATTTTCATGAAAGAAGAAAAGTCTTTTTGGTGCTTATAGGTAAGACTAAAGGTTGTTCTTTCTACTTGCCCCTGTACTCTAACTAAGCAAAGCTCTGAATTGATCTGGAGGGATGCAGGCCAGTGAGAATTGAAAGGGATATGTTTACCTTAAGTCTTATAATAGACTCTGCTCAGGGAAGGGAAGCTCAGGAAGAAGCAAAGGACTTTAAAAGATAAATTTAAGTCTGAAGACTAAGGCTAGATGGCTGGGTAGTACTCTGGGATTGCATCACAAAAGAATTGAAATGCTCTTGCTGCAATTCAGTAAATGACCAATGGTTGGCAGCAGTGGACAGCATCAGAGGAAGCAGTAAGTAGATCTAAAGGAGGGCACAAGTTGGACTGTGTTCACACGTTCCCTACACATGCAATCTCCTTTGCATGATTCCTGGACAAATGTTATCCCTATGCATGTTCCCTCTTCCATCAGTGACCTGGTACCTCGTAGGTAAATATACTCCTACATTTATGGGAATATTTTTCTTGTTTATTTTGCTATGTTTCTTTTGCTTTTAGCTAATACATCCTCTAGTTGGTCCAGTAAAAAAAAAATTGGTAGGGGTTTGCAAACTGTGGCTTTGAATAGCTATTGACCCAAAGCAGTCATTAAATGTAGGGCAATTTTCAAAGTAGACACATCTAGGGGTAGGAGCTTGGCCACATGCAAAGCACAACAAAGCAGCAACAACAGAAGATAACCCACAACACCCTAACAAACCAACAACAACAAAAAAAACCTGTTGAGAAAGGAGTCTAGAGAGAGCTTGGCATGTCATCATTGAGACCATTTGTAGACAAAGATAGACAATCAGTTAGAAAATCAAACAAATCTGCTGGGGTTTATATGAGCAGAAATAGTGGAAAAACATTTGGATTTTTCGCACTCCAATACCACATACTATATGAAGAAGTGATAATAACCTTTAGGAAAAAGAAATCAGGAAAAATGGGTGAACTTAGTGTAGAACATCCAGGAAATAATAACCTATGATAGAAGAAAAAAAATTAAAGGTACACAGGAAAATCTGAGGTGAATCGTGATTCACCTTAATAGTCTCAAAATATTTTAAAAGCCAAGATGACTTCAAGAGAATGGAAAAGATGACAAGTGGTACTTTTACCAAAAATAAGCAACTACTGATCCCTATGTAGACTTTCTCAACTGAAAAAAATCTTTATGAGGATGCTTGCTCTAGGTTATCTTTATGAAATCATAAGAAGGTAAGAAAGGAAAAGGTTGGCTTTCAAAAGTAATTTTCTAAAGCAAACTAATCTTTATAATCCCATAACTAACTTAAAGGTATACAGAAAACAGAATCTTGTGGTGTTTGTTGCTTATTGTACTAAGAAAACAAAATGCAGTCTTGAAGGTGCTTTTCACATGTGCATCCACATTAGAGAAAATTATGGGACAGAAATAACACCAGCGACAGCTTTGTTCATTGATTTACTGGGTACTAACACTGAACAGGTAACAGATAGGAAAATACATGTTCACCAGTATCATGGAAGATGTTGTATGTGAAGTGTAAACAATAGAAGGCTTTCTTGGCTAAGTGGAACAGTGAATAAAGTGTTGCACCTGGAGTCAGGAAGATCTGAGTTCGAATATGATCTTAGATAATGTCTTCATGACCCTGGACAAGTTACTTAATGTCTGTTTGCCTCAGTTTCTTCAACTACAAAATGAGGATAATAACAGCACCTACCTTCAAGGGTTGTTGTAAAGATAAAATGAGGTATATTTGTAAAGCACTTTGCAAATCTTAAAGCACCACAGAAATGCTAGTTATCATTATGATTATTATTACCCAGGAAAAACAAAGGAGGTATTGAAACACATATTAGTGACGGAGCAACCTCTTGCAGTAGTCCATTAATATGTATGTCTTGGACAGTGGTGCAAATGGATAGTGAGCTGGGCCCACAAGGGATCAGGAGATCAAACTGGATAGAATTGGGAAAATCACGTTGTATTTTTAGGAATCTCAAGCTGTTCACCACTGCAAAAGAATATATCTTTAGCACCAATATATTCTAGGGGAGCCTATATAGATGTAAATCATGCGAAATTGTGATCTCCAAAGAATGGGATTACCTGGTGGGTAAACTTGGATGGCAAAATATTACCTGTAATGTTTGCATGTCAGAAGTGGGGTATAAAACATTTCTGAATATATGTAGGTCTAGAAGAGAAGGTGGATCAGTCATGTAGTGAGGAGAGATAAGAGACAGAGACAGCCTGAGTGGTACTTTGGTATCCCTGGGATATTAAAAGAACAACAAGAAGAATCAGCAACCTGTGAAGATATTTTATGGATCATTCAGAGAAAATAATGGACAAGAATCACATAAGATGAGAAGATTGTGGAAGGGTTTTGATTTCAATCAGTGAACGAAGTGCTCCTACCAAGGAAATCACGAATTTTTCAAAGTTCAAAATGCACTTTAGAAAATATTTCTGCTTGAAAATTTCAAGAAGCTATGAATTATTTTGTGTAGATACTCCCTTGACCAGTGAAGATTCTGGTGCCTAAAAAAATTAATCACCTGATGGTTTCTTGTAATTAACCTCTTTGAACTTAGCTAGCTCATCAGATGGCAGACAAACAATCCATCTCTGGACCCGCACTTGAAGTCTCTCTACTTGGGCATGACACGCTTTATATATACTACCTCCATCCACATACTTCATGTGTAGTAGGTTCAAAATTATATATTCAGTTTTTAATGGCATTCATATACACAGTTTATTGCTTATGTAGTCATCGGTGCTTGGAGGCTAAAGAAAGGGGAAGGGATTTGTGGGAAGAATTTTCCAGGGTCTGCTGCAGGGCCTTCTTTGCAAAGTTTTCCTTTCTCACCCAGAATTAGATTAAATTCCATTTCTTAATAGTAATTATAAATCTTGACATTTTATATTTTATGAAAAAGTTGAATGCCAACATTTGGTACTTTGAAAGCAAGCTGCAACATCATCTATATACCTAAAATAAACCATGAAGGAAAATAAAATGGTTTATAAACTTTTTCTTTGGAGAAAAATGACCAAAGAAGACACAAACTACATAAGTGTACTACTTGTGCTGCTAAACTTACCCCATGTTTATGGTAGTTAAAGGTGGAGGTCAACAGATGGCACATCAATAAAAGGGCATTTCACAAAGTATACTTCAAAAAGAGCATGAAACATAGACATGTTGTGCTGGAAAGGACCTTAAGAGACCATCTGGGAATATCAGATATAGTTCTCAGCATGCAAGTTATGTATTAGAGTTGAGCAAGCGACTTAAGTAGGCATTACTGTATTTACTAAGATATTTTTCCTCCCTTGAGGTTTCTCTCTCCTAGTCCACCTTTTTGAGAATACAGAAAAAACACATTCTCGCATCATTTCTCTCCCTCTCTCCTTTTCTGCCAAATGAAAAAGCCAACACATTACCACAATGAATCCTTTAAAGTACAATATATGTTCTTCTTCCTAGGGAAGACAACCTAAAGACAATTTGGGGAGAGGAGATGGAAGTAATGACATTGTCTTTTCTGTGTCATAGTGGACAGAGTGCTAGCTAGACTTGAGCCAAGGAGATCTGCATTTGAATCCTGACTTTGTCCCTTACTAAGTGTACAACCATCGGCAGATTATTTAATCATTACATATTTCATTTCCTCATGGGTAAAATAGAGATAATTGCTTGTAGTACTCATCTCAAGAATATCAATGCAACCTAGTTGAAAGAGGGTTAGACTTGAGTCAGAAGACCTGGGGTTTCAGTCTCATTTCATGTACATGCTAGCTACTGGCATACTACTTAATAATATGCCATAGACTAGTTACCTAAACCTTCTATGCCTCTAGACAATTCTCTAAGACTGTAAGTTACAGGGAAGTTGCAACGGAGGAGGGGGTTTCCATACTGGGAGTTCCTCACATGATTTGAAATCACAGTTGCAGACACACACACTCCCTCCATATTTGATTATATAGTCCTAGCAAGCTACAGCTGTAAAGTGGTACAAGAATGAAGAGCTGAGTTGTGGGGCTGCTGCTTTCCTGCCTCTGTGTGTTTGTTGTCACCATCCCAAAACAACAGCATTTCCAACATCAAGGGTACAAGGGAAACAGCACTGGTTCTGTAGACAGAGGACCAAGTTGAAACCTATGATGCTTATTACCTACGTGACCTTGGGCAAGTCACTTAATATCCACAAGTTCCTATGTCTTTATGTAGTTCATACTTCAAAGTAGGTAAAGGAAATATCCCAACATGTTCTTAACTGAAGATTAATCTGGAGAAAAATATCTAAATTGAGGGATTTAAAAAATAGCATTCAATTTATTTATTTATCGTGTATTTTGGCGTAGCTCCCTGATGAATAGTAGACACCCAAAATACACAACAAGTAAATGAATTGAATGTAGTCGTTCAATAGTTTCAGTCATGCCCAACTCTTTGTAATCTCATTTAGACTTTTCTTGGCAAAGAAAAAAAAACGGAGTATTTTGCCATTTCCTTCTCCAGTTCATTTTACAGGTGAGGAAACTGAAGCAAACATTATTAAGTGACTTGCCCAGCGTCATAATGCTATTAAGTGTTTAAGGCAGGATTTGAACTCACAAAAGTGAGTCTTTCTAATTCTAAGCCCAGTACTCTATCCATTGTAGTACCTAGCAGCCTGTTGATTATTTAAGGAACAGCTTAGCTACATTTGGAAAACCTCCTCATCAGGCTGATTCCAAGGGGAAGGATTTTTCAGCCATAGCCAGAAGCCTGTTAATCTGGGCTCAGGGAATATCCCTGGCCTATAATGGCAAAAGAAGCATCCACACCAACAAAAGCACAGATCCTTGAAGTTGATATGCCATGGATTGGACAAGGTCCTCTACAAGACTGGCATACATGGTATCCATGCTCTCAAAAAGCTCATAAAACCAAACATGAAGCCAAACTCTATAAAATAATATTAGAACAATTAATAATAAAATAGCTAGTGTTTACATAGTGTTTTAAAAGCTCTTTACATATATCATCTCATATGATTCTCACAACAACCCTGGGAGGTAGGGGCTATTATCTGCAATTTACAGATAAAGAACTTGAGGCTGATAGAACCATGGAATAGCTAGGACTTGAGGTTGGGTGATAAAGGAGGCAGCTATGGTATAGTGAAACCACACCAAGATGGAGTTTCCATCTTGGGTGATGCCACTAAATAGTTATTAGATACTGGACAAGGTTCAATTTAATCTCTCTGAACCTTAGTTTCCTCGTGTGCATAATGGAGATAATAACACTTTCATTACCACCTTAATAGGGTTATGAGAAAGAAATGAGATAAAGTATGTGGAGTGCTATGTAAACCTGAGCTATTATTTTTATTAATAATTGGAGAAATAAGAGGTAAGGAAGAAGATATGTCAGGCCCGTGAAGAAGAAGTTCAAGCAAATACTCAGAGACAGGAATGAGGAAAGAAGAAACAATCTTAGCAGGAAGGGATAATACATCTTAGAATAGTGAGAGTTAGGCTGGGTGGGGCTAGATTATGGAAAACCTTGAAAGTCAGATTAGGAGGTTGAATCTATCTACAGTAGATAATCAAGGGCCATTTTAGGGTCATGTGCAAAAGAGTGAAAAATCAGGGTCTTTTGTTCTCATTAAATGTTCTGGTACAAAGCACTCATTCTCTTTGGAGGCTTGGGCATTTGCATAGTCTGTAGTTGGCAGGGATAAGAGTAGAATTTGAGATTTATGGTACTTTTAGTCTAAAGAAAAAATACCAAGTAACAAAGGAGCCAAGGAGAAAAATACAATACTTACTTGGTTGTCATTTACTGGGTTAGTCAGTCATGAAATGATAACTTTCTGTACTGTCGACAATCTGGGATAAAGAATTCATCTTCCAGAATGGCCAGTAGTATCGTACCTAGTATTTAGCTCTCCCACTTTGCAAAAATGGAGAATTAGAAAAAGGTTTCATTTTTGTTCCTTTGCTTCTCACATGTTGTATGGACATTCTATAAGATCAGTTTAGTCTCTATCAATTGAAAAACAACCCAATTCTTTCCTTTCTGAGGAGCCCTGGGTTTTTGTTGGAAGTTTCTTTTGGTGAGGTATCCTTTCCTGAAACATGCCTCCATTAACTCTGCCATCATGTCCGAAGTATTTTTCTCTTTATCTTTCTAAAAATGTCAGGGATCTCTCACTATACTTTTTCTATTATCATGACTACTATGGAGGAACATGTAGGTCTGGTAACTGTCTGGTTCCTCTCCAAAAACTCTGACATATTGTATTGTGCTGGAAAAAATTATGAGCATAGACCAAGAAGGAAAGAAAATTCACTTGAATAAGGTGGCAAGGAAACCATACATCATTCTGACAATTATGTCCTGATTTTGATGAACTAGAATGAATTCAAAGCTTTCTGGGAAGGGCACAACAGTAGGCATTTAATAAATGTTTATAGGTTGACTGATCAAAGAGGAATCTTCAGTGAGTATTTGTGCTACAAAATTTCAGTTTGGGATTAGACAGATTCCCCAGTAAAAAGCTACAGTGTTTTCTATGGATTAAAGAAGCAATCCCATAATTTAGCATCACTAAAATACAATTTTCTAAAATAGGTCAACTCTTTGGCCATAAAATGTTAGGCTTTTCATTTACAGATGAGGAAACTGAGGCTTAGAATGTTTAAGTGATATATTGAAGATCCTTGGGCTAGTGAATGGTGGTGAAAGACTCCAAGTATAGGGTTTTTCTCCCTGGATCACACCGCCTCTTTCTGAATTTTTCTAGGCATTCCTGCCTAGCTCTAAGGCAGTTAGGCGGCACAGTGGATAGAATTCTGATCCTGGAGCCAAGAAGACATGAGTTCAAATACTACAACCTCAGACATTTACTATGTGACTCTGGGGAAGTCAATTAACCTTGGCCTGCCTCAGTTTCCTCAACTGTAAAATGGGTATCAATATCACCTTCTTCCCAGGATTGTTGTGAAGATCAAATGAGATCATATTTGTAAAGTTCTTAGCCCAGTGCTTGACACATAGTAAATGCTTAATAAATGTTTGCCTTCCTTCCTTCCTTCCTCCCTCCCTTCCTTCCTTCCTTCTTTCCTTCCTTGCTTCCTGCCTTCTTTTCTCCCTTCCTTCCTCTAGCATAATGCCAAGAAAATGACAGGTGATCAGTACATCAAATAGCTGTTGATTGGTTTCTCACAGGATTACTGGATGACTACTTTTCAGATACACTATAGAAAGGATCTCTTTGGATGGCTTCTGAGGTTCTGTCCAAGTGCTGAAATTCTGTGGCTCTGTGGTTCCATGTATTATAAATAACACTACTGGCAGTCAGGAGATCCAGATTTTAATCTTCACTCTGCCACTGATTAACTGTAAGGACTGGGGCAAGTTGATTTAACTTATTCATGAAATGAGGGGGGTAGTAGCAAATTGATTTTTTTAAAAAAAGATTCTTTATAGCTTTAACGTCCTGTTTCAATAACATAAGTCAAGTCCTTCATTGGAAATCTTGTAACTGTTCCCTACGGAGGAGAATTCCATGCAGTGTAGGCTTATGTTAGATCTTATTCTATGGGGTTTGGAAGTACTTCTATGGAAGTAATGAAAAAAGATCTTATTATAAAGAAGTTTCCCTACAACATGTATCCTGAGGATTCTGTCATAGTGAGGTACCAGCACATTACCTGCTGTAATGTAAGATTAGATGTTCTTATGCTTTTAAAGTTACTAATAAGCAATTGAGTTACATGAAGACCTTAGGCCTACTTTTCTTATTCAACACCTTTTAGAGGATTACTGTAAAAATCAATAAACTCATTTTAATGGTTTTTCTTACCTGGATGAAAGAACTTTCATGGTCTTGAACAGAAGTGGGGAACCTGCGGCCTTGAGGCCACATGTAGCCCTCTAGATCCTGAAGTATGGTCCTTTGACTGAATCCAAACTTCACAGAACAAATCCTTTGGCCCTTTGAATCCAAACTCCATAGAACAAATCCCCTTAACAAAAGGATTTGTTCTGTGAAGTTTGGATTCAGTCAAAGGGTCACACTTGAGGACCTAGAGGACCACCTGTGGCCTCAAGGCCGCAGGCTCCCCACCCTTGACTAGGACATCATATAAATCCTTAGACTGTATTCAGGATCTGCTCCAAATGCTTGAAGCCAAAATTATAAAAGGCAAGTCACAAGTCATTCAAGCATCCCCTGTAGTACTTGGGAAGCTCTAAAAGCTACTAATAGGGCTTGGTAACAGTATTTAGAGGAGGCATGAACCTAGGGGAAATGCTCTTGGTAAAGTTTTGCTTGAGTGCCCAGGATACGGCTTTATACCACATTTCAGTGAAGCCCTTAGAGCAAATAGAAACTCTGGTGCTCTTCGGAACCTAGTCATTCTCAGGAACACGTCAGGTTTAGTGAAGTTACCTAGGATGGCTATGACTTTAATATAGACTCCTGGTTCTTCTGGTTCCACACCTATAGTACTGGTTTACCCAGGGCTTTTCCTGTGTAGTTCAGCTTTTCTGATGTTCAGAAAGGTGATGGGATCAGCATGTGCTCAAGAGTGAGGGGAGACCACCCTCACCTGGCTCTGTTACTTTGGCATGTGCTGGAGAACAGGCTGAGAAGTTTGCTACTCTCTTTGGTGAAGTGGGATGCTTGCAACTCTTTATGCATTTGGAAAATCTGACTACATTGATATATTTTGTAGCCTCGGAAGGACCTGTGCCAAGTTTTCATGCATTATTTGGTTAATGTTCGATAATAACCATGAGAAAGAGTCATAGACATGTCTCTATATAGTAACAACCATAAGAGTTGAATTAACCATGGTGTAGTGGATAGAGAGCTGTAACAATAATGCTACTTGTCGCTAGTGTGGCTGTGTAAGGCCAGTAACACCAGCACACAGGAGGGCTGGCAGCACAGGTTCTTTGATCTGCTTTTCTAAGGAAAGCAACTTTCAATCTCACTTTAATTTAACATACATATGTAATTCACTTAGTTTAGGGAAAAAATTCAGCACCCTGAACTACAGAGAAAACACAAACAGAAATTACAAGCAGAAATGATATAAACAGAGCAAATAAACACAAATCAATGGATAGTCTTCTAACTGTCTGGCCATAGCAACACATAAACAGTTGCCAGAGAGAGAAGTACCAATATGAGTTTCTCAAAGCCGGGGGGCTCCTTCATGGCTACCCAGGATCTCCACAGGAACACTTTTCCAATGAGTGAGCACCCAAACAAAATCTTAACCTCAGAGTCTATATACAGTTCTTCAGGGTCAGAGAGCTTCACACCTCTCATGACCTAATTAGCAAAAGGGTGTGGCCCTTCCTACAAAGTCAAGACTCAATCAAAGGCACTTGATTGCCTTAGTGCTGAGAAGCACTCCAAAATAAAAAAACAACAAAAAAGTCCCACTTTGCTTGCCATTACAAGAGCTGACTTTGGAGTCATGAAGATGTGGGTTCAAATTCTGCCTTTGATACATGCTGACTGTATGTCTATGTTCAAGTTACTTAATCTCTCAGTGCCCCAGGCAACTCTCATTGGAACAACCGTCCATGAACATTAGTCCTAATTGCTTTTTGGTAACACAAGCTTGTTGTTGTACTGATTAACTGCCTGAGTGGTAGAGGGAGTTTCCTCACTGGGCATTCCCTAAACCAACCTTAAGTCAAGACCAAAAACTTGCAACAAGAATAGCACCTTAATAACCATAAGGCTAGGCATAGATAAGAAAGATCTGATTAGATTATTTAAGAGAAAGGAACAATTAGATGCAAGCAAAAAGCTTGACTCAGCTCATATCATCATCAAAAGCAAACATTTATTAAGTGCCAAATGTGTACAGAGAACTGCTCTAGGAAATGGGGACACACAAAGTCCCTGTCTTCAAGGGGCTCACAGCCAAGTGATATGGGATACGTCAAACAAATATAATAAAAATATCATAAAAGTACACTGGGGAGTATAGGAGAGGTCTGAGGGAGAAGATCATTAACCTATCTATGGGGTCAGGGAAAGCTCCACAGAGGAGGTAGCATCTGTGTGGAAATTTAAAGGATACGAATTTAAAAGGCAAAGAGAAAGCAGTATTACAGGAAGAAGGATCAGCCTGAAAAAAGCACAAAGGATTATGATGACAGTGCATTTTTGGGGGGAACAGAAGATAATTGTTCAGTTTCATTAGAGTGTAGAGGATGTGGAAGGACGTCATACAGAGTAGGTCTGGAAAGGAAGATTAGCATGAGATTTTGAAAGGCCATGAATGCCAGGCCAAAAAAAGAGTTTGAGCATTTCTCAGTAAGCATTAGTGAGCCAATGAGGAACAAAAAACATGAACAGATCCAGGCGTAAAAAAGATTATTCTGGCAGAGTGATAAAGGATAGATTTGGAGAGTAAAAGAAGGTGGAGGTGAGGAAGATTTGAAAAGAAACTTTTGCATTAACCTAGGCAGGTGGTAATCAGGCATTACCTATACGAACTTGGTGGTGGTGGTGGTAACAGAGAAGAGAGGATGATTCAGGAGAGATTGTCAAGATGTTATGAACAAAACCCAGAACCTGATAGGTTATGAGAGAAGAGGGAGAAGGAGGATTCAATATCCCAACAAGTTTGTGAGCACCAAAATAGTGGTGTCACAAACAGAAATGGTGAAACCAGAAAGACGAGCATATTTAAGGCAATGAACTAGTTTTGTTTGTTTTAAAAAAATATTTTTAGCTTATGCCGCCAGTATGATATCTAGGTTGAAATACCCTATTGCCAATTGAATATACAGTTCTGGGGCTCAAAAGAGAGGTCTGGAGTGAAGAAACATAGTTGGGAATCATTTGCAAAAGGTGGTGGCTGAAGCCATAGAAATGAAAATGTCAGAAGGAACTTTCTAAGAATTAAACCTGTGCAAAAGTGGAGTAGGCTTCTTTAGAAGGAGGTCTGCAGAGAATGAGTGATCAAGTCAGGTCATCGAGCATTTATTGAGAATCTACTATATATTAGATGCTGTGTTAAGCACTAAGGATGCAAAGAAAGGCAGTTAACATTCCCTACACTTAAAGAGCTCCATCTAGTGGAGGGAGATGTAAAAACAAGCTATATACAGTTTAAATTGGAGATAATCTCAGAGATTATTTGTGGGTTATGTTATGGTATGTATTCCTTTCAAGTATAAATTGGACTAGATGGCTGCTAAGGTCCATTCTCCTGAAGTTCTGTGATTCTGAATAAGATTGCTAAGGGAGAGAGGTAGGGAGACAAAAAGGCCCAGGACAGAGCACTGGGGAATGCCCACGTTACAGGGTTGGAAAGCTAACGCTGGAGACTTCAGTTGCATAAATACATGAACAAACACCAACACGTTGGCCCTTTTTCCTTCTGTTCATTTCCATTGTCAACCTTCAAATAGTTCTGTAGGCTTTTGTTCAGAATATGTCACGAAGGATTTTCCTCGTCTGCTAAGAAAACCAGGGACTATAAATGAACTACCTCCTGGGCAATGCAACAATAGGTCTCTTCTCTCCAACCCCTAGCATCTGTAAGAGTCAGTGTGGTTCTCCCTTTATTTCTCTTCAAGTATTCCCACCTAAGAGAGAAAAAGAAACATTTGAGGAGATGTAGAAAATGGAATTCTATGAATCTTCTTAAAACCTGTTGAACTTCAGTCTATCAAAGGTAACTAGTGACCTCTTGCTTGGTACATAACATTCTACTGAATGCCTGGTGGGGAGGATCTATATAAGAGATCAGATTTGGTGTTTTTAACTTTGTCCATCGTCATGATTTGTTGTTGTTGTCAGTGACAGCAGAAACACTGATCAACTCAGTCTGCACAAACAACTCAATCACACACACATATACACATAGACACCAACATTCACTAATCTATCTATGGATGGATGGATGGATAGATTGACCTACCTATCTATCTACAAACAAAAATACCAATAAAACCAGATAGTTGGCAATAAGAAGACAAAATGAGCAGGCTGTCTGAATTTTTGACCTTTCTTGCATTGCATAGACACTGCCTGAGCTTAATGTTATGGCCAAATAATTCAAGTCATCTCCTATTTTAATATAGTTTCATTTAATTTGCATCATGTGCTATGCATTCTCCTTTATGGGTTTAGCGTTGACGGGGCTTCCAGAAACAGTCTGTATGAGCTACATTATGTAAAGCTCCTATTATAATGATTTGCACAAAGGCAGTTGGTGCTATAACTATTGCCTGTAAATATAGAATACAGAGGTATAACATGCCCTAACATTTTTCTCCATTTCATGAAGCATTAAAAATGCTAAATGTACTTATGGCATGGGTTTATGAGTTGAGCTATTTGAAGAGAGGTTTTTTTTAAATCCTACTTTACATTTGAAATACTTTTCAGCATTTAGGCAAGTCGCAGTGAGTGAAGTTGGTAAATGATATATTGGGTTCAATAGAGTTCTCTGCTGAAGGACAAGTATTTTAGTGTCTCTGTGACCTGATCCAAAGGCTATTTCTAGCAGTTTGTCATTTGGTACAGAGAAGGTTAGGAAGGTTATGGTGATATATGATCTTTCATGCTCTGAACTTATCACCACACTTGAGCTGGCCCTACAGCTCTCATTAACAATAAGTAATTCTCTTCTGAAAACTAAAGAGTAAAATAATTGCCTGGCATCTTTTGAACTGTAATATGATGAATAGCTTAAGGGTTCAATAAGCTTGAAGTTTAGATTGTTCAGTTAGGGTAATTTTAGGCAACTTTATTTTTACCCAAAGGGGAAAAAATAGCTTTCAAACTCTCAGAAGAAAGCTGAACAAGATTGTATGAAGGGAATGCAAATGTGAAATATTTCACAGCTAGCAGACATGGAAAATGTCTGTTCCTATTGTAAAAAAGAATTTTTTTTAAATTTACCTCCTTCCTAGTATTATATATCAGAAGGAATGAATGTTTTTTTTTTCAGGAAAATAAGAGCCCAAGCAAGAGGAAATATGGTAGAATACCAGGCTTTCCATCTTGGGTCATGGGTTCCTGTTCTTCCAGTTATGAGTTTTGTTACCTTGGGCAAATCAGCTGGCCTCTATGTGCCTTACTCTCTTCCTCTGTCAACTGGAGGATAATAATATTGCAGCTTGTCGAGTTCTGGGCCTGGAGTCAGAAAAACCTGAGTTCATATCTGGTCTCAGACACCTAGTTGTATGACCCTAGGCAAGTCACATAACCTTTGTTTGTCTCAGTTGCCTTAATTTTAAAAATGGGGATAATAACAGCACTTTCCTCCCAGGGCTGTTATGAGGATTAAATGAGATAATATGTATAAAGTAATTATGGTCCAGTGCCAGATCCATAGGAGGCGCTATATAATGCTTATTCCCTTTCCTTTCCTAATAATACATGCCTTGTCTTGTGGGGAAGTCACGCGGAGAAATGACACAGTAGATATGAAAGTTTTTTTTTCTTAAAGTAGAAGTGTTATATGAATGTAAATGGAATAGTCTCTAAAAATCAACCTACTTTGGGGGTTCTACGGTCATCCTCTAATGAAAGCCACTTAAAAACAACACTAAAAAACATAGCCAAATGCCCTGGTAGAATAGTTAGTCAGTTTTGCTATAACTAAAAGGAGGCACTTCATTAGTGTAGTGGAGGCAAATCATGTAGGAACATTTCACTCTTTTCTTTTCCTGTAAAGGGACTTTTTATTTTAGCTCTGAATGAGGAGTGCCTTTGGGATGTTCATACCTCTTCACTTAGTTTTTCTCCTCTAGGAAAGTCATTGAGTTTGGTGGGTGGTAGATAGCTAGTTGTCAAATATCGCTAAAATGTGATGCCAATGGCAGCAATCAATCGGTGATACCATATCCTAAGTTTATTTTCAGTCCTTGAACCATCAAACTTTTGCCAGAACTGCTAACAAATACTAAAAAGGGATACATTTGAATGTCACTCTTTTCATAAGATAATACATTAACAAACAGTAAAATACTTAAAAGAATGAAGGAAAGAGGAAAGGACTTAGATAATCCACAAGTTACATCATTGAACCTAGATAACGGAGTTTTAGAAATAGATTTCCTTGAATTATTTTCTTCTTTCATTTAAAAGGGAGTTTATCTTGATAAGGCATTTGTAATCTATCAAATTTGTAATCTATCAAATATTTTCACATGACTTTGTAGTGCAAATACGAATACCTTTACAATAACTTTTATAAATTTTTGCCTCACAAGAACCCTAAACAGTATATTAGTGCTATCACTGGATCGGAAAATCATGACAGTCAGAAATTAAGTGATTTGCCCCAGGTCATACAATGAGTTAAGGCCAATATTAACATTCAGAGGGCCTTCTTCTAGCAATCTTTTTCTCATTTAGTCATGGGTCGTCTTTGTCATGATCAGATTTACCACTCTGCAATGTAGCAAAAGCTAGAGGTGTTTCCATGAGGTCATATTTGTGTAGCAATCAACAAAAGAAACCAATACAATTCTTACTATTTTAGACATTCCTATGGTTAGGAATTAACCTTAACTGGTAGTTAAATGATAAAATTTAATAGAGATAAATTTAACTTTGGACTTACTCTGGAAACCTGGATTTACTCTGGATACCAACTGCACAAATATAGCATGGAGGAAGAATGTCTTCCCAAGAGTTCTTATTGAAAAATACCAGAGAAACTATAAACATTATATGAGTCAAAAGTAGGGTGCATTTCTGGTCAATGAATGGCCACTGTACCGCTATCTTGGGAGCAATAGGGAGACCTAGTCTCTTAAAAAAAAAGCTTTGCTTGCCCAAAAGAAGATCTGGCCAAAGGGTGGTGATATACCCTTACCTGTAAATCCATGACTTTGAGAATGAAAGACTGATTGGAAGAGAAATCAATGTTGGAGTTTGGGATGTATCATAGACCTCTCGACTAAGCAGAAGATAGTGATAAAAGTTTTTCCAAAGTGAATCACCAACAGGAAGAGAGACAAGATGGAGCTACAATGGAGGAACTTCACCAACATGGACATTAGTTTGGATTCATATTCTGCTAAAAGCCGAGCAACTGAAACATTTCTGACTTTCTGTGCTGAGGCCACGTCTCAGGAGGTAGAGGATGCAATACAAGGAACTGCTACTTTGGACTTAATTTTGATGAACAAAGAAGAACTGTTCAGTGAAGTGGAAATGACGAGAACCTTGGGAAAAAAATAATCCTAGACAGAAGCAAACATATATCATACGCTTGAAAAGCCAGTTTCAAGAAGTTCAGAGAAAAGGTACAAATCTGTGGGCACAACCTATAAAAAAGGGAAAAGGGGTTTGTGTGTGTGTGTGTGTGTGTGTGTGTGTGTGTGTGTGTGTAGGAGGGAGGAGGCTGTAACAAAATTCTCTCTATATAATCACAAAAGTTTGTTGGGAAAAAAAGTTGGGGAGCATCTAAAGAAATATTGTCACTGGGTTTGAAAAACATTTGAAAAATGATATACAAAAGATAAAAGGAAAAGCACATATACAAGGACAACTAGAAATGAGTGGCAGAAAGCTATTAAAGTTTAAAGCTTCATTTTCGGGACAGCCCGCATTTGCTTTGTAGTTAAAGAATAGTGGTAGTCATAACAGCACTCCCATTTTACAGAAGAATATTCCCATTTTACAGAGGAGGATCATGAGGCTTCTACTGAGTAAGTGGCCTTCCCAAGGTCAAGCAGCTGAGATGGGGCCTCCATTTTTTCTTTCTGATTTAAGCAAAAACTCAGAGGAAGGAATTCTATTTGTTTCTGATTTTGTTTTGATTTTCTTCATGAAGGAGGAAGAAAGAAAGGGCAGGACAAACGTTGTCAGGGGGAATTGAAACTCAAGATAGCAAAAACTGTTGTTCTGTCATTTTCAGTTGCGCCCAACTCTTCAGGACCTCATTTGGATTTTCTTGGCAAAGATAATGGAATGGTTTACTATTTCCTTCTCTAGTTCATTTTAGAGCTGAGGAAACTGAGTCAAACAGGGTTAAGTGACTTGATCGGGGTCACACAGCTAGTGTCCGAGGCCAGATGTGAACTCATTAAAATGAGTCCTCCTGCCTCCAGGCCTGGCATTCTATCCACTGTGCCACCTAGCTGCCCCAGATAAGAAAAAGACAAGGTGCTTTAAATGAGTTCAAGTTTTCATGTATAGATGAATTACATGCAAGGGCAGGCAATGAAAGAATTTGTTCAGAAAAAATGGACTTGGAGAACTGCTGCTATTAATATTTGAGGAGAAGTAACAGAAAATGGGAGATAGTTTTTTTTTAAGCTAAAAGAAGACAGATTCCAGAAACTGTAGAATAGAAAATTAGCAGTAGAATGCCCAGTAAAATT